>NC_092395.1:42958926-43573850 GCF_030028105.1 Mobula birostris
CATAAGCTGTAACCTCACAGCCCAGCATATCCCTGAACCTCCTTCACTGTCAAGCCAGGGCATCTACTCCAGTTGAATGATGAGCACAGCAGGGGTTCTGGGAGCAGCACCAGCCAAACCCAACACTGATGAGGTCTCGGCATGGAGAAAACACAGCACCGCTTCATTGCTCTGTTCTTTTCATTGCAATAGAAAGGGAAACAGGCTCAGAAAATGTAATGGGAGTGAATTCACCATCATCCAATTAAACCCATCAGCTCTGATTAACATTTCCTTCCAAATTCAGTGAATAAACCTGAGAGGTAAAGTTACTCAGACAACCAACGTGACAGAATTTCTGAAGCAATTCTTGTTCTGAATGTCACAATTCCAGGAGAGAATCAAAGATAATGTCCCTTTAAACAGCCAGTGCCTGATCGATTCTTAAAGTAAAAAAGGGTGGAATAGAAACTACGATATTTGGGTATTGTCATATAAAAGACAGTTCGTAACGTCTTGTCTCAGTTCTGGCCAGCCCCTCACCTTAAAATAACAGCTCATTTCCTGCTGGGGCTGTAGATGATTTTTTTCATGGTTAATTCAGGTTAGGTTTAAATCAGTGGTTGCTGGGCGGCGCAGTGTGAAGGTCTGGGAGGGCCAATCCCGTGTGGTATGTCTAGATAAACAAAATTAAATAGACTTTGTAGACAGGTGTGTGAGATGAACCTAGCGGAGATTGATTAACTTCGCTCGGTACTGGACTGCCAAGGATTGGCAGTTGGATGTCATGAGCAGCTTCTTCAAGAAATACATGTTTCATCATTTTAGAAGGTCTCTGGTTTTGTGCATTCACTGTGTCTTCTGCTACGTGTTTCCAGAACTTCCATGGAGAGTCAATTAACCTGCTGGTTCTGGAACAAAACAATATAGACCCTGCTTTTTATCATGGGCTCATAAATCAATGCTCCCTTGTCTTTGAATTACAGCGTGAAAGGTTCTCTCAGACAGGAGTAAGGTGGCCAAGATAATTTCCATCCTCTCTGCCAGGCCCTTTGATGGGCAATAACTTTATGGCAGAAAGATGCACCTGTGTGATCTGATATAAATTTCTTTCCAAGAGTGGAGGGGGCATCTGTCAACCTGCCGGGGGCTCAGAGACACCCAGCTGACTCCTCCAGCTGCATCAGGGTGTGCGATCCATGGCCGACTATTCTATTGATTTCCATATCCTTGCGGCAGAGAGTGGTTTGGACAATGATTGCTTTATTCAGACTGGGATTAAATGACCAGCATTAAGGTGTTCTTGCAACCAGGGATCAGGGAGAGTATTTGGAGGAATTTATAGACATGGCCGTCAGAATTGACAACCATATTTCTGGAAGAAGAAAGGCGTGACGTGACACGACTGCGCAAGCATGTGGACATCAGCCAGTGAGAACAGCGAGAAGATTTTAAAAGGAGACAGCTTTTTTGAGATGGTGTTGGAGGAGAGGGAGACAGAGTAGAAAGGCTTTGGCTCAATGGGGCTTCGGCGATAATGGGTTGAGGTGAGGTAGGTTTCTGTGTAGATTACAGACAGGAAGTATGTGTGTGAGGCCGGTGTTCTGTGCTCGGTGTCAGATATGGGAAGTCTGGGAGACTTCCAGCCTCCCGGATGGCCACATCTGCACCAGATGCATTGAGCTGTAGCTCCTTAGGGACTGCGTTAGGGAACTGGAGGTGCAGCTCGATGACCTTCGTCAGCTCAGGGAGAGAGAAGAGGTGATAGATGCAGCTAATCACACCGGGGCCTGGGGAGACAGATAAGTGGGTAACAGTCAGAAGAGGGAAGGGCTGGAGTCAGAGGCTAGAGAGCACCCCTGTGGCTGTACCGCTCAACAATAAGTACTCCTGCTTGATTACTGATAGTGGGGGAAGCAACAGTGGCACAGAGTCTGGCCTGTGGCTCGGAAAGGTAGGGAAAGGAAGAGGATGGCATCTGTGATTGGGGACTTTATAGTTAGGGTGTCAGACAGGCGATTCTGTGGACGCAGAAAAGAAGCACGGATGGTAGTTTTCCTCCCAGGTGCCAGGGTCTGGGATGTTTCTGATCGCGTCCATGACATCCTGAAGTGGGAAGGTGAACAGCCAGAGGTCATGGTACGTATTGGTACCAACGACATAGGCAGGAAAAAGGAGGAGGTCCTGAAAGCAGACTACAGGGAGTTAGGAAGGAAGCTGAGAAGCAGGACCACAAAGGTAGTCACCTTGGGATTACCACCTGTGACATGTGACAGAGAGTATAGGAATAGAGTAAGGTGGAGGATAAATGTGTGGCTGAGGGATTGGAACAGGGGGCAGGGATTCAGATTTCTGCATCATTGGGACCTCTTTTGGGGCAGGAGTGACCTGTACAAAAAGGACAGGTTGCACTTGAATCTGACAGGGACCAATCTCCTGGTGGGGAGGTTTGCTAAGGCTACTGGGGAGAGTTTAAACCAAGATTGCTGGGGAATGGGAACCAAACTGAAGAGACGGAGGAAAGGGCTGTTGGTTCACAAATGGAGAAAGCTTAGAGACAGTACAAGAGGGAGGATAGGCAGGTGTTAGAGAAGGCATGTGTCTCTTTGAATGCAAGGAGTATTATGAACAAAACAGATGAGCTTACAGCATGGATCGGTACTTGGCGCTATGATGTTGTAGTCATTACAGAAGCTTGGATGGCTCAGCGGCAGGAATGGTTACTTCAAGTGCCAGTCTTTAGATGTTTCAGAAAAGACAGGGAGGGAGGCAAAAGAGGCGGAGGTGTGGCACTGTCGATCAGAGTTAGTGTCACAGCTGCAGAAAAGGAGGGATTGTCAATGGAGTCTCTGTGGGTGGAAGTTAGGGACAAGAAAGAGTCAATAACTCTACTGGATTTTTTTTATATACTACTCAATTGTAACAGGGACATCGGGGAGCAGATAGGGAGACAGTTTCTGGGAAGGTGTAACCATAACAGGGTTGCTGTGGTGGGAGATTTTAATTTCCCAAATATTGATTGACATGTCCCTTGAGCGAGGGGTTTAGATGAAGTGGAGTTTGTTAGGTGTGTTCAAGAAGCTTTCTTGACACAATATATAGATATGCCTACAAGAGGAGAGGCTGTACTTGTATTGGGAAATGAACCTGGTCGGGGGTCAGATTTCTCAGTAGGAGAGCCTTTTGGAGATAGTGATCACAATTCTATCTCCTTCACCACAGCATTGGAGAGGGATAGGAACAGACAAGTTAGGGAAATGTTTCCATCTTATTCATTCTCCAGACATTCCCTGAATCCTTGGTTATCTATGGTTACATCTTCATAATAATCGGTTTAACTGGTGTTCTGGCACCATTCAGAGCTGCTCGACCCTCTGCTGGGATCAATGCCTTCGAAGAGGTTCTGAGACACCTTCCCCTGGTTCCAAGAGGCTGACCTGATTCTGTTGACACACAGTTCCGCAAGAATGTGGATGTATTTGGTGGATTATCAATTGCATTGACGACTGTGGTTCAGTATATGCCATTGGAAATCATGTATGGGATCATTGAAATCTTGATTAATGATGATTGCATAATAGATATAGAAAAGGTGACTGTTTTGACCAATATGACTGATTGGCTTTGATGGTCTTTGCCAATAACATTGATAAGTGGATAATTGGTTTACTGAAATGTTTGGCAGCTGTGAAAAAGTTCAGCATTTTGATTGACGTCACGGTTTCAGTAGTTCATTGGGTGTTATCAAGGCTCTTTCACCCAGTTTTAAGAGCAAGAGGACTTGCTGTACTGAAATAACATGCTGGGCTTTTTCCAAGGGCTGAAGTAGCTAACACTGGGCGTCATAGTTTCAAGGTGTTTGGAAATAGGTACAACAGGGATGTCAGAAGCAAGTTTTTTAGATAGAGAGTGGTGGGTGTGTGGGAATGCACTGCCAGTGACAGTGGTAGAGGCGGATACAATAGGGTCTTTCAAGACACTCTCAGAGAGGTACATGGAGCTTAGAACGATAGGGGGCTATGCAGCTAATTCAAGGCAGTTTCTAGAAAAGGGTACATGGTCCGCACAACATTGTGGACCGAAATGTGCTGTACATTTCTACGGTCTATAGTCTAGATATGCTTTTAAGTTTGCAACATTTTTTCAGAAGCATTCCATGTGAGCTTGTTCGTCACATTCCCAAATTCATGATATCACCCTCCAAAGAGTCCAACTCTGCTATGCACTGTTGACAACAAATACCTGAATTTGTGCACTGCATGATCTTCTGCTTTTCAGCCTTCCCTGACCTATATGAATCTGTAATACAGGCAATAAAGGATTTTCCAATTCCAAATGAGGTAAAACAAAACAGCTACTGTCAGAATGTGCGAATGTCACAAAGTAATACTTGGGAAACTTTGTACTCAAGACTTGTTACAAGATCGGATGCAGCAAAGATAGGATTTGCTGATGTGACAATACCTACTAAACGAAGAGTGTCATTCAGATCCTTTTCATGTTTCCTGACTACATGCTACTCAAAGAGAGTGATTCACAGTCATTAATGATGAAACTTCAATGGTTGGTTGTTTTCCTGGAACATAGTCAGCGACCTGCCATCTCTCCCAGCAGCTTCTTGAAAGCTTCATATCCTCTATGGTTTAATCAAGGGGTGAACCAGGACCTTCAGAGTATATAATATATCTATTGGAAAGCTGCATGAAGAAAAGCAGACTAGTAAAGGGATTCTCATGGACAGAGACATTCAGACAGTGAACCTTGTGGAGAATTTTGAGATCGAAAGGAAACGAAAATAGAAAGAACGTTTGAGAGGTTGCTTTTACAGATCTACCCCTAACATTTCTGTCACCAAACAAGGTCCTGCAAGTGTGTGGTCATTCAAGTGACTCGAATATTTCAATGAAGATTACGAGTGCAGATAATTTGGTATCACAAGCTGAGCAACAACACACAACTGTTAATGTTCTAAATAAACAGACATAAACAAAATATAAGCAGTTTTCAGTGCAAGTGTTAATCAGTTCCAATGGAAAAACAAGTGAGGAGACTGCAGCATTTAGAATTAGTTCCTTGTTACCGAATGATTTTACAGAGGCCTCCAGCGCAAAAAAATCTGTGTCTCATAAATTGTAGATCAGTGTCTGACCTTAGTTGTAACTTCCTTACACCAGAAATGCTTCCAGCTGATAACAGATAATTAGATGTAGGAAAGATGGTGAAATTGACAAGTTCTGCAGGAAATCAGGATATAGTGTTGATGCATTTGTCAATGTAATGGAAAAAGTTGGGGAGGGATGCATAACCAACAATAAGACAGGCATAGCTGGGTGCATATGAATACATATGGTTTTGAGCTTCTGGAATGTTGTTGAAGCTGTCCTCATCCTGACAACTGGAGAGCATTCCATCACACTACTGACTTGAGCCTTGTCAGTGGTGGACAGTATTTGATGAGTTTGGAGGTGAGTTACTCACTAGAGGATTCCAACATCTGATCTGCTTTTTTAGCCATGTTGCGTACTGTATATGGTTCCTTCAGTATCGTGTGAATGGTAAGACCCATGGTACAAAAATGCCAGTTGGGAGACTAGCAAGTTGGAAGACATTAAAATGTCGAAGATGAGGCATCCTGGATATATAAAGTTCACCGAGTTAAACAGCACAGTACCAGCCTCTCTGGCCTAATTAGTCCATGTCAACCAAGATCTCCATCCAGGTTAGTCCCATTTCCTATTGTTTGGCCCATAACATTCTAAACATTTCCAATCCAAATACCCTTCCAAGTGTTTTTTAGAAGTTGTTAGTGTACATGTCTCCACCCCTTCCTCTGGCAGTGCATTTCACAAATATGCCATACTTTCTGTGTAAAAAAAGTTACCTCTCAAGTTTAAAGATTCGTGATTCAAGATTGTTTAATATCATTTCCCGTACACAAGTATAAAGAAAAACATAAGAATTGTTACTCTGGATCTGATGCAGCACAAAAGCCCCACGAAAGATAAATAACACAGTAATAAGAATTTAAAAACACTATTAGTATAAATACATAAGATAGCTTGTATACATTGATTGATTGTCTGTCAACAGAGTGATGCCAGGTTGCACATAAGGTGACTGACAAGAAATAATAAAGTAGTGGTGGAGTTAGTGTGTAGAGGGGTTGATTCACCTTCCTGCTTGGGGAAAGTGACGGCTTTTGAGTCTGGTGGTGTTGGTGTGGATGTCATGTAGCTCCTCCCTAATGGGAGTGGGAGAAACTGTCCATGGGGAGGGTTCTGGGATCCTTTATGATTTTACTGGCACTTTTCTGGCACCTTTCTGTATATATGTCCTTGATGGTGGGTATGCTGCAGGATGACATGAGTATGAATGTGCAAAGTCCAGCTCTCAATTGCCTCTTCAGAAAGTAGAGGTGTTTATGAGCTGTTGTGACTGTGTAGGATGTCTTCTTGGACCAGGTGTGTGATGTGGTCTCCCAGGAGTTTGAAACTGCTTGCAGTTTCCACTGCTGTGTCGCCCATGTCAATGGGATGCACGAGTTCTGCTGAAATTGATCATCTTCTTTGTCTTTCTGACATTTAGGAAGAGGTTATTCACCTAGCAACAGTCTCGACCTCTTCCAGTTCCTCTCTGTAGGCTGTCTCAGCACTGTTGGTGATGGGCCCTACCTCTGTCATGTAAGGTGTTCCCTCTGAACTTAAATCTATGTACTCTTGTGCTTAATTCCCCAAAACACGGAAAAAATACTATCCTATCCCTTCATGGTCTTATACACCTCTCTGTGATCAGTTCCAACCTCATTCACCTCTCCCTATAACTCAGTCCCTTAAGTCCTGGCAACTTGTAAATCTTGCCAATAACTGCATTCTTTCCAGTTCAATAATATCTTTCCAACAGCAGTGCAAACAACACTGAACATAATACACCAAGTGTAACCATTGCAGCATCCTGTACAACAGCACCATGGCCTCCCAACTCTTATACTCATTGCTGTGACTGATGAAGTCCAATGTGCCAAGAGCTTTTGTTACCACACAGGCTACCTGTGACTCCACTTTCAGTTAAGCTTGTACTTGCACTTGTCACATATCCCGTGAGTATGCTATTGAAATGATGTAATTGCCTGATGCCATTGGAATTATGTAATGGTCTCGTGCCATTAGAATGATGTAATTGTCTTGTGATAGTGGGGTGATGTGATATCATGTGATGACATGTTTCAACTAGTATAAAAGGGGAAACCGCAGTTGTTGCGTAGTTCGTTTTGGTGACTTCCGTTGGTAGTTAAGCCATCGGAGAAGAAGAAAGAGCGAGAGTGAAGAATCCCCAGCCCCGAACGAACCCTAAAAGGATTTGGGGTTATCCTGCAGCATTCGGCACAGTACGGGTGTGACATGTGGAATCGTTCACACGTGGCACGAATATTTTGTTCACCCTAAGATGGCAAGGGTTGTGCGATGATCACTTTGTTGAAAGGTCAGTTACATTGAGAAATCGTATTCTGCGTCATAACAAGGCATTGCGGCTGGGAGCTGCGTCAGCAGTGACATCTTTACTTTGGGGACTGTTTGAAAGCTGGTTTGGAAAGTCTCTCCTCTCGACTATTTTCAGGAATTTTTTGGACTTATTAAATTAACACCTTAAGACTTAAGTGCTTTAATAAGATCTGTTAAGAATTGTCTTTAAATTTGACCGTTTGATCACAAATGACACATAACGCTGTTACTATCCATCTTAAGTTAATTGTTTGTTTACTGTCCATGTTTTTGAGTAGAGGTTAATAAATGTTGTTTATTTTATAAAAACTTGACTCAAATTCATCTCTATTTTTACTGGTTATAACACACTCCAAGGTAGCCCTTTACACCATCACTCCATATTCATGTGAAAGTTCGACCTAGATTTGATCTTCCAAAATGCAATGCTTTGCACTTAGAAATACCGAAACATAGAAACATAGAAAACCTACAGCACAATACAGGCCCTTCGGCCCACAAAGCTGTGCCGAATATGTCCCTACCTCAGCACTACCCAGGCTTTTCCCATTGCTCTCTATTTTTTAAGCTGCATGTAGCCAGCCAAGAGTCTCTTAAAAGACACTTTCATTTCTACATCCACCACCACCACTGGCAGCCCATTCCACATACTCACCACTCCCTGCATAAAAAACTTAGCCCTGACATCTCCTCTGTACCTAATTCCATGCACCTTAAAACTATGCCCTCTCATGCTAGCCATTTCAGCCCGCATGATCAATGTCTCTCACTATCTTGGACACCTCTATCAAGTCACCTCTCATCCTCCATCGCTCCAAGGAGAAAAGGCCAAGTTCACTCAACCTATTCTCATAAGGCATGCTCCCCAATCCAGGCAACATCCTTGTAAATCTCCTCTGCACCCTTTCTATGGTTTCCACGTCCTTCCTGTAGTGAGGCGACCAGAATTGAGCAAAGTACTCCAAGTTGGGTCTGAGCAGGGTCCTATATAGCTACAACATTACCTCTCAGTGATGTTATCCAAATTGAACTCTATTTGACATTCTTCATCTCACATCCCCAGCTGATCAAGCTGCACCTGTAATTATTAATGATCTTCTTCATTATTTAGTATTAATCATGTCTTGTATGTTTTTATTCAAGATGACAAACATTAATTGGTCCAGCACCATCCCTCGAGGCACAACATTAATCATAAGAAACCAGACCAAGAAACTATCCTGAAATATCCTGTGAGTGCCCATGGTCAATATGGGTCATTATACAGTTCTCCCATTCTCAGCTGTGTTTGTTGCACATCAAGCAAACCTTCACGAGTGCAATGCCGAGAATGGGTCAAAGTTCAATGCTCTGAACAAGTTCATGCATCGACATTACTTCTTGGATGTTGCTCAAACGAGATCAAATTCTCTCAATGAAAGAATTCTACCTTTGACGTTGGGAACAGGAAGTGTGGCTGCCCTTTTCCGGGTGACCTTGTTTTGGTCCAACATTTCATCTCTGAACATGGATACGCTATGGTTTCCAAAACCTGGTCTCAACACTGTCATTTTTCAGACAAGGCCAGGATTAGCTGTTAATTCTAATAAGGGCCAACAGGGAGTAGCTGAAGAGAATAAGGGAATTTTCCACCTCTGCTCAAAGTTAAACCATTCAGCTTTAATCTTTGTGTGCTGCAATTTTCCCTCTTTCTCTGAGAGCATCAGGAGCATCAGTCTCACTGACCCAGTGACCCTTCTTCCCATGGGAATCCAGACAGTGAGTGTGGCAGACAAGAGCAAGTGAACCCATTTGGCCCAGTGCTGCCCTCCTCACACAGCCAGCAATCAGGGTCACCGACAGAGAGCGGGAGTGTGGACATGCTGGCTGAGCTTTAACTTGTAATCTGAAGCAGGGACGCTGGTTGTAGTTACTGCAATCTCCGGGGAAGATCAATTGAACCATTTTGGAAAGGTAGCATGACACGGACCTTATTGGTCTGTACATCTCATTGAATGATTATTGCATAGACATATTTTGTTATGTAAGTCTATCCACTCAGTGATGGCTGTCATCAATGACATACATCTCCCTCGAATCCATTACCCTATTTATTGCATTCAGTTCTGGTCATCCCAATATGGGAAGAATGGGGAGGCTTTAGAGAGGTAACAGAAGAGGTTTACCAGGATGCTGCATAAAGTTGACGGCAGGTGGGATAAGGAGCGACTGGATAAATCGGGTATATTTTCCCATGGTGAAAGTGTCTGATACTCGAGGGCATTCATTTAAGTTGAGGGGGCTAAGTTGAATGGAGATTTGCAGTGCATATGCTTCCACAAAGAATGGTGAATGCCTAGAATGTCCTGCCAGAGTTGGTAGTGGAGGCAAATATGTATTAGTTTTGTTCCTTTCCTATCTTAACAGAATCAAAATATCTCCGTACTTTTTCTGCTTGGGATACTATGGATTCAGAGATTAATGACCAGGGTTTGCATTATACAGTGGATGATCATTAATGAATGTCAATGATGCATTGTGCTCAGCTTCATTTAGGAGATTTGCCCCACTGGAGTTAATTATTTCATTACCTTCCACCAGTCTCTGACATCCTGAATGTCCTTGCAGCACAAAATTGCTTTACGATCGGCCACTTTAATCCTTTAAATATCTTTCCTCCAAAAGGAGGAAATCAAGGGGCTGAAACCAAATTATAGACTCCACCAGGAACTGGTTTTCAGAATTTTCCTTTTTGTAATCAAATAGAGATGTAGTCAGTCAAAACATATACCAAGCTTCAGAAGGAACTTTTGGAATATCAAAGCATAGGACTTATAAAAAAATACAGAGGCAGGGGGATGAAGCGAATGACAAGAAATTTATGTGAGAATTATGAAAAATTGGATGTTTTGATAACAAGACGGTTGGGGGCATGGAAAATATACTGAAGAATTACAAGTGGAAAGCTAAAAGAAGAGACAGAGAAATAGGGATAGAGGCACATGACACAAATCATGAGAATTTTAAATTGGACACAAGGTATCAAATTAGGGCAAGTAGAGATGGATAATCGATCAATGGATCCTGATGGTGTTTCTCAATTGTATCAATGAAAGTGATGTATATATTGCTGGCAAGGACAAAATTTGTTGCCCTTCTTCATTAGGAGAAGGCATTCCTGATGGGCTGCCTTCTCAACTGTCCAAAATTTGTGTTATGTATGTACAGTACTTCTGCAGTGACATTGGGCTGGAGGTTCCAGTATCCATAGCAGAGACAACAAAGAAACTATTCAGGATAATGAGTGACATTGGGGTGAGGAAGTGGAATCCAGCTCATCTTGTTCCCAAGTGCTGGTTTCTCTTGACCTTTGTGATGGTGCAAGTCATTTGTGTTAATGATGCTGCTGAAGAAGCCTTGCAGTGAATCTCGATTCCCCCCTCATCCAGATGGATTCCATCCAGGCTCAGACACTGTAACATGCTGTATTTCACTAACTGCAGTGCCATTGATATTATAATCAGCTGTGTAATCTATCCTTCAGCAGTTTTCTCCAGAGAGGGTAGAATAAATCTGCTGTTATTCCTCAGCCTCACTGACTCTCCAATTGTTATTCCCCAATTGGTCAGGTCATAGTTTGGACTGCAACTGCTTTTGGCAAAATAGCATAGAATAAAACTGAACTCAACGGTCCCAGGACTGGCCAAGTTCTGCCTTATTCCCATTTACTTCCTACCGAAGCAGTGGACCATGCATTGGGAGAATAGACACTAGGATGCTTAGATAGCCTGAGAGACATATCAGACAATGTTGTTATCTCACAGCTTCGGTGACCTGGATTCGGTTCTGAGTTTGTCCATGTGAAATTCATATGTTCTCTCTGGGACCATTGAGTTTCCCACTGATATTCTGTTTTCCTTGTACAGTGCAGATATGTTACTGTAAATTGTACCTTATTGCAATGAAGCAACAAAAGAATCAAAGGATGTTTGATGGCATGTGTGAGTAAAATGGAACCGGCATCAATGGGGTTACTCTGTTGGGAGCTTTTATGGACCTAATGGGCTGAATGGCCTCGTTAGGTGCTTACCTAAATAACAATTCCACAGTTTATGCTGTAATATTTGATTACTGACATCTTTCCAGTATAAAATTATGACAAATGATGATTATTTTCCTCCTGTAGAGGTGCGGAGATATCACGAACTGAGACGAAGTTAGTGTGAGATTTCTCTGATGGGATTCATGGGTCTTGAACATTGCATCATAGTTATTTAGTAAATATGTTTTTTTTTCCCCCCAGGAACCTCAGGCTGCAATGTCTGTGTTGTGGGAGATCAAACCTGTGATCCCGCTCAACACAATAAATGACCGAGCACTCAGAAAGGAAAACCCTTCCTCCAGGCAATGATGCTGCCTGACTTGGATTCACTATTGTAGATATTCAATCAACTGGACAGCTCCTGACATACCCACTAAAGATGGAGTCAGCTGATTCTTTTCTGCTGATGGAAGGAAGATTCTACCTGCTACTGCCAATTAGATCTGAGCTGGCACTGAGCTGCCTATCTACAGAACAAAGATAGAATGGATCAGAATGGTGCAAGGGTGGTTATATTGAAGTGAGGTCCAGTGTTGCTCAGTAAGGTGAGTTATTAGAGTCAGTGATATGTCATGATTGCAAATAGGTAGATTTTCTTATGCACATTGACTAAGGAGAGGAAGTAGATTGCTCAGCCCTTTGAACCTGCTCTGCCATTCAATCACATTATGGTTGATCTTGCTGTAACCTTAAAGCCCCATTACTCCATGTTCCAATAACTTTTCACCCTCTTACTGATTTTACAATGTGATTTGAATCTGTTTCCACAGCTTTCTGAGAAAATGAGATCCCAAGGTTTGTGATTCTCTGAGAGAGAAGCAACCATTGATTCACATCTGTCCTAAATAGCCAGAACCTGAATTTTAAACATGAACACCATGTTGTAGATGCTCCTACATGAGGAAACATCCTGTCCATAGCCACTCTGCAGAGATCCCTCCAGAGACAATGATCCAATTAGTTTCCCTCTCAGCCTTCAAAATTCCAGTGGATACAGGCCTCACTTTCCCTCACAAGATGACCTATACATCAGTGTAGTGAATCTAGTAAAAGAGGATAAATGAGAGGGAAATGTCTGTTCCTGCTTCTTGCTAGTTGGCTGATGGTGCAGTGGCATCTGTACCAGACTTCAAGGTGAGTCGTCTCTAGTTTGAATCCATCTGGCCCCTTGTTCACTTTACATCCGTGCTGCATTGAGCGTCGAGCTACCAACTTGGCCTCATTAAAAACAGGCACGTGGTGAAGAAACTGCAAAGAGTATTTTCAGTACAGCAGATGATATCTCACCAGTACTTCTTTCAACAGAAACACAGATTGCTGTATTCAGATAAGCTACCTGGATCTGATAGATAAGACACCTGGACCAGATTGACTGCAACCCAGGTTTCAGAAAGACGTAGTTGATAAGATTATTGAGTTGAGGCATTAGTAGTGATCCTTCAAGAATCATTAGATTATGTAATATTTTTGGAAGAGCAGAAAATTATAAATGTTACTCCACTCCTTAAGAAGGGAAGAATGCAAAAAACAGGAAATTATAGGCCAGTTAGTCTGACTTCAGAGGTTGGCAAAATGTTACAATCCATTATTAAAAATGAGTTTTGGGTGCTTGGAGACACTTGATAAAATAGGCGAAAGTCAGCATGGTTTTCTGAAAGGGAATTCTTGCCTGTGAAATCTGTTTGAATTCTTTGAGGAAATAACAGGTAGGATGGAGAAAAGAGAGTTAGGGTAAGTTTTTTTACTTGGATTTTCAGAAGCGTTTAAGGAGGTGCCACACATGACGCTGATAAACAAGATAAGATCCCATATTATTACAGGACAGATACTAGCATGGACAGTAGATTGGTTGACTGGCAGGAGACAAAGAGGGAGAATAAAGGGGACCTTTGGTGATTGCTGGTGACTAGTGGTGTTCCACAGCAATCAATGTTGGGACCACATCTTTTCACATTATATGTCAATGGTTTAGATGATGAAATTGATAGATTTATAGCCAAGTTTGTGGATGATACAAAGATAGGTGGAGCGGCAGGTAGTGTTGAGGATGCAGATAGTATAGAGAAGGACTTGGACAGATTAATTAAGAAAATGGGCAAAGAAGTGACAGATGGAATACAGTTTAGGGACATATATGGTCATACACTTCTGTCGACTATTTTCTTAATGGGGAACAATTTTAGAAATTAAACATGCAAAGAAACCTGGGAGTCTCAGAGCAGGAATCCCAAAAGATTAAGTTGTAGGTTTCGAGTACAGGAGCAGGGAGGTACTACTGCAGTTGTACAAGGCCTTGGTGAGACCACACGTGGAGTATTGTGTGCAGTTTTGGTCCCCTAATCTGAGGAAAGACATCCTTGCCATAGAGGGAGTACAAAGAAGGTTCACCAGATTGATTCCTGGGATGGCAGGACTTTCATATGAAGAAAGACTGGATGAACTGGGCTTGTACTCGTTGGAATTTAGAAGATTGAGGGGGGATCTGATTGAAACATATAAGATCCTAAAGGGATTGGACAGGCTAGATGCAGGAAGATTGTTCGCGATGTTGGGTAAGTCCAGAATGAGGGGCCACAGTTTGAGGATAGAGGGGAAGCCTTTTAGGACTGAGATTAGGAAAAACTTCTTCACACAGAGAGTGGTGAATCTGTGGAATTCTCTGCCACAGGAAACAGTTGAGGCCAGTTCATTGGCTATATTTAAGAGGGAGTTAGATATGGCCCTTGTGGCTACGGGGGTCAGGGGGTATGGAGGGAAGGCTGGGGCGGGGTTCTGAGTCGGATGATCAGCCATGATCATAATAAATGGCGGTGCAGGCTCGAAGGGCCGAATGGCCTACTCCTGCACCTATTTTCTATGTTTCTATGTTTCTATGTAATGCTGGGACTTTATAAGACATTGGTCACACTGCATGAGGAATATTGTGAGCAGTTTGGGGTCCCTTATCTGGAAATTTATATGCTGTCATTGGAGAGAATGTTCACGAGAATGATCTCTAGAATGAAAGGGTTAAAATACGTGTTGAGTTTGATGGGTCTGGACATGTACTTGCTGGAGTTTTGAGGAATAGGGGTGGGGGGTGGTGTCGCAATCCCATTGAAACCTGTTGAATATTGAAAAGCTGAGCAGAGTGGATGTGATGAGGATGTTTCCAATAGAGGGAGAATCTGGGACCAGAGAGCAGAGCCTCAGATTACAAGGATGTCACTTTAAAACAGAGCTGAGGAATTTTTTTAGCCAGAGAGAGGTGAACATGTGAAATTCATTACCCGAGACACTGTGGAGTCCATGTTAACGGGTATATTTAAAGCAGAGATTGATAGGTTCTTGATGAATAAGTGCATCGAAGTGTACAGGGAGAAGACAGGCAAATGGGGTTGAGAAGGATAATTAATCAACAATGGCAGGGCAGACTCGATGGGCCAAATGATCTAATTCAACTACTATGTCTTCTATAGTTATTGATGAAGCAGCAGGTGGAATGTACAGCATCAAGAAATGCTGCATTGATATCCTGGGACTGGGATGTTTGATATAGAATAACCACAACATCTTATTCTGGTGAGATATGATTCCAGTCACTGCTATGTTTTCCTCATGATATCCATTGATTTTAGTGTTACCAGGACTTGATGGCATGTTTGAGAACAAACGGACACTAATGGGGTTGCTCTTTTGGGAGCTGGCATGGTCCCAATGTGCTGAATGGCCTCATGATTTATTTTCATAAATTCCACTATAAGACCATAGGACAGAGGAGCAGACACCGGCCATTCGGCTCATTGAGTCGGTAGCACTATTCGATCGTTGCTGATTTGTTATCCCTCTCAAACCCATTCTTCTGCCTCCTCCCTGTAACCTTTGACACGTTTTCTAATCAAGAAAATATCAACCTCCATTTTATGTAGCGGGCTGTTCGGGAGGGAAAGAATGGATCAAAGTAGGAACGGGGTTCGGGAAATAAATGCGATAGCGCTGTAAATGGAGATAGTTTGAGAGTTCAGCCTAGGAAGCATTTGTTGGGGGTAGGAAGGAGAAGAGAGAGGACGAGAGTGCGGCTGAGGCAGTAGGGGAAGGGGGATCAGGAACTAATGTGAAACAAATCCTTAACTATTCTGTCTCTGGACTCTTGCATCCGCACACTATCACCCAAAAGATAGTCGAGGAACAGGTTTAAACTTCTGACTGGGCAATTTTCATCCCTTGTGACCCAACCATTTCAGATAACCAGACTTTCTAGTTTGTGTCAATATTGGTCTCTTCTGACGAAGCCTCATTAGCTCAGAACATAACTACAATTTATTCCTCTCTCCGCCAATGCTGCCCAGGAGCCTGGAAATTTGCAGCCCCGATTATGTTCATTTCCTGTATTAACTTTCCCAAAGCCAACTGTTTCGTTCTGATTTTACACCGCAGCCTTACAGTCAACCCATCACCCTATCCCCGATTCTCAACAATGGAACTTCCTTCCCAAGCTGCCGCACAGATTTCCTAAACTTCACCATGCCAGGTCACGAACCAGAGCCGACAGACGAATCAACTCCCTCTTCCCTCCTCCCACACAGTGTCACGAAAGATGACGAAACGCACACACTGGAATCGTTCCTGCACTGATCATATTTATTGGTAATTAATTATCGTCAGTTAGTCTAATTACGAGAAGGAATCACAAAACATTTATTAATCATTCTAATTAATCCAAACCCAGTTTCAGAGAAAACCAAATATCGCCTGAAATTTCCAGAAGACAAGTAACTGTCCGCTTTAACACCGTGTAGCCTCTCAGCAGGAAAAAGAACATAATCAGCCTCGGGTACAAATATTCCAACATCAAAGTGGAAACTACAGAGAGCGGAACAGAAGGGAAGTACCGGGAAGAGCGAGTGAGAGTGGTAGAGATGAAAGATACAAGGCCATGATCACCCGTTAATCGGGAACAAACAAGGCCGAAGCCGCGCTCTGTTTAACAGCTGGATTGTGTGACTGTTGCGGATATTGTCGAGGCTGCTCCTTGTTGAACTGAGCAGGAGTACCTCTTCCCACTGCTCCAGTCTGCGCCGGGCACCGTCAGGTAGCTGCTGAGACTGAAGGTTTTGTCCGCGTTCTGAGTCACTCCGCTGGTTTGCACCTCACTGCTCGTCGGACGGTCGTTCACTGTCCAGCTGACGACAGGGAATCCGATCGACAATTTACTGACCAGGCAAACTAAGGTGCCCGATCCTTTAGCGGAGATCTCCTCGGCTGACGGCCCAAGTAGTTTCACTGACGGGTCTGGGAGCTGCCGATCTGCAACGGGAACAAGAAATAACGTGTTTCAAGTCGCAGAGGAGCTCTCGTCATTTCACAGTTTGACAGAAGCGTAATTAAGTTTTCAACTTCATTGAGTTGAGCCCAGAGTCTCACCGAGGGACAAGACAGTGCCCATGGAGGACGGTGCATGAAGGTCAACACGGAAAATCTAGAAATCTACTGTAACCGGTGAGGCTGTTGGTCTTTGAGTCATTCCCGGAGTTGAGAGACACACTGGCATCAAAGCGCCCCAGAGTAGTTTAATGTGCCCACTCTCGATGCCATCAGTGACACATTCCTCCTCTTCCCTCCGGTCCGCCCACCCATCATTAATGAGAATATATATGTTACAATCTGCTCTGCCCCAGTGGGCGAGGGCACTAAATGCGCGGTCCTGAGCTCCATGGAGCGGGTCAGGGTAAGACCGCTCTGTGACCTGTGATAATGTCGAACGATTCGGCTCCCACTCACATGGGGGACGGGAGGCTGGATTCTCCGCAGAATCTGAGCACTGGCCACAGTCGGTGTAGTGACCGGGATCGATGAGCAACGGTTCCTGGGAAGGAGCAGCTCTCACGTGAATCGGTGGCAGGAGAGAGAAGGCAAGGACTGGGCAGTGGGAGAGGGTCTTTTAAGGGATGGGTGCTGGAGGAGAGTTCCGCCCTCACTGGGAGGGCAGGACGTTTCGCTGGAAAATTCGAATTAATAACTTGAAACTTGTTGTTCTGCTGTGTTTGCAACTATGGGCTGTCTTCAGCCGGCAGTGCCCTATCCCCACGGACAACTTTGGCCCCACTTTAGGAAGATGGATCCCTTCACGTTCGTTCCAATTAAACCAACACAAAAACAGACAAACTAAAACTAGGGCAGAAGTAAAACGAATGAACAGAAAGTTTGTCCGAATCATGGTTTGTCAGAAAACACAACCGGGAAGAGTAATGCTTCATTAGAGTACGGAAACAATTCTCCGAACCCAACTCTATCGATTAAAACTGACACTGCTCGCGAACACGATTAGACTGTAAATCAACACTTTCATTGTAAAATTCGCTAGGTAATTATAACGTATAACTTGTTAATTGACGGGTGACCGTACTTATGGCGTGGTCGCCGCAGGAGATGTTTATCGGACACTTACCTGTAACAAAGAACTTGGTCCCTTGGCCGAACACGAATGAGTAGCTACCACCCGCGTAAAACCACTTTCCGCAGTAATAGACGGCAGCGTCATTCATCTCCACGTTTTTTATGATTAACTGGTAAACGGTGCCGGCGCCGTTGGATGTCGATGTGAAACGGTCGCTGCTAAACCCAGGCCCGTAGGTCGGGGCGCTGAGCGAGTGATGGTAGTACAGGATCCATTGTGGAACTGTTCCCGGTGTCTGCTTGTACCAACCTACATAATAGCCATCCTTTGTTCCGACGTTACAACTCAGCGTGGCCGTGGCTCCTGGACTCACCGACACGGTCGGAGGCTGAGTCAGAGTCTGGGACTCTCCAGCTGTGAAAAATCAGAAATTCAACTTTAACCATTGACTCTTTAATGTGACCCCAAGACCCACCTCAGCAACCAGTGACAGTACTTACAGCCCAGCCACACTGCTAGAGACCAGAAAAAGCACAGCGTCCGCATCGTTACTGCCCGTCAGCTTCCTGCCTCCTGTCTGTAGGTGGATCTGTGACTGACTGGCCGCCGCTGCCAATGGAGCCCAGTTATAGAGCCATTCACACCGGGGAGGAAATCGATGCAAATCAGAGTGACTGACACTGACCAACCAGAGCGGGGTTCGGAAACCCTCCCATATACTGTCACATACCATCGGGTTGAGGCGGCGACATTGTTCGCAACTGACTGATCTGTTAAAAACAATTTGCGAATGAAAAAGTGATTCATTAACATTTCCCAAACTATGCCTTCATTTCCCTGATTCCTTCCTTCAGTAACAGATGCCCCTCACACCTCCAGTGACAACAGGACAGGACTGTGCAAGCTGTTGAAGGGTCTCGGCCCGAAACGTTGCCAGTACTGTTTTCCATAGATGCTGCCAGGCCTGTTGGGTTCCTCCAGCATTTCGCGTGTGTTGCTTGGATTTCCAGCATCTGCGGATCTTATCTGGTTTGTGATAGAGCAGTGCAGGCTTCCTGTTCCCACATCAGTCATTCAGTCATGGAGTTCAAACCCAGTTTGGCAGTTTGAGGGGTTGAATTCGTTCTAACTGTCGGGATTTAGATCAGTGCGGAAAGTATTGACTATGAATGTAAGAATTGAAAGGTTTATTCTTGTAAATGTTTTTTTCAGTATGAGTAACGTTTATTTTAATGTGAAATCTAACTTGTGCGACCCCAGTTTAGCGCTACTGGAGCGGGAGAAGCCGGACTGGGTGTGAAAGCCCCTCAATTATTGTAGCAGTGTATCACCGAGGGGGCCCCGTGAGTGGCAACAGCCCTATTAGCTTTAAGGAATGGAAAGGACAGTACTGAAAACATTGGCCATGAATGTAAGAATGAAATGACATTACATTTAATTTTTGTAAATACTTTTTATTATGAATAAAGTTGATTTTGATGTAAAATAACCTGTCTGACAGACTGCGCCGGGCCGGTATATCCCAATTACGGAGAGAGTACCTGGACCCTGGACAACGGGAAGTAGGGACAATTGGCGTTGCTCTGGTATTTGTCAAGGCTCGACAAAACTGGAACAAGAGGAACGAAGTAAAGTGCCATCACAATGAAACTCTAATTAGCGGGAACGTGCATATTTACGAGCACGATTGTCGAACCTGTTCCGCAGCCCGCCTTTGAGGACGCGCAGTCCCTGCGTCAGAGCCCGTGGTTGTGACATGTACTACCGAAAGGCCACAGGCAGCACAGCCTCCCGGAATTTGCTGTCCTCCGTCCCCAGGCGACAGCGAGCGGGAGAGTCAGGACCAAACAATGGCCTGGAGGAGCTGACTGGCTCCATCCATTCTTTCGTATCAAATAAAAATGTCAGAACCGATAGTTTACGATACACGGCTTCGAGGGACCTGCTGGAAATGCACAATGCTATGCTTCTAACTGGCGCTTGGCAGACTCCATGAAAACGGGTATTCACCTTTTTTTTAATATAAAAAAAGGGCATCCAGAGCTTTATAGCTGACCTGCTAGAAAATTCTACTTTCAAACTTTTCACGTTTAAACACTGATCAAAAGCGAAATACAGCAGAAACAATTCTGATGGTGTCCGCTGGAGAGAGAAACAGGGTTCCAATATCTGACTCTCATCAGAGACAATGATATCTTTTATTATATTTCGAAGGTCAGTTGCGTTTCAGCTATCAATCAGTCTTTTCATTTGAAACAGCGTAGTATGGTGTTCATATCTACCCAATGGGAACTGATTTCTAAACGGAGCTTTCTGATGAAACTGAAAAGCTTGAGCATGTAGATATTTGAAAGAAGATGTGCTGGAGATTTTGGAAAGCATCAAGTTGTGTAAGTCTACGGGACCGGACTAGATGTGCCCCAGGCAACTGTGGGAGGCGAGGGAAGAGATTGCTGAGCCTCTGGCGATGATCTTTGCATTACCAATGGGGATGGGAGTGGTTCCGGAGGATTGGAGGGTTGCGGATGTTGCTTCATTATCCAAGAAAGCGAGTATAGATAGCCTAGGAAATTATAGACCAGTGAGTCTTACTTCAGTGGTTGGTAAATTGATGGAGAAGATCCTGAGATGCAGGACTTATCAACATTTGGAGAGGCATAATATGATTAGGAATAGTCAACATGGCTTTGTGAAAGGCAGGTCGTGCCTGACAAAGCTGACTGAATTTTTTGAGGATGTGACTAAACACACTGATGAAGGTAGAGCAGTAGATGTAGTGTATATGGATCTTAGCAAGGCATTTGACAAAGCACCCCATGCCAGGCTTATTGAGGAAAAAGAAGGCATGGGGTCCGAGGGGACATTCCTTTTTGGATCCAGAACTGGTATGCCCGTGGAAGGCAAAAAGTGGTTGTAGATGGGTCATATTCTGCATGGAGGTCAGTGACAAGTGGTGTGCCTCATCGATGTGTTCTGGGACCCTTACTGTACATGATTTTTATGAATGATCTGGATGAGGAAGTGGAGGGATGGGTTAGTAAATATGCTGATGACACAAAGGTTGGGGGTTTTGTGCATAGTGTGGTGGGATGTCAGAAGATACAGTGGGAGATTAATATGATGCAAAGCTGGGCTGAGAAGTGGCAGATGGAGTTCAAATAAGGTAAGTGTGAGGTGATTCATTTTGGTAGGTGAAATATGATGGTAGAATGTAGTATTAATAGTAAGACTCTTGGCAGTGTGGAGGATCAGACGGATCTTGATGTCTGAGTCCATAGGGCACTCCAAGCTGCTGCGTAGGTTGACTCTGTGGTTAAGAAAGCATATAGTGTATTGGCCTTCATCAGTCGTGGGATTAAGTATAAGAGCTGAGAGGTAATGTTGCAGCTCTATAGGACCCTGGTCAGACCCCACTTGGAGTACTGTCCTCAGTTCTGTTCGCCTCACTACAGGAAGGATGTGGAAACCAGAGAAGGGTGCAGTGGAGATATGCAAGGATGTTGCCTGGATCGGGCAGGATGCCTTATGAGAACAGGTTGAGTGAACTCGGCCTTCTTTCCTTGGAGCGATGGAGGATAAGAGGTGACGTGATAGAGGTGTGAAGGGTGATGAGAAGCATTGATTGTGTGGATAGTCAGAGGCTTTTTCCCAGAGCTGAAATGGCTAGCATGAGTGAGCACAGTTTAAGGTGCTTGGAAGTAGGTACAGAGGAGATGTCAAGGGTAAGTCTTTATGCAGTGAGTGCTGAGTGCATGGAATGAGATGCCAGCGATGATGGTGGAGGCGGATATGATAGGGTCTTTTAAGAGATGCCTTGACAGGTACATGGAGCTCAGAAAAATAGAATGCTATGGGTAACCCTAGGTAAATTCTGAGGTAAGGACATGTTTGGCACAGTTTTGTGGGCCAAAGGGCTTGTATTGTGCTCTAGGTTTTTCTATGTTTCTATGGTTCTATGAATGAATTCACAGCATTTTGCTGTAAAGGCTGCTTTTTTGTGGCTCTTTTGAATGACTGCTTACTTTTCTTTCAGTCACATTGTGTAAACTTTCAGAAATGAAAGCCACTTCTAAACATGTCTGCCAGCACTTTACAGGAGTGATGGTTTGTGAGCTTTTTACATTTCATTACTCATTGATAAATCTGGAAAGCCCCATGCAATTGGAGAAGAACAGATTTAGCCAGCTGAAAGGAAGCTTCTGAGTACAGTTTTGCATAAATCACCAGGCCAAATAATTGAAGCCAGTGACAACTCTGTTAAAAGATGAATAAATGAAATATCTGAGAATGTGGAGGACACAGTGGGCAACAGAATCTGTTCTTCTTGTTTGTCTACTGCATAGAGCCTTTGTTGAAATGCAAACCCTATTCCTCTAGTTTTGAAATGGACCTGGACCAACCTTTGATTCATCTGGGAATCCAAGATGGAGTGAATAAGACTGATCACAATGCATAAGTCCTTAGACAACTGAGGCAATAACATATGTAATGTCGTCCTCACCCTGATGAGGATATTCATTTGTGGTTGCTTTCGACTCTCTGTGGAAGACTCTAAGTATGTGGGCACCAGGTACCACTATCAAAGTTTTCTCTATTCCTGGTGTTGAGAAGGACAAGTATGGCACCTTTGTCACACAATGTCCCAGTCAGCTGGACGCTCGCTGCAGCCACTTGTAAGGGCTTGGTGGGGAAGGACCACAGTGGAGGGTTCTTCCACGAAGGGAAAGGGAGAGACCAGGTTGGTGAAGAAGCTCCAGAATTGTTGCACTCAGTATACCCCCCAGGAAAGGGCATAAGTGGGAACGGTGTTATTGGCTTGAAGGAATTTAATTGAACACTACTTAACACCTTTTAAAAAAAATGACAAGGCATTGCATGGTTTATTCTTCTGAATATTTTTATGAATATAGATGCTACCTGGCCTGCTGAGTTCCTTCAGCAATTTGTGTGTGTTGCTGTCACAATATGTGCTGGCAATGTTGGAACCCAAGTGCAAAGGAAACACAGAGTCCAATGAAGAGATGACAACCAGAGTTTATTCATAAAAATTCCAACAGAACATCAGTGGCTTGGGCAAGCCGCACCGCGAGATGTAATATTCTCAAAACAAGAACCCCACAACTAGCGCTAATTGGGCCTCTGCTTAAATATTACAAGCAAGATGGAATCCCTGAGCCTTAGCAAGTTTAATCATCAAACACCCAGAGACTGCGTTGTAGAGAGTAAGTTGCTCAGAAAGAAAAACACAAGGAACTCATAAATGATTAGCAAGAATTAAGCAATTAAGCTGCTCTTAGAAACCTCAGAGCCCAACACTCTCCGGCTTGTCAGACAAGCCTGAAGAGCTCATTACAAAGTCATATAATAAGGCTGGTGTTTCAAGTGTAGATTTTTCTTGTTAATCAAGACAGTCTGATAAAAGAGGATCTGGCAGGGAATCTCAGAGCAATGGGAATGGACACTCCAGGCAATGTGAGACCTCAGGAGCTTTCCTGTTTTCTGGACAATGATGGGTACAGGAGGTGTTTTCAGCTGGAAGAACAGATCCTCTGGGATTTGGAGCTTGAGCGACAGCAATCCATCCACAAGGCTGAATGTTTCTTGTGCAGCAGGTTTCAGGAGCTGGTCATCCTGCAGCTAATGTGAGTGCATGAAGCAGGGAGACTGGCAGATCACCAGGCAGACTGAAGTGCAGGCAGGTGGGTCAGCAGATCCTTGAGGACTTCCTGCTCTCTCACTGTATGATATTCAGTGTACTGATTGATGATAGTCTTCCTCTAAGGACCTAAGCATAACCAGACAAGTGGGTTCACAGTGCAGGCAGAGGAACAAAAAGAAGAATAGTTCTTAATTTGAAGAGCAGAAAATCCAACTGTATATCAAACAAATAGGCTACCTAGCCCACGTGCCAACAATGATGTCAAGTTAAACTGAACCAATCTGCTTCCACCAGGTTGATATCCCTGTTATATTCCTTTGGCTGCTGCAGTTTCCTTCCACGTGTCAAAGGGGTGCAGGTTGGTAGATTAACTAGCTGCTATAAATTGCCCCAGGAGTGTCAGTGAGTGGAAGAATCTGATGTAAATTGAAGAGAATGTGAAGGGAAGAAAATGTAATTGAATGGGATTAGTGCAGGGTTAGAGCAAATGCAGATTTGATGGACAGTACAGACATGATGGGACGAGGGGTCTGTTTACAAACTCTAGGTATGCTGCATATTATACAGTGAATGTGAAGCAAGACTTTGCAAATGCAGTCAGAATTTAAGGAAGCTGTAGGAAGATTAGGAAGCAGGAGAAGAATGGTGAGAATCTCTGGATTAATTCCCCTTCTTCACTCTGTTGGTGCTGTAAGGTGCAGGTAAATGTTAGCCTGAGGATATAGTGCAGGAGGGCAGCTGCAGATCCATGGGTGACTGAGATCAGTTCATGGGTGGGTTTGTGTGTGTGTATGGGTGGGGGTGGGGTTGTAGTCAGCTCAGGCCAGACTGTGCGACCAGAGCTGTGACCAGCATCCTCATAGGATATTTCACTGGAGTAGGAGGGAATGAGAACATGGGAAAGTAGCAGTGTGGAGGATAAAAGCTGGAAAGAGGAATAAAGAGAGATAAGTAGTTCCAGAGCAGAAATAAACATTTTTTCACAAAGGTCAAATAATTACAAAATACAAGAAGCTCCACACAAGATTCATAATGTGTGCAATTTCAAAAAGGTTATTAAACAAGACTGATGAACAGTGTTGGTTGATAAT
This sequence comes from Mobula birostris, assembly GCF_030028105.1. Classification (NCBI taxonomy): domain Eukaryota; kingdom Metazoa; phylum Chordata; class Chondrichthyes; order Myliobatiformes; family Myliobatidae; genus Mobula; species Mobula birostris. The sequence goes on from NC_092395.1 coordinate 42,983,612, forward strand.
GTTGTGATAACTTCCATCCAGTCAGCTTTGTGGGATCTGATGTGGCAAATGAGGCTAATGTGAGAACCACAGACTCTTCTGGGGATGAGGAAGGAGGAGGTCGACAGGTGAGGAGTGTGCAGTCTGTGAGAATTTCTGCTCTCTCCACTACTGATACAGGAACTCAATATGTTCCTGGTCCAGGGTCTCGAAGTTGTTCCTTCTCAAAACCAAATGCTCCTTTTTGACTTGATTGATTAGAGGCCCTAGAGTCCAGGAGTCAGTGAGGATATTGCATTTCTTCAAAGGGGCTTTGAGCACATATTTGAATCTTGTTCTCTCTTCTCCTATTAAACACTTCCCATGGCAGAGCTCAGAATATGAGTTATGTTTGAACAGTATGGACTCAAATATCTGAACAACCTGTCCTGTCCAACATACAAAATTCCATGTATCTACGCTGTTACGTACCCCGTAACTGGGTTGCCAAACCAGCAGAACTGGAACGCTTGTTGGAGTCTGGATTACTAGGGACTAATAAAGTTTTATTGAAGAAATAAGTAATACAGTACACTAATCGTAAGGATATCAATGTAACAGGTTAGCAATGATAATACACACATATACACAGAACTAGGGTAATAGGAATCAACCAAGCTCTATCGCAGTCTTGGGGTAAAATGATCAGTCTTAAGTGAAGCAGAGTTCAGTTCAGTTTAGTGCAGTTCACAGTAATCGCTGTTGTCGTACCGTTGGAGAGAGAGAGAGAGAGATGCACTTTGGTTTCAGGCAGACCTTTTGATGTCTTCGCAGTTGGTTTTGGGCAGACCTCTTGATGTTTTCTAATCCCGCTGTGGTCACCGACTGTGACCCCTCCATTCCGGATACGATCTTTCTTCTGCGGTGAACCCGGCAACCAGGCAAGGGCGGACACACGCCCCAGGTTCCCACCGATCATACCTTTACACCCTGTGAGCCTCTAGTCGGTTCCCGCGAACCGGTCCTCCAAGCTCCCACCAACTTGTTGGGCCACACGGCTCTTTCCAGGGTCTCGTGGTGTGTGTCGTGCCTTAGCAAACCTGCTCCTTTTATCCCCCTGCTGGGGTATCACCTGTCCATCAAACTTCAGACAGTTCAGGTTCAAAGCAACCAGTCTGTCAATAGCTGAATTGTGTTTCTTTCCCGTTAATTCCTCTCTTCTCTCTTATTAGCATTTTGAATGTTTCTCCATTGTCTTTCTTATCTCTCTCATTAGCATCATCCATCCGGTAGCTCCGCTGGGCGTCACATATGACAATGCACTTAGAACTGCTCATGTTGCCCTGGGCCCCTGAAAGTTCTTCACTTGTGTGGAGATTCTGTTGGTGGTACTTTACAGTCCTTGAGATGCCTTCTGTAAGTAAGGTAGAGCTCAGGTGTATCTGAAAAGACAGGGATCTGTGTTGTCTGGTGAACTGTGAGTTACATGACAGCTGAGTGTAAAGTTCATTCTGTTGTGTTCCTCAACAAGAGGGTGAACAATGCTTTGGAGCACTGCCTGTGTGCAGGTATAAATGCTCGAATCACTGGTACAAAGCAGACTGGCTACTGAGGTTTGGGAATCTTTGCTCTTAGTGCAGATATGCTGGTTGAAGAGTTTCCTGTTAGTTCTGGGGATCATCTGCACTCCCTGTAGAATGTTCTTGGAGGTGATATGCAACAAAGGAGCAAGGCAGTTTGAAAAAAGTGTTCAGGAATGTCTGCATGTTCATTTGACACCAGTCTTTACAATGAATAATTCTATTGCTGAACTTTACTAGAGCAAATGTAAGGTAGAACTGAATTACATTGGGAACCAAATTTGGGAAGGATGTTCTAAAAATTGAGGGAGTCAAATGAGTTTTTGCAGAGTGAAGAGAATGCCCCTTGTTCCTGTGGATGAATAAATTTCACACTTTGATTCAGGGAGCAGCTCTATGGTCACTGACGAAGATGATTGAAGAAGATTCTGTCATTGACACTCCCAGTGGTGGAGAGATAGGAGACCCCTCTGTAGTTGCCACAGTTGGACTTGCTTCTGCCACAATCTATGTCTGTGACCATTTTCAAGTTTTGATTAATGAGAATTTTGTAGTGCAGGTGCAAAGGAGTGCAGAATCTGTTTGCTTATCAAAATTTATATGGGATCTTGATCTGTTGGCTAAGTGGGCCTAGGAATGGCAAATGGTGTTCAATCCAGATAAGAACAAGGTGTTTGTTGTTTGCTATCAGCCATGTTGTATGAAGTGGGTGATCATTGTCTTTCCATGACCATGATTGTTCTTGGCAAATTGTCTACAGAATCCATTGGGTTGTCATTGCCTTCTTCAAGACAGTGTCTTTACAAGACAGGTGACTCCAGCCATTATTAATATGCTTCAGAGATTATCTGCCAGGCGTTGGTGTTGTTGTGATATGCACCAGCTGCGCATATTACCATCCATCACCTGATCCCATGGCTTCTCGTGACCCTTAGCATGGGTCATGGGGGTCTTGGAGGGGCGCTGGGTCAAAGCAGGTCTTACACCATGCCCAATGGTGACCTGAAGGCAAGCAGAGGGAAGGATCACCTTGCATCTCCTTTGGAAGAGAGTTATCAGGGCATAGTCAGCATGGATCTATTTGTGGGAAAGTGTGTCTCGATAACTGATTGAATTGTGAGGAAAACCGAGAGATTGGATCAACTGAGTTTTACTTCCCGTGAACTTGCAAAGCCCATGGTATGAGTTGATAGGAGTATATGCAATTATGAGGAAGAGAGTGGGTAGATATTCAGGATATTTTCCCAGTGGAGGAAGAGACTTTAACTGGTGAGGTAGGACATATAAAGGAATCCTGAGGGGAAATTTTCCACTGAAAGAATGGTGGGAATCTGAAAGGTGACTCATGAGGAGATGGGAGAGGCACATTGTCTCAACAGGCACTTGAATTGCAGAGAAGATTACAAGCCAAATGCAGACAAGTGGGGCTAAAACGAATAACTACAATGTTTGGCATGGTGGTGCTGGGCTGAAGGGCCTGTTCCTGTTCTGTATAACTCTGTGACTCATCATAGCCTTTAGTTCAAACACTGACCAAAGAGCTGAATTCCAGAGGTGAGGTGCAACTGACTGCCCTTGTTATCAAGGCAAAATTTGACAAACTGTAACATCAAGGAGTCACTCTGAAGTCAATCGGTATCACAAGGAAAACACAGTAAGGACTGGAATTATAATGCACACAAAGGCAATTTATGGTTGTTATATGACAATCTTTCCATTCCCAGGATGTCATTGCAGGGGTTTCTCATGAATTACACTCAACACAACTATGTTTAGATGCTTCATCTTGATGACCTTCCTTCCATTGTTAGAAAAGAAGCAGGAATGAGGATTGATGTTTGCAACTCATCCGCTAATCCACCGGTTCATAACTACATGCAGCAAGTCCTGGACAACATTCCAGAATGGAGTCATAAGGACCAAGTAATGTTCACATGACAAATATGCCAGACAAGGGTCATGTCCAAGAAGAGTGTGTCAAGTTATCTCCCCATGGCATTGAATGCCATGATCATCACAATACTTTTCCACCATTTCTAACATCTAAGAGAAAATCTGCAGACGCTGAAAATTTGACCATCACACAGAAAACGCTGGAGGAACTCGGCAGGTCTGGCAGCATCTATGCAAAGAAGTACAGTCATCATTTCAGGCCGAAACCCTTCAGCAGGACTCACACAGGACTTCCCGTAAAAAATGTAGAGTTTCAGAAACATCAGCAGGACTTTCAAAGGCCTCATTCCTGGGAAATGAGGGATCTTCATGTATGAGCTTCACCTGGAGGGAACTTGAAAGACTGGCCCAGGACCGAGGACTCTAGTCTGCGGCCTGTGCAACCCAATTGTGATATGTTTAAATAAACAAACATCAATATTTATTCTACACACCATTGGTAAAATGCCCTGCTGTTACTTCCCTTGGTTACTCTAAGACCACCTTCCAAAACTTTGAGCTGTATTACCAAGTACACAAGGGCAAAATGAGCAGGAAATGCTACCTGTAAGTTCACTGCCAAGTCACAACCTATCCTATCTTGGAAATAACTAGATAGTAGATAAAGATATCTCACCTTGGACCTGAGAAAATTTCTACTAATGTACTGCATTTGGGAGTATTCCGAATGTTTAATCTTTGAGAAAATGTTACAGAATGCTTTGAGTTCAAAAGAGTTTTGTGTTATGTGTGGCCACATGTGAGTTCACTTGGGTTAGATCTATCTCTATTACACAGATGTTAGTGCAGGGAGATTCAATTGTAATATTGAGAGAGAGCCAGATACATATCTGAAACTGCAGGGTTGTGGATAGAGGGCTGGGGCATGTAATATTTTTAATATTGAGCTGGTCGGAGGTGAACAGGCCAAATGGCTTCACTTTCTCAGGTAACCATTCTGTTTCACTATTATCCAGTCGCTTATGATGACCTGTGAGTCTGAGGCAGTGAATTTAGCGCTGGTGCATCCCAAGTAAAACCTTCTTGTTTTTGTGCAGTTAACAAGATTGATAATTGTCTGATATTTCCCTGTTTCTTCACTTGTTTCTGTACTGCCTGGTCACTGACATGAAATGACAGCATTCAACTCCAATATTGTGCAACTCCCTTTGTAACTGTGGTTACATCTGGAGATAATATTGTCCAGAAGATTCTTCGGGAGGCAAAAGAAGTAGCCAGTATTATGGTTACAACTCTTTTATCAGATGTTCAGCATGGAAGAGGCACAAAAAAGCCAGAAGATAAAGAACACAATAATAAACAGAAACACAATAAATGTAAATACATAACATTGCTTATACACATAGATTGATAGTGTGTTCATAAACTGACACGAGGCACAGGAGTGTTTGCCCATAAGGTGACTCTGACAGGAAATGATAAAATAGTGATGGTGGAGGTGTGGGTTAGTGCGTAGAGGTGTTGGTCATCCTTACTGCTTGGGAATATAACTAATTTTGGTTCTGGTGGTCCTGGCCTGGATGCTACACAGCTTCCTCCCTGATGGGAGTGGGACAAGCAGTCAAGGAGCAGGATTGGTGGGTCCTTCATGATGTTTTTGGCCCTTTCCCAGTACGTTTCTGTATGTCTGTCCTTGATGGCACGTAGGCAAGTGCCAATGACTTTGTATTGAACTTCCTGACCACCATAGTGCAGTTCTTTTACCATTCAGTGATTAACCTTGTTCGGATACTCTCTACTGTGCATCTGCAAAAGGACATGAGTAAAGATGTGCATAGTCCAGCTCCCTTCAGCCTCCTCATAAAGTAGAGAAGTTGGTGACCTTTCCTGATTGTGTGAATTGGGTTTGGGAGCCATGTAAGATTAAGCATAATATTCCCTCTCAGGAGTTTGAAACTGGTCAAAGTTTTCATTGAGGTGCGGTCAATGTTTTGTGAGTGGTTTGAGTTAGATCTCCTGAAGTCAGTAACAATTTCTTTTGCCTTGTTAACATTGAGGAAGAAGTTATTTGCCTGGCACAGGCGTCGAACTTTTCCACTCTCTGTCTGCAGGCTGCCTCATCATTGTTTGTGATGAGCCTCACCACTGTTGTGTCATCGGTGAACTTGACAATGTGATTGCTTGGGTGTTTGCCTGTACAGTGATGTGTGAGCAGAGTGTGCAGCAGTGGGCTCAGCACCCAGCCCTGTGGGGAGGGGGGCACCTGTGTTGAGGATGATGGACAGGGAGGAGTGATTGTGCATCCTGACTATTTGAGGTCTGTTTGTTGGGAAGTCAAATGCCCAGTTAGATACTGGTGCATTTAGACTGAGGAGTAGGAGTTTGTTCACCAGTACCTGTGGGACAATAGTGTTGCTGCTGAACTGAAATCCAGAAACAGCATTCTGACACAATGATCTAGTTTTTGAGGTGTACCAGGGCCAGGAGCATGACAGATGTTACTGCATCTGTCGTGGAGTGGTTCTGCCAGTAAGCATATTGGTGAGTGTCCAGTCTGGCAGCAATGGAGATTTTGATGTGTGCCATTACCAGCTGTTCAAAACACTTCATGATAATTGGTGTCATTGCCACCGGGTGGTAATTGTTTAGTGTGAAGGTGTAGAGTTCTTTGGAACAGCAATGATGATGGCTGATCTGAAGCATGTGGGGACAGCAGCCTGGATGAATGAAGAGTTGAAGATGTCTGTGAGGCGTCAGTGATCAGGTGTGTCCATTTCCTGAGTGCTCAGCCTGGCATGTTGTCTGGTCCAGCTGCCTTATGGAGCTTGACTCTTTGCAGAGTCCTTGTGATTATACAAACATAAAAGCAAGTGTAAGAAAACTAGAAAAAGAAAATGAAACCCTGCTGGTTTGCTTCGCAGCGTAGGTCGAGGGAAAGCACACTCCGGTCCCGCCAAACCCGTGAGATTGAGACAACTCTCCCATCCCCATCCCTGGTTTGTGTGGATGCTGTGTAATTTGCAACCCAATTACAATGCAGTGCCAAGAAACAACAGAGAGCACACTGTGTACGATTAAAGGAATTACATTTACGAATCTTAACTAAAGGGTTAGGAAAGAAAAGAAAGAAAAAGCAAAAAGATCTCAGTATAATTAAACAGTCAAATGTGCACAGTTGGAGCTCAATTCACCGATCCTCAGTCAATATTGCTGCCTGGCTCAACTGAATCATGATCTCCCCATCCGGTCATATCCTTTCAACCGGTTCTCTCCAGCATCTTCTCTCTTCATCTCACACCGAACAAAAGACCCAGCTCACATTCCAAAGCATCCGCTATCTCGAGCCATAACCCAAACACTGCTTTTACAGAAAAACCATTAAGTTAGCAGTGAAACATTTACCAGGGTGTTACACTCTCTCCCCACCAAAATTAGTCCTGTCCTCATGACATTGAGATAATTTGTTACCCCTTCATACAAAGCACGAAGTCCAACCCAGGTGTAAATGGCAGGCTGACTCATAGCTCACCAAGGTGCCACACTCTGTTCCCTGGGTGTGACATAGGTCAGTCTGTCTGGGGTGGTCTCCTGACTCTTTGAACCTCCTTACCCCATCATCATCTTCAGCTTCAGACACTCCTTGAGTTCCTTCATGTCTACCTAGGCAGGCTTCTGCCTGTCCAGTACTTGTGCCTCCTGACAACTCAGACCCCTCGTCACTTGGCTGAGCAACCCTCATACCCAGTTACTTTAGAGTCCAGCCTCCCATTATTTTCTAACCGCAAATCTGCCTGTCCAGTGCGAGTTCCCCTATTTCACTTGCCTCAACATGAGAAGACACAATAGACAATAGACAAAAGACAATAGAGAATAGGTGCAGGAGTAGGACATTTGGCCCTTCGAGCCAGCACTGCCATTCACTGTGATCATGAGTGATCATCCACTATCAGTATCCACTTGGCCTCCACAGCCTTCTGGGGCAGAGCATTCCATAGATCCACCACTCTTTGGGTGAAAAAGTTTTTCTTCAACTCCGTTCTAAATGGCCTACCCCTAATTCTTAAACTGTGGCCTCTGGTTCTGGACTCACCCATCAGTGGGAACATGCTCCCTGCCTGCAGCGTGTCCAATCCGTTAATAATCTTATATGTTTCAATAAGATCCACTCTCAGCCTTCTAAATTCCAGAGTATACAAGCCCAGTCACTCCAATCTTTCGACATATGAGAGTCCCGCCATCCTGGGAATTAACCTTGTGAACCTACGCTGCACTCCCTCAATAGCAAGAATATTCTTCCTCAAATTTGGAGACCAAAACTGCACACAGTACTCCAGGTGTGGTCTCACCAGGGCCCTGTACAGTTGCAGAAGGACTTCTTTGCTCTTATACTCATTTCCTCTTGTTATGAAGGCCAGCATGCCATTAGCTTTTTTCACTACCTGCTGTACTTGCATGCTTGCCTTCAGTGACTGATGTACAAGAACACCTAGATCTCGCTGTGCTTCCCCTTTTCCTAACTTGACTCCATTTAGATAATAATCTGCCTTCTTGTTCTTACCACCAAAGTGGATAACCTCACATTTATCCACATTAAACTGCATCTGCCATGCATCTGCCCAGTCACCCAGCCTGTCCAAGTCACCCTGCATTCTCATAACATCCTCCTCACATTTCACACTTCCTCCCAGCTTTGTGACATTGGCAAATTTGCTAATGTTACTTTTAATTCCCTCATCTAAATCATTAATATATATTGTAAACAGCTGTGGTCCAAGCACTGAACCCTGCAGCACCCCACTGGTCACTGCCTGCCATTCCGAAAGGGACCCGTTAATCGCCACTCTTTGTTTTCTGTCAGCCAGCCAATTTTCAATCCATGTCAGTACTCTGCCCCCAATACAATGTGCCCTAATTTTGCCCACTAATCTCTTATGTGGGACTTTATCAAAGGCTTTCTGAAAGTCCAGGTACACTACATCCACTGGCTCTCCCTTGTCCATTTTCATAGTTACATCCTCAAAATCTTCCAGAAGATTTGTCAAGCACGATTTCCCCTTCATAAATCCATGCTGACTTGGACCAATCCTGTTACTGCTATCCAGATGTGTCATAATTTCATCTTTTATAATTGACTCCAGCATCTTTCCCACCACCAACAACAGGTTAACCGGTCTATAATTCCCTGTTTTCTCTCTTCCTCCCTTCTTGAAGAGAGGGAGAACATTAGCCACCCTCCAAGTTGGGAATCTCTTCATCAATTATTGGGGAGTTTGCGAAGGGCAGCTTATACCACACCCCCATTTCCTCATCCTCCGAGTTTGTAACATATTCAGGGTTGGGGTCCAGTCTAATCCTTCCCACTGCTGGGTCTTCAGTTCACTCACGTCACCGCAGAGTTCTCTTACTAAGTGTAAGGTCCATTCAGGCTCTGGGTCAACACGTACCTCTTGTGCCAGAGGTGGAAGGTGGTTCCAGTGGAGAATCTTGGCAGGCCCATTCCATCCTTTGGTTTCTCCTGGAAAATGGTTATGTTTGGCCTCTGACTCTCCGCTACATAGAGCGTAGCAGTTAGCTATCTTATGTTTCCCAGGTAGCCCCCAATTCTTCATGAGGACTCTGTCTCCAGGCATTGGCTGGAAGAACCTAACCCTTTTATCATACCTCCTCTTATTTCCTTGATCCTGCTTGGTAGCTGAGTCCTCAGCGAGTTCAAAAGCCTTTTTCAGCTCCCTCCTCATTATCGGACACATATTTCAGATAAGTCTTCTATTTACATTCTTCCCCACCAGTCCCAAAACAGAGATCAAAAGGCAACCTCACTTTGCTCCCAAGCATCAGATAATATGGTGACTACCCGGTAGCTTCAATCTACCATCTGTGTACAATTATAGCAGTGGACCAGATGTCCAATATGTTGACTACAGCTGTTCTTTTTACTGACCTCCAAGGTTCCGAGCATGTCTAGCAAGGGCTGATTGAAACTGTTGGTCTGGGGATCACCTTGCAGGTGATAAGGCATAGTTCTCGACTTTTCGACTGCAAGCATGCTCAGTAACTAATGTATGAGCCTACTCTCAAAATCCCGTCATAAGATCCATTAGGCTTCCCTTTGCATCCAAAAAAACTTCTAGGGCTTGCATGTAGCCCGCAGAAGTAGCAAAGGAGTTCTGTGTCTATGAGGATCTCACTATGTCAGCGGCTGGTCCCCTCAAACTCTTTACCAATCGTCTGTTTACATCTTCAGAGCTCTGCCGCTCATCCAGCATCTGAGAGGTCTGTTCCACCCAGTTCTCATGCTCCTCTTCGCCTTTAGGGGTGGACTTCATTCCCAAAAACATTCTCAGCCTACGGCAGCTGGCGTTTGAACCTGGGCATTTTGCCATTTACTTGCCAGGGAGGTAAGGGCAGCTGCCAACTCAGAATGCTCATCCCTGTCTTGAGGGTTCATTAGACCCTCTACATCAGGACCACTCCTTCCCCTCACTTCGTAGAAATGAGAGCAACTTGTCTTTAATGTCTCTGTCCCCAGCTATGGCAAACTCTGCCTCCAAGTCAGCACGATTGCCTGCAATCCCTTCCTCCTGGAAAGTATGGACAGCCCATGGCCCCTCTCCTCTCCCGGGGTCCCAATAGTACCAGGCAGTTCCACTGCTATTACATCAACGCTAGTCTGAACTAAAACAAAATCTTTGCCTGCCATTTTGTCAAACTTCTGCTCCATGATATTAATTGTTCCTAATGCTTTACCAGTACTTGAAATCCAAATTAACAATTCATTAGAACTACAAATGTCCATCCCACTCAATACATGCACATTCGTTACCGGTAACCCCATGGATTCACACCACCACTCAAACCCCGCAGCATCCACAACCACGTATCTTAATCACTTTACCGGACAATAGTATAGCACAGACTTAAACACACAACTCACTGGATCAATGCTCAGGGCTGTTACAACTCAGTCCCAGGAATCAACAGCCAGCACACTGCGTAGGATTGAAGAAATTATATTTATGAATGTTAACTGAAGGGCTTGTAAAGAAAAGAAAGAAAAAACAAAAATGGCCCATTATAATTAAACAGCCAAATGTGCACCAGTTGGAGCTCAATTCACCGATCCTCAGTCAATCTCGCCGCCTGGCTCCACCGAATCATGATCTCCCCATTGGGTCGTATCTTATGACTGGTTCTCTGCAGCACCTTCTCTCTTCATCCCTCTCCAAACAAAAGACCCTACTCACATTCCAAAGCATCTGTTGTCTCTAACCATAACCCAAACACTGCTTCTATAGAAAGACGATTACGTTAGCAGTGAAACCTTTCCCATAGTAATTTATAAATGTTTGTTATTATGGATTGCAACATGGTGCTGCTGCAAAACAAATTTCATGACATATGCCGGTGATATTAAACATGACTCTGATTCTGAAACATTCCCCTTTTACTGAGAACACAGCGGTAAAATGTTTAACATGGAGACTTACTGTAAATATAAGTGAAAACTTCAGGTATTGTTAAGACAATATTACTGTTTGTTTCCAGTGTTCCAACCATAAATGATCCTGCTTCACTCTACAGAGACTGATATTTTCAATAGTACTAATATATTAATATTACTTGACTTTAATAACCCAACTTGTTAGCAATGAACTGCAGAATATTAAGAGGCTATATTCCAGTCATGGATAAAATTTAAACTAGCTTTCTGGATCCTTGGACTAAAAAGAGTAATTTGAAAGCCAACTGCACTCATTTCAATACAGAAAGATGATCAGGTGAGGAAAGGCTGCAGCGAGTTGGGCCTGCGTCAATCAGTTAACACTATCACAAATCAGTTTAATCAAATTCGAAAAAAAACTATGGATGGAGGAGGTCTGTAATGTAACACAATGAGAAAAAAATCCATGGAAAAGTTGATTTTATTGAGCTGTGTGGGAGATACAAATCATTTTAATGATTAAATTTCAAAATAAAAATTGCCTCGCCATTTAAAAAACAAGTTTTGGTGCAGTTCAGATCAGCTGCTGCATGAGTATGAAAATAACGAACATCTGTGGCCCCAGCAGGAAATGAGCTGTTATTTTAAGGAGAGGGACAGCCCAGAATGTTTATATTTGCCTTTTCTACTATATTATCCAAATATCATTTTCTGTTCTACCTGATATTATTGTGAGTATCTGTCAAACACTTGACCTTTACAGGGACATTATCTCTGGTGCACTCCTTGAGTTATGGCAGTGAGGACAAGAATTGCTTCAGAATTTGTGCCATGTTTGTTTTCAGAGTTGCTTCACCCGACAGATTTATGCACTGAATTCCTGGGGAAGGAAATGTTAAAGAGGTCCGATGGTTTAACTGTGTGACAGTGAGTTCACCCCCATTACATTGGCAAAGCTTGGTTTCCTTTCCATTGAAATCTGAGGAATATAGAAATGAAGAGAGTTTTAGAATATGGCTTCTGCTCACTGCCATCTAATTTACATCCAGTCGGTGATCACTTCTTCCAGTACGATGATTGACTGAAGCATCTGCCACCAGTGGACTAGTGAGGTTGAGTTTAAATATGTTTCTCCCTGCTGTTGCTCATTCATTGTCTGTGGCAGTCTCAGTCTGGAAGCCCTGTTTTTCAGGGCTTGGCCAACTCAGGCTGTGATGGTGCAACCAAACCACTCTTGGTGATGGAAACTGAAGTCCCCGGGAATACTCTGTGTCCGTGCTTCTCTCAGTACTTTTTCTGTGTTGCTCAACATGGGGAATATCCATTCATCAATGGAGGGAGGCCAGGAGATTGTAATCAGGAGGAGCTCTCCCTGTGCATGTTTCACCTGATGCTGTGAGCCTGCTCTCTGCCTGGATTCAATGCTCAGGACACCAAGGGATCCTTTCCCCTGCCGGTAAACCACTTTCCCCCCACTTCCAGAGGCTCTTTCGGGACAGGACATACCCAGAATGGTGAGGGTGGAGTTGGCATATTGTTTATACTGCTCTTGTCTGTAGATGGAGCCATGCTTTGTGGAAAGGAATGTCAAGCATCCCAGAATCAGGACATCACCACAGGATGATGGATTTCCAGCATCTGCAGAATATTTTGTGTTCATCACAATGGTAGAAGTTCCTCAGGACAATGTCCTCATCCCAATTGTTTCATCGCAGACATCCTCTCATCATAAAGTCAGTAGTGGGATGTTCACAGACATTTGCAGAATGTTCAGTTCCACTTGTAACCCCTCAGCTAATGCTTCAGTCCCAGCCTGTATACCATCCAGACGTCGACAGCATTCAGTCATGGGCTGATAAGTGCCAAGTGATATTTGCACCCATAGTGTCAGGCAATGACTATCTCCAAGAACAGAGAATCTAAATACCTTGCCTTGACATTCAATGACATTAACATTGTTAAAGCCTCCACCACGAGTATTCAGAGAGTTTACATTAAGAGAAAAATGATGTGGGCTATTTAACTACATGCCATGCCCCCAGGATTGGGTCAAAGGCTGGATATGATATGGTGGGTGATTCACCTCCTGGCATCACTAGATATTTTCATTCCTTGCATTCCATAAGCCAGAGTTTTGATGGAATATTCTCCATTTACTTTGATGAGTGTTGTCCCAGCGACTCTCAAGAAGCTCTGCATCATCCCGTCTGCAGCAGCCTTCCTGATTAGTACCCCCAAAATCAACTGAAATATTCATTGACTCCACCGATGCCAATGGCAACAGCTGTGTAGAAAATCTGGAAGATGCACTCAGTTATTCACCCACCTCCTCTGAAGCACCTCTCAAACCAGCAGCTAGACCACCTGGAGGGACAAGTACAGCAGCTGCAGATGAACAGCGCCACCTGCAGGCTCTCCTCCAACTTACAAACCATCCAGACCTAGAAATGTGTCACTGGTCCACCAGCTATATTCAGCAACATTCTCTCTGACGTCACTGTGGGAGCACTTTCCCCCAGACAGCAGCAGTGCAAGAGTGCAGTTCATCACCAATCTCTCACGGGATGACCAATGGATACTGGGCCTGCCAGTGATGTCCAGATATCAAAATGAATTTTTAAAATGGTGTAATCTACTTAGTCTTATTTCAACATTTCCTGAATCTTAGTGTAATTCTTGAGATGAAAAGTTGAACTGCTTTCTGAATTCACTCACCTGCTCTGAAGCACATCTCAAACCAGCAGCAAGACCATCCAGAGGGACAAGTACAGCAGACCAGATGAACACCACCACCTTTAGGCTCTTCTCCAACTCACAAACCATCTCGACCTGGAAATGTATCACTGGTCTACCACCGAACTTCTGGAACATTCGTGTGATTAAAGCTTAAACTGCTTTCTGAATTGCAACTGGTTTACAATTGTCACATGTACAGAAGTATCATTATACAGTGTAATCAGGAAGCAGAAGGAAATACAATAACAGAGTGCACAGTAAATTGTTGCAGCTGCAGGGAAAGTGCAGTGCAGGTAGACAATAAGGTGCAAGATCAGAATGAGGTGGACTGTAAGGTGAAGAATCTATCTCATTGTACTAGGGAATGATTCAATAGTCTTATAGCAGCAGGTTGGAGGTATCCTTGAACCTGGTGGTACATGCTTTTAGGCTTTTTCTGTTCATTCTGATGGTGGTAAAGGTCTTTGATTATGCTGGTTGCTTTACTGAGGTAGCAAAAAGTATAGACAGAATCCATGGAGGAGAGGATAGTTTTCTTGATCTGCTGAGATGCGTATACAACTCTGTCACAGGACAGGATCCTGTGCACCACCCCCATCCTGAAGAAATTGACCAGATGATTTGCTTGTCTGACATTGAGGGAAAGGTTGTTGTCATCGCTCCATGTTACTAAGCTCTCCATCTTCTTCCTGTATTCTGATTCATTGTTCTTTGTGTTATGCCCACCAAGGTGGTACCATCTGCAAACTGATGGTGTTAGAGCAGAGTTTGGTTCCACAGTCATGACTGTAGATAAATCTCAAGGTTGTTTATGGTATACATAGTTTGGTAATAAATTTACTTTGAACTTTGCCTGTGGAGGGAGTAGAGTAGGTGGTCAAGTACTGAATCCTGTGGAACACTAGAGTTGAAAGTCCTCATGACAGAGATACTGCTGCCTCTCCTCACTGATTGTGGTCTGTTCATCAGGAAGTTAAACTTCCTGTTGTGGAAAGAGGTCTTGACCCCCAGGTTTTGGAATTTTGTGATGAATTTGCCTGGAATAACAGTATTGAAGCTGGGGCTGCAGTCAATAAACAATAGACTTATATAGGTGCCTTTCCTGTCCAGGTGATCCAGAGATAACTACAGAGCCAGGGAGCTGGCATCCACCACAGGGGAATTGCAGTGGGTTGAGCTTGTCTGGGAGGCTGGAGATAATGTGTGCCATTATGTGAGGCAAGTGGAGCTTAGGAGGACGATGGCGCCTAATGGCAACTCCTTTGCTTGCATCTTCAAAACAGCTCTATTTCTATCTTTCATATCTCTTTTTTTCCTTTTCAGGGTTCTTTTGAAGACCCTGACCTGGAGTTGCACCCTAACTTTGGTTGTTTGCTGGGACGGGACCTGCTCTCGGGATCTCATGAGTGGCTGCTTTTCGATATGCCAAGGACACGCATGGCCCAGATGACTAGTGCGCTTTCAGGGTGGCAAATTTTGATGGCTCTGGAGGCGGCCAGACTCAAGGTCGGTGCGAGTGCCTGGTGCATCATGGGAGACAGAAGATTGAAAGCATTGAGCTGACTACTGGCTATGTGCCCAGAGCCCCGAGTTCTTTGAGTTGCTTTGTTATGTCTCCCCTCTCACTGTGAAATGGGAAACACATCTTTTTCCCTTACTAGGGAGTGAGAGAACCTGTGTTACCTCAAATATTGGGTGAACGAGTAGTCTTTGGGGTCATGCAAGTCTGTGTCTTTATTGATGCTTTGCTGCACGCTTGAGTGCTTGGTGGGTAGTGCTGATGCTTTTTTGCTGGTCGGGGAGGGGGAAGGTTGTGGCTTTGTTGCTGTTTGTGCTTGGGAGGGAGGAGCTCGGGGGGGTGCTTTGTGGTTTGAACATTTAACTCTCATTCATTCTTTGGGGCACTCCTCTGTTTTCGTGGATGTTTGGGAAGATAAAGAATTTCAGGATGCATATGGTATACATTTCTCTGAGATTAAGTGTACCTATTGAAACCTATCAGCAGCCTTCCAAAATGTTAAATTCTGGAGGACATCCACGTTGGAGATAAGAACAATGTGTGATGTTGCATAAATTCCTCTTGGACTTCCAGCTGGGTCCAGGTGTTGACCTTAACTGACATTGCGATGACAAGCTCTACCATCTTTATCAGGGATGATGCCTAGACATGTTTAGTCTGTTGGAGTATATACTCGACACCTGCTGTCTGTCTCTCTTGATTGTTAAGTCCTCAACCATTTAGGTTTCTGCTCTCCTACCTTGTTTAAGATTGTATTCCAGTTCTTACTTGAAGGGAGACCTTTATCATTTTAGAAATCCTAATCTGTAGTCTTATTTCAATGGCTTCCTTCACCAGGCAGTCACAAAAGCCACTGGCACAGCAGAGTAGTTTTGTGTCATTGAAGTCAATCCTGTACTCATTGAATATGATCAGTGTGTGATGTATCAGCCAAGGACCTGTAGAACTGAACACAAAGCTTACAGAAAGGCAAAGCCACTTGGTAATATTAAGAAGTGGTAGGGTATTTTTATCGTGTGTCTCGTGTTGTTACTGAAGCCTCCAGCATTGAATTAGAGTGAAGAAAATGCTACCTATTTAGGAAGCATTCTACAGCATGAATTAAGTAAGTCGACCTTTCTCCTATTATCCTGTCAGATGTTCTTGGGACATGACAAAGAACTGCAGGAGGACAATGATACGACACGGGATTATATAACAAGTGTGGATGGGATAAGGTGATTGGACCATATTTCACAGGATAGATTCAAACTAGATGCAGATTCCTCTGTGCTTGTGAAAAAATGGAGCGCTCTACCCCTGTGTGTGGTTAATTGGCACCTGGATCCCTGGGATGGAAGAAGGGTCTTGGTGGAAAACATTGAGTGTTTATTCATTTCCAAACATGTTGTGTGTCCTGTTGAGTTCCTCCAGCATTTTGTGAGTGTTGCACTGCAAGTCAGCATGTTCTGTTATGAGATATGTGCTCATTATATAAGGTTGTTGATTGAGACCTGTGTCCATAGACAAGGAAAATGAGTGAAGCATTTGGCTGGATCACTACAAAAATATTTCTGAGGATCTGGAAGGGAAAGTCTGTCCAACCCAAGGAAGGAAGGACAGTGTATGAGGCACTGGATCGACAAGCATTGAGTATGCTGGAGGTTGTTTTCTGGGATGAGTGAGTTGCTTTGTCCTGAGCAGAAAAAGAAATTTAAAAATACAAGATGTTGGGAGAATTCAGCAGGTAAGGCAGCATTGGTGGAGGGAAATGGACAGTAGATGCTTTGGGTTGGGTCCATTCATCTAGACTGAAATATAAGAGGGCAGATATCCAGGTGACGGGAAGGTTGGAACAACTGGTGGCAATTGATAAAGGTATCAATGTTAAGGGTGGGGGTGACAGGGAGATGGAGCGGGGAAGTTGGAAATGTTGACAAAGCTTGGAGGTGATAGGTGGAGGGAACAAGGTCTGAAGATGATGAAATCTGATAGGAGGGGATGTTGGGTAATGGTATCAAGTGAGGAAAATGGAAATGATAAGGGATGGGAGACCCTGTGGAAGGAATGTGTGGGTGATGGTAAGATGTAGTGGGTAGAGGAAGGGACAAAAATTGGGTGATAGGAGTTGGAGAGCATGTAGGGAAAAAATGGGTAGACCAGGAGGAAAGAAAAAAAGAAGGGAGGGGAAATAGTTTTCTGGAAATTAGAGAATTCAGTTCTCATGTCATTAGGCTGTAGTCTACCCAGGTGGCATAGAAGGTGATAAGGTGATGATCCTCTGGTTTGTGTTGAACCTCACCTGGGACATGATGACGGGACTGAGCGCTGACATGTCAGTGTAAGGACAGGCCTGACAATTAAATGGCTGGTGACTGGGTGCTCAAGATGGTCATGGCAGATGGAACAAAGTGGTCACCCAGGTCTCGCCAATGTAGGAGAGGCCACATTGGGAGAATCAGATGCAATAAGCATGGCTGGAGGAATTGTGTGTGAGCTTTTGCATTTGCATGCCTCACCGGGAAGCAGACATCTGAACTGGAAATCTACCTCCATCAGCAAGTCTATCAATTCCCTCTCAGCTCCCCCATTTCCCAATATTTATATTCCAAGAGAAATTCACTTTGGTCCATAAATCAATTTGAGAGGATCGAAGTTTTAGGACATAATCTCTGTGAACAAATTAAAATATAATTCATAAATTTTCAACTTGGGTCTTTCTTGAATATTTAAAATTTATTCCAGGGATTTGGGCATCACTGGCAGGCCAAAATCAAATGCCCATCCCTTAAGGGAGTGGTGGTGAACCATGGACTGGACTCACTGCTATCCTTCTGAGGAAGGTGCTCTCACAATGACGTCGGGAAGGGTGTTTCAGAAGGTCAATTGAAAGACTGGTGATACATACAGACCAGGATGCCAGTTTGAGAGGGGGCCTGAGGAGGTGGTGATCTTTTGCATCGCCGGCACTTGTCCTTCCTGGTGACCTAGACCTTTTGTCAATGTTGAAAGTCGTATCTCATTTCAGACGTTTTATAACTCATCAATCCCTCATCCCTTTTCTTGTGTGGGTTAACTAGTAAAAATTCGATAATACATTAAAATTACAAAATGCATGATCATTGTAAGACCCAGCCTGCTGGGAAAGGATTATTCTGAAAAAGTAAGAGAATATTTCAAATATTTCCAAATTGTTCCCCAATGTACCAGTTCTGAATCAATGATATTCAATAAGTGTGAATCTTGTACCTGGATTCAATGACCCTCACATTGCATATTGTATTGGCCAGAACTGCAAAAAGTTTGTCTTATTAATGTCATTAATTCTTTCAAACATACTTCAGAAAATAAAGGAAGGAAACAGATAAGAAAGGATAAAACGTGAGCTTAAGAGAGAACAAAGACAAACCCCTTGTCAATAATTTTACAAAGAACCTTGAGGAATAACAGTAAATCATAAATACCTTTAGGTTCTACAGTGTAATTAATCTTTAACACTCAGGCCAAAGAAAACAGGCAGAGGCAAGAGTAGGTAGAACTTAAAGAGCTCTCTTCTTCACCGATCTTATTCACATAGATACATGGCCTCCTGAAATACATGATGTTCTCTCATGTAACTTCCCATTGAATTACACGGAAACTTTCTTCGAGTCCTGTTGAATTTCTTGTTGTAAAATTAGGATTAACTCAAATTCCTTGAACTACAGAATATCAGTCTATGGCCCTTTTATTCTTTCTCTCTTTGTCTCTCTCAAGATTCCCGGATGGTATGTTGCCTCCCGGGTGCCAGGGTCTGGGATATCTCAGACTGAGTCTTCAGAATTCTTAAGCAGGAGGGTGAATAGCCAGAAGTTATGGTCTATCTCATGGGTAGGTTGAGTGATGAGATTCTGCATAGGGAGATCAGGGAGTTACGTGCTAAGTTAAAGGACAGGACCTCCATGCTTGTGATCTCAAGATTGCTACCCATGCCGTGTGTTGGTGAGGCTAGAAAGAGCAAGATTATACAGTTTCATACATAGCTAAGGATTTGGTGTATGAGGGAGGGCAGAAGATTTCTGGATCATTGTGTTCTCTTCCAGGGAAGGTAGGACCTGTACAGAAAAGAGGGTTTGTGCTGGAACTGGAGTGGAACTAATATCCCAGTGGGAAGATTTGTCAATGCTGCATAGTGCTGTTTAAACTAGAGTTACAGGGGGCTGGGAACCAGAGTGCCAGAACAGTTAGTAGACAAGTTGTGGAGGCAGGTGTTGATAAGACCTCGGACAAAGTTAGGAATCAAAAGGTTGAACATGGTGCGACTAGCGCCCTGAGCTGTGTATATTTCAATGCAAGAAGTATCATAGGAAAGGTGGATGATAGTACTGAAGATGAGGTGGCTGGCTTACAACAGAGGCAATGTGTAGTGAGGAGAGGCTGTTGATAGGGCAAAATTGCAGTCAACAGGATGAGTTGCAATGCAAAAAGCAGACAAAAAGGAGGAATACTGTACTGAAGGTGTTATATTTTAATGCACACAGTATACAGAATAAGATAGATGAACTTGGAACACAGTTGCAGATTGGCAGGAGTGACATCAGGTTTGGTAGTTGTTGTGTCAAAGACAACATTTTCGGTTGCCGGTGTCACATTGCTCTTGGTGACATGACCATCACTGAGAGGTACGTCCAGTGGCTGCAATGTGTCCATCTTGCTGGATGCAATTCACTCCAGTGTGCTCTTTGGTTGAGCATCCAGTATCTGGCCCACATGATATCTCCATCTCTGATCTCCAACATCCACTGTGTACATCAGTGGTCCAGTTCTTGTAGCTATCCTACCAGCTCTCCATTTGTCTTCTCAGTAATCACATGCTTGGACTTCCTGTCCAAACTCAAGGCTCTTTGCTGATTCAATTGGCAACTGGTTGAACTGGTTATTCTGCACTTCCTTCTGTAGATCTGGTTTCAGGAAGTCTGTGCGAGGTCTCAGACTCCTGCTCATGAACAGCATTGCAAGTGTTTGATTTGTTGTCACATGACCAGAGTTCCGATACACAATAAAGAAATTGTCTGCCTCGTGCTGTAGAGAAGTGTCCTCCTTGACCATTGCTTTAATGGACTTCTTGAAGGTTTGGATAACTCTTTCAGCTAACCCATTCATTGATGGGTGGTGAGGAGCTGACTTCAAATGTTTGATGTATTTTTTTCTTCTTGAATTGCCTAAAATCTTCTGACATATAGTATGGTCTGTTGTCACTCGCAATTTCTTCTGATAGGCCGTTTATGGTGAAGATAGTCGTCAGAGCGGAAACAATCTTTTCTGAGGTGGTTGACTTCATTGGTATGACTTCAGGCCACTTCGTATGAGCATCCACAGCAATCAGAAACATGAAATCCATGAATGGCCCAGCAATGTCAATACGCACTCTTTGCCATGGTGATGAGGGCCAGTCCCTTGTGTGTACAGTGCCTGTGGTGGCACATTTTGAACTTTATGGGATCCTGAATGGCTTTTGGCCAAGTCTTCAGTCTGTTTATCTATTCCCAGCCACCACACGCACTTTCAGGCCAGACTCTTCATCTTGACTGTATCCAGGTGTCCTTCACGCAGATTCTCTAACACTCTGGTGCGCAGTTCAGAGGCAACCACTACATGAGATCCACACATCAGCGTTCTTTGACATGTCGACAGTTGGTCTGGTCCCACTGAGAACTTTGGGAATGTCAGATTATCATGAGCTGGCCATCCTTGCATGGTGATGTCATGGATTTTGGTCAATGTCAGGTTTCTTGTTTCTCTTTGAATTTTCAAATTTGTTACCGGAAATTGGTCCATTAATGCTGTTTGGATGATTACTCGTGCAGATAATTTAACATCACAGGTTGAGTGACAAGACATGACTGTCAAGCCCCAAATAAATGGACACAAACACAGTATTGTCCACAGAATTCAGTGCAAGTGGTAACATTTGAAATAATCGGTTCTCATTGAAAAGCAAAAGAGGGGACTGCAGTACCTAGACTTAGTTCCTTGCCACAGAATGATATTGCAGTGGCTTCCAGGGGAAAGGATGTGAAACTCAGAAAATATTATATCAGTGTCTGACCACCGTAATTAATTTCTTTCACCAGAAATGCTGTTGGTGATAACAGATATTATTATCATTTAAGGGCAGTGTGGAATTATGTGGCAAAGATGATGACATTGATAAATTCTGCATCAAATCAGAAAACAGTACTGATGCATTTATCAATGGTATCAAAAATGTTGAAGAGGGATGCCTGAGTCCTTTTGTACCCATGCTGTGTATATGGCTACTTTAGCATCTGGTAAATGGTAACACCCATGAGAGAAAGATTCCATTGGGTCCTGCCAATTGAAAAGTATCAAATGGACGGGATGAGCTACCCTGAATAAATAAGTTTCATAGAGTTCTACTGCACAGTCCCAGCCTCTTTGCCTCAATTGGTCCATATTGATTGGTATCTCCATCCAAGTTAGTCCCATTTGCCTGTGTTTGGCCCCTAACATTCTGAACATTTCCAAACTATGTAGCTGTCCAACTGGCTATTAAAAGTTGTTCTTGTACATGTCTCAACCTCCCCTTCCTCTGTTAGCTCATTTCACATAGATGCCACAGTTTGTGAGTAAAACAGGTTATTTGCCTGGCAGCAGGCCTCAAACTCTTCCACCTCCAGTCCATAGGCTGTCTTAGCATCGTTGGTGATGAGCTTCAGAAATGTTGTGCAAGGTGTTCCCTCTCACCTTAAACTTGTATATTCTTGTTTTTAATTCCCCATCCTTGGAAAAAAATGCTGAGTGTATTCACCCTTCATGATCATGTACACCTCTATATAATCACCTCTCAGTTCTACCCTGACTAATCTCTGCACATAACAAAGACCCTCAAGACCTCACGTCTTTTCTGCTGTCTTTACTGTTTAATAATATCTTTCCTATAGCAGTGCAGCCAAAATTTTTCACAATACTCCAAGTATGACCACAATGGCATCCTCTACAACCATGGCCTCCTAACTTTTATACTCAGTGCCCTGACTTATGAAGTTCATAATTCCAAAAACATTCTTTCCCATCTTGTCTACCTGTGACTTCACTTTCAAACCTTGTACTTTCACTCCAAGGTTCCTCTGTTCACCAGCACTCCCCATTCATGTGAAATTCCGACCTAGATTTGATCTTGAAAGTGTCATGTCTTGCACTTATCCACATTAAACTCCATTTGACATCCTTCATCTCAGCTGATCAAGCTGTCCCTGTAATTTTGATTGATCTTCTTCATTGTCTACTATACCACCTATTTTACTGTCAACTGCAAACTTATTAATCATGTCTTGTATGTACTTATTCAAATTGTTGACATAGATGACAAACAACAATGGGCACTGCACCATCACCCGAGTCACACCACTAATCATGGGCAACCAGACTGAGAAACTATCCTCCACTTTGTTTGCACTTCCCCTTTTTCCCATCAAGCCAATTGTGTCTCCAGTTAGCCAGTTCTTACTGGATTCCATGTGAAAAATCCTTCCAAAACAACCTAATAAGTAGAACGTTAAATACTTACTGAAGTTCATATAAATGACACCATGGCTTTGCCCTCACTGACATTCTCTATTGCATCATCAAAAAATCTCAGTAAAATTCATAAGACATGATCTCCCATGCACAAAGCCATGCTGATGCTTCTAACCAACCCTTGTGATTCAAGGTGTAGGGATATCGCATCCCGTAGAATCTTCTCCAGTCATTTACTTGCTCCAGATGTAAGACTTACTGGTGTATAGATCCCAGTATTCCTTGCCACTTTTCTTAAATATATGCGCAATATTTGCTACCATCCAGTCTATTTAGTAGCACTTCTCCATGGCTAACAATGAAGCAAGTATCTGAACAATGGTATCTAATTTCTTCTGTAGCCACCCACAGTGATCTTGGATGTAGCTGGTCAGGTTCTGTGGATCTGTGTTCCGCTGTACATTTTTAAAAATCTGGCAATGTTGGATCCAGAAAACAAGAGAAGCTAAATCATTGAGTAGATTCAGGGCTCAGTCTGGACAGATCTTTAGTGCAAACTGAATCTGGAATTATATCAAGAACTCATGTAAACATGATTTATAATAATGTTGAAGGAACAGTTGCACACTGAATAAAAAATCTGATAGCACTGGAAGTTCAGGCAACTGGGGTTCAGTTCCTGATGCTGTCTGTTTGGAGTTTGCACATTCTCCCCATGACCGCCTGGGTTTCCTCTGGGTGCTTCTCCCTCTGCCCATAGTCCAAAGATGTATCAGTTGGTAGGTTAATTGGTCATTGTATATTGTCCCATGTGTCCACTAATGTTAAATTACTGGGCTGCTGTGTGGCTTGACTCAAAAGGCTGGAAGGGTTACCCCACGCTGTATCTCAATAGATAAATAAATGATGGGGTACCGTGGTGTGAGCACACCTCTCTATCATAAAGGCGGCAGTGCATTTCTCAGGAGACAGAGCTCCTGGAAGAAACCCACCCAACCAAATTTCTTTAGTATTATCAAGGGAGGTGATGTCAGTACTGTCTATTCCAGTGGCGAATTCACATTCGAGTCTCATGATCCTTCCACCAAAGTCTTAATGCTCCCACTCTACCTCATCTGTACTGACCACATTATAATTCACACAGGTACCTGTGGAAATATAAGTGGGTAAAGTTAATAAATTGCTTACCTTGGAGAGAGAACCTGCCATCCAGTTCTTGCTTTAGATTTTTGCAAGCCAAGACCAGAAAAGCGAGGAATATGCTTGAATTGAAATTGACAAACTCCTGAATTGTGTGTGTATTTCAATAAGCACATATTTAATGAAGGAAGATCTTAAATATCTTGTGTATGACAATGGAAAATATGGATCATTATACAGTTATCCCATTCTCAGTTTTGTTTGTTGCACATCAAGCAGATTTTCACTTGTTCACTGGCCAGAATGGGTCAAAATTCAATGCTCTGAAATCGTTCACTCATTCTACTGTAGTTCTTGGATGTTGATGAAACTTTGGATCAACATCTTTCAATGAAAGAATCTTACCTTTGCAGTTGGGAAAAGGAAATTGTCACTGAAAAGAAAAAGTGAAGATCCCCATTTTACACTTCTGCCCAAATTTAAACCACACAGTTTTATTCTTTCTCTGCTCCAATTTTCCCTCTTTCTCTGAGGGTTTCAGAAGAATCAGTCCCACTGACCCAGTGACGCCTCTTCCCATGGGAATCCAGACAGTGATTGTGGGCAGACAAGTGCACGTGAAACCATCTGGTCCAGTGCTGCCCTCCTCAAACAGCCAGTAATCAGGGTCACTGACAGTGGCTGAGGCCTAAACAGGGATGTTGGTTGTAGTTACTGAACTCTCCAGGGAAGATCAATTGATCTATTCTGGAATAAGTAGCATGATGTGAATCTT
Organism: Mobula birostris; assembly: GCF_030028105.1. Classification (NCBI taxonomy): domain Eukaryota; kingdom Metazoa; phylum Chordata; class Chondrichthyes; order Myliobatiformes; family Myliobatidae; genus Mobula; species Mobula birostris. Next base: position 43,008,154 of record NC_092395.1, read on the forward strand.
GTTGGTCTTTGTATCTCAATAAATGATTAAGGAGAAGAAGTAGATTCAAACCTGCTCTGCCGTTCAATAATTTTATAACTGATTTTATTGTAAACTTTATGTCCCATTACTGCATATTTCAGGTAAACAGCCCCTGAGAACAAGAGTTTGAAAGGTTTATGGCCCTCTGAGAGAGAAATGAGCTTACCTTAACATCTATCGTAAGTAGACAAAACTTGATTTTTAAACATTAGCGTTTTGTTGTAGATCACCTATAAGAGGAAACATCTTGTCCATAGGGCCCTGCCAAGACTCCTCAGGAGCTGATGATCCAATCAGTTAACCTCTCAGTCTTTAAAACTCCAGTGAATACAGGCCTCACCTTCCCTCACAAGATTACCTGAACATCAGAGTAATGAATCTAGTAAAAAGGGGGAAAGGAGAGAGGAAGCAAAACTATTGGAGAAGAATCTTAGGCATTGCATTTAGTTTTATTTGGAAAAGCATGGGCTTATTAGTGATAGTCAGAAGGGCCTTGTGAAGGGCAGATTGTGCCTTACAGAACAGACTAAGTTCATTGGGGAGGTGACAAGGACGATTGATGAGGTCATAAAAGTTGTTCATGTACATTTTAGGAAGGTTTTTGTCAAGTTCCTTCAGGGTAGTCTGATGCAGTAGATTAATTCACTTGGGATCCATGATGACTTTAAAATTGGTTGGCCGTAGAAGACAGAGGACAGTAGTGGAAGCATTAGATGTCATCTTTCAAGAATCATTCTGAAATGGTTTTGGAGGACTGGAAAACTGCAAGTGTCACTCCATGCTTTAAGAAGAGAAGGATGCAAAAGACAGGAAATTGTAAGCCAGTTTGTCTGACTTTGGTGGCTGGCAAGATGTCGGATTCCATTCTTCAACGTGATGTTTTAGGGTACTTGCAGACACATGATAAAACAGGCCAAAATCAGCATGGTTTCCTGAAAGGGAAATCTTGCCAGAAAAATCTCTTGGAATTCCTTGAGGAAGTAACAGGTAGGATCAACAAAGGAGAGTCGGTGTATGCTTTTATTTGGATTTTCAGAGGGGCTTCGACAAGGTGCCACACTTGAGGTGACTGGAATGAGCTGCCAGGCGTAGCGGAGGAAGCAGATATGATCATCACATTTGAGAGGCTTTTATATAGACATGAAAATGCAAGGAGTGGAGAGATAGAAACACAGAAACATAGAAAGCCTACAGTACAATACACGCCATTCAGCCTACAATGCTGTGCCGAAAATGTACTTACTTTAGAAATTGCTTAAGGTTACCCATAGCCCTCTATTTTTCTAAACTCCAGGTACCTATCCAGGAGTCTCTTAAAAGACCCTATTGTATCCGCCTCCACTATTGTCGCCGGCAGCCCATTCTATGCATTCACCACTCCGTGTAAAAAGCTTCCCCTGATATCTCCTCTGTTTATATTTCCAAGCACCTTAAAACTGTGCCCTCTTGTGTCAGCCATTTCAGCCCTGGGAAAAAGCCTCTGACTACCCACACCATCAATGCCGCTCATCCTCCTATACACCTCCATCAGGCCACCACGCATTCTCCATCGCTGCAAGGAGAGAAGGCCAGGTTTATTCAATCAATTTTCATAAGGCATGCTCCCCAATCTAGGCAACATCCTTGTAAATCTCCTCAGCATCCTTTCTGTAGTTTCCACATTCTTCCTGCAGTGTGGTGACCAGAAATGAGCACAGTACTCTCAGTGGGGTCTGACCAGGGTCCTATATGGCTGTAACATTACCTCTCAGCTCTTGAACTCAATCCCGCGGTTGATGAAGGTCAATGCACCATACGCCTTCTTAACATCACAGTCAAACTGCACAGCAGCTTTGAATATCCTATGGACTCTGATCATCTACACTGCCAAGAGTCTTACCATTAATACTATATTCTGCCATCATACCTGACCTACCAAAATGAACAACCTCACACTTATCTGAGTTGAACTCCATCTGCCACTCCTCAGCCCAGTTTTGCATTGCATCAATGTCCCACTGGAACTTCTGCCAGCCCACCACACTATCTACAACACACCCAACCTTTGTGTCATCAACAAATTTACTAACCCATCCCTCCACTTCCTCACCCAGGTCATTTATAAAAATCACAAAGAGTAAGGGTCCAGAACAGATCCCTGAACACACCACTGGTCACCGACCTCCATGCAGAATATGACCCACCTACAACCATTCTTTGTGTTCTGTGGGTAAGCCAATTCTGGATCCACAATGCAAGGTCCCCTTGGATCCCATGCCTCCTTACTTTCTCAATAACCCTTGCATGGGGTAACTTATCAAGTGCCTTGCTGAAATCCATTTACACAACACCTACAGCTTCACCCTCATCAATGTGTTTTGTCACGTCCTCAAGAAATTCAATCAGTCTCGTAAGGCACAACATGCCTTTCACAAAGCCATGCTGACTATTCTTAATCATATTATGCCTCTCCAAATGTTCATAAATCCTGCCTCTCAGGATCTTCTCCATCAACTTACCAACCACTGATGTAAGACTCACTGGTCTATCATTTCCTGGGCTATTCCTACTCACTTTCTTGAATATGGGAACAACATCTGCAATTCTACTAATCTCTGGAACCTCTCCCATCCCCATTGATCATTCCAAGATCATTGCCAGAGGCTCAGCAATCTTCTTCCTGGCTCCCACAGTAGCCTGGGGTACCAGTGACTTATCCAACTTGATGTTTTCCAAAAGATCCAGCAGATCCTCTTTCTTAATGTCTATATGCTCAAGCTTTTCAGTCCACTGCAGGTCATCCCGACAATTGCCAAGGTCCTTTTTCGTAGTGAGTACTGAAGCAAAGTATTCATTCAGTACCTCTGCTGTCTCCTCCGGTTCCATACACACGTTTCCACTGTCACACTTGATTGGTCCGGTTCTCTCACATCTTATGCTCTTGCACTTCACATACTTGTAGAATACCTTGGGGTTTTCCTTAATCCTACTCACCAAGGCCTTCTCGTGGCCCCTTCATGCTTTCCCAATTTCATTCTTAATCTCCCTCCTTCTAGACTTATAATTTTCTAGATCTCTATCATCACCTAGTTTTCTGACCCTTTTGTAAGCTTTTTTTTTATTCTTGACTAGATTTTCAACAGCCTTTGTACACCATGGCTCCTGTAGCCTACCATCCTTTCCCTGTCTCATTGGAACGTTCCTATGCAGAACGTCACACAAATATCCCCTGAACATTTGCCACATTTCTGCTGTACATTCCTGTTTGAACATCTGTTTCCAATTTATGTTTCCAAGTTCCTGCCTGATAGCTTCATATTTCCCTTTACTCTAATTAAACGCTTTCTTAACTTGTCTGTTCCGATCCCTCTCCAATGCTGTGGTAAAGGAGATAAAACTTTCTCCAAAAGGCTCTCCCACTGAGAGACTTGAAACCTGAACAGGTTCGTTTCCCAATACCAGATCAAGTACATCCTCTCCTCTTGTAGGCTTATCTACATACAGTTTCAGGAAAGCTTTCTGAACACACCTAACAAACTCCACCCCATCTAAACCCCTTACTCTACATAGCTGCCAATCAAAATTGGGGAAATTAATATCTCGCACCACGACAACCTTGTAATTATTGCATCTTTCCAGAGTCTGTCTCCCTATCTGCTCCTCGAGGTCCTTGTTACTATTGGGTGGTTTATAAAAAGAACACCCAGTAGAGTTATTGATCACTTCCTGTTCCTAACTACCACCCACAGAGACTCAGTAGACAATCCCTCTATGACTTCCTCCTTTTCTGCAGCCGTGACACTATCTCGGATCAGCAGTGCCACTCTTTCGCCTCCCTCCATGTCCTTTCTAAAATGTCTAAAGTCTGGCATTCTAAGTAGCCATTCCTGCCCCTGAGTCATTCACGTATCTGTAATACAGGCCACAGCATCATACCCATCCAGGCCACAACATCATAGCTCTAAGTATGATCCACATTCTAAGCTCATCTGCTTTGTTCATGATGTTCCTTGCATTAAAATAGACACATCTCAAACCATCAGTCTGAGTGTATCCCTTCTCTATCACCTGCCTATCTTCCCTCTCATACTGTCTTCAAGCTTTCTCTATTTGTGAGCCAACCGCCCCTTCCTCCATCTCTTCAGTTTGGTTCCCATTCCCCACCAATTCTAATTTAAACTCTCCCCAATAGCCTTAGCAATCATCCCTTCCAGGATAATGGTCCTCCTCGGATTCACATGCAACCTGTCCTTTTGGTACAGGTCACGCCTGCCCCAAAATAGGTCCAATGATGCAGAAATCTGAATCCTTGCCCCCTGCTCCAATCCCTCAGCCATACATTTATCCTCTACTTCACTCTATTCTATACTCACTGTTGTGTAGCACAGACAGTAATCCCGAGATTACTACCTTTGAGGTCCTGCTTCTCAACTTCCTTCCTAACTCCCTATAGTCTGTTTTCAGGACTTCCTCCCTTTTCCTATGTCGTTGGTACCAATATGTACCATGACCTCTGGCTATTCTCCTTCCCACTTCAGGATACCGTGAACGTGATCTGAAACATCCCGGACCCTGGCACCTGGGAAGCAAACTACCATACGTTTTCCTTTCCTGTGTCCACAGCCTGTCTGACCCCCGAACTATAGAGTCTCCTATCACTGCTGCCATCCTCTTCCTTTCCCTACCCACTGAACATGTCTAAGTAGAAGAGGTTTAGTTTAATATTGGTATCATGTTTAGCACGGGTTTTTGTGATGATAGACCTGTTTTGGTGCGATGTTCTCATATTTCAGAGAGATCTAGTTAATCAGATAACCATCCAACAGCAGGAGTTAATCAGTAACCACACATCTCAGCTGACTGATCCCTTAACGATATGGTTACCAGGCAAGACATGAGAAACTCACATGGGATAAAATCTTATCTCTCCTTGGTTTAGCCAATTCACAAATACGTTTTTTTGACAGAGTAAATGGGAGGAGTTTCCTTCCTACAGTCAGGCAGACAAAATTTGAATTTAAATTCAAGGATTACCTCTTTTGGATTCTGTGGTAGAACGAATATACTAGATAGGATAGTTCAAAATAGATTTTTAGGCATCCGTTAGTCTCAATGAGACCATGGATTTGTGCCTTGGAAAGTTTCCAGGGCACAGGCCTGGGCAAGGTTGTATGGAAGAACAGCAGTTGCCCATGCTGCAAGTCTTCCCTCTCCATGCCACCGATGTTGTCCAGGGGAAGGGCATTAGGACCCATACAGCTTGGCACCGGTGTCATCACAGAGCAACATCTGGTTAAGTGCCTTGCTCAAGGACACACATGTTGCCTCAGCCAAAGCTCGAACTAGCGACATTGAAATCACTAGACGAACGCCTTAACCACTTGGCCACGCGCCAACAGATTTAGCATCTCAAAAATAGCACATGGTTCATTGGGTATCATCAGCAGCAAAACTTTACACTTCCACCACAATTCATAACCTCGTGACACAGCATATCCTCACTCCAACACTACAATCAATCAAAGCTGCTGACCCCGATTCAATATTAAAAACAGAAGTGTACATGAGCAGAACTTGTCAAGTCTAAAAATTACCTGAGACCTGAAGTTACCACACTGTGAGCATTACGCAGAAGATCAGCATAAAGTTAACTGGCAGTCCTCAGCCAATGGATCTGAACAAAGTGCTTAAGCCCCTTAAAGGCAAGAAAAGGATATTTAATAGGGGATATGCAAACAACAGATTTGTTAAAACAACAATATTTTTGCCAGTTATCACTGTGAACACAAAAAAGTTTGCACTTAAGGGTACAAAAAAAGCAATACTGGAAGAACACAGCAGGTCAAACAGCACCTTTGGAGGCAGAAGGTGTATGTTGATGTTTTACACTGAGAACAGATATCACGAAAGAAAGTAAACAGGAAATATTACCACTATATAGCAGTATGAGGAAAGGTGGGACAGAGGCTGGGAGGTGATAAATGGAGATGGATTGGGGTTCAGATAATGGAAAGAGAGACAGGGAAGGAGATGAGGACAAAGAGAGAGGAAAGCTAGTATAGCAGTTATCACAATGTTATTACAGTTTGGGGCTTTGGACTTCCGAATTTGATTCCGATGATGTTGTATCTATACAACTACGTACAAATAAATAACAAAGGAGAAGTTAATGTGTATATTCATCTTGCAGAAAGAGTCACAAATTAATGTGCATGCATAAGTTATTAGTCATAATCAGTGCTAAGGGGAGTCATTGTGCTAAAAGAAATAGATCCATACATTACACTTCCTCCCCATTTAGACTAACGTAACATGAAACTGTACATGGAACAAAACATTCAATTTCCCTTCAACAGACCATATTCAAATAATCATGTTTGCACAAAGCACTCCATAACTTAGTTCACTATACTAAAGTTTCATTCTTTGGATGGTGCTCTGTTTCTTTCAGGATAGTGTCTTTGGACCTGTGGAGTGGCATCAAGTTTGGCCAATGCTTTGTCAACGACAGCTTCCTCTGTTGTAGACGTCACATTGCTGTTAGTGACATGATCATTACTGAGAGGTAAGTCTGGTGGACACAATATGTACGCCTTCTTGGATACAGTTGACTTAGGTGTGTTCTTCAGCTGAGCAGTCTGGTCCACATGGTGTCTCCACTAATGAGCTTCAAAATCTACTGTGTACATCATGGTCTCGTCCTTCTAGATATCCCACTGTGTGTCCATTTGTCTTCTCGGTAATCATGCACTAGGATCTCCTGTCCAACCTTAAAGGTCCTTGCTGATTTACTTGGCAACTGATTGCACTGTTTATTTTGCTCTTCCCTGCAGAGATATGGTCTCATGAGGTCTCATGAGATTCCTGCTCATAAACAGCATTACAGGTGCTTGATTTGTTATTCCATGAAACGAGTTCTGATACACAAAAATGAAGTTGTCCACATTGTGTTGTAGAAAACTGTCCCCCTTGTCCATAGCTTTAATGGACTTCTTGAAGGTTTGGATAAACTTTTCAGCTCACCCAATGCATTGCTCAGTGGTGAGGAGATGAATTGAAAATTTTGATGCCATTTTTCTTCTATGAATATGGTGAACTCTTCTGTCATGTATTGTGTTCTGTTGTCCCTTACATTTCTTCTGGTAAGGTATTTCCGGAGAAGATAGAATTCGGAATGTAAAACAGTCTTTTTGTCTTTTCTGATGTGTTTGACTTCATTGATATGACTTCAGGCCACTTCATGAGCATCCACAGCAATCAGAAACATGGATTTCCTGAATGGCTCAGCAAAAGCAACATACACTCTTTGTCACGGTGATGATGGCCACGCCGACGGGTGGAAAGGTGCCTGTGGTGTATTTTCAAATTTTTTACATCCCAAAAAGTTTTTGGTCAAGTTTCCAATCTGTCCATCAATTCCTGGTGACCACATGTTGTTCTGGGTGAGACTCTTCTTTTTGACGGGACCCAAGTGTCTTTCATGTAGGTTTTCTAACACTCTGGTGTGCATTTTCGACAGAAATGCAACACAAGTTCCACACGTCAGGGTTTTTTGACATACAGACAATTAATCTCATGTGACTAAGAATTCTGGAAACAATGCGATTATCATAACCTAGCCATCTTTGCATGTTGATGTCATAGAATTTTCACAATGTTGGGTCATTCCTTGTTTCTCCATGTATTTCAGAATTTGTTACTGGCAGCTGGTCCATCAATTCTGTGTAGAACTCTTCTGCTGGATCACAGAATGAAGACTTTTCTTCTTCAGAAGTCAACAGTGGAAAACGTGACAATCTGTCAGCGGGGCTGTGTTGTTTGTTACCCTTGAACTCTATGTCATAACAGTGGGCTCTTAGGAAAAGTGTCCAAGTTGCACACAAGGGGATGGTGTTCTGTCAGTAGAGTAACCTTCTGTCTGTAGAGGTAGTAGTGCAATTTCTTTACTCCTCATTCTAGACTAAGAGCTTTTCAGTCGATCCGTGTATAGTTGCATTCTGCGAATTTCAGTGATCTTGATGCAAATGCTATCAGACATTCAAATGCATCATAATGGATCATAATGGGTGAGCTGTTCATCGAATGTTATTGGTTGCTTCTTTCCTTGAATGCTCTTTCACATCTTTCTGAATACTCCCACTTTTCTCCTGCCTGCAACAGTCCATTCAATGGGTGCAATGCCAAAGCTGAGACGATTATACTGGGAAAGTTCCTTGTGAGTGTTGATTGTGGAGGAACTTACTGCTTGACTCCTCAGCCTCCATTTGCAGATAGGCTGGTGACAAGTCAGTCCCTGAAAAACCCACCACACCTACCAAAGATGAAAAAATGTCTTCTATTTGCGGCTGGGGATACTGCACAGTGTGCAGCACAGGGTAATTACTCACTTTGTAGTCCCAACATGTGAAAACAATTCTGACCTTCCCTTTCTTGATTACTGAGACAATGGGCACAGTCCAATTGCTCCACTCAACTTTGGAGAGAATGCCTGACGCCTCCAAGCTCTGAACTTTAGCATTTACTTTAGGACATAGTGCATAAGGCACTGGGCATTCTTTATGAAATCTTGGAGTTCCTGCTTCATCCAGTTCAATTCTGGCCCTCATGCCTTCGAGTTATGAATATCCTTCTCAAACACCTCATTGGTTTGTAATACCGGTTGGGCTGCAATTCCCTGTTGATGACACATTGAAAGATTTGATTGTTTTCCAGTTTATTTGGATTTTTCTCAACCATTCACATCCAGAAAATACTGGCCCTCCACTTGTTAATACATAAAGCTCGAACTACTGTGTTTGGCCTCTATACGTCACCTGCATTTTCAGTTGACCTTTGGGAGACTCTTTTTCACCTGTGTAGCTCATTAGCATCAGCAAAATCTTTTCTAATGGTAGCTTAGAAAACAGTCTACTGCAGTCAGCCCCTGAAATTACAGACAATGCTGATCCTGTATCCAGCTCCATTTTTAGTTGAAATCCAGAAACATCTGTTGTGATCCGTATGATTTTGTGATCTGCTACAGTAATGCCATACTGTTCCAGGCATGTCACTTCACCTTTGTCAGGTCCTGTGTTGTCTGATTCATAAGAACATAAGAAATTGGAGCAGGAGTAGGCCATCTGGCCCAACGAGCCTGCTCCACCATTCTATAAAATCAAGGCTGACCTAACCATGGACTGATCTCCACCTAGATGCCATTTGCCCAAAGCCCTTAATTCCCCTACTATGCAAAAATCAATCCAATCTTGTCTTAAATATATTTACTGAGGTAGCCGACACTGCTTCCTTGGGCAGAGAATTTCACAGATTCACCACTCATTGGGAAAAGCAGTTCCTCCTCATTTCTGTCTTAAATTTACTCCCCAAATTCTGAGGCTAGGTCCCGTAGCTCTTGTCTCACCTACCAGTTGAAACAACTTTCTTGCCACGATCTTATCTATTCCTTTCATAATTTTATATTTTCCTATGAGATCTCTCAGCTTTCTGAATTCCAGTGAGTACAGTCCCAGATGACTCAATCTCTCCTCATAGTCTAATCCCCTCATCTATGGAATCAACCTGGTGAACCTCCTGTTTACCGCTTCCAAACCCAGTACATCCTTTCTCAAGTAAGCAGACCAGAACTTCATGTAGTATTCCACATGCGGCCTCATCAGTTCCCTGTACAGTTGCAGCATAACCTCTCTGCTCTTAATTTCAATCCCTCTAACAATGATGGCCATCATTCAATGTGCCTTCCTGATAGATTGCTGCACCTGCAAACCAACCTGCAAAGCCATCCAGTCCCTCTGCACAGCAGCATGCTGCAGTCTATTACCATTTAAATAATAATCTGATCTCCCATTTTCCCTTACAAAGTAGATGACAACACAGTTTCCAACATTGTGCATCATCTGCCAGATCCTTGTCGCTCACTTAACTCATCTATATCTCTATGCAGACTCTCTGTATCCTCCGCACAATTTGCTTTTCTACTCAATTTAGCCTTATCAGCAAACCTAGATGCACTACACTCAGTCTCCTCTTCCAGACCATTAATGTATATCGTGAACAGTTGTGGGCCCAGCACTGACCCGTGCGGCACACCACTCATTACTGATTGCTAACCAGAGAAACACCCATGTATCCCAACTCTCTGCTTTCTATTAGTTAACCAATCCTCTATACATGTTAATACATCACCCCAATTCTATGCATCCTTATCTTATGCATAAGTCTATTATGTGGCACCTTATCGAATGCCTTCTGGAAATTCCAAGTAAGTAACATCCAACTGTTCCCCTCTGTCTACTGCGCTTGTTATATCCTCAAAGAACTCCATTAGGTTTGCCAAACAGGACCTGCCTTTGCTGAATCCATGCTGTGCCCTGCATGATGGATCCATTTCTTTCCAGATGCCTCGCTATGCTTTAATGATAACTTCAAGCATTTTCCCAACTGCAGATGTTAAACCAACTGCCCTATAGTTACCTGACTTTTGCCTGTATCCTTTTTTGAACAGTGACATGACATTCACCTTCTTCCAATCTGTCAGGGTCTGTCCAGAGTCTGGTTTCACATTCTGTCACTTTATGCATTTGTTTGGTTTTGAGTTTGAAACTTCTCCCTCTGTGTGGTTTATATCTTTGATTGTGCTTTTTGTCTGACTTTCATACTCTCTCTATGTGGCCTTGTCTGTGACACTTCCTGCAAATTTTTTTCTTTGAACCAACAGTCATTTGCAATATGGAAGGATTTGCCACATCGATACCATTTTTGGCTTTTTGCATCATTGAAGAACATATTGTTCATTTCACATTCTAAAATCTTTTTCTGTAGTTCTGAAATGTCCTTTGCTGCAGTTTCTAATGATAATGCCCATTGTAAGGTGAGGTCTCTTTCTGACAGCAGCCTCTTTTGAGTACTTTGTCTATGCATGTTATTTACAAGACTGTCCCTTAATACATCAGAAAGTCCATGTGCAAAGTCACAGTATTGGAAAAGTTTGCACAGATCTGCAATGCATTTAGAAATGCTTTCAACCTTTGATTGGTTGCTCTGTTAAATTCAAATCTCCCAGCTATTATCAGTGGTTTTAGGCTGAGGTGATTTTGTGGAACTGCAGCAGCTTTGTTGAATGTCTTACTGGCTGGCTTTTCAGGAGTTACTAAATTGTGTAAGAGACTATACGTTGTAGAACTCATTAAGCTAAGAAGTGTGGAGACTTTCTTTACCTCAACCACATCGTTAGCATTACAATAAAGTCCAATGCTCTCGATATGATTTTCAGTCCTTATGAGCACTATGAAATTCGTCAACTTCCCGCACTCAGACCATCGTCATGTTATTTTTATGTTCCCTCTGGTAGTTGTGCGTCTCTCACTGTGTACTGTGCACTGTTACTCACATGCCTTTTTCTACCATCTGTGAACACCTTCATTCTGGAATCATCCTCGTGAACCTGCTCTGGGCTGTCTCCAATGACAACACATTCTTTCTGAGATATGGCTCCCCAAACTGTTGACAATACTCCAAGTGTGGCCTGACAAGTGTCTTATAAAGACTCAGCATTATCTCCTTACTTTTAGATATTATTCACCTTGAAATGAATGCAAATATTGCATTTGCCTTCTTTACTACAGACTCAATGTGCAAATTAAACAACACACATGAAAGTTGCTGGTGAATGTAGCAGGCCAGACAGCACTTCTAGGAAGAGGTACAGTCGACGTTTCGGGTCGAGACCCTTCGTCAGGACTAACTGAAGCAACAGTTAGTAAGAGATTTGAAAGTGGGAGGGGGAGGAGGAGATCCAAAATGATAGGAGAAGACAGGAGAGGGAGGGATGGAGTCAAGAGCTGGACAGTTGATTGGCAAAAGGGATATGAGAGGATCGTGGGACAGGAGGCCCAAGGAGAAGGAAAAGGGGGAGGGGGGGGGAAACCCAGAGGATGGGCAAGGGGTATAGTCAGAGGGACAGAAGGAGAAAAAGGAGAATGACAGAAAGAATGTGTGTATATAAATAAATAACGGATGGGGTACGAGGGGGAGGTGGGGCATTAGCAGAAGTTTGAGAAGTCAATGTTCATGCTATCAGGTTGGAGGCTACCCAGATGAAATATAAGGTGTTCTTCCTCCAACCTGAGTGTGGCTTCATCCTTACGGTAGAGGAGGCCGTGGATAGACATATCAGAATGGGAATGGGATGTGGAATTTAAATGTGTGGTCACTGGGAGATCCTACTTTCTCTGGCGGACAGAGCGTAGGTGTTCAGCAAAACTGTCTCCCAATCTGCGTTGGGTCTCGCCAATATTTATAAGGCCACATCGGGAGCAACGGATGCAGTATATCACCCCAGCCGACTCACAGGTGAAGTGTTGCCTCACCTGGAAGGACTGTCTGGGGCCCTGAATGGTGGTAAGGGAGGAAGTGTAAGGGCATGTGTAGCACTTGTTCCGCTTACAAGGATAAGTGCCAGGAGGGAGATCAGTGGGGAGGGATGGGGAGGACGAATGGACAAGGGAGTCGCATAGGGAGCGGTCCCTGCGGAAAGCAGAGGGGGAAAGATGTGCTTAGTGGTGGGATCCCGTTGGAGGTGGTGGAAGTTATGGAGAATAATATGTTGTACCCGGAGGCTGGTGGGGTGGTAGGTGAGGACCAGGGGAACTCTATTCCTAGTGGGGTGGCGGGAGGGTGGAGTGAGAGCAGATGTACATGAAATGGGGGAGATGCGTTTGAGAGCAGAGTTGATGGTGGAGGAAGGGAAGCCCCTTTCTTTAAAAAAGGACATCTCCCTCGTCCTGGAATGAAAAGCCTCATCCTGAGAGCAGTTGCGGCGGAGATGGAGGAATTGCGAGAAGGGGATGGCATTTTTGCAAGAGACAGGGTGAGAAGAGGAACAGCCCAGATAGCTGTCAGAGTCAGTAGGCTTATAATAGACATCAGTAGATAAACTGTCTCCGGAGATAGAGACAGAAAGATCTAGAAAGGGGAGGGAGGTGTCCTCCCGCTTGTACCCCATCGGTTATTTATTTATATACACACATTCTTTCTCTCTCTCCTTTTTCTCCCTCTTTCCCCTTTTTCTCCCTCTTTCCCTCTGACAATACCCCTTGCCCATCCTCTGGGTTTTCCCCCACCTCTCCCTTTTCCATCTCCCTGGGCCTCCTGTCCCATGATCCTCTCATGTCCCTTTTGCCAATCAACTGTCCAGCTCTTGTCTCCATCCCTCCCCCTCCTGTCTTCTGCTATCATTTTGGATCTCCCCTCCCCCTCCCACTTTCAAATCTCTTACTAGCTCTTCCTTCAGTTATCCTGACAAAGGGTCTCAGCTGGAAACATCGACTGTACCTCTTCCTAGAGGTACTGCCTGGCCTGCTGTGTTCACCAGCAACTTTCATGTGTGTTGCTTGAATTTCCAGCATCTGCAGAATTTCTCGTGTTTGCGCGTAAATTACACTGCTGGTAGTCTTGCACGAGGACTCCTAAGTCCCTCTGTACCTCCGATGTTTGAATTTTCTCCCCACTTAGATATTCTGCACTTTTGTTCCTTTTACCAAAATGCATTATCATACATTTCCCAACACTGTATTCTATCTACCACTTTTTTGCCCATTTTTCCAATTTGTCTAAGACCTGGTGCACTCGCATTGTTTCCTCAGCACTATCTACCCCATCACCTATCTTCATATAATCTGAAAACTTTGCCACAAACCCATCAATTCCATTATCTAAATTATTGACAAACAATGAAAAGTAGCAGTCCCAATACTGACCGCTGAGGAACGCCACTAGTCACTGGCAGTCAACCAGAAAATGCCCCTTTTATTACCACTCGCTGCCTCCTGCCTGTTAGCCATTCCTCTATCCATGCCAGATTCTTTCCTGTAATGGTTTCACAGATTTTATCTTGTTAAGTAACCTCATGTGTGGCACCTTATCACTGCCTCTCCTTTGTCCGCCCTGCTTGTTACTTCCTCAAAGAACGCTAACGGATTTGTCAGGCAATATTTCCCTTTACAAAAACCATACCACTTGGACTTTTTTTATGATTAGTCTCCACCTACCCCCAAACCCATCCTTAATAATGGACTCCAACATTTTCCCAACTACTGAGGTTAGGCTACAAACAAAATGCTGGAGGAACCCAGCAGGCCAGGCAACATCTATGGAAAAGAGTACCGTTGACATTTGGGGCTGAGATACTTCATCAGGTCTGGGGAAAACAAGATGAGGAGTCAGTGAGGAAGGTGGGGGGAGGGGAGGAAGAAGCACAAGATGAGGTGAAATCAGGGGGTTGGTAAAGAGCTGGAAAGTTGATTGGTGAAAGATACAGGGCTGGAGAAGGGGGAAACTATTAGGAGAGGACAGAAGGCCATGGAGGAAGGAAAAGAGGGAGGAGCACCAGAGGAAGGTGATGGGCAGGTAAGGAGGTAAGGTGAGAGAGGGAAATGGGAATGGGGTCTGGTGAAGGAGAGCAGGGGGAGGGGCATTACCGGAAGTTGAAGAAACCAATGTTCATGCTATCAGGTTGGAGGCTACCCAGGCAGAATAGAAGGTGTTGCAGCTTCCGCCTGAGTGTGGTCTTGTTGCAACAGTAGAGGAGGCCCTGCACTGACATGTTGGAATGGGAATGGGAAGTGGAATTAAAATGTGTGGTCACTGGGAGATCCTATAATTTCCTTTCTTTGCCTTCCTCCCTTCTTAATGAGTGGAGTGACATTTGCAATTTTACAGTCATCTGGAACCATGCCAGAATCAAGTGATTCTTGAAAGTTCATAACTAATTTATCTGCTATCTCTTCAGCAACCTCTTCCAGGATTCTGGGATGTAGTCCATCTGGTCCATCTGGTCCAGGTGACTTATCCACCTTTTAATTTGCCTCACACTTTTTCCTTTGCTCCCTGACACTCACGGACCTCTGGCAAACTGTGAGTGTCTTGCACAATGAAGACCGATGCAATGTATTTAATAATTTGTTCCGCTACTTCTTTGTCTGCCATTATTACCTCATAATTTTCCAGTGGTCCAATATCAACTCGCACCTCCCTTTTACTCTTTATATAACTGGAAAACTTTTAGGATCCTGCTTTATAATATTGGCTAGCTGCCCTCATATATCATCTTTTCCCTTCTGACGGCTTTTTTGTTGCCTTAGGTTGGATTTTAAAAACTTCCCAATCATCCAACTTCCCACTCATTTTGCTACATTATATTCCCTTTCCTTGGCTTTTATGCTGTCCTTGACATCCTTTGTCAGCCAGCCTTCTGTGGGACATATCTATCCTGTGCCTTGTGAACTATTCCCAGAAACTGCAGCCACCTCTGCTCTGCTGTCAACCCCGCTAGTATCCTCCTCCAATCCTCCTGGGCAAGCTCCTCTCTCATGCCTCTGTAATTCTCTTTATTCCATTGTGAGACTGATACTTCTGACTTATGCTTCTGCCTCTCAAATTGCAGTATGAATAATGATAACTGGCTCCTAAGGGTTCCCTTACCTTAAGCTTCCTACTACATCTGGATTATTACACAACACCCCATCTAAGATAGCCTTTCCCTGAGTAGGTTCAAGTACAAGCTGCTCAAAAACCCTTCTTACAGGCATTCAAAAAATTCCCTCTCTAGAGCTGCACACCAATCTGATTTTCCCAAATCCCCTTGCTTATTGAAGTCCTTCATTACAATTGTGACATTACACTTATTACATGCCCTTTCCAGTTTCCTTCATAATCTCAACTCCACATCTTGGCTATTATTTGGAGGCCTATTAATGATTCCCATAATTTTTTTTTTTAGCCCTGCAGTTTCTGAGCATTAAGTTGGAGGACAGGAGCCTGGAGACACACACTCAATTTTGAAAGCTTCTTCCCATCCGCCATCAGATTTCTGAATGGACAACGAACCAATGACAATTTGGTCAGCATTTTTCTTTCCTTTCTTTTTGCAGTACTTATTTAATTTATTTTTTCTATAGGCACCTTACTACAACTTACAGCTTTTAAGGCTATGTACTGCTGCAACGAAAACAACAAATTTCTCGACACATCCGGTGAAATTAAACTTAATTCTGATTCTTACTGGGTTAGCAGGTTAATTGGTTCTTGTAAATTGTCCAGAAAGGACAGGTGAGTGTGTGTGTGTGTGAGAGAGAGATGACCCCTTTGGACCAGTGAGGGGTGCTGATAGGGGAGATTGATTAACTTCACAAGGCATTAACCTGCCAAGGACAGGCAGTTGGACAGCATGAGCAGCTTCTTCAAGAAATGCTGAAGTCACTGCTCCTTCTTCTTTGAATTAAACCCGGCAATGTTCTCCTCAGACAGGAGTAACTTAGTCTTTTTAATTTCCCTCCTCTCAGGCAGAGCCCTTTCATGGGCAACAGCTTTATGGGAGAAGACGCTCCTGTGTATTCCGATATAAAGTTATTTCTAAGAATGATGAGGAGAATATTCTTTCATCCTTGCGGGGGCCCAGAGGCAGCCAATAGACTCCTCCAGCTGCATCAGGAAGTGTGATCCATGACTGACTGTCCCACTGATTTTTGTACCCTTGTGGCTGAACACAGGTGGGACAATAAGGTTTTGGTTGCTGTTTGGTGGGGGGGTGGGTGTAGAATTAAAGGACCAATTTAAAGATGTTCTTTCACCTAGGGACCAGCTAGATGATTTGGATGAAATTTTGATCATGACCACAAGAATTGACAGTCATAATTCCGATTTCATCCGCAAAGCCGGTTCTCAGAACTATCCATCCACAGTTGCTCAATCCGATATCCAACGCAAATCCCCGCAGTCATCTCCGGAAGAATCTATGCAACCTGGAAGAACCCTGGTCTCTCCAGCAGAGTGAGAGGGAGGTATGAGGTAGAGGTGTTGTTTACTCTGAACTAAGGCCAGTTTTCTGGGGCAAACTGTGTGACTCAACAAAATATAGATCAGTGTTCAAACTCATTTACTACTGAGACGCCAAACCAAGTTATCGGGCGATTGATGCTAATGAGAGAGATAAGAGGGACAGTGGGGAAACGTCCAAAATGCTAATGAGAGAGGAGAGAGAGATTAACGGAAAAGAAACACAATTCAGCTATTGACAGACCGGTTACTTTGAACCTGAACTGTTTGAAGTTTGATGGACAAGTGATACTCCAGCAGGGGGATAAAAAGAGCAGGTTCGCTAGGCAAGGACACACCAGGAGATCACAAGATAACAAGACCCTGGAAGAGCAGTGTGCCCCCACAAGTTGGTGGAAGTTTGGAGGTCCGATTCATGGGAATCGACCATAGACTCACAGGGTGTAAAGGTACAATCGGTGGGAACCTGGTGTGAGTGTCCGCCCTTGCCTGGGTGCCAGGTTCACCATGGAAGAACGGTCGTATCCGGAACGGAGGGGTCACAGTCGGTAACTATAGCGGGATAGAAGACATAAAAGGGTCCGCCCAAAAACCAACTGCGAAGACATCAAAGGTCTGCCTGAATCAAATTGCACACCCCTCCATCTCTCTCTCTCTCCAATGGTACAACAGCGATTACTGCAAACTGTACTAAGCTGAACTGAACTCTGCATCACTTAAGACTGATCATTTTACCCCTAGACTGCGATAGAGCTTGGTTTGATTCCTATTACCCTAGTTCTGTGTACATGTGCATATTATCATTGCTAACCTGTTGCATTTAATCCTTACGATTAGAGTACTGTGTTACTTATTTCTTTAATAAAACTTTATTAGCTCCCAGTAATCCAGACTCCAACGAGTGGTCCATTTCTGCTGGTTTGGCAACCCAGTTACGGGATACATAACATTACTTTCTTTCACAAGAAATGTTGGGTGATAATAGATTTTATCATTGTTTAAGGAGAGTGTAGAAATATGTGGCAAAATGGTGAAATTGACAATTTCTGCATGAAATCAGAATACAGCACTGTAGCATTTGTCAATGTAATGGAAAAAGTTGGGGAGCGATGCCTGAGTAGGTTTGGAATGAGGACTGTTCACGCAACCAATAAAAAGACTGGCATAACTGGGCCCATATGAGTACTTACGCTTTTGAGCTTCTTGAGTGTTGTTGAAGCTGTTCTCATCCAGACAACCAGATTAGCGTCCCATCACACTACTGACTTGAGCCTTGAAGGTGGTGGACAGGATTTGGTGAGTTAGGAGGTGAGTTACTCGATACAGAATTTCAACCTCTGATCTGCTTTTGTGGCCATGTTGTTTTTTGGCTGCTTCAGTATACGGTGAATTGTAACACTCATGGTAGAAAAGTACTATTTGGGACCAGGCAATTGTAAGATATCAAAATGTAGGAGATGACGTATCCTGAACACATAAAGTTTGCAGAGTTATACTACACAGTAACAGCTTGTTTGGCTGAACTGGTCCATACCCACCAAGATCTCCATTGGGTCCCATTTGCGATTGTCTGGCCCAGAACATTCTAAACATTTCCATTCCATGTACCTGTCCAACTGTCTATTAAAAGTTGTTATTGTACATGTCTCAACCCCTTCCTCTGGCAGTTCACTTCACATAGATGCTATGCTTTGTGTGTAAAAAAATATTTGCCTGACACCAGACCTCAAGCTCTTCCACCTCAATCCCTTCTCATCCATGTTGCTGACAGCCAGGTGCAGACCATTGGATTTCACTACCTGCACAGTTTCTGATGTTCTCATCAGCTGTGAAATCTGTCTTTTAGAAGTTTGCTGGAGAATGGGGTGGAATAAATCTGCTGTCATTACTCTCTCTCCTGACTCTACAATCGTTATCCCATAACTCATCATTCCGCTAGTTTGGACTGCAGCTGGTTTTGGCAAAATAATGTAGAGTAAAAGTAAACTCACCAGTCCCAGGGCCGCCCAGGTTCCCCCTTAATCCCATCTACTTCCTACAGAAGCAGTGGGCCATGCATTGGAAGGATTGGCACAGGATGATTAGGTATCATGTGACGGGTCCGGTGCAGTGCTGATATCTCACATCTTCAGTGACCTGGATTTGTACCTGAGCTTGTCCATGTGATATTTGTATGTTCTGTCTGTGACCATTTGTGTTTCTCAGTGATGCTCTATTTTCCTTGCACGGTGCAGATTTGGTACTATAAATTGCACCTTAGTGGCATGTGTGAGGAGAATAGAACTGGAATCAATGGGGTTACTCTATTGAGGCTGAAATGATCCCAATGTGCTGAATGGCCTCATTATGTGCTTTGCTAAATAATAATTGCAGAGTTTCTATTTTAATCTTGAATTACTGACATTTTTTCAGTGTAAATTTACTACAAATAATATTTTTTCCTCCTGTAGAGGGCACTGAGATATCACTAACTGGGAAAAGGTTGGTGTGAGAATTCTCTGATGGGATCTGTGGGTCTTGGCCATTACATTATGATTGTTTGGTGAATGTATTTTCTTTTCCAGGAACTTTGGGCTATAATGTGTGTGCTGTAGGAAACTGAACATGAGGTATGACTAAATATAGTGAATGAGGGAGCAGTCAGAAAGGAAAACCCTTCCTGCAGGCGAGGTTGCTGCTAAACTTGGAGTCGGATTTGTGGGTACTGAAACATCCACACAGCTCCTGACAACTCCACTAAAGATGGAGTAGTCTGACTCTGTTCCTTGTGATGGGAAGGAAGATTACACGAGTGCCTGCCAATCAGATCTGAGCAGGCACTTGTTAATTGAACAGATTGGGTCAGATTGGTCCAAGGGCTTGCTGTGTGGACCTATTTTGAAGTGAGGTCCGGTATTGCTTAGTCAGGTGGGACCTTTACGTCAGTAATGTGTCATGAATGGAAGTAAATGGATTTCCTCATGATCATCGATTTAGGAGAGGAGCTAGATTGCTCAGCCCTTTGAACCTGCTCTGTCATTCAATAACATTATGGCTGACTTAATATCCCATCACTCCATATTCCAGGTAACCTTTCACCCTCTTACTGAATTAAAAATATGAATTGAATCTGCTTCCACCGCCACTTGAGAAAAAAAAAAGTTCCAACGGTTTATTTTTCTCTGAGAGAGAAACAAACTTATTTTCACATGTCTTGAATAGGCAGCCCCTGATTTTGAAACACCAACACCTTGTCCATAGCCATTTTGCTGAGACCTCTTCAGAAATGAGGATCCAATCAATTTCCCTCTAAGACATCAAAATTGCAGTGGATGCAGACCTCACCTTCCCTCAGAAGATGACGCAAACATCAGGTGCTGATTTCAGAAAAAAGGGGGGAAAGGAGAGAGGAAGACAATAGACAATAGACAATAGACAATAGGTGCAGGAGTAGGCCATTTGGCCCATCGAGCCAGCACTGCCATTCACTGTGATCATGGCTGATCATCTACAATCAGTATCCAGTTACTGTCTGATCCCATAACTTTTGATTCTGCTATCTTTAAGGGCTCTATCCATCTCTTTCTTAAAGGCATCCAGAGACTTGGCCTCCACAGCCTTCTGGGGCAGAGCATTCCATATATCCACCACTCTCTGGGTGAAAAAGTTTTTCCTCAACTCTGTTCTAAATGGCTTACCCCTTATTCTTAAACTGTGGCCTCAGGTTCTGGACTCACCCATCAGCGGGAACATGCTTCCTGCCTCCAGTGAGTCCAATTCCTTAATAATTTTACATGTTTCAATAAGATCCCCTCTCAGCCTTCTAAATTCCAGAGTATACAAGCCCAGTCGCTCCAATCTTTCGACATATGAGAGTCCCGCCATCCCGGGAATTAACCTTGTGAACCTGCGCTGCACTCCCTCAATAGCAAGAATGTCCTTCCTCAAACTTGGAGACCAAAACTGCACACAGTACTGCAGGTGTGGTCTCACCAGGGCCCTGTAGAGCTGCAGAAGGACCTCTTTGCTCTTATACTCAATTCCCCTTGTTATGAAGGCCAGCATGCCATTAGCTTTCTTCACAGCCTGCTGTAATTGCATGCTTGCTTTCAGTGACTGATGTACAAGAATACCTAGATCTCATTGTACTTCTCCTTTTTCTAACTTGACTCCATTTAGAAAATAATCTGCCTTCCTGTTCTTACCACCAAAGTGGATAACCTCACATTTATCCACATTAAACTGCATCTGCCCACTCACCCAGTCTGTCCAAGTCACCCTGCATTCTCATAACATCCTCCTCACATTTCATACTGCCACCCAGCTTTGTGTCATCAGCAAATTTGCTAATGTTACTTTTAATTCCCTCATCTAAATCATTAATATATATTGTAAACAGCTGTGGTCCCAGCACTGAACCCCGCGGTACCCCACTGGTCACTGCTTGCCTTTCCGAAAGGGACCCATTAATCGCTACTAGTTGTTTTCTGTCAGCCAGCCAATTTTCAATCCATGTCAGTACTCTGCCCCAATACCATGTGCCCTAATTTTGCCCACTAATCTCCTATGTGGGACTTTATCAAAGGTTTTCTGAAAGTCCATGTAGGAGTGTTACTACTTGACGGTGGCAAAACTACTGGAGAGGCAACTTAGGGACTGGATTTAGTCACATTTGTAAAAGCATGAGCTTATTACAAAGCATGGGCTTATTGGAGCAGGATGGCTTTGTGCAGGGCAGATCATGCCTTAAAAAAATGACTGAGCTCTTTAAGGAGGTGACAAAAATGATTGATCAGGATGGAGCAGCAGATTTTGTCGACACAAATTTTAGAACAGTATTTGATAAGCTCCTTCAGGTAACCTGATCCAGAACACTAATTCACTTGGGATCTATGATTTCTTTGTAGATGAAATTTAAAATTGATTGGCCATGGAAGACAGAGGGTAGTGATGGAAGGGCAATATACAGATTGGAGGACTATGGCCAGTGGTGTTCCACAGGGATCAGTGCTTGCACCTCTGTTGTTTACAATGTACAGTAGATGACTTGGATGAAAATACAGAGTGGCCGATTAGTAGGCTTGCAGATGGTGAAAGGAATATGGAAAGTGTTAGCAGTATATCAGATGTGATCTCAGCAGGGGCCCTTTGAACAGAAACACAGAATGCTGAATTGAGAGAAGCTACTTGGTCCTGATAGATAAACCACCTGGATTAGATGGACTACATCCCAGGGTTCTGAAAAGGTAGCTGATAAGATTGTGGAGAAATTTGTGGTTATTTTACAAGAATTATTAGATTCTGTAATGGCTTTGGAGGACTGAAAACTGCAAATGGCACTCCACTCCTTAAGAAAGGTGTGATGCAACAGACAGGAAATTACATCCAGTGGCTGGCAAGATATTGGAGTTCATTCTTAAGGATGAGCTTTTGGGTACTTGGAGACACTTGGTCTCGTGTATGTGAGCCTCTGCCATAACAGTAACACAATTTGTTTTGCCAGGCTGGTTTCTAACTCTTTTAGTAGGTTAACTGATTATTGTAAATTGTCCCATGATTAGGTTAGAGTTAAATCAGGGGTTGCTGGTCTACGTGGGTCGAAGAGCTGGAAGGGCCTTTTCCACTCTGTATCTCTAAATAAATACAAATAAGTAAACTAGGTAGACAGGTTTGGGTGTGTGTGCATGTGCGTGATGAACCCTTCGGACCATGAGGGGCATCGGGTAGTGGCCGATCTCGACGCATGTGAATGTCATTTATTTGAGTTAATTGGAGATACTTTTTATAATTTTTTTTTTGCTCAGCAAAATAAAAGCTTTAATTTCCAGATACACTTACATTTACATTTCTTCCCCTCACAGATATCAGGTATCAGAACACTTCCGTCAAAATATAGACATCATCAGAACATCCTATGCAAAAGCCATTATTAGTGTAGCAGAGAGGTTTACGTCTATATACTGCAGAAAAGGTTGCCATTTCTTATGAAAACGATTTGTTTTTGAGTGCACCATACATGTCAGGAAGTCTAATGGAATGAATTCCGTGATTAATTTACGCCAACGAAAAAGTCCAAGGGCCTTATTGGATATCCAATAAAGTAAAATATTCTTCCTCGCTCAAAAAGTCAGGATGTTAAAAAGTTTCTTCTGATGTGCATTAATAATACGACTGCTGGGTAAGCCTAGGAGAGAAGACACTGGGTCCAGTTTAAGCTCCATCTTCAGAATCTTTTCCACTTCACCCAAAATATCACTCCAGTATGCCTGAAGTTTGGGACAAGTCCAAAAGCAGCAGGTGAAAGTTCCAATATTTACTTTACATTCAGAACACATTGGAGAAACCCGTCTTAAATTTCGAGAGAAGATCTTGAGTCAGGTGGGATCTATGCAGAATTTTGAGTTGCAATGCTTTAGTTCTATTACAAACTGAAATCTTCTTTGCATTATCACAGATGTCTTTCCATGTTTCAGCTGTAATTTCTACTCCCAGCTCTTCCTCCTGGACCCTTCCCAGCTGCTCAGTCTCTCCACAAGAACATTCCCTCAGGATGCTGTAAAAAGTACTAATACAGACTTCACCCCTGGAACAAAACACCCTGTTTTCTATGTCAGAATTATAGAAATCAGTTAACAATGATTTTTTTTTCTGCATATAATCTCTTATCTGAAAGAAATGAAAAAGATCCTTGTTGGGTATGTTAAACTTCTGTACTATTTGACTAAAAGACATCATCATTCCTTCATCAAACAAATCTCCTAGATGGAAAATACCCTTAGAAATCCAAAGTTTAAATCCAGAATCCATCACGCAAGGCTGAAAATCTGGACTGCCGATTATTGGAGTGAAGGGTGATATTTTCGTTGTGTTGCCCTCAATTTGTCTCACCGCCCTCCGAACCCTGACTGTGTTAATTGTTATTGGATTGCAACAATATTCTGAAACTAGTTTCATCTTATTGAGGAAAAGCAAATTAATAAGAGGGGATTTTGCTTGTGAAGCTTCAATGTCTAGCCAAATTGAGGAGGGGTCCCTGCAAATCCAGTCAACCACATAAGATAAAAAGGAACTTAATTTATATTTTTTGATGTCTTGAAAATCCAGACCCCCTAGGCTACTGGGAAGCTGTAACTTAGACATTTTAATACAGGGTCTTTTTTCATTCCAGATGAATGAAACAAACCAGCTATTTTTTTTTAAGTATTTGTTGGGTAAAAATGACTGGAATCATTCGTATTGTGTAGAACAGATGAAGAAGAATGTTCATTTTGAGCAAGGGTATTTGGCCAAGCCAAGAAATGGGAAGGGTGCTCCATCGCTCAAGATCCTGTTTGATTTTGTCAAATAACTGTGTAAAGTTAGCTTTGAACAATTGATCAAATGTAGGTGTGATAAATATACCTAAGTAGACAAAACCTGTCTGCGATCATTTAAAGGGGAAAACACCCTGAGTGTCAGGTACCTGCTGCAGATTCCCCAGAAGCATAGCCTCTGATATAGTAAAGTTGATTTTATAACCTGAAAAGGCGCAAAATGAATTGATGCATTGTATAAGGTGGTGCACTGATATAGCAGGGTTTGATAAGAAAATGAGAATATCATCCGCATATAATGTAATTTTATGCGACTTTAGTCCTATGTCTGGAGAAGGTAATTTGGGGTCTCGCTGAACAGCCTCAGCCAATGGCTCGATCACTAGTGTGAAAAGTAGTGGTGATAAAGGGCAGCCCTGCCGGCTGCCCCTCCGAATACTAAAATTATCCAACCTAATACCATTAGTGAGAATCGCAGCCAAAGGGTCATTATAAAGAACCTTCACCCACTTAATAAAATTATTGTCCAAACCAAATCGTTCTAAAGTGAAAAAAAAGATACGGCCATTCGACATGATCAAAGGCCTTTTCTGCATCTAAGGAAACCATGAAGCCGTCCACTCCCTGTTGCTGACATACCTGAATCACATTAAGTAATCTTCTGATATTGTTAGGTGATCGATGGCCTTTACAAAACCTGTTTGATCCTCTTTTATGATAACAGGTAACACAGTTTCTAATCATAACACTAAGGTTTTAGGTAAGATTTTAAAGTCAACATTTAACAATGAAACAGGCCTGTAGGAGACACAATCTTCAGGGCTCTTTCCTTTCTTAAGAACTAGGGAGATATCAGTTTCTCTCAATGATGGTGAAAGGAGATGACAATTAAATGCATGATTGAACATGTTTAGCATAGGCTCTGATAATAACCCTGTGAACTCTTTATAGAATTCACTAGTGAGTCCATCAGGACCAGGGGCCTTCCCACTTTGGAGCTGTCTCACAGCTTCCTGTTTCTCATGTATAGGTAACGGGGAATTGAGGAGGGACTCTTATTCAGAAGAAATGCCTAGGAAATCTAAAGTTCTGAAAAAGGACTCCATCCTAGATTGTCCATCATTACATTGCTCAGATTGATACAGTTCATGATAAAAATTCTTAAACACGACATTAATCATTTTAGAATTACTAGTGAGAGCTCCTGTCCCATCCCTAATTGAAGCAATAGTCTGAGAGGCATTTTTCTTTCTAGCTAAATAAGCCAAATACCTACTTGGTTTCTCACCATGTTCAAACAATCATTGTTTAGCAAGCATCAATTTTCTTTTGGCTGCTTGTGTCAGTAAAGAGTTTAGTGTACAGCATAAGGCTGTGATATTCTGTAACTTGGCTGCAGAAGGCTTATTAATATAATCCTTTTCAGCTGCTGCAAGCCTTGCTTCCACCAGGCACTGCTGTTCTGCAGCTTGTTGCTTCTTACTAGCAGAGTAGGAGATAATTAATCCCCTTGCATAGGCCTTAGCAGTTTCCCAGAGCATCGATGGACTACTAGCTGATTTGGAATTAATAGATAGGAAAGTATTGAATTCAGAAGTAAGGTAGACTATAAATTTATCATCTTTTAGAATAAAAGGATTCAGCCTCCAATGCCTAGATCGTGCTGAATCATCTTTTGGCTTAATATACTGCTGCATGGTCAGAAATAGTGATATTTTCAATTATGCAGGATACAACTAAATCTAGGAGTGTTTTGGGGGTTAGAAAAAAAAGTCTATTCTGGTGTAACACTTGTGTGGATTAGAAAAAATGTGAAGTCTTTGTCTGAGGAATGTAACAAGCTCCAGACATCCATAAGTCCCAGTTCTCCACATAAGCTCATGATTTGATTGGACTGTGAGGAGAGCAATGGGAGACCACTAGGCACTCTGACCATCAATGGGTCCATAAGACAATTAAAATCCCCACCTACAATAATGTTTTGTATTCAAAAGCTTGTAAGTTTGGAAAAAGCATGTTAGGAATTTGAGAAGATGATCTGGAGCATAGTAAACATTGAGAATATCATATTCCTCTCCGTATATTGAAGCCTTAACAGTCACAAATCTCCCATACTTATCCTTAATGCAGTCTAATAACTTAAAAGGTAAGCTCTCCTAACTAAAATGGCCACCCCCTTACCACTGGTATTAAAAGATGAAAAATAGACTTGATCAAATCCACTCTGTTGCAGTTTTAGATGTTCTTTATCATTTAACTGTGTCTCCTGCAATAAGGTTATATCCAGCCTTTCCTTTTTCAGGTTTAGTAGGATTTTATTTCTCTTCATTGGTGAATGACTCCCCTTAATGTTCCAAGTGTACACTTTTAATATATTACTGGTATGGAGGGATATGGTCCGTGTGCAGGTCAGTGGGACTAGGCAGAAAATGGTTCAGCACAGCCAAGAAGGGCCAAAAGGCCTGTTTCTGTGCTGTAGTTTCTATGGTTTCTATGGTTTGGTCATAACCCTTTATAACAATCATGTGACTCCGGAGGAGAAGAAACACGACTGAAGATCAGCTGAGCAGCAATAAGTAAATTAAAGAAACACACAAAATAAGCGCCAGCAGCGCTGAACAAGAGGACTTTCCCCACACTTAAAGGGGATATCTGAAACTTCTAGCACCCCATATTCTGCCCCACTACCAATATGGCATTTAGCATAGTCAAAAATGAAAACAGGGCATAATTTATCAATCCACCGATTTGTTACCGTCATAGAAACCATAGAAACTACAGCACAAAAACAGCCCCTTTGGCCCTTCTTGGCTGTGCCAAACCATTTTCTGCCTAGTCCCACTGACCTGCACACAGACCATAACCCTCCATACACCTCCCATCCATGTATCTGTCCAATTTATTCTTAAATGTTAAAAGAGAACCCGCATTTACCACCTCGTCTGGCAGCTCATTCCATACTCCCACCACTCTCTGTGTGAAGAAGCCCCCCTTAATGTTCCCTTTAAACTTTTCCCCCCTCACCCTTAACCCATGTCCTCTGGTTTTTTTCTCCCCTTGCCTCAGTGGAAAAAGCCTGCTTGCATTCACTCAACCTATACCCATCATAATTTTATATACCTCTATCAAATCTCCCCTCATTATTCTACGCTCCAGGGAATAAAGTCCTAACCTATTCAACCTTTCTCTGTAACTGAGTTTCTCAAGTCCCGGCAACATTCTTGTAAACCTTCTCTGCACTCTTTCAACCTTATTTATATCCTTCCTGTAATTTGGTGACCAAAACTGAACACAATACTCCAGATTCGGCCTACCAATGCCTTATACAACCTCATCATAACATTCCAGCTCTTATAATCAATACTTCGATTAATAAAGGCCAATGTACCAAAAGCTCTCTTTACGACCCTATCTATCTGTGTCGACACTTTTAGGGAATTTTGTATCTGTATTCCCAGATCCCTCTGTTCCACTGCACTCCTCAGTGCTTTACCATTACCCCTGTATGTTCTACCTTGGTTTGTCCTTCCAACGTGCAATACCTCACACTTGTCAGTATTAAACTCCATCTGCCATTTTTCAGCCAATTTTTCCAGCTGGTCTAAGTCCCTCTGCAGGCTCTGAAAACCTTTCTCACTGTCTACTACACCTTCAATCTTTGTATCATCAGCAAACTTGCTGATCTAATTTACCACATTATCATCCAGATCATTGATATAGATGACAAATAACAATGGACCCAACACTGATCCCTGTGGCACACCACTAGTTACAGGCCTCCATTCAGAGAAGCAATTCTCTACCACCACTTTCTGGCTTCTTCCATCAAGCCAATGTCTAATCCAATTTACCACCTCTCCATGTATACCTAGCGACTGAATTTTCCTAACTAACCTCCCATGCGGGACCTTGTCAAAGGCCTTACTGAAGTCCATGTAGACAATATCCACTGCCTTCCCTTCATCCACTTTCCTGGTAAACTCCTCAAAAAACTCCAACAGATTGGTCAAACATGACCTACCATGCACAAAGCCATGTTGACTCTCCCTAATAAGCCCCTGTCTATCCAAATGCTTGTAGATTCTGTCTCTCAGTACTCCCTCCAATAACTTACCTACTACTGACGTTAAACTCACCGGCCTATAATTTCCAGGATTACTTTTTGATCCTTTTTTAAACAACGGAACAACATGAGCCACTCTCCAATCCTCCGGCACTTCACCCGTAGACAGCGACATTTTAAATATTTCTGCCAGGGCCCCCGCAATTTCAACACTAGTCTCCTTCAAGGTCCGAGGGAACACTCTGTCAGGTCCCGGGGATTTATCCACTTTAATTTTCCTCAAGACAGTAAGCACCTCCTCCTTTTCAATCTGTACAGTTTCCATGGTCTCACTACATAATTCCCTCAATTCCATAAATTTCATGCCAGCTTCCTTAGTAAATACAGATGCAAAAAACCTATTTAAGATCTCCCCCATTTCTTTTGGTTCCGCACAAAGCCGAACACTCTAATCTTCAAGAGGACCAATTCTATCCCTTACAATCCTTTTGCTCTTAATATACTTGTAAAAGCTCTTTGGATTATCCTTCACTTTGACTGCCAAGGCAACCTCATGTCTTCTTTTAGCCCTCCTGATTTCTTTCTTAAGTATTTTCTTGCACTTCTTATACTCCTCAAGCACCTGATTTACCCCCTGTTTCCCATACATTTCATACAACTCCCTCTTCTTCTTTATCAGAGTTGCAATATCCCTTGAGAACCAAGGTTCCTTATTCCTCTTCAATTTGCCTTTAATCCTGACAGGAACATACAAACACTGCACTCTCAAAATTTCCCCTTTGAAGGCTTCCCACCTACCAATCACATCTTTGCCAGAGAACAACCTGTCCCAATCCACGCTTTTTAGATCCTTTCTCATTTCTTCAAATTTGGCCTTCTTCCAGTTCAGAACCTCAACCCTAGGACCAGATCTATCCTTGTCCATGATCAAATTGAAACTAATGATGTTATGATCACTGGAACCAAAGTGCTCCCCTACACACACTTCTGTCACTTGTCCTAACACGTTTCCTAACAGGAGATCCAATATTGCATCCCCTCTAGTTGGTCCCTCTATATATTGATTTAGAAAACTTTCCTGAACACATTTTACAAACTCTAAACCATCTAGACCCCTAACAGTATGGGAGTTCCAATCAATGTATAGAAAATTAAAATCCCCTACCACCACAACTTTATGTTTAAAGTTTAAACTCCTTCAGGCTGGAGCAGCACCGCTAATTTAAACAAATAATTAAACTGTATTAATCAAAACAAATATGTAACCCATCCTATAAGATATCTTGCTGTCGAGTAATGAAAAGGTAAAATAAAGCGACCAGCGAGCATGTTATTGTCCATAACCAGGGCTACACAATATACTGTATACATTCTTTAGCCGAACGTGTCCACAAAAGTTTTAGCTTTGCCAGGAGAATCAAATATCTCGGTGGTCCCGTGGTAGGTGATTTTCAGTGCCGCTGGGTATAGCATAAAGTACTGGATTGCGGATTCCCTCAGCCATTTCTTCACCTGGTTGAATTCCTTGCGCTTCCGAATAACGGCTGCCAAAAACACTTGAAAACACTTCAGCCTGGATCCCTCATATATTAAAGCCTAGGCATCAGTCCCACAGTGCCTCAAAGCCTCTATCACTCTTTGCTTATCACCAAAATTATGGAACCACACGAGGTCGGGTCAAGGGCGTTGGCCTGGGCCTGGTTTTGTTGCCAGCGTACAAGGAGCTTTTACCACTTTAATATGTTCAACCTTAGTTTCCAAATCAAGGAAATTAGGCAGCCAGCCCTCAAAAAACTTCGTCGGTTGGCTGCCTTCTGTACCTTCAGGTAGACCGATGATTTGTATATTCTTTCTCCTATCTCTGTTCTCAAGATCATCAATATAGTCAGACAGGCTTTGAACTTGCTTTTCTAGCACCCGGATGCAGCTTTGGACCTGATGAGTTACAGTTTCTACCGCGAAGACTCTGCCCTCATCTTCGGTCATTCTTGTATCAAGATTTTTAAGCTCCAATGTGTGGTTTTGGAGTGTTAGAGAGAGTGGAGCCAGCCTCTCATGCATCATTTTCGATATGTTCTCCGTAACTTCTTGAATTACTTGATGAAAAGCAGGGTCCAACGTGTTAGCATAGCTCACAGTATCTAGCTCCTCAGCCCCAGGCGAGTGCTCTGTGCAGCCCATCTTGGTCGCCTTTCTAGTACCTTTCGATGGCATGGTGTTGAAGCAGCTCAAAAAAAAACTCATCAATGTTCATGTCATTAAATCCGACACTTGAGCATTTTAAAGAAAAGTCGAAACTGATAGGTTTATATGTGAAATTATCAGTGTTGCAGTGCTGAGCTCAGCAAAGCAGACTTTTCACTGCGCCGCCATCTTGAAACCCCTATTGGAGATATTTTAATGACTACTTTTGTCATTAAGCTGATTGTGTTTTTCAGGATGCTTGCCACATGAATATGGTTTCCTGTGCTTCTTGTTCTTGGGCGATTAGGTTTAGATTTTGACCGCATGGGTTTCTTGTGTTTTATGTTCCAATTAAGGTTATTCTGGACTAGCGCTCATTCCTGAGTCCTGGATTTTCATTCTGTGAGCTCTAATCCTGAGTAAGTGAGCTCTCGGTTTGATTAATCTTTATATTATTCTCCAAATAAATCTTCTTCATTAACTTCTATCTGCAGAGTCCTGAGTTTACCCTGTACCCTGATCGGCTCGACTGAATGTTATGACAACAGGACACAGTAGGGATTGATGGCATGAACAGCATCTCCATGAAATACTTGCATCATTGCAGAAGGTCTCTGGTTTCACACACTCGCCTGTGTGTCCTGCAACGTGTTCCCAGAACTACCATGGAGAGACAATTAATCTGCTGCCCTGCAGCGATACAATAGGGACACTGAATCTATCTGCGAGTTCTCTAATCTGTGCTCCCTAGTCTTTGAGTTAGAACTTGCAGGGTTCCCTTCGGACAGGTGTAAGGAGGTCTATATAATTTCCCTCCTCTCGGGCAGAACCCTTTCATGGGCAACGGCTTTATGGGAGAAGAATGCTGCTGTGTATTCTGATAAAAAGCTATTTCTAATGATGATGAGGAGAATATTCTGTCATCCTGCTGGGGCACCAGAAGGAGCCAGCAGTCTCCTACAGCTACATCAGGGAGTGTGGTCTATGGCCGACTACTCCATTGATTTCTGAACCCTCGTGGCAGAGAGCAGGTGGGACAATGAGGTTTTGGTTGCTCTGTTTAGACAGGGATTAAATGACCAGTTTAAAGTTGTTTTTGTGTCCGGGGACCAGGCAGAATATTTGGAGGTATTTATGGACATGACCATAAGAATTGACAATCATATTTCTAGAAGAAGGCTGGAGAGAGGTGGCAAGTTCACCTGGAAGGCTGGTTCTCAGAAATACCCAATGTCTACATCGGTTCCTCAATCAGATAGACAAAGCAGATCCCCACAGTAATCTCTTGAAAATCCCATGTAACCTTCAAGAACTCTGGTTTCCCCATCAGAGCGAGAGGCATGTATGAGGCAGAGGTATTTCTGGTACTGTGGTAAGTCTGGCCACTTCTGAGTCACCTTCCACAGGTTGTTGGGAAAACTCCAAAGACTGGTCCAGTGGGTGGAAAACTCTTAAAGTTAGTCTCAAGACACTGTTCTGTTTTGTGAAGTTCTGGAGTGGTTTCACCATTCCTGTTATCTTGGGGGAGACATCAACATTCTGTGAGAGCCTTGACTCATCAGGGGATATTTTGGACATCAGAGTGGCTGAAAGAATCCAAGTTCCTAAGGTAAGCCTCCACCATCCTATCTGTGCTACGGCCCTGGATGGTAGACTGTTGGAATATGGACTTATCTTTCATCTTTCCGTCCTCTCAAGTTGACGATTGGAAGTCATGTGGATCCATTTCATTTCCATCTTATTCAATCTCCAGACATCCCGCTAATAAGACCATAAGATATAGAAGCAGAATAAAGCCATTTGGCCCACCAATTCTGCTCCACCATTTCATCATGATGGATCCTTTTTCCTTCTCAGTCCCAATCTCCTGTCCTCTCTTTGTATCCTTTCATGCCCTGACTGATCAAGAATTTAATCATTCTCTGCCTTAAATATACCCACTGACTTGGCCTCCACACTCACCTGTGGCAAAGAATTCCACAGATTTAGCGCTCTCTGGCTGAAGAAATTCCTCCTCATCTCCATTCTAAAATGGTGCCTCTATTCTGAGGCTGTGCCCTCTGGTCTGTACTGCCCACCACAGGGAACATCCTCTCCACATCCATTCTATTGAGGATTTTCAACAATGAATAGCTTTCAATGAAGTCACCCCTCATTCTTTTGAATTCCAGTGAGAGAGGCCCAGAGCCATAAAATGCTCCTCATATGATAAGCTTTTCAATTCCGAAATCATTAATGTGAACCTCCTTTGAACCCTCTTCAATATCAGCACATGCATTCTTAGATAAGGGGCCCAAAACTGCTCACAGTAATCACTTGTGCTTTATAAAGCCTTTGCATTACTTCCTTGTTTTTGTATTCTAACCCTCTCAAAGTGGATGCTAACAGTGCATTTGTCTTCTTCACTGCTGACCCAACTTACAAATTAACCTTTAGGGAATCCTGCAGAAAGACTCCCAATTCCTTTTGCACCTCAGGTTTTTAAAATTTCTCTCCATTTAGAAAAGTCCACCCCTTTATTTCTTTGACCAACATGCATGACCAGACACTTCCTGACACTATACTCCATCTGCCACTTTGCCGATTCTCCTAATCTGTCTAAGTCATTCTGTAGGCTCTCCACTTGCTCAGAACTACCTGTTCTCCACCTATTTTCATATTGTTCACAAAACTGGCCACAAAACCATCAATTCCAGCATCCAAGTCATTGACATATAATGTAAAAATAAGCGGTTCCAATGCAGACCCCTGTGGAACAGCATGAGTCGCAAGCAGCCAACCAGAAAAAGCTCCCTTTATTCTCCATCTTTGCCTCCTGCCAATCAGCCAATGCTCCATCCATGCTAGAATCTTTCTTGTCATACCATGACTCTTAACCTGTTAAACGGTCTCGTGTGCGTCATCTTGTCAAAGGCCTTCTGGGAATCCAAGTGCACAATATCCAATTCTCCTTTGTCTAACCTGCTTGTTATGTCTTCAAAGAATTCCAAGAGAATTGTCAGGTCAGGTTTTCCCTTAAGGAAAC
This sequence comes from Mobula birostris, assembly GCF_030028105.1. Classification (NCBI taxonomy): domain Eukaryota; kingdom Metazoa; phylum Chordata; class Chondrichthyes; order Myliobatiformes; family Myliobatidae; genus Mobula; species Mobula birostris. The sequence goes on from NC_092395.1 coordinate 43,041,548, forward strand.
CATGCTAAGGCCTATTTTATCACATGACTCCAAGTACCCCCAAACCACCTCTTTAGCAATCGACTCCAACATCTTCCCAATCATTGAGGCCAGACTAACCAGCCAATAATTTCCTTTCTTTTGCCTCTCTCCCTTCTTGAAGAGTGGAATGACATTTGCAATTTTCCATTCCTGTGGTACCACACCAGTATCACTTGATTCTTGAAAGATCACTATTAATGCCTCTACAGTCTCTTCAGCTCCCTCTTTCAGAACCCTGGGGTGTGTCCCAAAAATCTTCTCTCGCATGACTCACATGAAGTTCCTGCACACTGCTGGTGTCTGCCACAGTGAAGACTGGTGCAAAATACTTACTCAGTTCATCTGCCATTTCCTTGTCCCTCATTACTACCTCTCCAGCATCATTTTTCAGAGTCCAATATCTTCTCTTGCCTTTCTTTTGTGCTTTACGTATCAAAAGAAACTTTTGATATGCTCTTTAATATTATTGGCTAGCTTACCTTCGTATTCCAATTTTTCTTTCTTTGTGACCTTTTAGTTGGCCTTCTGTTGCTTTTAAAATGTTTCTCAATCCTCTAACTTCCCATTAATTTTTGCTGTACGATTTGGCATTTTTGTTGGTTTTGATTTCTTTTGTCAGCCACGGTTGTGTCATCCTGCCTTTTGAAAGCTTCTTCCTCTTTGGGATGTATTTATCCTGCACCTTTCAAATTGCTCCCAGAAAGTCCATCCATTGCTACTTTGCCGTCATCTCTGCCAGTGTTCTGCTCCTATCAATTTTGGCCAGCTCCTCTCTCATGCCTCTGTAATTCCCTTCACTCCACTGTAACACTGGTACATAAATAAATAAACAGATAGATAGATAGATAAGTAAGTTACTGAATAAACAAACAAATAAATAAATAAATCTATAGATACACAGATAATGGGCAACAGTGCTATGGCCCCACCTCTGTATCAGAAAGGTGACAGTGCATTTCTCAGCAGACAGAGTTCCAGGAAACAACCAGATTTCTTTACTTTTAGCAATGAGGGGGGTGATGCCAGTACAGAGCATTGCAGTGGGGAATTCACATTCAAATATTATTATCCTTCCACCAAACTCTTAATGCTCCCACTCTACCTTGTCTGTACTGACCACATTACAATTCACACAAGTATCAGTGGAAATATGGGTTTGGTAAAGTTAATGAATTTCTTATCTTAAACAGAAAACCAGCCAACTCAGTCTTGCTTTAGATTCTAGCAAGCAAGGACAGGAAAGGTTACACAAGTGAGGAACATGCTTGATTTGAAATGGACAAACTCATGAATTGTGAGCATATTTCAATAAATACATATTTAATGAAGGAGGGTCTTAAATATCCTGTGTATGACCATGGTAATGTCATGGTCCGGTCCGCGAAGTCCGTATTCTGGTTCAAGGTCTGGTCCATGGTTCCTTATTCCAGGGTTTCTGGTTTTCTCCAGTTTCTGTTGTAGGCTCATGATTCTCATTTTGGGGCTGGGTCATAAATACCTCTGCAAACCAGGGATTCTCTGCTGGACTGTCCTGTTCCTCTCCCTGTCTTTTTCCCCCCTTGCCTGACCCTCTACCTGGATACCTCACCTGCACCACTGTCTAGTTCAATCGCCAAACCAGAGATGGAACTGTTTGTCATTCTTTGGTGTTTGTCTGTTCTTGTCCTCGCCTCTGTGGGGTAAGTCAGGCCGTTCTGCCGTTGCGCTGTGGGGGAATCTGTTTTGTCTTGTCCTCGCCTCCATGGGGTAAGTCAGGCCGTTCTGCCGTTGCCCTACAAGGGGAATCTGTCTTGTCTTGTCTTTGCCTCTGTTGGGTAAGTCCAGCTGTTCTGCCATTACCCAATGGATGGTCCCACCTGTCCCACCTTGGTGTGGAGATGAAGTTGAGTCCTGATTTTTCTAAGTATAAGGCCTGGCTCTATGTCTATGTACTGTCCTGTCTCATGTTGGTGTCATGTTAAAGATGAGTCCCAGCATTTTGAAGGATAAGACCAGACTCCATGTTGAAGTACAGTTCCCAGTCTGTCCCAAGACCCCAGCCTGCAGCCTCAAGACCCAAGACCCCAGCCTGCAGCCACAAGCCTCAAGACAACAAACCTGTCTCCAAGCTGCAAGCCTCAAGAACCCAAACCTGTCTCCAAGCCGCAAGCCTCAAGACCCCAAGCCTATCTCCAAGCCTCAAGCCTCAAGACCCCAGCCTCCAGTCCTGCAGTCATGTCATGCCTTTGCCTGGTTCTGGGGCCTGAGCCCAAGGCAAGACCCAGGTTCTGGGTTCTAGTCCAGTCAAGCCCAGGCTCCTAGTTCATAGTTCCTTGTCTGGTTCCCTGTTTTCTTGTCTATGTCATAGTTCAGGTTTGGCATTCTTGTCCTGTTCCTAGTACTTCATTGTCTGTGTCTTGCATTTGGGTCCGTTCCTATTGTGACAGGTAAATATGGAACATTATACAGTTATCCCATTCTTGGTTGTGTTTGTTACACATTAAGCAAAGTTTTTCTTAATGCTCAGAATGGGTCAAAATTCAATCTTCTGAAATAGTTCACATGTTGTACAGTACTTCTTGGATGTTGATTAAACTTTGGATGAAAATCTCTCAAAAACAATCTTATCTTCCATGTTGGGAACAGGAAGGGTGGCTGCCCTTCACATGGTGACCTTGTTTAGGTCCAGCATTTGACCTATGGACATGGCCACGTTGTGGTTTTTCAGGCCCAGAGATCCAGGAACCAAAACCTGGCCGCATCTCTGTCATTTCTTGGACAGGTTTAACTCAAGTAAGGACATACAGGAAATAGCTTCGAATAACAATTCTATATTGGTTGTCACTGAGAAGAATAAATGTATATCCACAATTTATACCTGTGTTTGTGTGATCCAATTTTTCCTCTTTCTCTGAGGGCATCAGGAGCATCTGACCCAGTGAGAAATCTTCCCATGGAAATCCAGACAGTGAATGTGAGCAGACAAGGGCAGGTGAACACATCTGACTGAATTCTGCCCTCTTCAAACAGCCAGCAATCAGGGTCACTGATAGTGAGCAGGAGTGTGGACATCCTGGCTGAGGTTTAACCTGAAGTCCTGAGCAGAGACATTGGTTGTAGTAACTGCATTCTCCTTGGAAGCTCAATTGAGTCATTTTGGAAGAGGAATCAAAATGTGTACCTTGTTGGTCTGTACATCTCCATAAGTGACTATTGCATAGACGCATTCTATTATAATAAATCTATCCATACGCTGACGGCTGTGGTAAATGACATACATCTCCCTTGAATCCATTGCCTCAGTTATTGCATTCAGTTCTGGGCATCCCGTTGTAGGAAGGAGATGGGGGCTTTAGAGGGGGTGCAGAAGAGGTTTACTAGGACGCTGCCTGAAGCTGAGGACAGATACTAATAGGAGGGGTTGCATAAATATATTTTTCCATAGTCAGATTGCCTGATACTAGAGGGTGTGCATTTATGGTGAGAGGGATAAGTTCAAAGGAGATTTGCAGAGATTATGTTTACACGAAGAGTGGTGAGTACCTAGGATGCACTGCTAGAGTTGTAGTGGAGGCAAGTATGATAAAAGGCATTTAAGAGGGTCTTAAGTCGGCACAAGAGTGTGCAGAGAATGAAGGCATATGAACATTGTGCAGGCAGAAAGGATTTGTTTAGTGAGGCATGGCTCACTATTGCTCGGCCATGTGCAATCTTCCAGTCAGTGATGTGTCATGAATGCAAGTAGGTAAATTTCCACATGAATATTGATTTAGATGAAGTCGACCACTCAGCCCTTTGAACCTGCTCTGATATTCCATAATGTTCTGGCTGATCTTATTGAAATCTTAATGTCCCAATACTCCATGTTCCAGGTAACCTTTCATCCCCTTCCCGATTTGAAAGTATCAATTTGTTTTGCTTTGAAAACTCCTTGAGAAAAAAAGTTACAAAAGGCTTATGACACTTTGAGAGAGAAACAAACTTATTTTCACATCTGTCCTAAGTGCACAGCCACTGAACTTTAAACCTTGTTTTAGATTGCCTACAAGAGGAAACGTCCTGCCCATAGCCACCCTGCCAAGACCCCTCAGCAGCTGATGAACCAATCAATTTCCCTCTCAGTCTTCATTACCCCAGCGGATACAAGCCTCACCTTCCCTCACAAGATGAGTGAACCCAGTAAAAGCGGTGAAAGAAGAGAAAAAGCAGGGTTCCTCCTTCCAGCTTGCAAAACTATTGGAGAGGAATCTTAGCCAGTGGATTTAGTTGTATTTGGAAAAGTATGGGCTTTCAGGTATTAGTAACAATCAGGATGGTTTAGTGCAAGGCAGACTGAGGTGTTTGGTGAGGTGACAAAGATGATTTATGAGGGGATAGCAGTAAATGTGGTCTAAGTAAATTTTTGGAAGGAATTTGATAAGCTCCTTCAGTGTAGTCTGATGCAGAAGATTAATTCACATTGAATCCATGATGACTTGTGGACTGGATTTAAAATGAGTTTGCCATAAAAGACGGAGTGTATTAGTGGAGGGTCAATATCCAATTTGAGGACAATGGCCATTGGTGTTCCACAGGTATCAGTGCTGGGACCTCTGTTTTTGTTTTACGATGGACAGTGAATGACTTGGATGAACATGCAGAGTGGCTGATTAGTAGGCTTGCAAGTGGCAAAGGGAATTTGAAGAGTGTTTATAGTATACCAGATGTAATCTCACCAGTGCTCCTTTCAAAAGAAACACAGAATGCTGAATTCAGATAAGCTACCTGAACCTGAATGACAACCCACCTGATCCAGATGGACTACACCACAGGGTTCTGAAAGTGGTAGCTTAAAGATTGTGGAGACGTTAGTAGTCATTTTTCAAGAATTATTAGATTCTGGGATGGTTTTGGTGGACTGGAAAATTGCAAATGTCACTACTATTTCAGAACAGAGGGATGCAAAAGACAGGAAATTATAAGCCAGTTAGTCTGCCTTTGGTAGTTGACAGGATGTCAATGTCCATTCTTCAGGGTGAGTTTCTGTGGTACTTGGAGACACATGATGAAACGTGCTAAAGTTAGCCTGGTTTCCTAAAAGAATAATCTTGCCTGCAAAACCTGTTGGAATTCTTCGAGGAAATAACAGCGGGATTGACAAAGGAGAGTCAGTGCATATTTTTTACTTGGATTTTCAGAGTCCTTCGATGAGAACACATGGATAGTAGATTGGCTGATTGGCAGGAGGCAGAGTGTCGGAATAAAGAGGGCTGTTCGTAGCTGACTGCAATGACTGGCATTGTTCTGCAGGGGTCAGTGTTAGGACCTCGTCTTTCCCATTTCAATATTAATGACCTAGATGATGAAATTGATAGTTTTATGGGCATGTTTGTGGACAATACAAAGATAGGTGGAGGGGCAGGTTTTGTTGAAGAAGCAGAGAATATGCAGAAGGACATTGACAAATTAAGAAAATGGTCAAAGAAGTGAGACATGGAAAACATAGGGAAGTGTATGGCCATGCACTTTGGAGAAGGAATAAAGGTTTCGTCTACTTTCTTAACAGGGGAAAAAAGTTCAGAAATCAAAGGTGCAAAGGCACTTGGGAGTCATTGTACAGAATTCCCTGACTTGCAGGGGAGTCATTAGTAAGGTACGCAAATGCAATTTTAGCATTCATTTTGAGAGGATACAATATTAAAATGAGGACGTACTGTTGAGGTTTTACAAGGTGTTAGTCAGACCACACAAGGAGTACCGTGAGCCGTTTCAGTCCCCTTAACTGGAAAAGGATGTACTGACCTTGTAGAAGAGGTTCACGAGAGTGATCACTGGAATGAAAAGGTTAAGATATTATGACCGTTTGATGGCTCTGGACCTGTACTCACAGGAGTTCAGAAAGAATGAAGAATGAATGAATATAGAAAGCCAAATTGAAGTGGATGTGGAGAGGGTGTTTGCAATATTTGGAGAATATAGGACAAGGGAGCAGAGCCTCAGAATACGAGGATGTCCCTTTAGAACAGAGATGAAAAGGAAGTTCTTTAGCCAGAGGGTGATGAATCTGTTGAAATTTTTGCCACAGGCAGCTGTGGAGGCCATCTCAATGGGTTTATTTAAAACAGAGGTTGATGTGTTCTTGATTTGTAAGGGTGACAAAGTGTATGGGGAGAAAGCAGGAGTATGGGGTTCAGGATAATGAATCAACCATGAATCATTGGGGTTGAATTGGATATAAACTCAAATATGGCAGAGCAGACTCGATAGGTGAAATGGCCTAATTCTGCTCCTATGTCTTATGGTCTTATGGAGCTCTTACAGAGGAAAGAAGATTCCTGATGAAGCAGCAGAAAATGTCTGAGTTGAGTGTATTCCATGAGGAACTACTGTAGTGATAACATGGGACTGGGACGTTTGAAGTACAACAACCAGAACATCTTCCTTCAGGTGAGATATGAGTCCAGTCATGAGTGTGCTTTACTCATGATACCCTATTGATTTCAGTGTAACCAGTACTGTCACAACCATGGATTCAGCAGCAAGATAGATACGGCAATTGTGCTTGTGAATTTGCACGTGTCAGCTAATTATTTAATCATCATAGTATTTAACTCTATACTTGTCGACATAGTGCTTGTCAAGACTTGGACAGAGAACAGCAACGTTTCGCTGTCTGTTTTGCTTTCGGCCTTTTCCTGAGCAATTGGACTTTTGAGTCAACTGACTTCGAAGACTGGCAGTATTCATTTAACATTGAGATTTTCTTTTCAGCCGCAGTTTAGTCTTTGGTTCCCATGTGAGAGTTTTCGTTAATGGCCCTGTGTGGCCTAGCGTTTATTGTTTATTTTCCCTTAAACACTGTTCACAATAAAGTTTGTAAACTATTGACCTGCTTCAGTGTTTCTTACTCCGCACTTGGGCCATATCCGAACCTGGTAACAGTAAGTCTCGACCAACATAAAGATGGACCCAACAGAGAGAGAGCAGCTGACTTTGGCCGTGAGATTCAAGTAGGAGACAAGCTACAGGCAATGGAATCTGTTCTCAGTGAAGTTACGGAGGCAATGAGGCAGATAACCTCATGCCGCCAAGCCCAGTCTCACTTGGAAGGACAGGTATCGTCCCTAGCCGCAACTGTTCAACAGCTCACCAGACAATCGGATTCGGGTGTCTGCTATTTCCGTACTCACAGTGGCCATTCACAAACTTGCTGTGATCAGCCTACATCAGCTGGCAGCCATTAACGTTCTCGTCAGCTCAATTCAGCAGCTTCAGGCCGCCTCAGTCCCACTCCCAGCATCTCGCAGGTCCTCCTTTTCTGCTGCCCCGACGTGATCTGCTACTAATGCCCCTGCTCCCGTGCCTGGACCAGAGCAGACTCCCACGACTGTACAGGAACCCAGTATTCCACTACCAGGCAGATATTCCGGTGATCCCGATGGTTGCAGGAATTTTATTACGCAATGCGAGTTGACATGCCAAGCCCAGCCTGGTCGTTTTGGTGATGATGCTCAAAAATCGGCGTACGTGGTCATTTTTCTTGAAGGACCTCCACTCAGCCCGGACAATGCTTTATGGGAGCAAGGATACCCCGCAGCCCAGTCGTTCTGACATTTCATAGAGGAGTTAAGAAGAGTTTTTGATCTTCCAGTACAGGGTCAGGAGGCTGACCACTGACTCTTGGACCTGCCCCAAGGCAGAGGAACAGTGAGAGCCTATGCAGTGAAATTCCGTAGCCTTGAAATAGAGACAGGATGGAATGAGAGATCTCTCATCACTGCCTTCCAGCGTGGACTGAACGCAGGGGTCCGGCATGAGATCGCTGTCTGGCATGAGCAGGATAATCTGGATGACCTGATTAATATGGTTATTCGAGTTGACGACCGGGAAACTGAGTGGCGCAGGGAAAGAATGTTTCAAACTTCCTGATCACCGTCTTTCCTCGACCTCTCCCCCTCCCTCAACACCCAGTACCCAGCCGACGGAGGAGCCTATGCAAGTGGGATGCATGTGCCTGTCTCGGGAGGAACAAGTGCCGCGCTGGAGAACAGCTTCTCGCTTCTATTGCTGTGATCCAGGACACTTCCGGGCGGCATGTTCCAAGCGGCCAGTAAAAGAGAAAACCCGTCAGCAGAGAGCGGAATCCTGACTGGTCGGTTCTCTCTTCAGTCAGCTTCCCCAATTCTGTAATGCTTGCAGCTTCCTTGTCGCGGAGGTCTCAGACCCATGAGCCTAAGGCGTTCATTGACTCTGGTGCATCCGGGAATCTTATGGACATCTCTCTCACTCAAAAATGGGGAGTTCCAACTCAGGAATAAAGAGAAAAGATCAATGACAAGGCACTGGACGGTCGACTTCTGGGAACCAGCCATATCCACCTTTCCAACCAACCCCCTCCAACTAGTGCTCGAAGGTAACCATCATGAAGAAATATCTTTCAATGTGGTTAATTCTCCTGAACTGCCACTGGTACTTGGTCTCCCCTGGTTAACCGGACATAACCCACGGATCAATTGGTCTCTGAAGGTTCTCCAAGAGTGGGGACTGGCATGCCTGTCTACCTGTCTGGGTCCAGTTCAGGCTCCATTCCATGATTTCCCCTCCCTGTGTTAGCAAAGGATTTGGACCTGTCTGGGATTCCGGCTGTATATGCGGATCTCCTTGATGTTTTCAGTAAAAGAAAGGCCACCACCCTGTCCCCACATCGGCCATACGACTGTGCCATAGACCTCCTACCTGGCACTAGTCCTCCCCGGGGCAGCTCGTTTCCTTCTCTCGTCCTGAAATGGTGGCTATGGAGGAATACATTAAGGAGGCATTGAGCATGGGGTTTATCCGTCCGTCAAACTCGCAGGCAGGATCAGTATTCATTTTAGTGAACAAGAAAGATGGCAAGCTCGTTCCCTGCATCGATTATCGGTCCCTGAACATTACTGTGAAGAACAGCTACCCTCTTCCCTTGCTGGCGTCTGCGTCTGAACATCTCCAGGGAGCAACCATATTTTCCAAAATTGATCTGCGCAATTCTTACAATCTGATTCGTATAAGAGAAGGGGATGAGTGGAAAACGCTTTCAGCACCTCCAATGGCCACTATGAATACCTGGTGTTGTATTTTGGTCTGGCCAATGCCCCCGCTGTATTCCAGGCCTTGGTTAACGATGTGCTCAGGGTCATGTTGAACCTGTTTGTGTCTGTAACATGCAACGTGCTGTAAAGTTTCACTGATAATATAATAGTTTCTCTCGAGCAGCAATGTTTGTGTTATGACTAGAGATAACGGGGTTTGGAATGCTGTTGTTCTTTCTTGTGAGTCTGGAAGAGAGATTTTGGCGGTCTTTTGCCGGGGAGAGAGGAGAGATGAAGCGAATGGAGGGAGTTGGTAGACCGCCGAAGGGAGTGGACTTGGAGCGAGGGTCCGAAGGGCAGCGACGATCGGAGGAGGTCTGTGGTAGACGGCCGGCTTATCAGTGAGCTCCTTTTTCCTTTTTTTTCGTTTTCTTTACTAATCCTATCGTCAAGGTAAGAATTATAAAGCTTAATCGTTCAATCGCATATTGTATACTGTTTGTTATTTCGGGGTACTGATTTGTAACCGGGGACACATTGCGCAGCATCCACCCAAACGAGATTTCTTAAGTTTGGCCGGGCGGGGGACTATCACCCCTATATTAAGCCACTAGCCAAAGCGAGAGTTACAATTGTGGGATTGATTCGGTTGGATGCTGTGTGATTACCCTGAGCAATGAACCAGTGGGGCAGATAGTTGTACTCCGGATGAATTGTTAATTCCCTGTTAAATACTGTGAAAGTTGCGATTGTGGGCGGAGGTTTGATAAAATGGCTGGCGCAGCCCTGGTTTTAATGCGGACCAGCGCTGAGGTAGCGGTAGCTCGGGGCGGAGATTTCAAAGACCGGGTTCCCTGGTTTCTGAGGAGTGAGGGGAAGGAGTGGTGGGATTTGAAATGTCTAATTAGTTCACATTCCCCGGTGAAGAGTGAGAATTCAGAGTTAGTATCCACCCTTGCTTCTCTGGCGAATAAATTGAAAGATGAGATTCAAAGTCCCAGCTATGGCAGGCTCCGCCTATTCTCTGGAATAACGCCACCCCTAAAGGAGAGGAGGAGTACGAGACTTGGGCAGAGCGGACCTCTCAGTTGTCAGATGAGTGACAGTGCTTTGATGTAAAGCGACAGAAACTGGTTGAAAGTTTGAATGGGCGAGCCGCTGAGGTTGTGAGAGCTGTCAGGTTGAAATATCCGGTAGTGACAGCTGTCAATTACATTCAAGCACTGGGCAATGCTTTTGGCCCAAATGGGAGCCCAATGGAGCTCATGCTGGGGTTTCAGAACATGCGTTAGGAGAAGGGGAAGAAGCTTTCTGGTTTTATTTTTTGGCTAGAGAGGCAGCTAAATTGTTTGCAGTGCAGAGGGGTCATTCAGGCAGCTGAGGTGGATCAGTTAATGGACCAGATAGCCAGGAGTGCCCAGTCCAATGATCTGATTGCTTCGGGTCTCCGACAGTCTTGTAAGAGGCGCCCCTCGTCCATTTTTTCTTGAGCTGATCAGAGAGGAAGAGGAGAACACGGCGGAAGCACGGGACGACTCTGTCAGCAGGGTACTTTCCTCGGTGGTCGTCTCCTGCGGTGAAGTGACCACAGATAGCCTACCCTGGGGAGCGGTAGAGGAGATTGTGGCAGAGTTGTGTAAGGCTTGCTTTGCCGAGTGGCATGATCTCGCGGGTGGCGCCCCATACCCGACCAAACCTTAGCACTCTTCTCTTTGGGTGGATGCTGCATGTTGTGTCCCCTGTATAACATCAGTACCCCGAAATAACATTCAGTCCACAATGTACAGTTAAACGATTAATATTTTATATTGAAGTATGGGGCTAGTAGAGAAACAAAAGGAAAGAAAAACAAATAAAAGGCGCCGATAATCTCATAAACATGTCCAGTGCACAAATGTTGGAGCTCACGGATTCCCTTTCACTGATCGTCCTTCGCTTGTCTTCGACCCCTGGCCTCCCGCCCCGAGCCCAGCTCTAGCGGGTCTGGTATCCATCTCCTTAAGCCACGTCTTCTCTCTTCATCCTCCTCGCGCCTTCTCCCCCAAGCCCGCACAAACTAACAGCTTTCACACAGACAGAAAGAATAACATCTATCCCAATTGGTTAGCAAATGAATACAAGTCCCGTTATCACTAATTATAACCCAAACATGCCGCTGCAGAAAACATTACCTCATCAATTAACATTACAGAGAAAGCATTTGATTATTAGCCTTAGCAAGTAAAATAAAAGAAGAAACCCTTAAACTTGAGAACGGAAATATGTCGGCTGTTATCAGCGGGTGTGACCCCCCCCATATGATGAAGCTGATGGGGGGGGGCGGATCCCCCAAGGGGACGAACAACGTGGAGGGCTGCCGGCAGCAGGTATCTCACCAGAAGGAGAGTGAGCCCCCGGGTACCTAAGCAGGGAGAGTCGTTGGGAAAACCTGGAGGAGACCCAGTGAGGGAACGGCCTGGTGTCTCTGGGGAAACATGTTCCCAGCAATGTATCGAGGAACCCCCAAAGCGAAAGGCCTAATTCCTGAAGGTTTAGTGGGTCCATGCTCCAGTGTGTCGCTACGAATAGAGGATATTTATGCGAAAACCATACTCGACACTGGGTCGTTGTTGCACCGTTCGTTTTACAGCCGGTATCTGAAGCATTTACCATTGACACCATTCAGGGCACCGGAGATCTGGGGGCTTAGTGCTAGTGATTATCCATACACCGGTTATTTGTCAGTGAAGTTGGAGTTCTCGCAAACCGATATGGGACTGTCTGAGGTCCTTGATACATTGCTGCTGGTTTGTCCGGACCCTGTTGAGAAGGGCGGTGTTTCAATTCTGGTGGGGACCAACACCCCTCTTGTGAAGAGGCTCCTGAGGGCCTGCAAGGAGAAGGCTGGCGAGAGCTTTCTGGGAACATTGACCGTGCACCCGGTGTTTTGAGCTGCTTTTGAGGAAGTGCGTGGCTGCATCAGGCCAGATATCGAATTTAGACGAGGAACTGTGTGGTTCACCCAGTCGGTGCCAATGGTAGTACGGCCCGGGGAAGTACCGAGAGTGATGGGGATCCCCCAAATTTCCAGGAGTGCCTTCTTAGTGGACGCACCGGAAGACCACGAGCGGGAGACAGGATTTCCTGCTGGGGTACTGGTGAGGCCCGAACTGCAGAAGCCCTCGGTTGTACAGGCAAGCAGGATGGCAGTGATTGTCAAGAACACTACGAAGACGGAGGTGACCTTCAAGCGGGGTATGCCCCTGGCGCATTTGTTCCCGGTGACGGTAATTTCTAGTGCCCCTGTGAGACACGCCGGGGAGAAATTATTGGTAAAAGGGGGAAAGTCGACGGCTGAGTCATTCAACTTCGGGAACTCCCGGGTTCCTGTGGGTTGGAAGAGGAGGTTGAAAGAGAAGGTGATTAAGGTGGAAGGTGTATTTTCCACTGACGAGTTTGATGTGGGTTGTTCCAAGAGCACCCGTCACACTATCCAGGTGACTGAGGATCCCCCGTTCAGAGAAAGGTCGCGGCGGTTGGCCCCTGCACAGCTGGAGGACGTTCGGCAGCATTTGTGTAAGTTGAAGGAAGCTGGGATCACCACCGAGACCCGAAGCCCCTATGCGTCCCCAATAGTAGTGGCCCGTAAGAAGAATGGGGAGGTACGGATGTGTGTGGACTTTGGACTCTGAACAGGCGCACCATCCCTGACCAGAATACTGTCCCGAGGATTGAAGACGCGCTGGCCTGCCTGAGTGCTGCGAAGTGGTTCACTGTGCTGGACTTGAGGAGTGGATATTACCAGATCCCCATGAGTGAGGCCGACAAAGAGAAAACGGCATTTATATGTCCTCTGAGATTTTGCCAGTTCGAAAAGATGCCTTAGGGCATTTCGGGAGCTCCTGCAAACTTCCAGGTGGTCATGGAGAAGACGGTGGGGGATATGAACTTTCTTGAGGTATTGGTATATCTGAATGACCTCATAGTATTTGGATCCACCTTGGAAGAACATTAAACGAGGCTGCTGATGGTGCTGGGCCGCCTGAAAGCTGAGGCATTAAAGCTTTCCCTCGACAAGTGCCAGTTCTGCCAAACGTCTGTTAGCTATGTTGGGCACATAGTCTCACGGGATAGGGTAGTTACACCCCAGCTAAGATCGAGGAGGTTACCACTTGGCCAAACACCAGACTGTCAGCACTCTGCCCTCGTTCCTCAGGATCTGCGGTTACTATCAGAAGTTTGTGGAAGGCTACGCGAAAGTGAGTCACTCTTTGAATCAGCTTCTGTGCGGCTACCCTCCCTTGGGGAAGAAAGGGAGGGGGAAAAAGGACAGGAGGGTGGAGAGTAACTTAGCCCGTCAGAGCCCTTTGGACCGAGGTGGGATTCAAAATGTGAGGAGGCCTTCATTCGCTGAAGGAGCTGCTGACCCAGGCGCCAGTTCTGGCACCTCGATTACTGTATGTACTAGAAAAGTTTGCCAGACGAGAGGGCCTGGGGGCGTCGTGTATCAGGGTCAGTGCTCCGGGTTGTGGCCTGTGGCGTTTGTCAGACGGAGTCTGTCACCCTCCGAGAAAAACTATCCCACGCACAAGTTGGAATTTCTGGCGTTGAAATGGGCGGTGGTGGATAAGCTGAGTGACTACCTCTACGGGGCCAAGTTTGAGGTGAGGACGGACAACAACCCCCTAACTTATATCCTGACCTCGGCGAAAATGGATGCCACAGGCCATCGGTGGTTGGCGAGGTTGTCTGCCTATGATTCAGCCTGATGTACCTGCGGGGAAGCAGGAACGTCGATGATGATGCTTTATCCCGACAGGCGCATGAGGGACTGGTCAGGGCCGAGGAGTGGGAGGGCGTTCCTGCCCCGGGGTGAAGGCCATGTGCACTTTGCCATCACCGTGAAGGCAGAGGAAAAGGAGGGGCAAGAGCGAGCGGTGGATCAATTGGGGGCTTCTGATGACGCCATCCCCCAAGTGTATTGTAACCTGAATGTTCTGAAGACAGATCAGCAGCCAGAATTGAGTTCTGGGGAAGTGGCTGCTGCTCAGCGAGATGATCCGGGCATTGATACCAATTAGGCGGCGGTCGTAAAGCGAGACATGGCTCAGGCGGAGAGGACGAAACACGTGTCGGTGCCTCCATTACTACGAGAATGGCTTCGGTTGGAGTTGATGATACAGATCCCATACCGGGTCACGTCACCCCCAGACCGACCTCGGCGTTGCCAGCTGGTTCTGTCCAAGAAGTATCGGAGGATGCGTTGAAATCACTTCATGATGACTCTGGACATTTGGGGGCGGAAAAGACCTATGGATTGCTCAGAGACCGGTTTTACGGGCCCCGAATGAAGTCGGAGGTCGAAGAATACTGCAAATCATGCATTTGATGCATACGACGGAAGACACTGCCTAGGCGGGCAGCTCCCTTGTCCTACCTGCAGAGTGCGGGACCTCTGGACCTGGTGTGTATGGGTTTCCTGTCAATAGAACCTGATGCCAGCAACATGGCGAATGTCTTTGTAATCACGGACCACTACACCAGATATGCTCTGGCTTTTCCTGTCATGATCCGGTCCGTGAAGTCCGCATTCCTGTTCACGGTCCCGTCCGTGGAGTTAGGACTCCAGGTCGTCCAACCGTCCCTACTTTGATTTAGTTAAGCATAGGTACCTGATTCCCATCGTGGGGCTTTGAATATAAGTAGCCATGGGTTTGAGTGTGGGCTGCTGGTTTGTGTTGTCAGTCCCCTTTCGAGCAACCTGCTGATGGAAGGCTAGTGAAACAATTTATGATCTCCATGCCTGGTTGGAGGACCACTGCTTCATGGAGCCTTGTTGCCACTCGTTGGAGTAGTCTTTGCGGTATGCATTCGGTTGTTTCCCGGGCCAGCTGAGTGGCTGCCAGCTACTCCGAGGTAGGTAGGGTTCCAGCTGTTTCCATAGCCAGCTGAGGTTGCGAGCTGAACTGAGACTCGGAGCTTCCCCAGAGCAGAGATTGAACTGTACGTCGTTCTTTGGTGTTTGTCTCTTCTTGTCCTCGCCTCTGTGGGGTAAGTGCAGCCGTTCTGCCATTGCCCTGTGGAGGGTCCTGTCTTGTCTTGTCTTGTCTTGTCCTTGCCTCCGTGGGGTAAGTCAAGCCGTTTTGCCGTTGCCCTGCAGGGGGATCTGTCTTGTCTTTCCTCGCCTCTGTTGGGTACATCCGGCCGTTCTGCCATTACCTTACGGAGGAACCTGTCCCACCTTGGTGTGGAGATGAAGTTCAGTCCCGGCTTGTGTTAGGACAAGTCCCCGCTCTATGTTGATATTCGGTTCCCAGTCTGTCTCTGAGCTCCAAGAACCCAAGCCTCGACGATCCCGCAGCCAAGCTCCAAGAACCCAAGCCTCGAAGATCCCGCAGCCAAGCTCCAAGAACCGAAGTCTCGAGGATCCCATGTCAAGTTCTGAGAACCCAAGCCTCGATGATCCCGCAGCCAAGCTCCAAGAACCGAAGTCTCGATGATCCCAAGCCAAGTTCCAAGAACCCAAGATTTGAGGATCCCAAGCCAAGCTCAAGACCCAAGACCCCAGCCTGCAGCCAAGATCAAGAGCCAAGACTCCAGCCTGTCTCCAAGCTCAGACCTCCAGACCCCAGCCACGTCCTGTCCTGAAAGCATGTCATGTCCTTGCCTGGTTCTGGAGTCTGAGCCCGAGGCAAGACCCAGGTTCTAGTCCTGGTCCCGCTTTCCCGAGTCCAAGTCTGCGTTCTTGTCACTGCTCCTGGTCTGAATCCTGTCACGTCCCTGCTCTAGTCAAGTCCTGTTCCTTCTACTTCAGTGTTTGTATCTCGCATTCGGGTCTGTTCCCACCACCCCATTGTGACATTGCCTACGAAGGACCAGAGGGCTTCTACGGTGGCAAAAATGTTATGGGAGAAGTATCTCATTTATTATAGCCTTCCCAGGCGAATGCATAGTGATCAGGGACGGGATTTCGAGAGCAGACTAATCCGTGAATTATTGGGCATGCTTGGAGTTGAGTTCGAGGACTGCACCCTATCACCCACATTGTGATCCCCAGCCAGAGGTTAAATCAGACCTTGCTAGGCATGCTCGGTACCCCGGAGATCTGCAAGAAGAGCAGGCGGAGTCAATATATTGGGATCTGGTTCACAGTTATAATTGTACACGAAACAAAGCTACTGTGTACTCGCCATATTATCTGATGTTTGGGCACGAGGCAAGGTTGCCCATTGACCTTCGTTTTGGGACTGACGAGGGTGACTTACCACCGAAGACTTATCTGAAGTATGTGTCTGACATGAGAAGAGAGTTGAAAAGGGTTTATGAATTAACTGGGGTCGCGGTCTGGAGACAGAGTCCTCATTAGGTATTTGGGGTTACCTGGAAAGCATAAATTGGCTGACCGCTGGGCGGCTACGCCCCATGTAGTGGAGAGTCAGATGCCAAACCTACCAGTTTTTCGGGTGAAACCAAAGGATGCGAATGGACCTGTCAAGATTCTCCATCGGAACCACCTGTTGCCCCTGGGTCAAGAGGAGCAGGTAGACCAAGAGCCCGACTTGGAGCCTACACCTAGTAAGAGGACTCTGTGGAAACGCGGGGTGACTACTGGGCCCTCAGCAGGCGAGGTTAGGCCGGACTCCTCCCCTGAGAGGGATACCGATTCGGAGGATGAGGACCTGGATGTGTGGCATATGCTGTCTTTCGCTAACTCCCCATTGATTGAGGAAAAGACTCCCGACCCTTCTCCCACTGAGACAGGTGAAGTATTCGGGGGTGGGGGTAGGGGAGGGCTATCTGTGGGCAGCCTAGGTTGCAGCGGAACTCTGCAGGGGAGGAAGCAGGGTTTGATCACGGGACAGAGGGCTCCGAGTTGCAGGTGGGCACGAGTGATAGATCGGGGGAGGCCTCGCCAGGTAGACTGGAAGCAACCCCTGTAGTCTCGGAACCTGAAGAGTTAGATGATGGGGAGCGCAGGTCTCAGAAAATTAGGAGACCACCAGATAGATTGGCCTACGTAGCACCAGGAAAACAGAGTGTGACCCCTACTGTGTTGGGGAGCTTTATCACTGCCTTTTACACCTGGATTGGGCTTTGTGTTTTGCAGGAAGGTTTGGCGAATTATCTCAACGTCGTGAGGATATGACTGAATTTGGTGGGGAGAGTGTGACATGCTGTAGGGTTTCAATGCTGTGTAACATGCTGTAAGGTTTCACTGATAATGTAATGGTTTCTCTGTGACAGCAATGTTTGGGTTATGACTAGAGATAACGGGGTTTGGAATGCTGTTCGTTTTTCTGAGTCTGGAGGAGAGATTTTGGCGGTCTTTTGCCGGGGAGAGATGAGGACAGAAGACCCGAATGGAGGGAGTTGGTGGACCACCGGACGCGGTGGACTTGGAGCGAGGGTCCGAAGGGCAGCGACGATCGGAGGAGGTCGATGGTAGAGGGCCGGCTTATCAGTGAGCTTCAACATTGCGCAATAGACTGTTTCATAAGAATGGGCCCTTTTTCTCTTTTTCGTTTTCTTTACTAACCCCATAGTCAAAGTAGGAATTATGAAGCTTAATCGTTCAATCGCACATTGTGTACTGTTTGTTATTTCGGGGTACTGATTTGTAACAGTGGACACATCCCGCAGCATCCACCCAAACGAGATTCCTTAAGTTTGGCCGGTCTATCACCCCTGTATTAAGCCGCTAGCCAAAGCGAGAATTACATGTATTTAGATGACCTCCTTATCTATTCCCGCTCTCATCAAGAGCACGTCCAGCATGCTCGGAGAGGACTCAGACGCCTTCTTGAAAATAACCTGTACGCCAAGCCTGAAAAATGTGAATTCCATAAAGACCAGGTGCCATTTTTGAGCTAAAAACTTACCCCATCCAGTGTTCAAATGGACGCTAGTAAATTTCAGGCAGTTAGAGTAGCCCAAACCGTCTACAGTCAAACAGGTACGGCGCTTCATGGAGTTTGCGAACTGTTATCGCCGCTTCATTCGGAATTCCGGCTCTATCGCGGCTTCAATGAATGCACTCACCAAAAAAACCTCAGCAGGATTCTACTGGACGGACGATGCCGACCAAGCATTTTCAAAGCTAAAGCGATGTTTCACCACTGCCCCGCTGCTGCAACACCCAGACCCATCTCGGCCATTCATTATCGAGGTGGATTCATCCGATGTAGGCATTGGAGTTGTCCTCTCTCAGCGCTCGTCTGCGGATAGCCCTCGCTCCCTTGTGCCTTTCTTTCCCGTCGCTTAACTCTGGCCGAAAGGAATTACGACGTTGGGAACTGGGAACTTCTAGCTGTCAAGGAGTCCCTAGAGGAACGGCGACACAGGCTGGAGGGGGCAGGGCATCCATTCCTGGTCTGGACAGATCACAAAAACCTCTCCTATATTCAGATGCTAAGATACTCTCTGGTCGAGTCCGGTGGGCTCTCTGTACACACGGTTTAATTTCATCCTCACTTATCGTCCCGGGAGCAAGTATACAAAGGCGAACGCTCTCTCCCGGCAGTTTGACGGATCTGAGGACAATGCCGATCCAGAGACCATTCTTCCCCGTTCGTGTATCGCTGCTCCAGTGATCTGGGGATAGAGGCAGAGGTGAGGGCCGCCCAATAATTATATCCAAGCCCGGATGGGGGACCTCCCAACCGGCTGTTTGTCCCTGCTGCCGTGCGTTCCAAATTGTTGGAATGGGGTCACTCCTCCCGTTTGGCTGGACATCCGGGAATTCAAGAGACTCAGGAGTTTATAAAGAGACAATGTTGGTGGCCATCTATGTCCCAGGATGTCCTCGACTTTGTATCTGCCTGTCTTACCTGCGCTCGAAACAAGACATTACGTCAGAGTCCTGCGGGTCTGTTATATCCATTGCCTGTGCTCCATCGCCCCTGGTCCCACCGCTCAGTAGATTTCATCACTGGTCTGCCCTCATCTAATGGAAACAGCACCATTTTGGTCGTTGTGGATCGATTTTCCAAGGCTGTCCACTTCATTGCCCTCCCCAGGCTCCCATCGGCTCGTGAGACTGCCACACGCATGGTTCAAAACGTGTTTAGGATCCATGGCTTTCTTCAAGACATAGTGTCTGATCGTGGACCACGGTTCATTTCCCGCTTTTGGAAGGGTTTCTGCTCTCTTTTTGGAGTCACCGCCAGCCTCTCGTCTGGCTTCCACCCCCAATCTAATGGCCGGACGGAGAGAATGAACCAGGAGTTGGAGACAACCCGGCGCTGTCTTTCCTCTTCCAACCCCACGGCCTGGACCTCCCAATTTGTATGTCTCCCTTTGAATGCCAGAAAGGATTCCAGCTCCCGCTCTTCCCTGATCAGGAGATCGACGTGGGAGTTCCTGCTGCTGAACAGCTGATTCAGCGCTACAAGCGCACATGGAGACAAGCCAGGGCTTCTCTGCTGCGCGCCAAGAAACAGCATTCCCGGCAGGCTGATCGGCTCCGTCGACAGGTAAGGCCATTCAAGCCAGTAGAGGAGGTCTGGTTGGTATCAACGGATCTTCTTCAAGTCGAGAACCGGAAACTGGCACCGCGCTACGTGGGACCGTTTGTAGTGGAAAGGGCTGTCAGCAAGGTGTCCTATAGACTGCGTCTACCAGCATCGCTGAAGATCCACCAGTATTCCATGTTTCCCAGCTGAAGCCTGTTACTACCTCTCCCGTAGCCCCACTTACCCCACCTCCCACACCTCCCCGCCTGGTAGATGGTTCCCTTGTCTATACTATGTGGCGCCTCCTAGCATCTCGCCGGGTACGTGTTAAGGTCCAGTACGTTGTGGACTGAGAAGCGTATGGCCCAGAATAGCGTACTTGAATACCGGCGAAGGACATCTTGGACCAGTCGCTGATCCGGGACTTCCAGCGGACACAGGTCTGTGCGCCTCAGGCGCTGCGCCTGGAGAGGGGGGGCCCTGTCACAACCACGGACTCGGCAGCGAGGTAGATACGGCAATTGTGCTTGTGAATTTGTACGTGTCAGCTAATTATTTAATCGTGATAGTATTGAACTCCATACTTGTCGTCGTAGTGCTTGTCGAGACTTGGACAGAGAACAGCAACGCTTCGCTGTCTGTTTTGCTTTCGGCCTTTCGCTGAGAAATTGGACTTCCGAGTTAACTGACTCTGAAGACTTCGCAGGATTCGTTTAAAGTTTCGGTTTTCTTTTCAGCCGCAGTGCAGACTTCGGTTCCCATTTGAGAGTTTTAGTTAACGGCTCTATTTGGCCAAGTGTTTATTGTTTATTTTCCCTCAAACACTGTTCGCAATAAAGTTTGTGAACTATTGACCTGCTTCAGTGTTTCTCACTCCGCACTTGGGCCATATCCGAACCTGGTAACAAGTTCTTGATGCATGTTTGAGGAAAGTGGAACAGGCACCAATGGGCTTGCTCTACATGGACCCAATGGGCTGAATGGCCTCATTATGTGTTTTGATAAATTCCACCATATGTCCACAACACATAGGAGCAGAAACACGTCATTCAGCTCATCTACTCCACCATTCCATCATGGCTGATTTATTATAGAAACATAGAAAATAGGTGCAGGAGTACGCCATTCGGCCCTTCGAGCCTGCACCGCCATTTATTATGATCATGACTGATCATCCAACTCAGAACCCTGCACCAGTCTTCCCTCCATACCCACTGATCCCCGTAGCCACAAGGGCCATATCTAACTCCCTCTTAAATATAGCCAATGAACTGGCCTCAACCGTTTCCTGTGGCAGAGAATTCCACAGATTCACCACTCTCTGTGTGAAGAAGTTTTTCCTAATCTCGGTCCTAAAAGGCTTCCCCTTTATCCTCAAACTGTGACCGCTCGTTCTGGACTTCTCCAACATCGGGAACAATCTTCCTGCATCTAGCCTGTCCAATCCCTTTAGGATTTTATACGTTTCAATCAGATCCCCCCCTCAATCTTCTCAATTCCAACGAGTACAAGCCAAGTTCATCCAATCTTTCTTCATATGAAAGTCCTGCCATCCCAGGAATCAATCTGGTGAACCTTCTTTGTACTCCCTCTATGGTAAGGATGTCTTTCTTCAGATTAGGGGACCAAAACTGCACACAATACTCCAGGTGTGGTCTCACCAAGGTCTTGTACAACTGCAGTAGTACCTCCCTGCTCCTGTACTCTAATCCTCTCGCTATAAATGTCAGCATACCATTTGCCTTTTTCACCACCTGCTGTACCTGCATGCCCACTTTCAATGACTGGTGTATAATGACACCCAGGTCTCGTTGCACCTCCCCTTTTCCTAATCGGCCACCATTCAGATAATAATCTGTTCTCCTATTTTTTGCCACCAAAGTGGATAACTTCACATTTATCAACATTAAATTGCATCTGCCATGAATTTGCCCAGTCACCCAACCTATCCAAGTCACTCTGCATTCTCTTAGCATCCTCCTCACAGCTAACACTGCCACCCAGCTTCGTGTCATCCGCAAACTTGGAGATGCTGCATTTAATTCCCTCATCCAAGTCATTAATATATATTGTAAACAACTGGGGTCCCAGCACTGAGCCTTGCGGTACCCCACTAGTCACTGCCTGCCATTCTGAAATGGTCCCGTTTATTCCCACTCTTTGCTTCCTGTCTGCTAACCAATTCTCTATCCACATCAGTACCTTACCCCCAATACCGTGTGCTTTAAGTTTGCACACTAATCTCCTGTGTGGGACCTTGTCAAAAGCCTTTTGAAAATCCAAATATATCACATCCACTGGCTCTCCCCTATCCACTCTACTAGTTACATCCTCAAAAAAATTCTATGAGATTCGTCAGACATGATTTTCCTTTCACAAATCCATGCTGACTTTGTCCGATGATTTCACTGCTTTCTAAATGTGCTGTTATCACATCTTTGATAACTGACTCCAGCAGTTTCCCCACCACCGACGTTAGGCTAACCGGTCTATAATTCCCCGGTTTCTCTCTCCCTCCTTTTTAAAAAAAGTGGGGTTACATTAGCCACCCTCCAATCCTCAGGAACTAGTCCAGAATCTAACGAGTTTTGAAAAATTATCACTAATGCATCCACTATTTTTTGGGCTACTTCCTTAAGCACTCTGGGATGCAGACCATCTGGCCCTGGGGATTTATCTGCCTTTTAATCCCTTCAATTTACCTAACACCACTTCCCTACTAACATGTATTTCGCTCAGTTCCTCCATCTCACTGGACCCTCTGTCCCTACTATTTCTGGAAGATTATTTATGTCCTCCTTAGTGAAGACAGAACCAAAGTAATTATTCAATTGGTCTGCCATGTCCTTGCTCCCCATAATCAATTCACCTGTTTCTGTCTGTAATAGGGCCTACATTTGTCTTTACCAGTCTTTTCCTTTTTGCATATCTATAAAAGCTTTTACAGTCAGTTTTTATGTTCCCTACCAGTTTTCTCTCATAATCTTTTTTTCCCCTTCCTAATTAAGCCCTTTGTCCTCCTCTGCTGAACTCTGAATTTCTCCCAGTCCTCAGGTGAGCCACTTTTTCTGGCTAATTTGTATGCTTCTTCTTTGGAATTGATACTATCCCTAATTTCTCTTGTCAGCCACGGGTGCACTACCTTCCTTGATTTATTCTTTTGCCAAACTGGGATGAACAATTGTTGTAGTTCATCCATGCAATCTTTAAATGCTTGCCATTGCATATCCACCGTCAATCCTTTAAGTGCCATTTGCCAGTCTACCTTCGCTAATTCACGTCTCATACCTTCAAAGTTACCCCTCTTTAAGTTTAGAACCTTTGTTTCTGAATTAACTATGTCACTCTCCATCTTAATGAAGAATTCCACCATATTATGGTCACTCTTACCCAAGGGGCCTCTCACGACAAGATTGCTAATTAACCCTTCCTCATTGCTCAAAACTCCAGTCCAGAATAGCTTGCTCTCTAGTTGGTTCCTCGACATGTTGGTTCAAAAAACCATCCCGCATACATTCCAAGAAATCCTCTTCCTCAGCACCTTTACCAATCTACATGTAGATTGGAGTCACCCATTATAACTGCTGTTCCTTTATTGCACACATTTCTAATTCCCCTGCTTATCCCTCTCATTCCCCTGCTTCTGCCTTGTCCACATCAGCGTCGACGCGTTTACTTTACAAGAAACTGTCAATCTCCACTTTAAGTATACTTAATGACTTGGCCGACACAGCCGTCTGTCGCAATGAATTCTATCGATTCACCACCCTCTCGCGAAAGAAATTATTCCTCATCTCTGTTCGAAGGTAATATCCTTGTCTACTCAGACTCTTCCCTCTGGTCCTTGACTAATAGGAACTCAGAGAGCAACTTGGGAACAGGTCGGTGTGAGGTTTCTTTGTTTGATTGGAATGGTGGGACTTGCCCATTGGGGGGTGGTGTTTTTGTCTGTTTTCTTTCTCAGGACCTCTGTGCTGTGCGAAGTCGAACCTTGGATTTCCCGTCCACTCGACCTTTCCATGCAAGTACAAACAGCACGGATCAAACTGCCAGCTGTACCAGGATTTCTGATTCTCTCTTTACCTCCCCCTCTGTCACCCATCCCACGCCACTCCCAACTGGTTCCCCTCCCGCCTTTCTGTCTCCTGGGCGTTTTTCTCTCTCATCTCACCTTCGCTATCAGCTGTTTCTCTGTCACTCCCTCTCCTTATCCATCCCATCTCTCCTTCCCTCTGCCTTTGTCTCTCTTTCTCTGACACACACACTCTTCCTCCCTCTGCTACCACTCTCATGCTCCTCAGAATGAGCATCAGCGGGAAAGCAGCCATTGTTTGAAATCCCGGACTGAATCACCCAGTGGTGACTACCCCGTCCATCGAAGTAACGGCAAGGGGGTGAGGGGGAGGTCAGCAGCGGAGGGCTCTGAGCGAGTTGCTGGGGAGGGAGAGGAAGGATCAAAGTCGGAACAGGGTTCGGGAAATGAATACAGTGGCGCTGCAAATGGAGAGAAGATAAGAGTTCAGCCCAGGAAGCTTTGGCGGAGTGGTCATTTCTGCCAAAACTTCATTAGCCCAGAATGTAATTACAATTTATTCCTCTCTCCACCAATGCTGCTCCAGAAAGTGAATATTTCCAGCCACGTTCATGTTCATTTCCTTTACTAACCTTCCCAACATCAACTGCTTTGTTCTCATTTTACATCGTAGCCTAACAATCAACCCACTACCCTGACCCGATTCTTTCCAGCATCTCCGCAATGGAACTTCCCGTCATTCGTTGCTGATATTCGGTGTCCAAGGCTGCCGGAAGACGAGAGAAGACGAAAGGCGCGCACGGAAATCATTCCAGCACTGATCATCTTTATTGGTAGTTGATCACCTTTACCGTTTGTCAGTCTTATACTGATAATGTATCACAAAAAGTTTATTAATTATTCTAATTAAACCAAACCCAATTTCAGAGAAAACCATTCACAGCTTCAAATTTCAAGAAGCCAACTAACTGTCCGCGTTACCACCGTGTAGCCTCTCAGTAGGAAAAAGAACAAAATCCGCCTCAAATCAGAGTGCAAATATTCCAGCACCACAGTGGAAACTACAGAGAGCGGAACAGAAGGGAAGTACAGGGAAGAGCGAGTAAGAGTGGTAGGGGTGAAAGATACAAGGCCATAATCTCCCGTTAATCGGGAACAAACTAGGCAGAAGCCGAGCTCTGTTTAACAACTGGATTGTGTGACTGTTGCGGATATTGTCGAGGCTGCTCTTTGTTGAACTGAGCAGGAGTACCTCTTCTCACTGCTCCAGTCTGCGCCGGGCACCGTCAGGTAGCTGCTGAGACTGAAGGTTTTGTCCGCGTTCTGAGTCACTCCGCTGGTTTGCACCTCACTGCTCGTCGGACGGTCGTTCACTGTCCAGCTGACGACAGGGAAGCTGACCGACAATTTACTGACCAGGCAAACTAAGGTGCCCGATCCTTTAGCGGAGATCTCCTCGGCTGATGGCCCAAGCAGTTTCACTGAAGGTCCCGGGAGTTGCCGAGCTGAACGAGAACAAAAAAAAAAAGACGTGTTTCAAAACGCGAAAGATCTCTGGTCTCTTTTTTTACGAAACTATAAAAGTTTATTTACAGCATATGTACACAAAATGCAGACCTTTAATATTTACAAGATAGTAAGTATACTCAGATTAAAATATGGTACAATAAAACGGTCCATACCCCGTGGGGTTAATCGCTCCCGGGTCCTCCACACTTTGACAGAGAGCAAGTAAAAGGTTTCAGGTTCATTGAGTGGGGCCGCGAGTCTCACTGAAAGACAGCGCAGTGCCCATGGAGGACAGTGCGTATTGCTTAATCTGGAATACTGGAAATCTACTCCAATAGGTGAAGCTTTTTGGCGCTGAGTCTTTCCCGGAATTGAGAGACACACTGGCATCAAAGCGCCCCCAGAGTAGTTAAGTGCCCACTCTCTGTTCCATCTCCGTGACACGTTCCTCCTCTTCCCTCCGACCCACCCGCCCGTCACTAATGGCCCTGCTTCTGCAGGGAGAAAAAAAAATCTCACAATCTGCTCTGCCCCAGTGGGCGAGAGCACCAAAAGCGCGGTCCTGAGCTCCATGGATCGGGGCAGGGTAGGTCGTTCTGTGATTTGTGATGATGTCGAAGGATTCGGCTCCCACTCACTGTGCGGATTGGGAGATTGGATTCTCCGCAAGAGCTCTGGCCATAGTCGGTGTAGTGTCGGGATCGCTGAAAAGTGGTTCCCCAAAAGGAACAGCGCTCAAATGAGCGGGCGGAGAGGAGGCGAGTGCTGGGCACTGGGAGAGGGTCTTGTAATTGATGGGTGCTGGAGGAGAGTTCCACCCTCACTGGGAGGACAGCAAGTCCAGTAAGTGTCCGAGGGATGTTTCGCGGGGATGTGCTAAACAATAACTTGAAACTTGTCGTTCTGATGTATTATCATGGACTGTCTTCAGTCAGCAGCGTCCTGCCCCACTGTGTCCCTTCTCGTTCGTTCCTATCAAAGCAAGACAAAAACTGACAAACTAACAGTAGAACAGAAATAACACCAATGATCCGAAAGTGTTAAATCATAGTTTGTCCGAAAACACAACCGAAAAGAGAAATGTTTCATTAAGAGAAGGTAACAATTCACCAAACACAACTCTGTCCCGTAAAACTGACGCTGAATTCGAAACACGATTAAACTGTAAATCAGTATTTTCTCTTTAATATTCGATAGGAATTTATAACGTTTAAATTATTAATTGCCGGGTGGCCGTATTTATGCCGTGGTTATTGCAGGAGATATTTCCCAGACACCTACTTGTAACCAAGAGCTTGGTCCCAGGGCCCATCTAAGTACTCGTTCGTGTAACCCACTTTCCGCAGTAATGGACGGCAGCGTCATTCATCTCCACTCTGTTTATGATTAACTGATACTCGGTGCCGGCACTGTTGACTGTCGACGTGAAAAGGTCACTGCTAATCCCAGGGGTGTAGCTTGGGCTATTCCAGGAATCATGGTAATTTAGGATCCATTGTGGAATTGTTCCCGGTGTCTGCTTGTACCAGTTCACACGATTGCCATCCTTTGTTCCGATGTCACAATTCAGCGTGGCCGTGGCTCCTGGTCTCACCGACACGGTCGGAGTCTGAGTCAGAGTCTGGGACTCTCCAGCTATGAAAGACAGGAATTCAATTTTAACATTGACTCTTTAATGTGACCCCAAGACCCACCTCAGCAACCGCTGGCGGTGCTGACTTGCTGTCTGTACTTACAGCCCGGCCACACTGCCAGAGACCAGAAAAAGCACAGCGTCCGCATCGTTGCTGCCCGTCAGCTTCCTATCTCCTGTCTGCCGGTGGATGTGTGACTGACCGGCCGCCGCTGCCAATGGAGCCCAGTTATAGAGCCATTCACACCGGGGAGGAAATCAATGCAAATCAGGGTGACTCACACTGACCAATCAGAGTGAGGATCGGAAACCCTCCCATATGCTGTCACATACCATCGGGTTGAGGCGGCACCATTGTTACCAACTGACTGATCCGTTAAAAACAAATTACGAATTAAAAAGTCATTCATTGTCTGACATTTCCCAAACTCTGCCTTTATTTCGCTGATTCCTTCCTTTGGTCCACGGATGCCCCTCGCACCTGCAGTGACAACAGGACAGGACAGTGCAGGCTGTTGAAGGGTTTCGGCCCGAAACGTCGACTGTACAGTTTCCCATAGATGCTGCCAAGCCTGCTGAGTTCCTCCAGCATTTCGTGTGTGTTGCTTGGATTTCCAGCATCTGCAGATCTTTTCTTGTTTGTGATAGTGCAGTGCAAGCTTCCTGTTCGCACATCAGTCATTCAGTCATGGAGTTCAAACCCACTTTGGCAGTTTGAGGGTTTGAACTCGTTCTAAATGTGGGGACCAAATAATGGCGCTGGAGGAGCTGACTGGCTCCATCCATTCCTTCGAATCGAACAAAACTCCTAGAAGTGACAGCTTACAGTTCTCAGCTCCGAAGGACCTTTTCAAGTCAAGTCAAATCGAATAGAATCAAGTTTAATTATGATTCCAATGATACTCGGATACACGAAAAAAAAGAGAAAAACACGTTTAGTCCAGGTCCCTGAGCGATGCGCACTTTGACGATACAGCTCCCGGCAATATAGCCTGTCATTCCACTGATCGAACACTGGAGGGCAGCACTGACCGAAGAGGCCAAATCTCAACTGAGCACGGACTCCATGCTACACCGTCTGCAGCGCCGTCTCATCCGGGAAGCTCGATGGAGCCCTAGTCCGTGCCTACAACCGATGCCACGCTGCAGCCTCGTCGTCCGTTATAGACCAAGCAAGTGAAACCAGACTGTTGCATCTCACATTATTGATGTCCAACTGGGTCTTGCGATCGCAAGATAAACGTCCAAGACAGTCACTCACGGTGACACGGCACTCTGCTTTTGCGCACCAACCCCCACGCCTTCGAGTGCAGGCAGCAACTCGGTCCGCACTCAGGTCAGTTCCTCCGAACATTCTCCAGCCCGTCTGCCGGCCTCTCCTCTGAGCCGAGCTGGGCACCGGCTCCTTTGTCACCCCATCCGGCAGCTACGAACAACGCGGTAGACCAACTGTGCCCGTAGTTCTTGGAGTGCAGCATATTCATAGGATCATTAAAAAATCACACATTTGAAAAAGAAAAGCCCACCTTTGTTTGGCCGCTGCGTTAGAACACGCCGCCATCTTAGCGGCATCACAATGTGGGAAGTGCACAATGCGATGCTTCTAGTTGTCACATGGCAGACTCCACGAGGAAGGGCATCCAGAACTCTACAGCCTAACAGCTAAACGATTTTACTTTCAAACTTTCTACTTTTAAAGTTTGCCCAAAAGCAAAATTCTGTTTCCGCTGTCAAACTGAAATTAAAGCAGAGACACTCAACAATTCTGACGGTGCCCACTGGAGAAAGAAACAGGGTTAACATATCTGACTTTAACCAGAGACAATGATATCTTGTTTTATATTTAATTATTCTGTTGGAATTGTAGTTACCATATCGGTCTGGCTATGTGTAATGACGTAGTTATGGTGTACATATCTACCCAATGGGAACTGATTTCTAAACAGAGCTTTTTGATGATTGAATTCACAACATTTTGCTGTAAAGGCTGTTTTTGTGAGGGCCTTTTGAAGGATTGCTTATCTTTCTCTCAGTCACTTCATGAAATCTCCCAGAAATGAAAAATACTTCAAAAAATGTTTGTCAGCACTTTGCAATAGTGTTGATTTGCATCCTTTGTACAATACTTTATTGTAGATTGATGAATCAGGAAAGCAACATACAATTGGAGAAGAATTCATTTTGCCAGCCATAAGGGAGGTTCTGAATACAATTTTGCATAAGTCACCAGATCAAATAATAAACGTACTGCCACTCAGCGAAAACACTGTAAAACGATGAATAAATGATACATCTGAGAATGTGGAAGAAACATTAAACAATAGAATTTATTCCCTTTTCTTGGTTGTGTGCTGTATAGGAACTTTGGCAAAGCCATCAGAAAGACGAGAGCATAAAATTTGTGACCTTGACAGACAATGGAGGGACCCAAGTGAAATGTTCCCTGTGCATGGACGGATTTACCATCTTCCACTCGGATGTGAAGTCAGTTCGCAAATTGATCGGCATGGCTAAGCAGTCAGGCTGCCAACTCAAACTATTCACAGAGTCGGTTGCCAGTTGCCAAAGAGTGAGGCCATCTTCTTTGCCAACTGGCCCAACCAATCCAATATCTCCTTCATCATCAGGTTTGCTTATGAGAGGGTGCTGGGGATCTTGTACTGAGGGGCTGAGTGGTGCAACAGGAATTGGCTGGAGCAGATTGGGAGGGTAGAGCGGCACTGTTGGGAAGATGCTCCAATCATTAAGTGAGAAGAACTAGTCATCCGGTGTGAGGTGTTCTCAGGGCTGCTACACTTGGTGCAGATGTGGCCCATCCCCCTGCTCTGCTCCTCTAGTTTGTAAGTGACCCAGATTGTTCTCTGCTTCATCGGAGAATCTAAGATGGAGCAAATAAGACTTGTGCATTGTCCAATGCACTGGTCCTTGGTCAAATGAAGCAAAAACATTCAAAATGTCCACATTACCGTGATGAGCACATTCATGTGTTACTGCTTCAGACTCTGTGTGGAACCTAAGCGTGTGGGCATCAAGTACCATTACTGAGTTTCTATTTGTCCCGGGTGTTGAGAAGGATGGGTCTGGCCTTATTGACATTGAACGTCCCAGTCAACTGGACGCTTGGTGCAGCCACTTGTAAGGGCTCAGTGGAGAAGGACCACATGGAAGGTTCTTCTGCTACGGGACAGGGAGTGGCTGGGTTTGGTGAGGAAGCTCCTGAGTTATTGCCCTAAGTGTAGCACCCAGCAGAGACTATATAAGTAACAATAGAGTTAGTGGCTTTAAGGAATTTAACTGGACACTACGTAATGCCTATTTAAAGCATAAAAAGGCATTGCACCATTTATTCTTGGAAATATTTTATTATAAACAAAGTTTATTTTGGAACAAAAACATTTTGGGTAACATCTTCACTGACCATGCCCATCTCGAGTCACACACCATGTCACTTGAAGTGGCCTAGCAGCATAGCCCATTGTTTAGGAGGCTTTTGCCATTGTCTTCACTTGGTACCACGAGATGGACAACAAGTATCAGCTTTTCCAGTGACAGCCACATTCCAAGAATGTGGAATATCTGAGGTTGACCAGAGTCCCAGGATCTGGAACAATGCTCTTGGAGGAAAGGGAGCCCAGATGACACTGTACCAGTAAGTTTATACATGCATTTATCTTCATCAAACACCCAGGAAATTAAATGTCTGTTGAGTAAGTCAGGTCATAAGTCAGTCCAAATGTGTGCTGGCAATGTTGGAACCCAAGTGTAGAGGAAAGACAGAGTCCAATGCAGAGATGACAACCACAGTTTATTCTTAAGAATTCCAACAGAACATTGGTGACTTGGCTGAGCAACACTGTGAGATGTAGCATTCTCAAAACTAAGACCACGCTCTCAGCACTAATTGGGTCGCCACTTAAATATTACAATTAACACGGAATCCCTGTGACTAACAAAGTTAAGTTTAACAAGTTTAAACATAAAACACTCAGAGTCTGCATGACAAAGTGTGAGTAACTCAAATACAAACAAGGAAAACAATTAACAAAAAATAACCAATTATGGTGCTCTTAAAAATCTCAGAGCCCAATTCTCTCCAGCTTGCCAGACAAGTCCAAAGAGCTCTTTACAAAGTTATATTATAGTGATGGTGTTTCAAGTGCAGATTTTCCTTGTTAATAGAGGCAGTCTGATAGAAACAGCTCTGGCAGGGAATCTTACAGCAATGGGAATGGACACCCTGGACAATGTGGGACCTCAGGAGGCTTCCTGTTTTCTGGACAATGATAAGTACAGGAAGTATTTTCAGCTGAAGGAGCACATCCTCTGGGTTTGGAACTTGGGCAACAACAGTCCATCCACAAGGCTGATTGTTTCATGTGCAGTCGGCTTCAGGAGCTGGTCATCCTGCAGCTAAAGTGAGTGCATGTATCAGGGAGACGAGGAGATCACCAGGCAGACTGGTGCAGGGAGATAGGTCAGCAGATCCGTGAGGACTCCCTGCTCTCTAACTGTATGATATTCAGAGTACTGATTGGGGATAGTCTTCCTCTCGGGACAGAGGCATGGCCAGACAAGTGGGTTAATTGTGCAGGCAGAGGAACAGGAAGAGGAATGGTTCTTAATTTGTGCAGCCGAATATCAAACTTTTCATCAAAGGAATTGGCCAGTTGGCCCAGGTGCCAATAATTAAGTCAAATTGAGCTAAACCAATCTGTTTCCACAAGGTCTGTATCCCTGCTATATTACTTTGGCTGCTGCAATTTCCTTCCACATCTCATAGATGGAGACTTTTGAACTTTATTTGCCGCGTGTGAGATAGCAGATGACTAGAGAATGGCAAAGGTGGTCCCATTATTCAAAAGGGCCGAGGTATAAACCAGGCAATGATGGGACATGAGTTTTAAATCAGTGGAAGGGAATTATTGTAAAAATCCCAAGGATAGGATATATTTATGCTTGGAAAGGCTGAGATTAATCTGGGCATAGTCAACATTTGTGGAAAACCTGTCTCAATAATTCATTGAATTTTCAGGTATAAATAGAGATTGGATCAACTGAGTTTTTGTATCCTGGGAACTTGAAGAAGCCAATGTGTGAGCTGATAGAGATATATGAGATTATGAGGAAGATAGAGGGTAGACATTAAGGATATATTTCTGGTGGAGGGATAGCCTTAAACTGGTGAGTTTGGATATTTAGAGGAATCCTGAAGGGAAACATTCCACGAAGAGAATGGTGTGAAATTTGAACATCATTCGTGAGGAGTTGGTAGATGCAGGTAGTCTCGACAAACACTTGAATTGCAGAGGAGATTACATGCCAAATGCCAGTTCACAACTACATCCAGCAGGACCTGGACAACATTCAGGTATGGGCTCATATGGGTAAAGTAACATTCATATGATAGACATGCTGGACTGGCGTCATGTTCAAGAAGAGTGTGTCAAGCTACTTACCCGTGGTATTCAGTGTCAGACCACCATGATACTTTGCCACTATTTATAACATCTAAGACAAGGACATAATGGAATACTTTCCACTTTTGTAGAAGAATACAGCTCCAAAAACATTTCAGAAGGTCTAAACTATCTAGCAGAAGGCAGCCCAATTTGTACCACCCAATTTCCATTGCCATCGACATTCATTTACTTCACCATAGATGGTCCCAAACCCAGCTGAAAGAGGAGGAGTGTTGGACATGGGTCAAGCAATGCATCCTGTAGAAACCAAGAGGTACAGAAATGCTAAGAGAACCTTCAAAGAGCTCCTCCCTGAGAGAGGATGGGTCTTTGAAGATGGGCTACACCTGTGAACAACTTGAAAGAATGGGCCAGGACAGAGGACTCTGACCTGTGGCCGATGCACCAGGAGGGTGATAGGCTTAAACAAACAAACTTCAACATTTGTTCTATCCACCAGAGGTGTACAATGAATTTAGTGTGGTCCACTGATAAAATGTCCTGCTGTTACTTCCCCATGTTACTCTAACAACTCCTTCCAAACCTTTTAACTCAACTGCAAGTACACAAGTTCAGAATAAGCAGGAGGTGTCCACTGTAAGTTCACTTCAAAGTTACTAACTTAGTAGACTTCGAAATATCTACTAAATATATAAAAATACCTATTCTTGGACCTTAGAAAGATTTCTATAAATGTACTGTGTTAGGGAGCTTCCTGAATCTTTAGCCTTTGGGAGAAGGTAACTAAGACATGAATGGTTTGAGTTCGAAAACTGTTGTGTTATGTGTGGCCACCTGTGAGTTCACTTGAGTGTTATCTGTCTCTATCTTACAGCCAAAATATCAGTGCAGGGAGATTCAATTGTTATATTGAAACTGGAGCTAGTTAAGTATCTGAAACTGCTGGACTGTGGGGAGAAAGGCTGGGGCATGCAATGTTTTTAATATCGGACTGGTCTGAGGTGAACAGGCCAAATGGCCTCACATTCTGAGAGAACCATTCTGATTCACCATTATTTACCCTCTTATGATGACCTGTGAGTGTGAGGCAGTGAATTTAGTTCTGAGAGCTCCAAAGTAAAGCCTTCTTACTTTTTGCAGTTCATGAAGTTGATAATTGACTGATGTTTCCCAGTTTCTTCACTTGTTTCTGTACTGTCTAGTCACTGAGATTAAATAGCAGCATCCTTTGTAACTCTGGTTAGATCTGGAGATGATGTTGTCCAGAAGGTTCTTCGAGAGTCAAAAGGAGTTTCCAAATTCATGGTTACAGCTGTTTCATCAGATGTTCATCATGGTAGAGGTCAGATAAGTCCAGCCTGTATCAGCAAACAAAGCAGAAAAATCACAAAGGAATGTGAGCAAACGCTTCACTTCCATATTGGAAAAGCGGTCAGACAGCTCCCTGGTAAGAAATCCAAGAGCAGTGACTGATTCGCACATCAGTTTGGCAAATATACAGTAGAAACAGATATACTCCTGGTTGCTAAAAATCTACAGATAGATAGATTCAAGATTGTTAATGTCATTTCCAACCACTATGCAAGGGCAAAGAAAAACAAAGTAATTGTTACTCCAGATCTGATGTAACACAAAAAGCCTGAAGATAAGAATACAGTACTAAAAAAAAGCATAATAAGTATAAACATCATAAGGACATAAGACATAAAAGCAAAATTAGCTTATCTGGCCCATCGAGTCTGCTCTGCTAATCAATCATGGCTGATTCTTTTTTCTCATCCTCCTCAACCCCAGTTCCTGGCCTTCTCAAATACATGAGATAGTTTACATACACAGACTGATTGTATGTCCATGAACTGACACTAGGCACAGAATTGTCTGTACATAAGGTGACTCTGACAGGAAATGATGAAGTAGAGGTGGTGGAGGTGTGCATTTAAAGGTGGAGGAGTTAGTCATCCTTCGTACTTGGGGAAATTAACTGTTTTTGAATCTAGTGGTCCTGGCGTGGATGCCACGCAGCATCCTCCCAGCTGGGAGTGGGACAGTCAATGTGCGGGGTTGGTGGGATCCTTCATGACATTACTGGCACCATTCTGCTTATCCGTCCTTGATGGTGGGTCAACTTGTACCGCTGATGCATTGGGCATATCCATTGTATAGAACTTCCTGTCCACCACAGAGCAGTTTCCTAACCATGCAATGAGAAAGCTTGTTAAGATGCTCTCTACTGTGCATCTACAGAAGGTCATGAGTAAAGATGTGCATAGTCCAGCTCACTTCAACCTCCTCAGAAAGTAAAGTTGTTGGTGAGCTTTCCCAGTTGTGCAGGATGTGTTCTGGGACGATGAGAGGTGATGCATGATGTGCGGCCGATGTGATGTGTGCGGTGTGAGTTCTCCTGACATCAATAACAATCGTCTTTGTCTTGTTGACATTGAGAACAAGTTAATTGCCTGGAACCAGGCATCAAACTCTTCCACCTCCTCTCTGAAGGCTGTATTATCATTGTTGGTGATGGGCCCCACCACTGTTGTGTCATTGGGAAACCTGACAATGTGATTACTTAATGTTTGGCTGTGCAGTGATGTGAGAGCAGAGTGTTTAACAATGGGGTCAGCGCAGAGCCCTGGGGGTGGGGGCACCCGTGTTAAGGATCATGGAGAGGGAGGAGCAGTTGTGCATCCTGACTATCTGAGGTCTGTTTGTTGGGAAGTCCAACAACCAGTTGCACGGTGGTGCATTTAGACTGAGGAGTCGGACTTTGTTCACCAAGGTCTGTGGGACAATAGTGTTGAATTCTGAACTGAAATCCACGAAACAGCATTCTGACAGTCCTGCTGGAGGGTCTTGGCCTGAAACGTCGACTGTACTCTTTTCAATAGGTGCTGCCTGGCATGCTGAGTTGCTCCAGCATTTTATGTGTGTTGCCTGGATTTCCAGCATCTGCAGATTTTCTCTTGTTCTGACACAAGTGTTCCTGTTTTCCCAGTGCACCAGGGCCTTGTGCATGACAGATGCTATTGCATTCGTCATTTGGTAAACATATTTGTGAGTGTCCGGTGTGGCGGGAATGAGCTTTTAATGTGTGCCATTACCAGCTGTTCAAAGCACTTCATGAGAATTGGCATCAGTGACACCGGTTCCTAGTCGTTTAGTTCTGATAGTGTAGAGTATTTTCGTACAGGAATGATGGTGGCTGATCTGATACATATGGGACAGCAGCCTGGATGAGTGAAGTGTTGTAGATGTCCGTGAGGAGGTCAGTGAGCTGGTGTGTGCATTTCCTGAGTGCGCAGCCTGGGATGCTGTCTGGCCCAGCTGCCTTATGGTGTTTGACTCTCTTCAGAGTCCCTGTGATTATACAAACCTGAAAGCAAGTGTAAGCAAAACTAACACTAGAAAAAGACAATAAGAGCAGTAATTTGGGCTGTAATTAACACAGCTCAGTCAGAATCAGAATCAGCTTTATTATCACTGACAGATCCAATACCCTTCCCTTGTGACTCTCTTTTGTAAAATAAAATCATTTAAAATCTGAGGACAATGACATGCAAGGTAGGACATCATGAATACCTGAAGGTGACGTACCAAATCTACAGGACAGCTACAAATACCTGGATATCCTGCAGACACATGGAAGCCACAATGAGGACACAAGGAAGGCTGCAACATCCAAGTACCTCCAAAGAGTGAGACAGGTCCTTAAGAGCCAGCTGATTGCCAAGAACATGGTCAGAGTCATCAACACATTCGCCCTGCCAGTCATCAGATACTCAGCTGCAATAATGTGCTGGCCAAGGAACCTGCTGGAAGCCAGTGACATCAAGACCCAGAAACAACCAGCAATACATGGAGGCTTTCTCTCAATGTCTAACACTGAGTGACTGCACACCTACTGGAATAAAGGGGGATGAGGTCTTGGAATTGTCAAGGTCACAGTCCTGGAGGAAATGTGAAACTTCTGTTAGTATGTCAGGAAGATGGCCCTTAAGGATGACCTGCTTAGAGAATACCTCAGGCAGCAGGCTGGGGACATGGGTGAAGAAGAACCAGAGCACCAGAGGCCATGGCAGGACAAGTCGCTGCATAAAACGTACCATCTCCAGATATCAGAGGTGGCTGACATAAGAAAGTCCTACCAATGGCTGGAAATGGCAGGGCTGACCCAGCACAGAGGTGCTGCTCATGGCTGCACAAGAACAGACACTGAACACAAGAGCAATAGAAGCAGGGGTCGATTAAACCAAACAAGACTCAAGATGCAGACTGTGGAAGGAATCCACTGAGACATCCAGCACATAGTAGCAGAGTGTAAGATGCAGACAGGGACAGCATACACAGTCAAGTTGCAGGAATTGTGTACAGGAACATCTGCACTGAGAATAGATTGGACACCCGCAAGATCAGATGAGGAACACCTGAGAAGATAGTGGAGAATGACAGGGCTAAAATCCTGTGGGACTTCCAAATATAGACTGATGAGCAGGTATTGGCCAAGCAACCAGACATAGTAATACAGGACAAGAAACAGGAGAAAGCAATTCTAATAGATGTGGCACTCCCGAATGACGGTACAATCAGGAAGAAAGAATATGAGAAGCTGGAGAAATACCAGGGCTTGAAAGAGCAGATACAAACAACATGGAAGGTTAAAGCCAGAGTATTTCCGCTGGTGATAGGTGCACTTGGAGCTGTGACACCTGGACTGGGAGAGTGGCTCCAAACAATCCCAAGAACAACATCTGATATGTCTGTCCAGAAGAGTGCACGACTAGGGACGGCAAGGATACTGTGCCAAACCCTCAAGCTCCCAGGCCTCTGGTAGATGACCCAAGATTGAGGGAGAAATACACATACACACCACCCATAGCAGGTGAGAACAAATATGTGCCCCTCATTGAAATTTTTCATTTATTAAATTATTATGGAACGTAACGCAGCGTTGCCGCAAAACATCCAATTTCATAACGTATGTCAGTGATATTAAATATATCTGATTCCGAAACATTCCCCTTAAAGAAAATACTGCCACAAAATGTTTAACATGGAAACTTACTGTAAATATAAGTGAACACTTCAGTTATTGTTCAGACAATATTACTGTTTGTTTCCAATATTTCAATCATAAATTATCCAGTTTCACTCTATACAGTCCGATATTTCAATAGTACAAATACACTAATACGATCTGACAATAATATTCCAACTTGTTATCAATGAACTGTA
This sequence comes from Mobula birostris, assembly GCF_030028105.1. NCBI lineage: Eukaryota > Metazoa > Chordata > Chondrichthyes > Myliobatiformes > Myliobatidae > Mobula > Mobula birostris. The sequence continues at coordinate 43,078,849 of NC_092395.1, forward strand.
GAATATTAAGACCCAAAATTCTAGTCATTGATAAAATTTAACCGAGATTTTCTGATCCTTGGAATGACAATACTACTTTGAAAGTCAGCTGCACTCATTTCAATATAAAAAGTTTGACTGGGTGAGGCAAGGCTGCTGCGAGTTGGTCCTGCAGCAGTTTACACTGTGAATGGAGGAGACCTGGAATGTAACACAGTGAGAAAATATTCCATGGGAAATTGGATATTATTGTTAATGTGGAAGAAACAACCCATTTTAATTATCAATTTTATAAATAAAAATAGCCCCGCAATAAAAAAAAAGCTTTGGTTCAGTTTAGAGCAGCTGCTGCCTGGGTATGAAAACAGCAAACATCTGTGGCCACAGCAGGATATGAGCTGTTATTTTAACGAAAGGGACAGCCCAGAATGCTTACATTTGCCATTTCTACCAAATATCATAGTTCCTGTTCTACCTGATATTATTTTAAGTATCTGCGAAGCACTTGACATTTAAAGGGACATTATCTCTGGTGTTACCCTTGAGTTATGGCAGTGAGAACAAGAATTACTTCAGAAATTGTGCTATGTTGACTGTCAGAGCAAATTCACCCCACAGATTTGTTCACTGAATTCCAGGGGAAGAAAATGTTCATGAGGTCTGATTGTTGATCTGTGCGACAGTCAGTTTACTCCCATTAAAGAGTTGTAGAATATGGCTTCTGTTCATTGCTATCTGCTTTACAACAACCTATTGATCACATCTACCAGTACGATCATTGACAGAAAAATCTTCCATATGTGGATTGGTGAGGTTGAGGTCAAGTATGTTTCTCTCTGCTGTTGCTCATTCATTGCCTGCTGCAGGCTCTCACTCGAAGCTCTGTCCTTCAGGACCCGACCAACTTCGTCGTTGTTGGTGCAACCCAACCACTCTTGGTGACCGCCATAGAAGTCCCAGTAAACATTCTGTGTTCTTGCTTCTGTTAGTACTTACTCTGTGTTGCTCAACATGGGGAACATCGATTCATCCGTGGAGGGAGGCCAGGAGATTGTAATCAGGAGGAGGTCTCCGTGCCCATGTTTCTCTTGATGTTATGAGACTTCACTGTGTCTGGATTCAATGTTCAAGACACCAAGGGCTCCTTTCCCCTGCTGGTACACCACTGTGACCCCACCTCCAGAGAGTCATTTAGGAAAATACACACCCAGGATGGTGAGGGTGAAATTGCCATTTTGTCTCTCCTGCTCCTGTCTGTTGCTGGAGCCACACTTTGCACAATGTAATGTCAAACAACCCAGCACCAGGACATCTCTGCAGGATGATGGATTTTCAGCATCTGCATCATCTCTTGTGTTTATCATCATTGCAGAAGTTCCTCTGGGAAGTATACTCATCCCAACTGCTTCATCAGTGACCTTCCTCCCATCATAAAGTCAGCAGTGGGGTGTTCACAGATATTTGCAGAATGTTCAGTTCCACTTGTAACCCCTCAGCTAATGCTTCAGACCCAGCCTGTATGCCATCCAGATGTTGACAACATTCAGTCATGGGCTGATAGGTGACGAGTGATATTTGCACCCTTAGTGTCAGGCAATGACTATCTCCAAGAACAGAGAATCTAACTTCCTAGGCTGGACATTCAATGACATTAATATTGCTAAATCCTCCATCATGAATATCCTAAGAGTTCACATTGACTGGAAAATCATATGGACTATTGAAATAAATACCACTGTCCCAGGATTGGCTCCAAGGCTGGATATTCTGTTTATTTTTTCTGTAGGTAGAGGTTTGATGGAATATTCTCTGCTTACCTGGATGAGTGCAATCCCAACGATTCTCAAGAATCTCTGCATCACCTTGTATGCAGCAGCCTTTGTTAAGAGTACCACCAAAATTAACTGAAGTATTCAGTCCCTCCTCCACTTCCCATAGTAACAGCAGTGTGGAAAATCTACAAGGTGTATTTTCTCATCTCTCAACCTCTCAACCACCAGCCAGACCACCGAGTGTTTTGCAATCATTTTTAGCCCAACGTCCACCTTAAAGCATCCTCTCACTTGCCAAAACTGCTCTTAGGCACAATGTACTTTCTGGCACCCCCATAGTGTAAACACATGTCTATCATATGCTGACATGAGAAAATCGACTGCTTTAAATTTCTATTTGTCTTTAATCCTAGCTTACACAGTACCTGTACATCACTGCAGGATGATGGATTTCCAGCATCTGCAGCATATCTTGTGTTTATCATCATTGCAGAAGTTCCTCTGGGAAGTATACTCATCCCAATTGCTTCATCAGTGACCTTCCTCCCATCATAAAGTCAGCAGTGGGGTGTTCACAGGCATTTGCAGAATGTTCAGTTCCACTTGTAACCCTGTCACCCCTCAGATAATGCTTCACTCCCAGCCTGTATGCCGCATATTCTTTCTTCCTGATGTTACCGTCAATCAGGATTGCAGTATCATGTCAGCAGACAAAGTTAAGCAAAGTTCCTCATTCAATTTGGTGGTATTTGTTCTAAATGGAGGAATAAAGAATGGAATTTGTCCTATTATACACGACCAAGTCCAAGAACCCTCAGGTGGACAATGATACTCCACTGGATTATATAATAAGTGTGGATGTGATGAAGTGGCTGGACCATATTTCACAGGATTGACTCAAAGCAGATAATGGTTCCAAAGTGTTTGTAACAAGTGTTGACTGTTCACTCATTTCCTTAGACACCGCCTGACCTGCCGAGTTCCTCCAGCAATTTGTGAGTGTTGCTCTGTAGGTGAGCATGTTCTCCTATGAGATACCTGCTCATTATATTGATTGAGACCTGTGCCCATTGTCAAGCAAAATGAGTGAAGTGTTTGGCTGGATCCACTACAAAAAGATTTCTGGAGATCTGGAAGGGAAAGTCTGTCCGACACAATGAAGGAAGGACACTTCATGGGGCACTGGATCGGCAAGCATGGAGTAAGCTGAAAGTTAATTTCTGGGATGAGTGAGTTGCCTTTGTCTGGAGCAGAAAAACAATTTTTTAAAAAAGCCAGATGTTGGGGAAATTCAGCAGGTATAGCAGCATCTGTAGTGGGAAATGTATAGTAGACGTATTGGGTTGGGTCCTTTTATCTAGACTGAATGACAAGAGGGCAGATGTCCAGTATAAAATGTTGAAGGGAAGGGGTGGAACTAGAGGTGGCAAGTGAGAAATGGATCAAAGTGAAGGATGGGGGTGACAGATAGATGGAGAAAGGGAAGGTGGAAATGATGACAAGGATTGGAGGTGATAGATGGGGGAAACCAGGGCTGAAGATGATGGAATCTGATTGGGGAAGTTGGGTAATGGAAACAAGTGAGGAAGATGGGGAGGGCAGATGGGAATGGTGAGGAAGGGGAGACGTAGTGGAACAAGTGTATGGGTCATGGGCAGATGTAGTAGGTAGAGTGAGGGACAGAAATTGAGTGTTAGAAGGTAGGGAGAGCTTAGGAAAAATGGGTAGACCAGGAGAAGAAAAAGTAGGAAAAGAGGAGGAACAGTTGACTAGAAATTTGAGAATTCAGTTCTCATGCCATTAGGCTGTAGTCTACCCAGGTGGCATAGGAGGTGATGATCCTCTAGTTTGTGTTTAGCTTCGCCATGGAAGAGGCCAAGACTGAGCACAGACATGTCAGTGTAGGAACAGGCTTGAAAATTAAATAGATAACAACTGGGTGCTCTACATAGTTATGGCAGACAGAACACAAATGCTCAGGAAGCTGGTCACGCAGTTTGTGCCTTGTCTCACCAATATAGGAGTGGCCACGTTGGGAGAACCCAGATGGAATAATCTGGGCTGGAGGCTTTGGATGTGATTTTGCATTTGCATGTCTCACCAGGAACCAGGATGTCTAATCTCGAAAGTTACCCCCATCAGCAAGTCTATCAATTCACTCTTAGCTCCCCCGATTCCCAATGTGTATATTCCAACAAAAAATCATCAAATTTTCAATATGAGAAGATCAAAGTTTTAGGACAGAAAATCTGTGAACAAATGAAAATATGATTCAGTAAATTATCAACTTAGGTCTATGCAAATTTCTTGAATATTTAAAATACATTCCTGGGATTTGGGCATCACTGTCAAGGCCAATATCAATTACCCATCCCTCATGGAGTGGTAGTGAACCATGGACTGGACTCGCTGCCAACCTTCTGAGAAGTTGCTCTCACAGTGACTTTGGGGAGGGTGTTCCAGCAGGTCAATTGAAAGACTGGCAATACATTCAGGCCAGGATGCCAGTTTGAGAGGGGGCCTGAGGAGGTGGTGATCTTCTGCATCGCCTGCACTTGTCATTCCTGGTGACCTTGGCCACTGTTTGGGAGGTATAGTTGGAGGAGCTGAGTATATAACTTGAGATTTTCCACCCTTCAGCCACCCTGGGCAGTGGTGGATTGAGTGAATGTCTCAAGGAGTTATTCCGGGAGGTGTGATCAAGAGGGCTACTGCGTCAAGGATGACACTGAGCTCCTTTTGATTTATTGGGACTGTTATCAAACCAGTCAGTGGAGAGTACTCCAGCTTTATATATTATAAGACAATAGATAGAGGAACTGATTTAGCCCATTTGGACCATTAAGACTGCTCCGCCATTTCGTCATGGCTGATCCGTTATCCCTCTCAGCCCCAATCTCCTGCCTTCTCTCGTATCCCGTCATGCCCAGTCTATACAAGAATCTATCAATCTCTGCCTTAAAATATACCCAATCACTTGCCTCTACAGCCACCTGTGGCAACAAATTCCATAGATTCACCACTCTCTAGCTACAAGTTCCTCCTCATGTGCATTTTAACAGAATGCTCCTCTATTGTGAGGATGTGTCCCCTGGTCTTAGGCCCTCCATCATGGGAAACATCCTCTCCTCATCCACTCTATTAAACCCTTTCAACATCTGATAGGTTTCAATGAGGTCAACCCTCATTCTTTTGAATTCCTGTGAGTACAGACCCAGAGCCATCAAACGCTCTTCATATGACACATTTTTCAATCCCAGAATCACTTTCATGAACCTCCGTCGAACCCTCGCTAGTTTCAGCACATCCTTTCTTAGATAAAGGGCCCAAAACTGCTTACAATACTCCAAGTGAGGCCTTACCAGTGCTTTATAAAGCCTCAACATTACATCCTTGCTTTTATACTCTCATCCTCTTGAAATGAATGCCAACATCACATTAGCCTTCTTCACCATTGACTCAACCTACAAATTAACCTTCAGGAAATCCTGCACAAGGCATCTCAAGCCCCTTTGCATTTCATAATTTTGCATTTTCTCTCCATTTATAAAAATAGTCTATCCTTTTATTTCTTCTGACAACGTGCATGATCGTGCACTTCCCAAAACTGTATTCTATCTGCCACTTCTTTGCCCATCCTCCAAATCTGTCAAAGTCCTTCTGTAGCCCCTCTACTTCCTGAAACCTACCTGCCCCTCAACCTATCTTTATATTGTCCATAAACCTTTCCACAAAGCCAACAATTCTGTCATCCAAGTTATTGTTACATAACAGAAAAGCAGTGCCAACACATCCCATGTAGAGCACACATCGTCACTGGCAGCCAACCAGAAATGGCCTTCCTTTATTCCCACTTTTTGCCTGCTGCCAATCAGCCACTGCTTCTTCTTCTTCTTCTTCTTCTATTTCCAGCAGTTTGGACGCATCTAGGCGTATTACAGCCCTCCGCAGGATGTCTAACTAATTATGAACTTCAAGGAACTCAAATTCTCGAATATAACCTAGTCTCACTTATAAACTGAACGATAGACTCTTCAATCCGATGTTGGTTCTCTTGATGGCCAAACAGAGATTGAATAGAAAACCAAAATAAATTTAAGCCAGATAGGCTCTTGAAAAATATGCTTCTTTCAATTTTGTATCAGTTACAGATCAGCAAAACATTCTGGACTGTCTCTGGACTACCACAGTCACATAATCCAGTAGGATGTTTTCCTATTATTTTTAAATAATAGTTTAGCCCACAATGCCCCAACCTAATTCTTGTTAATTTCACCATATCTCTATGATTTGTAAGGTAACAGTTTGAGACCTTCTTAACTAGTGGGTGACTAGAAAAATAATGCCTGCCCTTTAATCATTTTTCCAATCCTCCTTCCACTTCCTCTCTATACCTTTTTTAATCCTACTTCTCAATTCTGCTCTGCCTAGGGGAACTCTAATTTCTACTTGCCTGCTCTATAAGGAAGTCTTTGCAATGCCATCCATAATTTCATTTCCCTCTACCCCAGCATGCCCAGGTATCCATGAAAATCTAACGGTATAACCCATCTTCCCTACTCTAAAGAACACTAAGAGAATCTCAATAACTGTGTCAGGATGAGCTTTTGATTTGTTCCCTTTTATAGCCTCCAGGGCAGCAGCAGAATTGGAACAGATGATAACCCTACATGGTCGAGAGTCTTCTATCCACCATAAGACCCAGAGGATTGCTAATAATTCTGTTGCAAAGACAGAAACACCATCTGAAACCCGGTGACTAATCTTAACTCCAAGTTGAGACACATACATCCCAAATCCTGCCCTACTGCTCTCTGGGTCCACTGAACCACCAGTAAAAATCTTCAGATAAGATCCCCATTTTGTTATTTAAACATTAATTTGTGATCAACGCTGATGAAATTGCTCTGCTTCCTTAAAGCTGAAAAAGGAGGAATAGGTCTACTTCTGGTTCTAGCAAGAACCAAAAAGGGACGGGTGGCAAACAAATTTGGTCAACTATGTCTTCCTCAGTCAGTTTCAATTTCACAGCCCAGTTATTAACCAAATCTAAAATTGGATATCTTTTAATTTTATTTTGGCGCTCCGACTTCCCCTGCAAAAGAAACTTTGGCGGACAGCTGTGATTGAATCCATTTAGTTTTGCCCAATACTGCAGGCCAAACTGAATTCATCTTAAATGTAGAGACACTTCTCCCATCCCCACACATAATGCCGGGACTGATGTTGTTCTAAAAGCTCCACAACAAAGTCTAAATGCTTTGGACTGCACAGTGTCTAGTTTTCCAAGCACTGCTGTAGCAGCAGAACCATAAGCAGTATAACCATAATCTATAACTGATCTAGTCGTAGCTAGATATATTAAGTACATAGTTTCCTGCCCTGCTCCCCAGTCACATCCAGCAATACTTCTCAAAACATTTAAAACTTTCTCACACTTTCCAATTGTTTTATCTGTATGAACCTTCCAAGTAAATCTTTCATCAAATCAGACACCTAAAAACTTGAATATCTTGACTTTTTCCAATGGAGAATCATATAGACACAATTCATAATCAGGAATCTTTCTTCTCAAGCTAAAAATCATATACTTGGACTTAGAAACAGAAATCCTGAAACCCTATTTATTAGCCCAGTACTCAACTGATCTTAAAGCCTTTTGTACCTGCCCTAATATATACTTGATGTTTCTTCCTCTTTTCCAGATTGCACCATCGTCTGCAAATAATGATTTGCCAAATCTTGTCCCTACCTAATCAAAGATATCATTTATCATGATATTAAAAAGAACTGGACTAATGACACTTCCTTGAGGGGTACCATTACCTATTTTAACTGACTTGGAGCTTGTTCTGCCTATTTTTACTTGAATTGTCCTTTCCTTGAGGAAATCTTTGATCCAATTAAACATTCTACCTCCAATTCCCGCATCATGGAGTTTAATTTATAAGCCCTCCTTCCATAGTGAATCGTATGCTCTTTCAATATCTAGAAATACACTTACCATTACTTCTCTATTTTGAAATGCTTTTTTAATATCATGATCTAAAAGGGCAACAGATTCCCATTGTTGATCTTCCAGTCCTAAAACTATTTTGATAGGCAGCAAAATGTCCCTTATTTTCCAAAAAGTAACAAGTCTGTTGGTGACCATCCATTCCGTAATTTAACAAAGCACTGACATTAAAGCTATAGGCCGATAAGAACTAGGACTAGACGTGTCCTCACCTGGCTTTAAAACTGGAACTACCACCGCATGCATCCATTCTGCTGGTAATATTCCTTCTTTCCACACTGAGTTAAACAATGCTAGTATTTCTATTAATACAGAGTCATCTAAATGCTTAAGCAATTCATAACACAGTCCATCCCTACCAGGAGATGTGTTTGAACCCGATTGGACAGCTTCCTGCAATTCCTGAAGGGAGAAAAGTGAATTTATGGAGCTATTATCATCCAAACTCCTGTCCAATTTCCAACTTTCCTTTAACATAATCTCCTTTCTCAAATCACCTAACTCTCCAGAACTGAGTAACGTTTGGAACACCTCTGCAAACATATCAACCTTTTCCTTATTGGTTACAGCTTCAATATCTCCTTCCAGCAAAGCTGGGATAGATGGTTTCCTACATATCTCTGACATTCTGTGAATGATCGTCCATAGCTGCTTTATAGCTGTCTCAGGGCTCAGGGTTCCACTGCTTTATCCATGCCAGTATCATTCCTAGTACCATGGACTCTGAGCTTGTTAAGCAGCCTCATGTGTGCACCTTATCAATGCCTTCTGAAAATCCAAATCCACGACATCCATCTATTCTCCATTGTCTATCCTGATTGTTTTTTCTTCAAAGAGTTCCAATTGAATTGTCAGACAAAATTTTCATTTGAGGACACAGTGCTCACTATGGCCCATTTGATCATATCATGCCTGGATGTGCTGTGCGGACAGTGGAAAGACCGAGAGTTGTCACCACCATATAACAACCTTTGACCTAGCCCTGTGTCTAAGCTATTTATCTGGTTGGACCATTTGAGCTTTTGAACAATGTTAACCCTCAGGATATTGATGGTGGAGGATTCAGCAATGTTACTGTCATTAAATGTCAAGGCTCTGTGGTGAGATTCTTTGTTCTTGGGGATTGTCATTGCCTGGCACAATAGGTTGCAAGTATCTCTTGCCACTTATCAGCATATGACTGAATCTTGTCAAGGACTAGATGGCCTACAGGCTGGGTCTGCAGCATTAGCCGAGGGGTTAAAAGTAAAATTGGCCATTCTGCTGCTAAGTTGGCAGAGTCATGAAGCACAGGGATTGCAGACTGAGCCTGTGGCAGGAAGTGAATGAACAACAGCAGGGAGAAACATACTTGATCTCAGTCTCACCAATCCACCTGTGACAGATGGGGACTAATCCCATTTCTACATCGAGGACCACTTCTGTTGTATGATGTTGTATGGCATCACAGACATGTTACAGAGAATAAATCCAGAACAGCTGACAGCCCAGTACGGGGCATCTCTGGGGCTCTCTAGACTATCAGCATCAACAGAATTGTCCACCACCATAAGCTGTAACCTCACAGCCCAGCATATCCCTGAACCTCCTTCACTGTCAAGCCAGGGCATCTACTCCAGTTGAATGATGAGTACAGCAGGGGTTCTGGGAGCAGCACCAGCCAAACCCAACACTGATGCGGTCTCGGCATGGAGAAAACACAGCACCGCTTCATTTCTCTGTTCTTTTCATTGCAATAGAAAGGGAAACAGGCTCAGAAAATGTAATGGGAGTAAATTCACCATCACCCAATTAAACCCATCAGCTCTGATTAACATTTCCTTCCAAATTCAATGAATAAACCTGAGAGGTAAAGTTACTCAGACAACCAACGTGACAGAATTTCTGAAGCAATTCTTGTTCTGAATGTCACAATTCCAGGAGAGAATCAAAGATAATGTCCCTTTAAACAGCCAGTGCCTGATCGATTCTTAAAGTAAAAAAGGGTAGAACAGAAACTATGATATTTGGGTATTGTCATATAAAAGGCAGATCATAACGTCTTGTCTCAGTTCTGGCCAGCCCCTCGCCTTAAAATAACAGCTCATTTCCTGCTGTGGCTGCAGATGATTTTTTTTCATGGTTAATTCAGGTTAGGTTTAAATCAGTGGTTGCTGGGCGGCACGGTACGAAGGTCTGGGAGGGACAATTCCATGTGGAATGTCTAGATAAACAAAAATAAATAGACTTTGTAGACAGGTGTGTGAGATGAACCTAGCGGAGATTGATTAACTTCGCTCGGTACTGGACTGCCAAGGATTGGCAGTTGGATATCATGAGCAGCTTCATCGGGAAATACTTGTTTCATCAATTTAGAAGGTCTCTGATTTTGTGCATTCACTGTGTGTCCTGCTACATGTTTCCAGAACTTCCATGGAGAGTCAATTAACCTGCTGGCTCTGGAGCAAAACAATATAGACCCTGCTTTTTACGGTGGGCTCATAAATCAATGCTCCCTTGTCTTTGAATTAGAGCGTGAAAGGTTCTCTCAGACAGAAGTAAGGTGGCCGAGATAATTTCCCTCCTCTCGGCCAGACCCTTTCATGGGCAAAAGCTTTATGGCAGAAAGATGCACCTGTGTGATCTGATATAAATTTCTTTCCAAGAGTGGAGGTGGCATTTGTCAACCTGCCGGGGGCCCAGAGACACCCAGCTGACTCCTCCAGCTGCATCAGGGTGTGCGATCCACAGCCGACTATTCTATTGATTTCCAAATCCTAGTGGCAGAGAGTGGTTTGGAGAATGGGAATTTGATTGCTCTATTCAGACTAGGATTAAATGACCTGCATTTAATATTCCTGCAACCAGGGTTCAGGGACAGTATCTGGAGGAATTTATAGACATGGCCATCAGAATTGACAACCATATTTCTGGAAGAAGAAAGGTGTGACGTGACACGACTGCGCAAGCATGTGGACATCAGCCAGTGAGAACAGCGAGAAGATTTTAAAAGGAGACAGCTTTTTTGAGATGGTGTTGGAGGAGAGGGAGACAGAGTAGAAGGGCTTTGGCTCAATGGGGCTTCAGCAATAATGGGTTGAGGCGAGGTAGTTTTAAGTGTAGATTACAGACAGGAAGTATGTGTGTGAGGCCGGTGTTCTGTGCTCGGTGTCAGATGTGGGAAGTCCGGGAGACTCCCAGCCTCCCGGATGGCCACATCTGCACCAGATGCGTTGAGCTGCAGCTCCTTAGGGACCGCATTAGGGAACTGAAGATGCAGCTCGATGACCTTTGTCTGGTCAGGGAGAGAGAGGAGGTGATAGATGCAGCTAGTCACACCGGGGCGTGGGGAGACAGATAAGTGGGTAACAGTCAGGAGAGGGAAGGGCTGGAGTCAGAGGCTAGAGAGCACCCCTGTGGTTGTACCCCTCAACAATAAGTACTACTACTTGATTACTGTTAGTGGGGACGGCCCACCTGGGGGAAGGAACAGTGGCACAGAGTCTGGCCTGTGGCTCAGAAAGGTAGGGAAAGGAAGAGGATGGCATCTGTGATTGGGGACTCTATAGTTAGGGTGTCAGACAGGCGATTCTGTGAACGCAGGAAAGAAGCACGGATGGTAGTTTGCCTCCCAGGTGCCAGGGTCTGGGATGTTTCTGATCGCATCCACGATATCCTGAAGTGGGAAGGTGAACAGCAAGAGGTCATGGTACGTATTGGTACCAACGACATAGGCAGGAAAAAGGAGGAGGTCCTGAAAGCTTCTATAGGGAGTTAGGAAGGAAGCTGAGAAGCAGGACCACAAGGGTAGTCACCTTGGGATTACCACCTGTGACATGTGACAGTGAGTATAGGAATAGAGTAAGCTGGAAGATAAATACGTGGCTGAGGGATTGGAACAGGGGGCAGGGATTCAGATTTCTGCATCATTGGGACCTCTTTTGGGGCAGGAGTGACCTGTACAAAAAGGACAGGTTGCACTTGAATCTGACAGGGACCAATCTCCTGGTGGGGAGGTTTGCTAAGGCTACTGGGGAGAGTTTAAACTAAGATTGCTGGGGAATGGGAACCAAACTGAAGAGACAGAGGAAGGGGCTGTTGGTTCACAAATGGAGGAAGCTGAATATGATACTGTGAAGCAGGGTTTACTTAAAGCTTGTGAACTGGTTCTGGAAGCTTATAGACAGAGATTTAGAAGTCTGAAGAAACATGTAAACCAGACTTATGTGGAATTTGCCTACGAAAGTGGTCCCTAACCACCGGGCCACGGACAGGTGGGAAGCCACAAAGCATGTGCTACTGAGCAGTGAGGAAACAATATTATTTGGCAGTATGAAGCAATATGAGTCAGCTGCACCTTTCCTCATTCCCTGTCACGTCCACTGTTGAACTTGAACGTACGCGAGATCATCATTTGGTATGAGTAAAAAACAAACGTTACTCGAGAGGTTTTTTGGAAGAGGTGGAAGAGGACATAAAAGGCCTAATGATGATGATATTGCAGAGGCATCTGAGGCAGAGACTGCAAAAAAAAAAAAGAAAGCTTCCTTCAACAAAAAATAGGACGAGTCATACATAAAATATGGCTTTATTGCGACCAGTGACTGGCACGCTCCAAGCCCCCTGTGTGTGATATGTGGAGGCAAGCTGTCTAATGAGGCAATGAAGCCCTCAAAACTGCTTTGGCACCTTGAGTCCAAGCACCTTGCACTTAAAGACAAACCTGTTGACTTTTTTGAGATAAAAACATTAGCAAGCGGGACAGAAGCAAGTGTTGAGAGACACCACCTCCACAAATGCTGCTGCTCTGAGAGCGTCGTACTTACCAGCTATCTGTGTGACATCTTCAACCTGCTCAATGAACTCAATTTGTCACTTCAGGGGAGAATGACAACTGTCTTCAAGTTGGCAGATAAAGTGTCTGCTTTCAAAGCCAAACTAGAACTGTGGGGACGTCGAGTGGACAGGGGTATAGTTTTGGAGAGACTGAGGCTCATAGCTGGTGCGCGAACACCTATCTTCGCTGTTGACAGAATTCAAGCATTACTTTCCAACCGCAAATGACCCAAGACGTGCAAAGGAATGGGTCCGTGACCCATTTGTGAATGTCCCCGGTGAATTATCCATGTCAGTGCGGGAAGAAGATCAACTCCTCGAGCTTGCAAATGACGGTGGACTGAAAAGTATGTTTGACGTAACATCTCTGCCGGCATTTTGGATCAAAGTCAAGGGTGAATATCCTGAGATAGAAACGAAAGCACTGAAAACGTTGCTTCCATTTCCAACATCATATCTCCGTGAAGCAGGATTTTCTGCAATGAATGCAACGAAAACTAAATTGCGGAATAGACTGGACATAAGGAACCCCCTCTGAGTATCGCTGTCTCCCATCACCCCTCAATGGGACTGTCTTGTTGCAAGGAAACAAGCCCAGGGCTCCCACTGATTCAGCGATATTGGTGTGTTGCAATGATTTTATAAGTTCATACGAGGAAAATATGTGCTGTGTGTTTAATATTAAATTTGTTAGATAAACCCTTTTAGAAACAAAATTGAGTGTATTATTAGCCACTTATTAGTGAGTTATAGTTTCACCTATATTCTAGTCGTGATTAACACCCTCACCCCCCGCCCCCACGGTTGGCCGGTCCACAAGAATATTGTCGATATTAAACCGGTCCGCGGAGCAGAAAAGCTTGGGGACCCCTGGCCTATGACAAATCTGTGTGTTTTGGGCGCTGGTGTACCTCTAAAAATGTGAATGAGGATTATGACACTTTAAAGGAGTTGATCTTGATTGAGGAATTTAAAAGGTACATCCCTGATGGCATAAAGGAATATTTGAATGAAAATGACCCTGCCACATGACCTGAGTCTGCTAAATTAGCTGACAAGTATGCTCTAACCCATAAGAGTAAGTTCGCTCTGAGTAAAACTTTCCAAAAGAGTAACTTGGATAGTCAGGGTAAACCAAAGATTAATTAGGAAGCTAGTGATAAAGGTAAAAATGAAGGGAAGCAAGTGAAGGAAAAACATTTCGGTCTTATTTGTTACTATTGTAAGAAACCTGGTCATGTTATGGCTAACTGCTTTCGTCTGAAGAAGAGGGAAAAGGAGGCAGTTCCAGATGCCTGCGTGCAATACTTTGAAACGCCCATAAACCCACAGGGTTCGGGACATTCAAAGGAAGCTCTGTCAAGGTCTGACCAGGTTAAGAAGGGATATGATCCTTTCATGTCAGAGGGATTTGTTTTGGTGAATGCAAAGACCACCCAAGTCCCAATTAAAATTGTTCAGGATATTGGCACTTCTCAGTCACTAATGTTAGCCAGTGTTCTAGAGTTTAATGATGAGACTGACACTGGTGAGATCAATATTATACGAGGTATTGAGGGCAACCTTATGTCTGTACCTCTGCACAAAATAGTTTTAAAGTCAGGGTTAGTTTCAGGAACTGCTAAAGTAGGACTGCGACCCAGTTTAGCTGTTGACAGTGTTTTGTTATTGGTAGGGAATAACCTCACAGGAGGAAAAGTTGTTCCTGCAGTGCAGATGACAACTAAGCCAATTGTTGATAATCGATAGATAGATTCTCACATATATACCTCCTGTGCAATAACCCGAGCTATGAAATAAAAGTCTGCCGAGGCAGAGGGTTCTGTGCAGCATGGGTCTGTTACCCAAACGGTTCAAATCAGGATTCAGAGTTTGATGATTTGTCAGTAACTTTTCTACCTTCATTATTTTATCAGGACCCTTGTAATAGTTCTGACATTAAAGACTTGTCCTTGTCTAGGAAGGAGTTTATAGTGGAGCAAAGCAGAGACCCTGAGATTACCACCTTAATAAAACAAGCTCTCCCAGATCATGAGATTGTGAAGGTGCCTGTAGGGTATTATTTCAAGAGTGGAGTATTAAAGAGGAAGTGGAGACCACCTAAGATTCCTGCAAGCGAGGATTGGGCAGTTTTTCACCAGTTAGTGGTTCCTAAAGTTTACCAGAATGAAATTTTTAATTTGGCTCATAATATAGCCTTGGGTGGACATTTTGGTGTGAAGAAAACTGTGAACAAGGTTTTTAAACATTTTTATTGGCCTGGGTTGAGGAAAGATGAGACGACATTTTGCCAAACTTGTCACACTTGTCAGGTTGTGGGTAAACCTAATCAAGTCACCTCAGTGGCCCCGTTACAACCCTTTCCTGCATTTGGTAAGCCATTTTCAAAAGTTATTGTAGATTGTTTTGGCCCATTGCCAAAAACTAGTGCTGGCCACCAATATTTGTTGACTATCATGTGTACCACATCTGGGTTTCCAGAAGCCATACCTCTTAGGAATATAAAAGCCAAAACTGTGACAAAGGCTCTCATAAAGTTTTTTTTAATATTATTTGGGTTAACTAAAGAAATACGGTTTGATCATGGAAGAAATTTTATGTCTGGTTTGTTCCAACAGATAGTTTATAAACTGGGAGCGAAATAGATTATGTCATCTGCATATCATCCTGAATCACAAGGGGCCTTAGAAAGGTTCCATTCTACCCTTAAAACTATGATTAGGACGTTTTGTGTTGAAAATGAGGAAAATTGGGATGAGTGAGTTCATTTGCTTTTGTTTTCAGTATGGGGATCAGTGCAGGAGTCCCTAGGCTTTAGTCCCTTTAGCTTGAGTTTGGGCACAGTGTCCAAGGACCTTTGGCATTATTAAAAGCACAGTGGGTTAATAAGGAAGTACATACTAATTTATTGGATTATTTCTTAAAATTTAAAGAGAGATTGTATAAAGCTTGCAGCTTAGCAAGGGAAAATTTAAAATCTGCTCAAGAAAAAATGAAAAAAAAAGAATGAAGGTATTTAAGCTAGGAAATAAGGTGTTTGGTTCTTTTCCCTCTGCAAACGAACCCTTTACAAGCTAGATTCCATGGTCCTTACGAGATTATATTGAAAGTTAATAATGTGGAGTATGTGATAAAAACACCAGATTGAATGAAGGCCAATGCAACTTTGTCATGTACGTATGATAGAGCCTTATTATGGGAAACAATCCGCAGCTATGACTGTTGTTGTCAGTGGCAATAAGTCTGACCTCCCTGGGAACTTGTTAGCTGATCCATCTGAGGATTATTTTAAAACAAACATTATTTCTGCCAGACCAACAAATTCGACAATTTTGGAAAATATTGATGAGAAATTGGCTCATCTACAGCCACAGAAGAGGCAGCAGATGAAGCAGTTAATATTGAAAAATAGGAATTTATTTCCAGACGTTCTGAAAAGAACAACTGTAGCCTCACAGATTGTAGAGGTTGGAAGTCGCAAACCTATAAAGCAACATCCACATTAAATAAATGTGAAAAAATGTACACTTGCTGAACAAGAAATTAAGTATATGTTAGATAATGATATTATTAGACTCTCTACTTTGGATTAGAGTTCATCTTGTGTCATGGTGCCTAAACCATATGGTAGTATTCGGTTTTGTACTTACTACAGGGAGGTGAATGCTGTAACAAAACAGATGCGTATCCAATCCCTAGGGTAGATAATTGTGTGGACAGGTTGGAAAAGCAAAGTTCCTTACAAAGATTGATTTGTTAGAAGGGTATTGGTGTGTTCTACTGACAGATAGAGGTAGAGAGATTTCTGCATTTGTAACACCATCTGGGTTATATGAGTATAATGTTCTACCATTTGGAATGAAGAATGCACAAGGAACCTTCCAGAGAATGATTAATTCTGTAATTTGAGGGTTGAAACATATAGATGCCTATATTAATAATTTAGTCACAGGGAATGACACTTGGGAGGCACATTTTTCTGCAATGGAAAAACTGTTTGACAGGCTTTCAAAAGCTAACCTAACTGTTAACTTAGCTAAAAGTGAATATGGGTAGGCCACTGTAACCTATCTTGGTTACGTTGTGGGTCAAGGCAGGGTAGCTCCTGTTCAGGCAAAAGTTCAGGCAATTTTGGGGGTTCCCACTCCAACTGGTTCAAAAGCTCTTAGGTGATTCTTGGGAATGGTAGGTTATTACCGTAAGTTCTGTAAGAACTTTGCCGAGATTGCTCTTCCATTAACTAACCACCTGAAGAAAGGTGAGAAGTTTGTTTGGACAGAGCCATGTCAGGAAGCATTTGATAAATTGAAAGCCATCCTATGTCACCAACCTCTGCTCAAATCACCTGATTTTGAAAGGGTGTTTTCCTTAGCTGCAGATGCCAGCGATGAGGCTGCAGGATCAGTGTTACTACAAAGGGATAATGATAATGATGTTGACCATCCTGTGGCTTATTTTTCCAACCAATTTATTGGGCATCAAGGAAATTATTCAACCATAGAAAAAGAATTATTATCTCTTATTTTGGCTCTACAAAAGTTTGATGTGTATGTTGGCACAACTCAGAAACCACTCGTGGTTTACACCGATCATAATCCATTGGTATTTTTTGAGTAAGATGACAAACAAAAATAGAAGGTTACTGAATTGGAGATTAATTTGACAAGAATATGATCTTTTAATAACTCACATTAAAGGCAAAGATAATGTAATTGCTGACTGTTTGTCCAGATGTTGAACTTGCAATGTAATTCTGATATTTGTTTACACCCCTGCCATATGTTGCATTAGTACTGCATGATAACTGAATGTGTATGGTGCATTTTGTAAATTTTATACAGTTGTATGTTTTGGTAATTGTAGTTAAAATTTTGCTCTTGATAGATAAAAATTTTCTTTTCTTGTTGGGAGCTGTTACATATCCCGTGAGTATGCTATTGAAATTATGTAATTGTCTTATGCTATTGGAATTATGTAATGGTCTCGTGCCATTAGAATGACGTAATTGTCTTGTGATAGTGGGGTGATGTGATATCACATGATGGCATGCGTCAACTCATATAAAAGGGGAAACTGCAGTTGTTGCATAGTTCGTTTTAGTAACTACCATTGGTAGTTACGCCATCAGAGAAGAAGAAAGAGTGAGAGTGAAGAATCCCCAGCTCTGAACGAACCCTAAAAGGATTTGGGGTTATCCTGCGGCATTCCGCACAATACGGGTGTGACATTTGGAATTGTTCACACGTGGCACGAATGTTTTGTTCACCGTAAGGTGGCAAGGGTTGTGCGATGATCACTTTGTTGAAAGGTCAGTTACATTGAGAAATTGTATTCTGTGTCATAACTTCGGACAAGGCATTTCGGATGGAAGCTGCATCAGCAGCGACGTCTTTACTTTGGGGACTGTTTGAAAGCTGGTTTGGAAAGTCTCTCCTCTCGACTATTTTCAGGAATTGTTTGGACTTACTAAATAAACACCTTAAGACTTAAGTGCTTTAATAAGATCTGTTAAGAATTGTCTTGAAGTTTGACCGTTTGATCACAAATGACACATAATGCTTTTACTATCCGTTTTAAGTTAATTGTTTGTTTACTGTCCATGTTTTTGAGTAGAGGTTAATAAATGTTGTTTATTTTATAAAAACTTGACTCAAATTCATATCTATTTTTACTGGTTAAAACACACTCTAGGGTACCCCTTTTCACCATCACTCCATATTCATGTGAAAGTTCGACCTAGATTTGATCTTCCAAAATGCAATGCTTTGCACTTAGAAATACCGAAACATAGAAACATAGAAAACCTACAGCACAATACAGGCCCTTCGCCCCACAAAGCTGTGCCGAATATGTCCCTACCTCAGAATTACCTAGGCTTTACCCATAGCTCTCTATTTTTTAAGCTGCATGTAGTCAACCAAGAGTCTCTTAAAAGACCCTTTCATTTCTACATCCACCACCACCACTGGCAGCCCATTCCACATACTCACCACTCCCTGCATAAAAAACTTAGCCCTGACATCTCCTCTGTACCTAATTCCACGCACCTTAAAACTATGCCCTCTCGTGCTAGCCATTTCAGCCCTGGGGAAAAGCCTCTGACTATCCGTATGATCAATGTCTCTCACTATCTTGGACACCTCTATCAAGTCACCTCTCATCCTCCATCGCTCCAAGGAGAAAAGGCCGAATTCACGCAACCTATTCTCATAAGGCATGCTCCCCAATCCAGGCAACATCCTTGTAAATCTCCTCTGCACCCTTTCTATGGTTTCCACGTCCTTCCTGTAGTGAGGCGACCAGAATTGAGCAAAGTACTCCAAGTTGGGTCTGAGCAGGGTCCTATATAGCAACAACATTACCTCTCAGTGATGTTATCCAAATTGAACTCTATTTGACATACATAATCTCACATCCCCAGCTGATCAAGCTGCACCTGTAATTATTAATGATCTTCTTCATTATTTAGTATTAATCATGTCTTGTATGTTCTTATTCAAGATGACAAACATTAATTGGTCCAGCACCATCCCTCGAGGCACAACATTAATCATAAGAAACCAGACCAAGAAACTATCCTGAAATATCCTGTGAGTGCCCATGGTCAATATGGGTCATTATACAGTTCTCCCATTCTCAGTTGCACATCAAGCAAACCTTCACAAGTGCAATGCCGAGAATGGGTCAAAGTTCAATGCTCTGAACAAGTTCATGCATCGACATTACTTCTTGGATGTTGCTCATACGAGATCAAATTCTCTCAATGAAAGAATTCTACCTTTGGCGTTGGGAACAGGAAGTGTGGCTGCCCTTTTCCGGGTGATCTTGTTTTGGTCCAACATTTCATCTATGAACATGGATACGCTGTGGTTTCCAAAACCTGGTCTCAACACTGTCATTTTTCAGACAAGGCCAGGATTAGCTGTTAATTCTAATAAGGGCCAACAGGGAGTAGCTGAATAAAATAAGGGAATTTTCCACCTCTGCTCAAAGTTAAACCACTCAGCTTGAATCTTTGTGTGCTGCAATTTTCCCTCTTTCTCTGAGAGCATCAGGAGCATCAGTCTCACTGACCCAGTGACCCCTCTTCCCATGGGAATCCAGACAGTGAGTGTGGCAGACAAGAGCAAGTGAACCCATTTGGCCCAGTGCTGCCCTCCTCACACAGCCAGCAATCAGGGTCACCGACAGAGATCAGGAGTGTGGACATGCTGGCTGAGCTTTAACTTGTAATCTGAAGCAGGGACGCAGGTTGTAGTTACTGCAATCTCCGGGGAAGTTCGATTGAACCATTTTGGAAAGGTAGCATGACACGGACCTTATTGGTCTGTATATCTCATTGAATGATTATTGCATAGACATATTTTGTTATGTAAGTCTATCCACTCAATGATGGCTGTCATCAATGACATACATCTCCCTCGAATCCATTGCCCTATTTATTGCATTCAGTTCTGGTCATCCCAATACAGGAAGGATGGGGAGCCTTCAGAGAGGTTACAGAAGAGGTTTACCAGGATGCTGCATAAAGTTGAAGGCAGGTGGGATAAGGAGCGATTGGATAAATCAGGTATATTTTCCCATGGTGAAAGTGTCTGATACTTGAGGGCATTCATTTTAGTTGAGGGGGCTAAGTTGAATGGAGGTTTGCAGGCCATATGCTTCCACAAAGAATGGTGAATGCCTAGAATGTCCTGCCAGAGTAGGTAGTGAAGGCAAATATGTGTTATTTCTGTTCCTTGCTTATCTTAGCAGAATCAAAATATCTCCGTATTTTTTCTGCTTGAGATACTATGGATTCAGAGATTAATGACCTGGGTTTGCATTATACAGTGGATGATCATTAATGAATGTCAATGATGCATTGTGCTCAGTTTCATTTAGGAGATTTGCCCCACTGGAGTTAATTATTTCATTACCTTCCACCAGTCTCTGACATCCTGAATGTCCTTGCAGCACAAAATTGCTTTACGATCGGCCACTTTAATCCTTTAAATATCTTTCCTCCAAAAGGAGGAAATCAAGGGGCTGAAACCAAATTATAGACTCCACCAGGAACTGGTTTTCAGAATTTTTCTTTTTGTAATCAAATAGAGATGTAGTCAGTCAAAACGAACACCAAGCTTCAGAAGGAATATTTGGAATATCAAAGCATAGGACTTATAAAAAAATACAGAGGCAGGGGGATGAAGCGAATGACAAGAAATTTATGTGAGAATTATGAAAATTTGGATGTTTTGGTAACAAGGCAGTTGGGGGCATGGAAAATATACTGAAGAATTACAAGTCGAAAGCCAAAAGAAGAGACAGAGAAATAGGGGTAGAGGCACATGAGACAAATAATGAGAATTTTAAATTGGACGCAAGGTATCAAATTAGGGCAAGTAGAGATGGATAATCGATCAAAGGATCCTGATGGTGCTTCTCAATTGCATCAATGAAAGTGATGAATATATTGCTGGCAAGGACAAAATTTGTTGCCCTTCTTCATTAGGAGAAGGCATTCCTGATGGGCTGCCTTCTCAACTGTCCAAAATTTGTATCATGTATGTACAGTACTTCTGCAGTGACATTGGGCTGGAGGTTCCAGTAACCATAGCAGAGACAACAAAGAAACTATTCAGGATAATGAGTGACATTGGGGTGAGGAAGTGGCATCCAGCTCGTCTTGTTCCAAAGTGCTGATCTCTCTTGACCTTTGTGATAGTGCAAGTCACTTGTGTTAATGATGCTGCTGAAGAAGCCTTGCAGTGAATCTCGATCCCCACTCATCCGGATGGATTCCATCCAGGCTCAGACACTGTAACATGCTGCATTTCACTACCTGCAGTGCCATTGATATTATAATCAGCTGTGTAATCTATCCTTCAGCAGTTTTCTCCAGAGGGGGTAGAATAAATCTGCTGTTATTCCTCTGCCTCACTGACTCTCCAATTGTTACTCCCCGATTGATCAGGTCATAGTTTGGACTGCAACTGCTTTTGGCAAAATAGCATAGAGTAAAACTGAACTCAACGGTCCCAGGACTGGCCAAGTTCTGTGTTATTCCCATTTACTTCCTACAGAAGCAGTGGGCCATGCATTGGGAGAATAGACACTAGAATGCTTAGATAGCCTGAGAGACATATCAGACAGTGTTGTTATCTCACAGCTTCAGCGACCTGGATTCGGTTCTGAGTTTGTCCATGTGAAATCGGTATGTTCTCTCTGGGACCATTGAGTTTCCCACTGATGTTCTGTTTTCCTTGTACAGTGCAGATATGTTACTGTAAGTTGCACCTTATTGCAATGAAGCAACAAAAGAATCAAAGGATGATTGATGGCATGTGTGAGTAAAATGGAACCGGCATCAATGGGGTTACTCTATTAAGAGCTTATATGGACCTAATGGGCTGAATGGCCTCGTTAGGTGTTTACCTAAATAACAATTCCACAGTTTCTGCTGTAATATTTGATTACTGACATCTTTTCAGTGTAAAATTATGACAAATGATGATTATTTTCCTCCTGTAGAGGTGCTGAGATATCATAAACTGTGAAGAAGTTAGTGTGAGATTTCTCTGATGGGATTCATGGGTCTTGAACATTGTATCATAGTTATTTAGTACATAAGTTTTTTTTTTCCCCCAGGAACCTTGGGCTGCAATGTCTGGGTTGTGGGAGATCAAACCTGGGATACCACTCAACACAATAAATGACCCAGCACTCAGAAAGGAAAACCATTCCTCCAGGCAATGATGCTGCTTAGCTTGGATTCACTATTGTAGATATTCAATCAGCTGGACAGCTCCTGACAACTCCACTAAAGATGGAGTCAGCTGATTCTTTTCCTGCTGATGGAAGGAAGATTTTACGTGCTACTGCCAATCAGATCTGAGCTGGCACTGAGCTGCTTATCTACGGAACAAAGATAGAATGGATCAGAATGGTCCAAGGGTGGTTATATTGAAGTGAGGTCCAGTGTTGCTCAGTAAGGTGAGTTCTTACAGTCGGTGATGTGTCATGATAGCAAGTAGGTGCAT
Source organism: Mobula birostris (assembly GCF_030028105.1). Taxonomy (NCBI): domain Eukaryota; kingdom Metazoa; phylum Chordata; class Chondrichthyes; order Myliobatiformes; family Myliobatidae; genus Mobula; species Mobula birostris. The sequence goes on from NC_092395.1 coordinate 43,101,453, forward strand.
TTCCTTATGCACATTCACTAAGGAGAGGAAGTAGATTACTCAGCCCTTTGAACCTGCTCTGCCATTCAATCACATTATGACTGATCTTGCTGTAACCTTAAAGCCCCATACTCCATGTTCCAATAACTTTTCACCCTCTTACTGATTTTACCATGTGATTTGAATCTGTTTCCACAGCTCTCTGAGAAAATGAGATCCCAAGGTTTGTGGTTCTCTGAGAGAGAAGCAACCATTGATTCACATCTGTCCTAAATAGCCAGACCCTGAATTTTAAACATGAACACCATGTTGTAGATGCTCCTACACGAGGAAACATCCTGTCCATAGCCACCCTGCAAAGATCCCTCCAGAGATGATGATCCAATTAATTTCCCTTTCAGCCTTCAAAATTCCAGTGGATACAGACCTCACTTTCCCTCACAAGATGACCTATACATCAGAGTACTGAATCCAGTAGAAGAGGAGAAATGAGAGAGAAATGTCTGTTCCTGCTTCCTGCTAGCTGGCTGATGGTGCAGTGGCATCTGTACCGGACTTCAAGGTGAGTGGTCTCTAGTTTGAATCCAGCTGGCTCCTTGCACACTTTACATCCGTGCTGCACTGAGCATTGAGTGAGCAACTTGGCCTTACTAAAAACAGGCAAATGGAAAATAAACTGCAAAGAGTATTTTCAGTACAGCAGATGAGGTCTCACCACTACTCCTTTCAACAGAAACACAGATTGCTGTATTCAGATAAGCTACCTGGACCAGATGGACTACAACCCAGGTTTCAGAAAGAGGTAGTTGATAAGATTATTGAGTTGAGGCCTTAGTAGTGATCCTTCAAGAATCACCAGATTGTGTAATGGTTTTGGAACAACTGAAAATTATAAATGTTACTCTACTCCTTAAGAAGGGAAGAACGCAAAAAACAGGAAATTATAGGCCAGTTAGTCTGACTTCAGAGGTTGGCAAAATGTTACAATTCATTATTAAAAATGAGTTTTGGGTAATTGGAGACACTTGATAAAATAGGCAAAAGTCAGCATGGTTTTCTGAAAGGGAATTCTTGCCTGTGAAATCTGTTTGAATTCTTTGAGGAAATAACAGGTAGGTTGGACAAAAGAGAGTTAGGGTAAGTTTTTTTACTTGGATTTTCAGAAGCGTTTAAGAAGGTGCCGCACATGAGGCTGATAAACAAGATAAGATCCCAAAATATTGCAGGACAGATACTAGCATGGACAGTAGATTGGTTGACTGGCAGGAGACAAAGAGGGAGAATAAAGGGGACCTTTGGTGATTGCTGGTGACTAGTAGTGTTCCACAGCAATCAATGTTGGGACCACATCTTTTCACATTATATGTCAATGATTTAGATGATGAAATTGATAGATTTATAGCCAAGTTTGTGGATGATACAGAGATAGGTGGAGGGGCAAGTAGTGTTGAAGATGCAGATAGTATGGAGAAGGACTTGGACAGATTAGGAAAATGGGCAAAGAAGTGGCAGATGGAATGCATTTTAGGGACGTATATGGTCATACACTTCTGTCGACTATTTCCTTAATGGGGAACAATTTCAGAAATTAAACATGCAAAGAAACCTGGGAGTTTCAGAGCATGAATCCCAAAAGATTAAGTTGTAGGTTGTAATGCTGGGGCTTTATAAGGCATTGGTCACACTGCATGAGGAATATTGTGAGCAGTTTGGGGTCCCTTATCTGGAAATTTATATGCTGTCATTGGAGAGAAGGTTCACGAGAATGATCTCTGGAATGAAAGGGTTAACATACGTGTTGCGTTTGATGGGTCTGGACCTGTACTTGCTGGAGTTTTAAGGAATAGGGGTAGGGGGGTGTTGTAATCCCATTGAAACCTGTTGAATGTTGAAAAGCCGAGTAGAGTGGACATGATGAGGCTGTTTCCAATAGAGGGAGAATCTAGGACCGGAGAGCAGAGCCTCAGATTACAAGGATGTCACTTTAAAACAGAGCTGAGGAATTTATTTAGCCAGAGATAGATGAACATGTGAAATTCATTACCCGAGACACTGTGGAGTCCATGTTAACGGGTATATTTAAAGCAGAGATTGATAGGTTCTTGATGAATAAGTGCATGGAAGTGTACAGGGAGAAGACAGGCAAATGGCGAGAAGGATAATTAATCAACAATGGCAGGACAGACTCGATGGGCCAAGTGATCTAATTCAACGACTATGTTTCCTATGGTTATTGATGAAGCAGCAGGTGGAATGTACAGCATCAGGAAATGCTGCATTGATATCCTGGGACTGGGATGTTTGATATAGAATAACCACAACATCTTATTCTGGTGAGATATGATTCCAGTCACTGTTATGTTTTCCTCATGACATCCATTGATTTTAGTGTTACCCGGACTTGATGGCATGTTTGAGAACAAACGGACACTAATGGGGTTGCTCTTTTGGGAGCTGGCATGGTCCCAATGTGCTGAATGGCCTCATGATTTATTTTCATAAATTCCACCATAAGACCATAGGGCAGAGGAGCAGAAACCGGCCATTCGGCTCATTGAATCGGTAGTACTATTCCATCGTTGTTGATTTGTTATCCCTCTCAAACCCATTCTTCTCCCTTCTCCCTGTAACCTTTGACACGTTTTCTAATCAAGAAAATATCAACCTCCATTTTATGTAGCGAGCTGGTGGGGAGGGAAAGGAAGGATCAAAGTAGGAACAGGTTTCGGGAAATAAATGCAACAGTGCTGTAAATGGAGAGAGGTTGAGAGTTCAGCCGAGGAAGCATTTGTTGGGGGTAGGAAGGAGAAGAGAGAAGACGGGAGTGCGGCTGAGCCAGTAGGGGAAGGGGGATCAGGAACTAATGTGAAACAAATCCTTAACTATTCTGTCTCTGGACTCTTGCCTCCGCACACTATCACCCAATAGATAGTCGAGGAACAGGATTAAACTTCTGACTGGGCAATTTTCATCCCTTGTGACCCAACCATTTCAGATCGCCGGACTTTCTAGTTTGTGTCAATATTGGTCACTTCTGACGAAGCCTCATTAGCTCAGAACGTAACTACAATTTATTCCTCTCTCCGCCAATGCTGCCCAGGAGCCTGGAAATTTGCAGCCACGATTATGTTCATTTCCTGTATCAACCTTCCCAAAACCAACTGCTTCGTTCTAATTTTACACCGCAGCCTTACAGTCAACCCATCAGCCTATCCCCGATTCTCAACAATGGAACTTCCTTACCAAGCTGCCGCACAGATTTCCTAAACTTCACCAAGCCAGGTCACGAACCAGAGCCGAGAGAGGAATCAACTCCCTCTTCCCTCCTCCCACTCAGTGTCAGAATTGGAAAAACACGAAAGATGACGAAACGCACACACTGGAATCGTTCCTGCACTGATCATTTTATTGGTAATTAATTATCGTCAGTCAGTCTAATTACGATAAGGAATCACAAAACATTTATTAATCATTCGAATTCATCCAAAACCAGTTTCAGAGAAAACCAAACATCGCCTGAAATTTCCAGAAGACAAGTAACTGTGTGCTTTAACACCGTGTAGCCTCTCAGCAGGAAAAAAGAACATAATCAGCCTCGGGTACAAATATTCCAACATCACAGTGGAAACTACAGACAGCGGAACAGAAGAAAAGTACAGAGAAGAGCGAGTAAAAGTAAGAGTGGTAGAGGTGAAAGATACAAGGCCATGATCTCCCGTTAATCGGGAACAAACAAGGCCGAAGCCGCGCTCTGTTTAACAGCTGGATTGTGTGACTGTTGCGGATATTGTCGAGGCTGCTCCTTGTTGAACTGAGCAGGAGTACCTCTTCCCACTGCTCCAGTCTGCGCCGGGCACCGTCAGGTAGCTGCTGAGACTGAAGGTTTTGTCCGCGTTCTGAGTCACCCCGCTGGTTTGCACCTCACTGCTCGTCGGACGGTTGTTCACTGTCCAGCTGACCACAGGGAAGCCGATCGACAATTTACTGACCAGGCAAACTAAGGTGCCCGATCCTTTAGCGGAGATCTCCTCGGCTGACGGCCCAAGTAGTTTCACTGAAGGGTCTGGGAGCTGCCGATCTGCAACGGGTACAAGAGAAAACGTGTTTCAAGTCGCAGAAGAGCTCTCGTCATTTCGCAGTTTGACAGAGGCGTAATTAAAAGGTTTCAACTTCATTGTGTTGAACCCAGAGTCTCACCAAGGGACAAGACAGTGCCCATGGAGGACGGTGCATGAAGGTCAACACGGAAAAACTAGAAATCTACTGCAACCGGTGAGGCTGTTAGTCCCCCTCCTGTCTTCTCCTATCATTTTGGATCTCCCCCTCTCCCTCCAACTTTCAAATCCCTTACTCACTCTTCCTTCAGTTAGTCCTGACGAAGGGTCTCGGCCTGAAACGTCGACTGCACCGCTTCCTAGAGATGCTGCCTGGCCTGCTGCGTTCACCAGCAACTTTTATGTGTGAGGCTGTTAGTCTCTGAGTCATTCCCGGAGTTAAGAGACACACTGGCATCAAAGCGCCCCAGAGTAGATTAATGTGCTCACTCTCGGTGCCATCAGTGACATATTCCTCCTCTTCCCTCCAGCCCGCCCACCCATCATTAATGAGAATATATATGTTACAATCTGCTCTGCCCCAGTGGGCGAGGGCACTAAATGCGCGGTCCTGAGCTCCATGGAGCGGGTCAGGGTAAGACCGCTCTGTGACCTGTGATAATGTCGAACGATTCGGCTCCCACTCACATGGGGGACGGGAGGCTGGATTCTCCGCAGAATCTGAGCACCGGCCACAGTCGGTGTAGTGACCGGGATCGATGAGCAACGGTTCCTGGGAAGGAGCAGCTCTCACGTGAATCGGTGGAAGGAGAGAGAAGGCAAGGACTGGGCAGTGGGAGAGGGTCCTTTAACGGATGGGTGCTGGAGGAGAGTTCCACCCTCACTGGGAGGGCAGGATGTCTCGCTGGAAAATTCGAATTAATAACTTGAAACTTGTCGTTCTGCTGTGTTTGCAACTATGGGCTGTCTTCAGCCGGCAGTGCCCTACCCCCACGGACAACTTTGGCCTCACTTTAGGAAGATGGATGCCTTCACGTCCGTTCCAATTAAACCAACACAAAAACAGACAAACTAAAACTAGGGCAGAAGTAAAACGAATGAACAGAAAGTTTGTCCGAATCATGGTTTGTCCGAAACACACAACCGAAAAGAGAAATGCTTCATTAAAATACGGAAACAATTCTCCGAACCCAACTCTATCGATTAAAACTGATACTGCTCGCGAACACGATTGGACTGTAAATCAACATTTTCATTGTAAAATTCGCTAGGTAATTATAACTTATAACTTGTTAATTGACGGGTGACCGTATTTATGGCGAGGTCGCCGCAGAAGATATTTATCGGACACTTACCTGAAACAAAGAGCTTGGTCCCTGGGCCGAACACGAACGGGTAGCTACCACCCGCGTAAAACCCCTTTCCGCAGTAATAGACGGCAGCGTCACTCATCCCCATGTTTTTTATGATTAACTGGTAAACGGTGCCGGCGCTGTTGGATGACGACGTGAAACGGTCGCTGCTAAACCCAGGCCCGTAGGTCGGGGCGCTGTCCGAGTGACGGTAGTACAGGATCCATTGTGGAACTGTTCCCGGTGTCTGCTTGTACCAACCTACATAATAGCCATCCTTTGTTCCGACGTTACAACTCAGCGTGGCCGTGGCTCCTGGACTCTCCGACACGGTCGGAGGCTGAGTCAGCGTCTGGGACTCTCCAGCTGTGAAAAATCAGAAATTCAACTTTAGCCATTGACTCTTTAATGTGACCCCAAGACCCACCTCAGCAACCAGTGACAGTACTTACAGCCCAGCCACACTGCCAGAGACCAGAAAAAGCACAGCGTCCGCATCGTTGCTGCCCGTCAGCTTCCTGCCTCCTGTCTGTCGGTGGATCTGTGACTGATTGGCCGCCGCTGCCAATGGAGCCCAGTTATAGAGCCATTCACACCGGGGAGGAAATCGATGAAAATCAGGGTGACTGACACTGACCAACCAGAGCGGGGGTCGGAAACCCTCCCATATGCTGTCACGTACCAACATGTTGAGGCGGCGACATTTGTTAGCAACTGACTGATCTGTTAAAAACAATTTGCGAATGAAAAAGTGATTCATTAACATTTCCCAAACTATGCCTTCATTTCCCTGATTACTTCCTTCAGTTCACAGATGCCCCTCACACCTCCAGTGACAACAGGGCAGGACAGTGCAAGCTGTTGAAGGGTCTCGGCCGGAAACGTCGACTGTACTGTAGTCCATTGATGCTGCCTGGCCTGTTGGGTTCCTCCAGCATTTCGCGTGTGTTGCTTGGATTTCCAGCAACTGTAGATCTTATCTGGTTTGTGATAGAGCAGTGCAGGCTTCCTGTTCCCACATCAGTCATTCAGTCATGGAGTACAAACCCACTTTGGCAGTTTGAGGGTTTGAATTCGTTCTATCTGTAGGGATTTAGATCAATGCGGAAAGTATTGACCATGAATGTAAGAATTGAAAGGTTTATTCTTGTAAATGTTTTTTTTTCAGTATGAGTAACGTTTATTTTTATGTGAAATCTAACCTGTACGACGGCAATTTAGCGTTCTCCCGCTACTGGAGATGGACAGGCCGGACTGGGTGTGGAAGCCCCTCAATTATTGTAGCAGTGTATCACCGAGGGGGCCCCGTGAGCGGCAACAGCCCTATTAGCTTTAAGGAATGTAAAGGACAGTACTGAAAGCATTGGCCATGAATGTAAGAATGAAATGACATTACATTTAATTTTTGTAAGTACTTTTCATTATGAATAAAGTTGACTTTGGTGTAAAATAACCTGCCTGACAGACTGCGCCGGGCCGGTATATCACAATTACGGAGAGAGTACCTGGAACCTGGACAACCCCAAGTAGGGACCATTGGCGTTGCTCTGGTATTTGTCAAGGCTCGACAGAACTGGAACAAGAGGAACGAAGTAAATTGCCATCACAATGAAACTCTAATTAGCTGGAACGTGCATATCTACGAGCACGATTGCCGAACCTGTTCCGCAGCCCGCCTTTGAGGACGCGCAGTCCCTGCGGCAGAGCCCGTGGTTGTGACATGTACTACAGAAATGCCACAGTCAGCACAGCCTCCCGGAATTTGCTGTCCTCTGTCCCCAGGCGACAGTAAGCGGGAGAGTCAGGACCAAACAGTGACCCAGAGGAGCTGACTGGCTCCATCCATTCTTTCGAATCGAATAAAAATCTCAGAACCGATAGTTTACGATACTCGGCTCCGAGGGACCTGCTGGAAATGCACAATGCTATGCTTCTAACTGGCACTTGGCAGACTCCATGAAAACGGGTATTCACTTTTAATATAAAAAAAAGGGCAACCAGAGCTTTATAGCTGACCTGCTTGAAAATTCTACTTTCAAACTTTTCACGTTTAAACACAGATCAAAAGTGAAATACAGCAGAAACAATTCTGATGGTGTCCGCTGGAGAGAGAAACAGGGTTCCAATATCTGACTTTCATCAGAGGCAATGATATCTTTTTTTATATTTCGAAGGCCAGTTGAGTTTCAGCTATCAATCAGTCTGGTCAGTGTGGAGGATCAGACGGATCTTGATGTCTGAGTCCATAGGGCACTCAAAGCTGCTGCGTAGGTTGACTCTGTGGTTAAGAAAGCATATGGTGTATTGGCCTTCATCAGTCGTGGGATTAAGTATAAGAGCTGAGAGGTAATGTTGCAGCTCTATAGGACCCTGGTCAGACCCCACTTGGAGTACTGTGCTCAGTTCTGGTCGCCTCACTACAGGAAGGATGTGGAAACCAGAGAAGGGTGCAGTGGAGATATGCAAGGATGTTGCCTGGATCGGGCAGGATGCCTTATAAGAACAGGTTGAGTGAACTCGGCCTTCTTTCCTTGGAGCAATGGAGGATGAGAGGTGATGTGATAGAGGTATAAAGGGTGATGAGAAGCATTGATAGTGTGGATGGTCAGAGGCTTTTTCCCTGGGCTGAAATGGCTAGCATGAGTGAGCACAGTTTTAAGGTGCTTGGAAGTAGGTACAGAGGAGATGTCAAGGGTAAGTCTTTATGCAGTGAGTGCTGAGTGCATGGAATGGGATGCCAGCGATGATGGTGGAGGCGGATATGATAGGGTCTTTTAAGAGATGCCTTGACAGGTACATCGAGCTCAGAAAAGTAGAGCGCTATGGGTAACCCGAGATAATTTCTAAGGTAAGGACATGTTTGGCACAACTTTGTGGGCCGAAGGGCTTGTATTGTGCTGTAGGTTTTTTTATGTTTCTGTGGTTCTATGAATGAATTCACAACATTTTGCTGTATAGGCTGCTTTTTTGTGGCTCTTTTGAATGATTGCTTATTTTTCTTTCAGTCACATTGTGTAAACTTTCGGAAATGAAAGCCACTTCCAAACATGTCTGCCAGCACTTTACAGGAGTGATGGCTTGTGAGCTTTTTACATTTCATTACTCATTGATAAATCTGGAAAGCCCCATGCAATTGGAGAAGAACAGATTTAGCCAGCTGTAAGGAAGCTTCTGAGTACAGTTTTGCATAAATCACCAGACCAAATAATTGAAGCCAGTGACAACTCTTTTAAAAGATGAATAGATGAAATATCTGAGAATGTGGAAGACACAGTGGAAAACAGAATCTGTTCTCCTTCTTGTTTGTCTACTGCATAGAGCTTTTGTTGAAATGCAAACCCCATTCCTCTAGTTTTGAAATGACCTGGACCATCCTTTGATTCATCTGGGAATCCAAGATGGAGTGAATAAGACTGATCACAATGCACAAGTCATTGGACAACTGAGGCAATAACATATGTAATGTCGTCCTCAACCTGATGAGAATATTCATTTGTGGTTGCTTTAGGCTCTCTGTGGAAGACTCTAAGTATGTGGGCACCAAGTACCATTATCAAAGTTTTCTCTATTCCTGGCATTGAGAAGGACAAGTATGGCACCTTTGTCACACAATGTCCCAGTCAGCTGGACACTCGCTGCAGCCACTTGTAAGGGCTTGGTGGTGAAAGACCACACCACAGTGGAGGGTTCTTCCGTGAAGGGAAAGAGAGAGACCAGGTTGGTGAAGAAGCTCCAGAATTGTTGCACTCAGTATACCACCCCAGGAAAGGGCAAAAGTGGGAACAGTGTTATTGGCTTTAAGGAATTTAACTGAACACTACTTAACACCTTTTGAAAAAAATGACAAGGCATTGCATGGTTCATTTATCAGAATATTGTTATGAATATAGATGCTGCCTGGCCTGCTGAGTTCCTCCAGCAATTTGTGTGTGTTGCTGTCACAATATTGCATGTATCTATGCTGTTACGTACCCCGTAACTGGGTTGCCAAACCAGCAGAACTGGAACGCTTGTTGGAGTCTGGATTACTAGGGACTAATAAAATTTTATTAAAGAAATAAGTAATACAGTACATTAATCGTAAGGATATCAATGTAACAGGTTAGCAATGATAATACACACATATACACAGAACTAGGGTAATAGGAATCAACCAAGCTCTATCGCAGTGTAGGGGTAAAATGATCAGTCTTAAGTGAAGCAGAGTTCAGTTCAGTTTAGTGCAGTTCGCAGTAATCGCTGTTGTCGTACCGTTGGAGAGAGAGAGAGATGCACTTTGGTTTCAGGCAGACCTTTTGATGTCTTCGCTGTTGGTTTCGGGCAGACCTATTGATGTCTTCTAATCCCGCTGTGGTCACCGACTGTGACCCCTCCATTCCGGATATGATCTTTCTTCGCGGCGAACCCGGCACACAGGCAAGGGCGGACACACACCCCAGGTTCCCACTGATCGTACCTTTACACCCTGTGAGCCTCTAGTCGGTTCCCGCGAACTGGTCCTCCAAGCTCCCATCAACTTGTGGGGCCACACTGCTCTTTCCAGGGTCTCGTGGTGTGTGTCGTTCCTTAGTAATCCTGCTCCTTTTATCCCCCTGCTGGGTTATCACCTGTCCATCAAACTTCAAAGAGTTCAGATTCAAAGCGACCGGTCTGTCAATATCTGAATTGTGTTTCTTTCCCGTTAATTCCTCTCTTCTCTCTTATTAGCATTTTGAATGTTTCTCCATTGTCTTTCTTATCTCTCTGATAAGCATCATCCGTTCGGTAGCTCTGCTGGGTGTCTCACATGACACCCCCACCCTTAAAAGGATTTTTACCAGGGTAAAAATTATGGGTATGAATGCACATTATTATATACACACTAATATACAGGTAGTCATCAGATATTTGGCTAATACAGCGAACTTTAAGTTTTAACACCTTGACAGACCGTCAGCAATCACATTGTCCGTTCTTTTTATATGTTTTATCTTAATATCATATTCCTGTATGACCAGGCTCCAACTTAGTAAGCATTTGTTTTTATCCTTCATTGTGGCCAAAAACACTAATGGATTGTGATCAGTGTAATTATCAATGGTTTCCGTGCCACACAAATATAAACCTTAAAATGTTGTAATGCTAGTATGATTGCCAGTAATTCCTTCTCCACAGTGGAATAATTTATCTGATGGACATTAAACTTCTTAGAAAAATAAGTTATTGGGTGTTCAGTTTCCTCTTTGTCTGTCTGCAACAGCACCGCCCCGGCTGCTTCATCGCTAGCATCTGTTGCTAGGGAGAAGGGTTTTGAAAAGTCAGGCGCATTCAATACAGGGTGGTGACACAGAATGTCCTTCAGACTCTCGAAGGCTTGTTGACAAAAGTCGTTCCACATATACTTCGCCTTCTTCGGCAAGAGCTTAGTAAGAGGGAGGGTAATATCCACAAAGTTTTTGTAAAATTTCCCATAGTACCCCACCATTCCCAAAAACCTTCTCAGGGCTCTCTTGTCTGTCGGGCTGGGAACTTCAGAGATAGCCTGCACCTTAGCCTGCATCGGTGCCAGCTGCCCCTGTCGTGCCACATATCCCAGATAAGTGACCTTAGCGTGGCCGAACTCACTTTTTGCTAGGTTCACTGTCAGGTTGGCTTCAGACAGCATTTAAACAGTTTCCCTACTGCCACAATGTGCTCCTCCCACGTGTCACGCCAGACCACTAAGTCATCGATATACGCTTCTGCGTTCTTTAACCCTTTTATCACTGAATTAATCATCCTTTGGAAGGTCCCTGGGGCATTTTTCATGCCAAAAGATAAAACATTATACTCGTATAACCTGAATGGAGTGACAAATGCTGAGATTTCTCCAGCCCGGTCGGTTAAAGGAACACACCAGTACCCTTTCAGCAAATCGACCTCTGTGATGTACTTAACTCTCCCCACTTTATCGATACAATCGTCTACCCTTGGGATGGGATAAGCATCAGTTTTTGTGATGGCGTTCACCTCTCTGTAATCTGTACAGAATCGTATGCTCCCATCGACTTTCATGACAACCACACAAGGAGCTGCCTATTTCGATTTGGATGGTCCAGTAATACCTGTGGCTAGCATGTGTTTAATTTCTTTTTCCACTAGCTTGCCCTTCTCCAAGTTCATCCTATAGGGGTGTTGCTTAATAGGCTGGTCTGATGTGACAACAACATCATGTACTGTCCCCTTGCATCGCCTCGGGACATCCAGACATACATCTGCATGCCGGTTAGTTAGCTTTATCAGCGACTCACTCTGTTTGGGGTTTAAGTGAGAGACCTTATCAGCAAAGTTGACCAAAACAATAGAGTTCTCCAATCTGGTCGGCACCATATTTATCTCTTCAAGATGGGTTTTCCCCTTAACATTTGGCACCCCAGCCTCATTAATTTTCGTGGTAACACCAACTAGATCTTCTTTCTGATTTTGGTAAGCTTTTAACATATTAATGTGTACTAATTGGGTTGGCTTACGCCAGTCCGGCGCTTCGATAACGTAATTCAAAGAGTCTATCTTTTTAATCACTTTGTACGGACCGTGGAATCTCACCTGGAGGGGGATGGTTACTACTGGAGGCAGAACTAAGACTCAATCACCCACTTGAAACACTTGCTCGTGGGCACATCTATCATACCAATGTTTCATTTTAGTTTGGGTGTGTCGTAGATTTTCTTTGGCAAGGTCACAGATCCTTTTAAGCCTCTTGCGAAATTTTAAAGCATAGTCAATCACATTGACTTCTACTGTCAGACTGGACCATTGCTCTTTCAGTAAGGTCAGGGGTCCTCTGTGCCAATGACCGAAGATGAGCTCGAATGGGCTGAACCCCAATGACTCCTGAACCGTGTCCCTTATGGCAAATAACAGAAGAGGCAACACATCATCCCACCTCTAGCTTTCTCTTGACAATAAATTTTAATCATGGTCTTTAATGTTGTGTGGAAGCTTTCCAATGCTCCTTGGGACTCTGGGTGGTACGCTGAGACCAAAATCTGCTTTGCTCCCATATCATCCAACATCCGTCAGAATGTGTGAGATGTGAAGACACTCCTCTGATCTGACTGGGTTTCCCTGGGCAGCCCCACCGTAGTGAAAAATTTCACAAGCGCCTTTACCACTGCGGGAGCCTTGACGCTTGCCAGGGGCGCAACCTCCGGAAACCTGGTGGCGGCAAACATCATAGTCATCACATACTCTCGCCCACTCACAGTTCTGGGCAGGGGACAGACAAAATCCACAATTATTCGGGAAAAGGTTCCCCGAAAGCGGGTATCGGTCGAAGGGGCACTTTAGGCAGGACCTGGTTCGGCTTTCCTACCACCTGACAGGAATGACACCATCTACAGTATTCAATAATATCCTTCCTCATGTTCAGCCAGTAAAACTCTTTCATAATCCTATCGACTGTTTTCCTCACCCCAAAATGTCCTCCAAGGGGTATCTTGTGTGCCAGGTTAAAAATCTCGTCCCTGTAAATTTTTGGCACTACCACCTGGTGCACCACCCCCCACTCCTCATCTGCAGGCACGGTATTTGGTCTCCACTTCCTCATCAGTACTCGCTCCTTCACATAATAGCCCACTGGTTCCCTTTTTATTTCTGCTTCGGAGAGAGCTGTCTCCGTCAAAACCATCAGCTCCTCAGCTCATTCCTGTGCCTGTATAAATTCCTTCCTCACTAATGATAAATCTGCCTCAACTCCCTCACTTCCTTCCGCTCCACCATGCTCCTTCTTCTCACTTTCTAACCCCTCCTGGTACAAGGCCGATAAAAACGTCTCAGCTAAATCTACGTTCGCTTCGGCGGCCTTTCTGGACATGTGCCGAGTCACTGCACAAATGGGATAAACCTATGAGTCCATGGGCGCTTGCTTGTCAGCTTTACCGCTGGGTACACATCTCCAACTGCAAGGTCATTACCAAGTAAGACCTCCATGTCTTCCATCAGTAATTCGGGCCTCACCCCTATCGTGACCGGTCCAGAGACCAAGTGGCTTCTTAGGTGTATCTGGTGCAAAGTTATTGATTCAGTCCCTTTCCCAAAGCCTTTTATCACACTGACCTCCCCAGACTCGGTCTCTGAACTAAAGGCTAACACCAACTTAAGATCAATGACTGACAAGCCCCAGTGTCTCTCCAGATCTGTACTGGAACTGGGTTTGACCCCTCCTTCACCGACACCAATCCAGCCAAAATAAACTTCTCGCGCCCTTCCTGAACTCTGTCAGACCTCTTCTCCCCTAGCGGTTTGTTTGCCGGCTCAATACAGCCAGTCGGAGTCATTGTCTTCCCTTTCCCTGTCTCCTTCTTTGGGGCAAAACACCTGGACACAATGTGACTGGCTTTCCCACAATTATCGCATACGACCCCAGGAGACTTCTGACCAAACTGCTTCCTGTCTTCCTTATCCTTCTCACTAGTCCCTGACTTACTTTCTGGCTTTTCCGGAGGACTTTTTCCGCCCTCTCGACTACCCTTCTGGTAGCTTTTACTCGGGGTAAGCTTTGCTTTGTGTGTCAATGTGTACTCATTCGCTAACATAGCAGTTGCGGCTAAGGTTTCTGCCTCTTTCCCCTCATCTAGATAGGGCCTCATACCTTCAGGGACACAATCTTTAAATTGGTCAATCAGTATTAACTGTAGCAGTCTGTCATAATTCCCAGTGACCCCTTTCAAGGCGCACCAACGCTCACAATACATCTGCATCTCATGGGCAAACTCTAAATACGTGCAGCCCCACTGCTTCATCACATTCTGGAACCTTTGCCGGTATGCCTCCTGGACCAACTCGTAAATCCTGAATATAGCCTCTTTCACCACATCATACCTCTGGGCATCTTCTGCGAACAATGCCAAGTAAGCTTGCTGAGCATTCCCCTTAAGTACGCTCTGAAGCAAAATGGCCCACTTATCCCTCGGCCAGTCCTGACTTGCAGCAACTTTTTCAAAATGTAGAAAGTATCCACCAACATCGGCTTCCTCAAATGGGGGAACCAAGCTAACCTCCTGGGTTGCCCTGAACCCTCCACCTTGGTTCGGCATTTGGCCCCTCTCTATTGTCATCCTTAACTTCTCCAGCTCAAACTCACTTTCCTTCTGCTTCTCTCTCTCTTCCCGTTCTGACTGCTTGTCTCTCTCTTCTCGTTCCAACTACTGTACTCTCTCTTCCTGTTCTAACTGCTTTATTCGGAACTCGTGCTCGAGTCTCAACTTTTCCATCTGCAGCTGCACTGCTTCTCCACCAGGTTTGCTCATAGACACCACCTCCAGCTCCCCGTGGGGAAACACATCTTTAGATACATGATGCTCAATGATAGCTTTGTGCATCTCCACTCTCCTCATTGTCAGCTTCCCTTTAAAAAGATTCAAATGTTTTGCAACTGTCGCCAATTCTGATTTCCTGGCATCCTCTAATGCCTCCAAAGTTGGTGCCTTTAGGAATTCCTTAATCTCCATTTTTGCTGTTTGCCCTTTCTTTTGGGAATTTTAACCCAATCAATTTACCCAGTCCCAATTTTGGCGTTCAAAATCCCGGACGAGATCCCCACTTTTGTTACGTACCCCATAACTGGGTTGCCAAACCAGCAGAAATGGAATGCTCATTGGAGTCTGGATTACTAGGGACTAGTAAAGTTTTATTAAAGAAATAAGTAATACAGTACACTAATCGTAAGGATATAAATGTAAGAGGTCAGCAATGACAATACACACATGTACACAGAACGAGGGCAATAGGAATTAACCAAGCTCTATCGTAGTCTACGGGTAAAATGATCAGTCTTAAGTGAAGCAGAGTTCAGTTCAGTTTAGTGCAGTTCGCAGCAATCGCTGTTGTCGTACCGTTGGAGAGAGAGAGAGAGATGCACTTTGGTTTCAGGCAGACCTTTTGATGTCTTCACAGTAGGTTTCAGGCAGACCTTTTGATGTCTTCGCGGTTGGTTTTGGGCAGACCTTTTGATGTCTTCTAATCCCGCTGTGGTCACCGACTGTGTCCCCTCCGTTCCGGATATGATCATTCTTCTGCGGTGAACCCGGCACCCAGACAAGGGCGGACACACACCCCAGGTTCCCACCGATCATACCTTTACACCCTGTGAGGCTCTGGTCAGTTCCCACGAACTGGTCCTCCAAGCTATCACCAACTTGTGGGGGCACACTGCTCTCTCCAGGGTCTCGTGGTGTGTGTCGTGCCTTAGCAAACCTGCTCTTTTTATCCCCCTGCTGGGGTATCACCTGTTCATCAAACTTCAAACAGTTCAGGTTCAAAGCAACTGGTCTGTCAATATCTGAATTGTGTTTCTTGCCCCTTAATCCCTCTCTTCTCTCTTATTAGCATTTTGAATGTTTCTCCATTGTCTTTCTTATCTCTCTCATTAGCATCATCCATCCGGTAGCTCCGCTGGGCGTCACATATGACAATGCACTTAGAACTGCTCGTGTTGGCCTGGGCCTCTAAAAGTTCTTCACTTTTGTGGAGATTCTGTTGGTTGTACTTTCCAGTCCTTGAGATGCCTTCTGTAAGTCAGGTAGAGCTCAGGTGAATCTGAAAAGACAGGGATCTGTGTTGTCTGGTGAACTGTGAGTTACATGACTGCTGAGTGTAAAGTTCATTCTGTTGTGTTCCTCAACAAGAGGGCGAACAATGCTTTGGAGCACAGCCTGAGTGCAGGTATAAATGCTCGAATCATTGGTACAAAGCAGACTGGCTACTGAGGTTTGGGAATCTTTGCTCTTAGTGCAGATATGCTGGTTGAAGAGTTTCCTGTTAGTTCTGGGGATCATCTGCACACCCTCTAGACTGTTCTTGGAGGTGATATGCAATGAAGGAGCAAGACAGTTTGAAAAAAGTGTTCAGGAATGTCTGCATGTTCATTTGACACCAGTCTTTACAATGAATAATTCTATTGCTGAACGTTACGAGAGCAAATGAAAGGTAGAATTGAATTACATTGCGAACCAAATTTGGGAAGGTTGTTCTAAAAATTGAGGGAGTCAAATGAGTTTTTGCACAGTGAAGATAATGCCCCTTGTGCCTGTGGATAAATAAATTTCACACTTTGATTCAGGGAGCAGCTCTATGGTCACTGACGAAGATGATTGAAGAAGATTCTGTCATTGACACTCCCTGTGGTGGGGAGATAGGAGACCCCTCTGTAGTTGCCACAGTTGGACTTGCTTCTGCCACAATCTATGTTTGTGACCATTTTCAAGTGTTGATTAATGAGAATTTTGTAGTGCAGGTGCAAAGGAGTGCAGAATCTGTTTGCTTATCAAAATTTACATGGGATCTTGATCTGTTGGGTAAGTGGGCCAAGGAATGGCAAGTGGTGTTCAATCTAGATAAGTACAAGGTGTTTGTTGTTTGCTATCAGCCATGTTGTATGAAGTGGGTGATCATGGTCTTTCCGTGACCATGATTGTTCTTGGCAAAATGTCTACAGAATCCATTGGGTTGCCATTGCCTTCTTCAATGCAGTATCTTTACAAGACAGGTGACTCTAGCCATTACTAATATGCTTCAGAGATTATCTACCGGGCATTGGTGTTGTTGTGATATGCACCAGCTGCGCATATTACCATCCATCACCTGATCCCATGGCTTCTCGTGACCCTCATCATGGGTCATGGGAGTCGGGGAGGGGCGCTGGGTCAAATCAGGTCTTACACCATGCCCAATGGTGACCTGAAGGCAAGCAGAGGGAAGGATCACCTTGCATCTCCTTTGGAAGAGAGTTATCAGGGCATAGTCAGCATGGATCTATTTGTGGGAAAGTGTGTCTCAATAACTGATTAAATTGTGAGGTAAAACAAGAGATTGGATCTACTGAGTTCTATTTCCTGTGAACTTTCAAAGCCCACGGTATGAGTTGATAGGAGTATATGCAATTATGAGGAAGAGAGTGGGTAGATATTAAGGATATTTTCCCAGTGGAGGAAGAGACATTAACTGGTGTGGTAGGACATATAAGGGAACCCTGAGGGGAAAATTTCCACTAAAAGAATGGTGGGAATCTGAAAGGTGACTCATGAGGAGATGGTAGAGGAACATTGTCGCGACAGGCACTTGAATTGCAGAGAAGATTACAAACTCAAATGCAGACAAGTGGGACGAATACCAATAACTACAATGTTTGGCATGGCGGTGCTGGGCTGAAGGGCCTGTTCCTGTTCTGTATAACTCTGTGACTCATCATAGCCTTTAGTTCAAACACTGACCAAAGAGCTGAATTCCAGAGGTGAGATGCAACTGACTGCCCTTGTTATCAAGGCAAAATTAGACAAACTGTAACATCAAGGAGTCACTCTGAAGTCAATGGGTATCACAAGGAAAACACAGTAAGGACTGGAATCATAATGTGCACAAAGGCAATTTATGGTTGTTATATGACAATCTTTCCATTCCCAGGATGTCACTGCAGGGGTTTCTGATGAATTACACTCAACACAACTATGTTTAGATGCTTCATCTTGATGACCTTCCTTCCATTGTTAGAAAAGAAGCAGGAATGAGGATTGATGTTTGCAACTCATCCGCTAATGCATCAGTCCATAACTACATGCAGCAAGTCCTGGACAACATTCAGGAATGGAATCATAAGGGCCAAGTAATGTTCACATGACAAATATGCCAGACAAGGGTCATGTACCAGAAGAGTGTGTCAAACTATCTACCCATGGCATTGAATGCCATGAGCATCACAATACTTTTCCACCATTTCTAACATTTAAGACAAGGACATACCAGAGAAAATCTGCAGACGCTGGAAATTTGAGCAACACACAGAAAATGCTGGAGGAACTCGGCAGGTTCGGCAGCATCTATGCAAAGAGGTACAGTTGATGTTTCGGGCTGAAACACTTCAGCAGGACTCACACAGGACTTCCTGTAAAAATGTAGAGTTTCAGAAACTTCAGCAGGACTTTCAAAGGCCTCATCCCTGGGAAATGAGGGATCTTCATGTATGGGCTTCACCTGGAGACAACTTGAAAGACTGGCCCAGGACCGAGGACTCTAGTCTGTGGCCTATGCAATAGAATTGTGGTAACTTTAAACAAACAAACATCAACATTCATTCTATACACCCTTGGTAAAATGTCATGCTGTTACTTCCCCTGGTTACTCAAACACCACCTTCCAAAACTTTGAGCTGTATTACCAAGTACACAAGAGCAGAATGAGCAGGAAATGCCACCTGTAAATTCACTTCCAAGTCACAAACTATCCTTTCTTGGAAATATCTAGATAGTAGATAAAAATATCTCGTCTTGGACCTGAGAAAATTTCTACAAATGTACTGCATTTGGGAGTATTCTGAGTGTTTAATCTTTGAGAGAATGTTACAGAATGCTTTGAGTTCAAAAGAGTATTGTGTGATGTGTGGCCACATGTGAGTTCACTTGAGTTAGATCTATCTCTATCACACAGATGTTAGTGCAGGGAGATTCAATTGTAATATTGAGAGAGAGCCAGATACATATCTGAAACTGCAGGGTTGTGGATAGAGGGCTGGGGCATGTAATATTTTTAATATTGAGCTGGTCGGAGGTGAACAGGCCAAATGGCTTCACTTTCTCAGGTAACCGTTCTGTTTCACTATTATCCAGTCGCTTATGATGACCTGTGAGTCTGAGACAGTGAATTTAGCGCTGGCGCCTCCCAGGTAAAAGTTAACAAGGTTGATAATTGTCTGATATTTCCCTGTTTCTTCTCTTGTTTCTGTACTGTCTGGTCACTGACATGAAATGACAGCATTCAACTCCAATATTGTGTAACTCCCTTTGTAACTGTGGTTACATCTGGAGATAATATTGTCCAGAAGATTCTTCGGGGGGCAAAAGAAGTAGCCAGTATTATGGTTACAACTCTTTTATCAGATATTCAGCATGGAAGAGGCAAAAAAGCCAGAAGATAAAGAACACAATAATAAACAGAAACACAATAAATGTAAATACATAACATTGCTTATACACATAGATTGACTGTGTGTTCATAAACTGACACGAGGCACAGGAGTGTTTGCCCATAAGGTGACTCTGACAGGAAATGATAAAATAGTGATGGTGGAGGTGTGGGTTAGTCGGTAGAGGTGTTGGTCATCCTTACTGCTTGGGAATATAACTAATTTTGGTTCTGGTGGCCCTGGCCTGGATGCTACACAGCTTCCTCCCTGATGGGAGTGGGACAAGCAGTCAATGAGCAGGATTGGTGGGATCCTTCATGATGTTTTTGGCTCTTTCCCAGCACGTTTCTGTATGTCTGTCCTTGATGGCACGTAGGCAGGTGCCAATGACTTTGTATTGAACTTCCTGACCACCACAGTGCAGTTCCCTTACCACGCAGTGATTAACCTTGTTCGGATACTCTCTATTGTGCACCTGCAAAAGGACATGAGTAAAGATGTGCATAGTCCAGCTCCCTTCAGCCTCCTCAGAAAGTAGAGAAGTTGGTGACCTTTCCTGATTGTGTAAGTTGGGTTCGGGAGCCATGTAAGTTTAAGCATAATATTTCCTCTCAGGAATTTGAAACTGGTCAAAGTTTTCATTGGGGTGCGGACAATGTTTTGTGAGTGGTTTGAGTTAGATCTCTTGAAGTCAGTAACAATTTCCTTTGTCTTGCTAACATTGAGGAAGAATTTATTTGCCTGGCACAAGCGTCGAACTTTTCCACTCTCTGTCTGCAGGCTGCCTCATCATTGTTGGTGATGAGCCTCACCACTGTTGTGTCATCGGTGAACTTGACAATGTGATTACTTGGGTGTTTGTCTGTACAGTGATGTGTGAGCAGAGTGTGCAGCAGTGGGCTCAGCACCCAGCCCTGTGGGGAGAGGGGCACCTGTGTTGAGGATGATGGACAGGGAGGAGTGATTGTGCATCCTGACTATTTGAGGTCTGTTTGTTGGGAAGTCAAATGCCCAGTTAGATACTGGTGCATTTAGACTGAGGAGTAGGAGTTTGTTCACCAGTATCTGTGGGACAATAGTGTTGATGCTGAACTGAAATCCAGAAACAGCAGTCTGACACAAATGATCTAGTTTTTGGGGTGTACCAGGGTCAGGAGCATGACAGATGTTACTGCATCTGTCGTGGAGTGGTTCTGCCAGTAAGCATATTGGTGAGTGTCCAGTGTGGCGGCAATGGAGCTTTTGGTGTGTGCCATTACCAGCTGTTCAAACACTTCATGATAATTGGTGTCATTGCCACCAGGCGGTAATTGTTTCATCTGAAGGTGTAGAGTTCTTTGGTACAGGAACGATGATGGCTGATCTGAAGCATGTGGGGCAGCAGCCTGGATGAGTGAAGAGTTGAAGATGTCTGTGAGGCATCAGTGATCTGGTGTGTCCATTTCCTGAGTACTCAGCCTGGCATGTTGTCTGGCCCAGCTGCCTTATGGAGCTTGACTCTTTGCAGAGTCCTTGTGATTATACAAACATAAAAGCAAGTGTAAGAAAACTAGAAAAAGAAAATGAAACCCTGCTGGTTTGCTTCACAGCGTAGGTTGAGGGAAAGCACACTCCGGTCCCGCCAAACCCGTGAGATTGAGACAGCTCTCCCATCCCCATCCCTGGTTTGTGTGGATGCTGTGTAATTTGCAACCTGATTACAACACAGTGCCAAGAAACAACAGAGAGCACACTGTGTACGATTAAAGGAATTACATTTATGAATCTTAACTAAAGGGTTAGGAAAGAAAAGAAAGAAAAAGCAAAAAGGTCTCAGTATAATTAAACAGTCAAATGTGGACAGTTGGAGCTCAATTCACTGATCCTCAGTCCGCAAGGTACCTCAAGGCTCAGTGCTGGGACCCCAGTTGTTTACAATATATATTAATGACTTGGATGAGGGAATTGAATGCAGCATCTCCAAGTTTGCGGATGACATGAAGCTGGGCGGACATGAAGCTGGGCGGCAGTGTTAGCTGTGAGGAGGATGCCAAGTGGATGCAGGGTGACTTGGATAGGTTAGGAGAGTGGGCAAATTCATGGCAGATGCAATTTAATGTGGATAAATGTGAAGTTATCCAGTTTGGTGGCAAAAACAGGAAAACAGATTATTATCTGAATGGTGGCCGATTAGGAAAAAGGGAGGTGCAACGAGACCTGGGTGTCATTATACACCAGTCATTGAAAGTGGGCATGCAGGTACAGCAGGCGGTGAAAAAGGCGAATGGTATGCTGGCATTTATAGCAAGAGGATTCAAGTACAGGAGCAGGGAGGTACTACTGCAGTTGTACAAGGCCTTGGTGAGACCACACCTGGAGTATTGTGTGCAGTTTTGGTCCCCTAATCTGAGGAAAGACATCCTTGCCATAGAGGGAGTACAAAGAAGGTTCACCAGATTGATTCCTGGCATGGCAGGACTTTCATATGATGAAAGACTGGATGAACTAGGCTTATACTCATTGGAATTTAGAAGATTGAGGGGGGATCTGATTGAAACATATAAAATCCTAAAGGGATTGGACAGGCTAGATGCAGGAAGATTGTTCCTGATGTTGGGGAAGTCCAGAATGAGGGGTCACAGTTTGAGGATAAAGGGGAAGCCTTTTAGGACCGAGATTAGGAAAAACTTCTTCACACAGAGAGTGGTGAATCTGTGGAATTCTCTGCCACAGGAAACAGTTGAGGCCAGTTCATTGGCTATATTTAAGAGGGAGTTAGATATGGCCCTTGTGGCTAAAGGGATCAGGGGGTATGGAGGGAAGGCTGGTGCAGGGTTCTGAGTTGGATGATCAGCCATGATCATCCTGAATGGCGGTGCAGTCTCGAAGGGCCAAATAGCCTACTCCTGCACCTATTTTCTATGTTTCTATGTTTAATATTGCTGCCTGGCTCAGCTGAATCATGATCTCCCCATCGGGTCGTATCCTACAACCGGTTCTCTCCAGCATCTTCTCTCTTCATCTCATGCCGAACAAAAGACCCAGCTCACACTCCAAAGCATCCACTATCTCGAGCCATAACCCAAACACTGCTTTTACAAAAAGACCATTAAGTTAGCACTGAAACATTTCTCAGGGTGTTACACTCTGTCCCCACCAAAATTAGTCCTGTCCTCATGACATTGAGATAATTTGTCACTCCTTCATACAAAGCACAAAGTCCAACCCAGGTGTAAATGGCAGGCTGACTCATAGCTCACCAAGGTGCCACACTCTGTTCCCTGGGTGCCACATAGGCCAGTCTATCTGGGGTGGTCTCCTGACTCTTTGAACCTCCTTACCCCATCATCATCTTCAGCTTCAGACACCCCTTGGGTTCCTTCATGTCGACCTGGGGAGGCTTCTGCCTGTCCAGTACTCGTGCCTCCCGACAACTCAGACCCCTCGTCACTTGGCTGAACTTACCCTCATACCCTGTTACTTTAGAGTCCAGCCTCCCATTATTTTCTAACCGCAAATCTGCCTGTCCAGTGCGAGTTCCCCTATTTCACTTGCCTCAACGTGAGAAGAGACAATAGACAATAGACAAAAGACAGGAGACAATAGGTGCAGGAGTAGGCCATTCAGCCCTTCGAGCCAGCACTGCCATTCACTGTGATCATGGGTGATCATCCACTATCAGTATCCAGTTCCTGCCTTATCCCCATAACCTTTGATTCCACTATCTTTAAGAGCACTATCCATCTGTTTTTTGAAAGCATCCAGAGACTTGGCCTCCACAGCCTTCTGGGGCACAGCATTCCATATATCCACCACTCCCTGCGTGAAAAAGATTTTCCTCAACTCCGTTCTAAATGGCCTACCCCTAATTCTTAAACTGTGGCCTCTAGTTCTGGACTCACCCATCAGCGGGAACATGCTCCCTGCCTGCAGCGCGTCCAATCCCTTAATAATCTGATATGTTTCAATAAGATCCACTCTCAGCCTTCTAAATTCCAGAGTATACAGGCCCAGTCGCTCCAACCTTTCGACATATGACAGTCGTGCCATCCCGGGAATTAACCTTGTGAACCTACGCTGCACTCCCTCAATAGCAAGAATATTCCTCCTCAAATTAGGAGACCAAATCTGCACACAGTACTCCAGGTGTGGTCTCACCAGGGCCCTGTACAGTTGCAGAAGGACCTCTTTGCTCTTATACTCAATTCCTCTTGTTATGAAGGCTAGCATGCCATTAGCTTTTTTCACTACCTGCTGTACTTGCATGCTTGCTTTCAATGACTGATGTGCAAGAACACCTAGATCTCATTGTGCTTCCCCTTTTCCTAACTTGACTCCATTTAGATAATAATCTGCCTTCCCGTTCTTACCACCAAAGTGGATAACCTCACATTTATCCACATTAAACTGCATCTGCCATGCATCTGCCATGCATCTGCCCACTCACCCAGCCTGTCCAAGTCACCCTGCATTCTCATAACATCCTCCTCACATTTCACACTTCCTCCCAGCTTTGTGTCATTGGCAAATTTGCTAACGTTACTTTTAATTCCCTCATCTAAATCATTAATATATATTGTAATCAGCTGCGGTCCAAGCACTGAACCCTGCAGCACCCCACTGGTCACCGCCTGCCATTCCAAAAGGGACCCGTTAATCGCCACTCTTTGTTTTCTGTCAGCCAGCCAATTTTCAATCCATGTCAGTACTCTGCCCCCAATACAATGTGCCCTAAATTTGCCCACTAATCTCCTATGTGGGACTTTATCAAAGGTTTTCTGAAAGTCCAAATACACTATATCCATTGGCTCTCCCTTGTCCATTTTCATAGCTACATCCTCAAAAACTTCCAGAAGATTTGTCAAGCACGATTTCCCCTTCATAAATCCATGCTGACTTGGACCAATCCTGTTACTGCTATCCAGATGTGTCATAATTTCATCTTTTATAATTGACTCCAGCATCTTTCCCACCACCAACGTCAGGCTAACCAGTCTATAATTCCCTGTTTTCTCTCTTCCTCCCTTCTTGAAGAGAGGGACAACATTAGCCACCCTCCGAGTTGGGAATCTCTTCATCAATTATTGGGGAGTTTGTGAAGGGCAGCTTATACCACACCCCCATTTCCTCATCCTCCGAGTTTGTATCATATTCAGGGTTGGGGTCTGGTCTAATCCTTCCCATTGCTGGGCCTTCAGTTCACTCACATCACCGTAGAGTTCTCTTACTAAGTGTAAGGTCCATTCAGGCTCTGGGTCAAAACGTACCTCTTGTGCCAGAGGTGGAAGGTGGTTCCAGTGGAGAATCTTGGCAGGCCCATTCCATCCTTTGGTTTCTTCCGGAAAACTGGTATGTTTGGCCTCTGACTCTCCGCTACATAGAGCATAGCAGTTAGCTAACTTATGCTTCCCAGGTAGCCCCAAATTCTTCATGAGGACTCTGTCTCCAGGCATTGGCTAGGAGAACCTAACCTTTTTATCATACCTCCTGTTATTTCCTTGATCCTTCTTGGTAGCTGAGTCCTCAGCGAGTTCAAAAGCCGTTTTCAGCTCCCTCCTCATTATCAGACACATACTTCAGATAAATCTTCTATTTTCATTCTTCCCCACCAGTCCCAAAACAGAGATCAAAAGGCAACCTCACTTTGCTCCCAAACATCAGATAATATGGTGACTACCCGGTAGCTTCAATCTACCATCTGTGTACAATTATAGCAGTGGACCAGATGTCCAATATGTTGACTACAGCTCTCTTTTTACTGACCTCCAAGGTTCTGAGCATGTCTAGCAAGGGCTGATTGAACCTCTTGGGCTGGGGATCACCTTGCAGGTGATAAGGCGTAGTTCTCGACTTTTCGACTGCAAGCATGCTCAGTAACTAATGTATGAGCCTACTCTCAAAATCCTGTCATAAGATCCATTAGGCTTCCCTTTGCACCCAAAAAATTTTCTAGGGCTTGCATGTAGCCCGCAGAAGTAGCAAAGGAGTTCTGTGTCTTTGAGGATTTCATTACGTCAGCGGCCGGCCCCCTCAAACTCTCTACCAATCGTCTTTTTACATCTTCAGAGCTCTGCCGCTCATCCAGCATCTGAGAGGTCTGTTCCACCCAGTTCTCATGCTCCTCTTCACCTTTAAGGATGGACTTCATCCCCAAAAACATTCTCAGCCTACGACAGCTGGTGTTTGAACCTGGGCATTTTGCCATTTACTTGCCAGGGAGGTAAGGGCAGCTACCAACTCAGAATGCTCATCCCTGTCTTGAGGGCTCATTAGACCCTCTACATCAGACCACTCCTTCCCCTCACTTCGTAGAAACGAGAGCATTTTGTCTTTAATGTCTCTGTCCCCAGCTACGGCAAACTCTGCCTCCAAGTCAGTACGATCGCCTGCAATCCCTTCCTCCTGGAAAGTATGGACAGCCCATGGCCCCTCGCCTCTCCCGGGGTCCCAATAGTACCAGGCAGTTCCACGGCTATTACATCAACGCTAGTCTGAACTAAAACAAAATCTTTGCCTGCCATTTTGTCAAACTTCTGCTCCATGTTCGTAATTGTTCCTAATGCTTCACCGGTACTTGAAATTCAAATTAACAATTCATTGGAACTACAAATGTCCATCCCACTCAATACATGCACATTCGTTACCGGTAAACCCATGGATTCACACCACCACTCAAACCCCGCAGCATCCACAACCACGTATCTTAATCACTTTACCGGACAATAGTATAGCACAGACTTAAACACACAACCCACTGGATCAATTCTCAGGGCTGTTACAACTCAGCCCCAGGAAACAACTGCCAGCACACTGTAGGATTAAAGAAATTATATTTATGAATGTTAACTGAAGGGATTGTAAAGAAAAAACAAAAATGGCCCTTTATAATTAAACAGTCAAATGTGCACCAGTTGGAGCTCAATTCACCGATCCTCAGTCAATCTCGTCGCCTGGCTCCCTCGAATCATGATCTCTCCATTGGGTCGTATCTTATGACTGGTTCTCTCCAGCACCTTCTCTCTTCATCTCTCACCAAACAAAAGACCCTGCTCACATTCCAAACCATCCGTTATCTCTAACCATAACCCAAACACTGCTTCCATAGACAGACCGTTATGTTAGCAGTGAAACCTTTCCCATTGTAATTTACAGATGTTTATTATTATGGATTGCAACATGGTGCTGCTGCAAAACAAATTTCATGACATATGCCGGTGATATTAAACGTGACTCTGATTCTGAAACATTCCCCTTTTACTGAGAGCACTGCGACAAAATGTTTAACATGGAGACTGACTGTAAATATGTGAACACTTCAGGTATTAAGACAATGTTACTGTTTGTTTCCAGCGTTCCAACCATAAATGATCCTGCTTCACTCTATAGAGACTGATATTTTCAATAGTACTGATATATTAATATTACTTGACTTTAATAACCCAACTTGTTATCAATGAACTGCAGAATATTAAGAGGCTATATTCCAGTCATGGATAAAATTTAAAACAGCTTTCTGGATCCTTCAACTAAAAAGAGTAATTTGAAAGCCAACTGCACTCATTTCAATACAGAAAGGTGATCAGGTGAGGAAAAGCTGCAGTGAGTTGGGCCTGCGTCAATCAGTTAACACTATCACAAATCAGTTTTATCAAATTGGAAAAAAAATTATGGATGGAGGAGGTCTGTAATGTAACACAATGAGAAAAAAATCCATGGAAAAGTTGATTTTATTGAGCTGTGTTAATGTGGGAGATACAAATCATTTTAATGATTAAGTTCCAAAATAAAAATTGCCTCGCCATTTAAAAAACAAGTTTTGGTGCAGTTCAGATCAGCTGCTGCCTGAGTATGAAAGTAACGAACATCTGTGGCCCCAGCAGGAAACGAGCTGTTATTTAAGGAGAGGGACAGCCCAAAATGTTTACATTTGCCTTTTCTACTATATTATCCAAATGTCATTTTCTGTTCTCCCTGATATTATTGTGAGTATCTGTCAAACACTTGACCTTTACAGGGACATTATCTCTGGTGCACTCCTTGAGTTATGGCAGTGAGGACAAGAATTGCTTCAAAATTTGTGCCATGTTTGTTTTCAGAGTTGCTTCACCCCACAGATTTATGCACTGAATTCCTGGGGAAGGAAATGTTAAAGAGGCCCGATGGTTCAACTGTGTGACAGTGAGTTCACCCCCATTACGTTGGCAAAGATTTGTTTCCTTTCCATTGAAATCCGAGGAATATAGAATTGAAGAGAGTTGGAGAATATGGCTTCTGCTCACTGCCATCTAATTTACATCCAGTCGGTGATCACTTCTTCCAGTACAATGATTGACTGAAGCATCTGCCACCAGTGGACTCGTGAGGTTGAGTTTAAATATGTTTCTCCCTGCTGTTGCTCATTCGTTTTCTGTGGCAGCCTCAGTCTGGAAGCTCTTTCTTTCAGGACTTGGCCAACTCAGTCTGTGATGGTGCAACTAAACCACTCTTGGTGATGGCCACTGAAGTCCCCGGAAACACTCTGTGTCCGTGCTCCTCTCGGTACTTTCTCTGTGTTGTTCAAGATGGGGAATATCCATTCATCAGTGGAGGGAGGCCAGGAGATTGTAATCAGGAGGAGCTCTCGCTGTGCATGTTTCACCTGATACTATGAGCCTGCTCTCTGCCTGGATTCAATGCTCAGGACGCCAAGGGATCCTTTCCCCTGCCGGTACACCACTGTGCCCCCACCTCCAGAGAGTCTTTTGGGACAGGACATACAAATAATGGTGTGGGTTGAGTTGGCATATTGTCTGTACCACTCTTGTCTATAATTGGAGCCATGTTTTGTGGAAAGGAATGTCAAGCATCCCAGAATCAGGACATCACCACAGGATGATGGATATCCAGCATCTGCAGAATATTTTGTGTTCATCACAATGGTAGAAGTTCCTCAGGACAATGTCCTCATCCCAATTGTTTCATCGCTGACATCCTCTCATCATAAAGTCAGTAGCGGGATGTTCACAGACATTTGCAGAATGTTCAGTTCCACTTGTAACCCCTCAGCTAATGCTTCAGTCCCAGCCTGTATACCATCCAGACGTCAATAACATTCAGTTATGGGCTGATAAGTGACAAGTGATATTTGCACCCATAGTGTCAGGCAATGACTTTCTCCAAGAACAGAGAATCTAAATACCTTGCCTTGATATTCAATGATATTAACATTGCTAAAGCCTCCACCACGAGTATTCAGAGAGGTCACATTGAGAGAAAAATGATGTGGGCTATTTAACTAAATCCCATGCCCCCAGGATTGGGTCAAAGGCTGGATATGATATGGTGGGTGATTCACCTCCTGACATTACAAGATATTTTCATTCCTTGCATTCCATAAGCCAGAGTTTTGATGGAATATTCTCCATTTACTTTGATGAGTGTCGTCCCAGCGATTCTCAAGAAGCTCTCAGTCATCCCGTCTGCAGCAGCCTTCCTGATTAGTACCTCCAAAATCAACTGAAATATTCATTGACTCCACTGATGCCAATGGCAACAGCTGTGTGGAAGATCTGGAAGATGCACTCAGTTATTCACCCACCTCCTCTGAAGCACCTCTCAAACCAGCAGCTGGACCACCTGGAGGGACAAGTACAGCAGCTGCAGAGGAACAGTGCCACCTGCAGGCTCTCCTCCAACTTACAAACCATCCAGACCAAGAAACGTGTCACTGGTCCACCACCCATATTCAGGAACATTCTCTCTGATGTCACTGAGGGAGCACCTTCCCCCAGACAACAGTAGTGCAAGAATGCAGTTAATCACCAATATCTCACGGGATGAGCAATGGATACTGGGCCTGCCAGTGATGCCCAGATATCAAAATGAATTTTTAAAATGGTGTAATCTACTTAGTCTTATTTGAACATTTACTGAATCTCAGTGTAATTCTTGAGATGAAAAGTTGACCTGCTTTCTGAATTCACTCACCTGCTCTGAAGCACCTCTCAAACCAGCAGCATGACCATCCAGAGGGACAAGTACAGCGGACCAGATGAACACCACCACCTTCAGGCTCTTCTCCAACTCGCAAACCATCTAGACCTGGAAATGTATCACTGGTCTACCACCGAACTTCTGGAACATTCGTGTGATCAAAGCTTAAACTGCTTTCTGAACTGGAATTGGTTTACAATTGTCACATGTACAGAAATATCATTATACAGTGTATTCAGGAAGCAGAAGGAAATGTAATAACAGAGTGCACAGTAAATTGTCGCAGCTGCAGAGAAAGTGCAGTGCAGGTAGACAATAAGGTGCAAGATCAGAATGAGGTGGACTGTAAGGTAAAGAATCTATCTCATTGTACTAGGGAATCATTCAACAGTCTTATAGCAGCAGGTTGGAGATATCCTTGAACCTGGTGGTACATGCTTTTAGGCTTTTTCTGTTTATTCTGATGGTGGTAAAGGTCTTTGATTATGCTGGCTGCTTTACTGAGGTACCAAAAAGTATAGACAGAATCAATGGAGGAGAGGATAGTTTTCTTGTTCTGCTGAGATGCGTACACAACTCTGTCTCAGGACAGGATCCTGTGCACCACCCCCATCCTGAAGAAATTGACCAGATGATTTGCTTGTCTGACATTGAGGGAAAGGTTGTTGTCATCGCTCCATGTTACTAAGCTCTCCATCTTCTTCCTGTATTCTGATTCATTGTTCTTTGTGTTATGCCCACTAAGATGGTACCATCTGCAAACTGATGGTGTTAGAGCAGAGTTTGGTTCCGCAGTCATGACTGTAGATAAATCTCAAGGTTGTTTATGGTGTACATAGTTTGGTAATAAATTTACTTTGAACTTTGCCTGTGGAGGGAGTAGAGCAAGTGGTCATGTACTGAATCCTGTGGAACACCAGAGTTGAAAGTCCTCATGGCAGAGATACTGCTGCCTGTCCTTACTGATTGTGGTCTGTTCATCAGGAAGTTAATCTTCCTGTTGTGGAACGAGGTCTTGACCCCCAGGTCTTGGAGTTTTGTGATGTATTTGCCTGGGATAACAGTATTGAAGCTGAGGCTGTAGTCAATAAACAATAGACTTATACAGGTGCCTTTCCTGTCCAGGTGCTCCAGAGATAACTACAGAGTCAGGGAGATGGCATCCACCACAGGGGAGGCTGGAGATAATATGTGCCATTATGTGAGACAAGTGGAGGACGATGGCGCTTAATGGCGACTCCTTTGCTTGCATCTTCAAAACAGCTCTATTTCTATCTTTAATATCTCTTTTTTTCCTTTTCAGGGTTCTTTTGAAGACCCTGACCTGGAGTTGCATGCTAACTTTGTTTGTTTGCTGGAATGGGACCTGCTCTCCGGATCTCATGAGTGGCTACTTTTCGATATGCCAAGGACACGCATGGCCCAGATGACTAGTGTGCTTTCAGGGTGCCAAATTTTCATAGCTCTGGAGGCAGCCGGACTCAAGGTCAGTGCCGGCAGCTGGTGCATCATGGGAGACAGAAGATCAAAAGCATTGAGCTGACTGCTGGCTATGTGCCCAGAGACCCAAGTTCTTTGAGTTGCTTTGTTATGTCTCCCCTCTCACTGTGAAATGGGCATCACCTTTTTTTTTTCCCTTACTAGGGAGCGAGAGAACCTGTGTTACCTCAAATATTGGGTGAACGAGTAGTCTTTGGGGTCGTGCAAGTCTGTGTCTTTATTGATGCTTTGCTGCACGCTTGAGTGCTTGGTGGGTAGTGCTGATGCTTTTTTGCTGGTCGGGGAGGGGGAAGGTTGTGGCTTTGTTGCTGTTTGTGCTTGGGAGGGAAGAGCTCGGGGGGGTGCTTTGTGGTTTGAACATTTAACTCTCATTCATTCTTTGGGACACTCTGTTTTCATGGATGTTTGGGAAGATAAAGAATTTCAGAATGTATATTGTATACATTTCTCTGACATTAAGTGTACCTACTGAAACCTATCACCTGCCTTCCAAAATGTTGAAGTCTGGAGGATATCCACGTTGGAGATAGGAACAATGTGTGATGTTGCATAAATTCCTCCTGGACTTCCAACTGGGTCCAGCTGTTGACCTGAACTGACATTTCGATGACAAGTTCTAACATCTTTATCAGGGATGATACCTAGACATGTTTAGTCTGTTGGAATATATACTCGACTCCTGCTGTCTGTCTCTCCTGATTGTTAAGTCCTCAACCATTCAGGTTTCTGCTCTCCTACCTTGTTTAAAATTGTATTCCAGTTCTTAATTGAAGGGAGACCTTCATCATTTTAGAAATCCTTACCTGCAGTCTTATTTAAACGGCTTCCTTCACCAGGCAGTCACAAATGCCACTGGCACAGCAGAGTAGTTTTGTGTCATCAAAGTCAATCCTGTACTCATTGAATATGATCAGTGTGTGATGTATCAGCCAAGGACCTGTAGAACTGAACACAAAGCTTACAGAGAGGCAAAGCCACTTGGTAATATTAAGAAGTGGTGGGATATTTTTATCATGTGTCTCGTGTTATTACCAAAACCTCCAGCATTGAATTAGAGTGAAGAAAACGCTACCTATTTAGGAAGTATTCTATAGCAATGAATTAAGTAAGTCAACCTTTCTCCTATTGTCCTGTCAGATGTTCTTGGGACATGACAAAGAACTGCAGGTGGACAATGATACATCACGGGATTATATAACAAGTGCGGATGGGATAAGGTGATTGGACCATATTTCACAGGATAGATTTGAACTAGATGCAGTGTCCTCTGTGCTTGTGAAAAAATGGAGTGCTATACCTCTGTGTGTGGTTAAATGGCACCTGGATCCCTGGGATGGAAGAAGGGTCTCGGTGGAAAACGTTGAGCGTTGATTCATTTCCAAACATGTTGTGTGGCCTGTTGAGCTCCTCCAGCATTTTGTGAGTGTTGCACTGCAAGTCAACATGTTCTGCTATGAGTTACGTGCTTATTATATCAGGTGGTTGATTGAGACCTGTGTCCATAGACAAGGAAAACGAGTGAAACATTTAGCTGGATCAGTACAAAAATATTTCTGAGAATCTGGAAAGGAAAGTCTGTCCAACCCAAGGAAGGAAGGACAGTGTACGAGGCACTGGATTGACAAGCATTGAGTATGTTGGAGGTTATTTTCTGGGATGACTGAGTTTCTTTGTCCCAAGCAGAAAAAGAAATTTAAGAAAACAAGATGTTGGGAGAATTCAGCAGGTAAGGCAGCATCTATGGAGGGAAATGGACAGTAGATGTTTTGGGTTGGGCCCATTCACCCAGACTGAAAGATAAAAGGGCAGATATCCAGGTGAAGGGAAAGTTGGAGCAACTGGTGGCCAGTGATAAATGTATCAATGTTAAGGGTGGGGGTGACAGGGAGATGGAGAGGTGAAGTTGGAAATATTGACAAAGCTTGGAGGTGATAGGTGGAGGGAACAAGGGCTGAAGATGATGAAATCTGATGGTAGGGGAAGTTGGGTAATGGAATCAAGTGAGGAAAATGGAAATGATGAGGGATAGGAGACCCTGTGGAACGAATGTGTGGGAGATGGCAAGATGTAGTGGGTAGAGGAAGGGACAAAAACTGGGTGATAGGAGTTGGAGAGCATGTAGGAAAAAATGGGTAGACCAGGAGAAAAGAAAAAAAAGAAGGGAGGAGAAATAGTTTTCTGGAAATTAGAGAATTCAGTTCTCATGTCTTTAGGCTGTAGTCTACCCAGGTGGCATAGAAGGTGATAAGGTGATGATCCTCTGGTTTGTGTTGAACCTCACCTGGGACATGATGACGGGACTGAGCGCTGACATGTCAGTGTAAGAACAGGCCTGACAATTAAATGGCTGGTGACTGCGTGCTTTCGGTGGTCATGGCAGATGGAACAAAGTAGTCACCCAGGTCTCACCAATGTAGGAGAGGCCACATTGGGAGAATCAGATGCAATAAGCATGGCTGGAGGCTTTGTGTGTGAGTTTTTGCATTTGCATGCCTCACCGGGAAGCAGACATCTGACCTGGAAATCTACCTCCATCAGCAAGTCTATCAATTCCCTCTCAGCTCCCCCATTTCCCAATATTTATATTCCAAGAGAAATTCACTTTGGTCCATAAATCAATTTGAGAGGATCGAAGTTTTAGGACATAAACTCTGTGAACAAATTAAAATATAATTCATAAGTTTTCAACTTGGGTCTTTCTTGAATATTTAAAATTTATTCCAGGGATTTGGGCATCACTGGCAGGCCAAAATCAAATGCCCATCCCTTAAGGAAGTGGTGGTGAACCATGGACTGGACTCACTGCTATCCTTCTGAGGAAGGTGCTCTCACAATGATGTCGGGAAGGGTGTTTCAGAAGGTCAGTTGAAAGACTGGTGATACATACAGACCAGGATGCCAGTTTGAGAGGGGGCCTGAGGAGGTGGTGATCTTCTGCATTGCCTGCACTTGTCCTTCCCGGTGACCTAGACCTTTTGTCAATGTTGAATGTTGTACCTCATTTCAGACGTTTATAACTCATCAATCCCTCATCCCTTTTCTTGTGAGGTTTAACTATTAAAAATTTGATAATACATTAAAATTACAAAATGCATCATCATTGTAAGACCCAGCCTGCTGGGAAAGGATTATTCTGAAAAAGGAAGAGAATATTTCAAATATTCCCAAATTGTTCCCCAACGTACCAGTTCTGAATCAATGATATTCAATAAGCGTGAATCTTGCACCTGGATTCAGTGACCCTCACATTGCATATTGTATTGGCCAGAACTGCAAAAAGTTTGTAATAATCATGTCATTAATTCTTTCAAACATACTTCAGAAGATAAAGTAAGGAAACAGATAAGAAAGGATAAAACGTGAGCTTAAGAGAGAACAAAGACAAACCCCTTGTCAATAATTTTACAAAGAACCTTGAGGAATAACAGTAAATCATAAATACCTTTAGGTTCTACAGTGTAATTAATCTTTAACACTCGGGCCAAAGAAAACAGGCAGAGCCATGAGTAGGTAGAACTTAAAGAGCTCTCTTCTTCACCGATCTTATTCACATAGATACATGGCCTCCTGAAATACATGATGTTCTCTCATGTAACTTCCCATTGAATTACACGGAAACCTTCTTTGAGTCCTGTTGAATTTCTTGTGGTAAAATTAGGATTAACTCAAATTCCTTGAAGTACAGAATATCAGTCAATGGCCCTTTTATTCTTTCTCTCTCTGTCTCTCTCGAGATTCCCGGATGGTATGTTGCCTCCTGGGTGCCAGGGTCTGGGATATCTCAGACTGAGTCTTCAGAATTCTTAAGCAGAAGGGTGAATAGTCAGAAGTCATAGGTAGGTTGAGTGACGAGATTCTGCATAGGGAGATCAGGGAGTTATGTGCTAAGTTAAAGGACAGGACCTCCATGGTTGTGATCTCAAGATTGCTACCCATGCCGTGTGTTGGTGAGGCTAGAAAGAGGAAGATTATACAGTTTCACACATAGCTAAGGATTTGGTGTATGAGGGAGGGCAGAAGATTTCTGGATCATTCTGTTCTCTTCCAGGGAAGGTGGGACCTGTACAGAAAGGAGAGTTTGCGCTGGAACTGGAGTGGGACTAATATCCCAGTAGGAAGATTTGTTAATGCTGCACAGTACGGTTTAAACTAGAGTTGCAGGAGGCTAGGAACCAGAGTGCCAGAACAGTTCATGGAGAGGTTCTGGAGGCAGATGTTGATAAGACCTCGGACAAAGTTAGGAATCAAAACGTTGAGCATGGTGCAACTAGTGTCCTGATCTGTGTATATCACAATGCAAGAAGTATCACAGGAAAGGTGGATGATAGTACTGAAGATGAGGTGGCTGGCTTACAACAGAGGCAATGTGTAGTGAGGAGAGGCTGTTGATTGGGCAAAATTGCAGTCAACAGGATGAGTTGCAATGTAAATAGCAGACAAAATGGAGGAATACAGTACTGAAGGTGTTATATTTTAATGTGCACAGTATACAGAATAAGATAGATTAACTTGGAACACAGTTCTGGACTGGTGGAGTGACATCAGGTTTGGCAGATGTTGTGTCAAAGACAACATTCTCGGTTGCCGGTGTCACATTGCTCTTGGTGACATGACCATCACTGAGAGGTAAGTCCAGTGGCTGCAATGTGTCCATCTTGCTGGATGCAATTCACTCCAGTGTGCTCTTTGGTTGAGCATCCAGTATCTGGCCCACATGATATCTCCATGTCTGATCTCCAACATCCACTTTGTCCATCAGTGGTCCAGTTCTTGAAGCTATCCTACCAGCTCTCCATTTGTCTTCTCAGTAATCACATGCTCGGACTTCCTGTCCAAACTCAAGGCTCTTTGCTGATTCAATTGGCAACTGGTTGAACTGGTTATTCTGCACTTCCTTCTGTAGATCTGGTTTCAGGAAGTCTGTGCAAGATCTCAGACTCCTGCTCATGAACAGCATTGCAAGTGTTTGATTTGTTGTCACATGACCAGAGTTCTGATACACAATAAAGAAATTGTCTGCCTCGTGCTGTACAGAAGTGTCCTCCTTGACCATTGCTTTAATGGACTTCTTGAAGGTTTGGATAACACTTTCAGCTAACCCATTCATTGATGAGTGGTGAGGAGCTGACTTCAAATGTTTGATGTATTTTTTTCTTCTTGGGAATTCACATTGGAGTCTCATGATCTTTCCACCAAAGTCTTAATGCTCCCACTCTACCCCATCTGTACTGACCACATTATAATAGACACAAGTATCTGTGGAAATATAAGTGGGTAAAGTTAATAAATTGCTTACCTTGGAGAGAAAACCTGCCATCCAGGTCTTGCTTTAGATTTTTGCAAGCCAAGACCAAGAAAGCAAGGAATATGCTTGACTTGAAATTGACAAACTCCTGAATTGTGTGTGTATTTCAATAAACACATATTTAATGAAGGAAGATGTTAAATATCCTGTGTATGACAATGGAAAATGTGGAACATTATATAGTTATACTATTCTCAGTTTTGTTTGTTGCACATCAAGCAGATTTTCACTTGTTCACTGGCCAGAATGGGTCAAAATTCAATGCTCTGAAATCGTTCACTCATTCTACTGTAGTTCTTGGACATTGATGAAACTTTGGATCAACATCTTTCAATGAAAGAATCTTACCTTTGCAGTTGGGAAAAGGAAATTGTCACTGAAAAGAAAAAGTGAATATCCCCATTTTTCATATCTGCCCAAATTTAAACCACACAATTTTATTCTTTCTCTGCTCCGATTTTCCTTCTTTCTCTGAGGGCTTCAGAAGAATCGGTCCCATTGACCCAGTGATGCCTCTTCCCATGAGAATCCGGACAGTGAGTGTGGGCAGACAAGTGCACGTGAACCCATCTGGCCTGGTGCTGCCCTCCTCAAACAGCCAGTAATCAGGGTCACTGACAGTGGCTGAGGCTTAACTTGGAATCCCAAACAGGGACCTTGGTTGTAGTTACTGAACTCTCCAGGGAAGATCAATTGATCTATTCTGGAATAAGTAGCATGATGTGAATCTTGTTGGTCTTTGTATCTGAATAAAATGATTAAGGAGAAGTAGATTCTGCCATTCAATAACTTTATGACTGATCTTAATGTAAACTTTATGTCCTATTACTGCATGTTTCAGGTAAACAGCCCCTGAGAACAATAGTTTGAAAGGTTTATGGCCCTCTGAGAGAGAAATGAAGTTACCTTAACATCTATCCTAAGGAGACAAAACCTGATTTTTAAACATTAGCGTTTTGTTGTAGATCACCTATAAGAGGAAACATCTTGTCCATAGGCCCCCTGCCAAGACTCCTCAGGAGCTGATGATCCAATCAGTTAACCTCTCAGTCTTTAAAACTCCAGTGAATACAGGCCTCACCTTCCCTCACAAGATTACCTGAACATCAGAGTAATGAATCTGGTAAAAAGGGAGAAAGGAGAGAGGAAGCAAAGCTATTGGAGAAGAATCTTAGGCATTGGATTTAGTTTTATTTGGAAAAGCATGGGCTTATTAGTGATAGTCAGAAGGGCCTTGTGAACAGCAGATAGACTAAGTTCATTGGGGAGGTGACAAGGACGATTGATGAGGTCGTAAAAGTTGTTCACAATACATTTTAGGAAGGTTTTTGTCAAGTTCCTTCAGGGTAGTCTGATGCAGGAGATTAATTCACTTGGGGTCCATATTGACTTTAAAATTGGTTGGCCGTAGAAGACAGAGGATAGTAGTGGAAGTGTTAGATGTCATCTTTCAAGAATCATTCTGAAATGGTTTTGGAGGACTGGAAAACTGCAAGTGTCACTCCATGCTTTAAGAAGAGAAGGATACAAAAGACAGGAAATTGTAAGCCAGTTTGTCTGACTTCAGTGGCTGGCAAGATGTTAGATTCCATTCTTCAACGTGATGTTTTAGGGTACTTGCAGACACATGATAAAATAGTCCAAAATCAGCATGGTTTCCTGAAAGGGAAATCTTGCCAGAAAAATCTATCGGAATTCCTTGAGGAAGTAACAGGTAGGATCAACAAAGGAGAGTCAGTGTATGTTTTTACTTGGACTTTCAGAGGGCTTTGACAAGGTGCCACACATGAGGTGACTGGAATAAGCTGCCAGGCGTAGCGGAGGAAGCAGATATGATAGTCACATTTGAGAGACTTTTATATAGACATGAAAATGCAAGGAGTGGAGAGATAGAAACACAGAAACATAGAAAGCCTACAGTACAATACAGGCCCTTCGGCCTACAATGCTGTGCCGAAAATGTACTTACTTTAGAAATTGCTTAAGGTTACCCATAGCCCTCTATTTTTCTAAACTCCAGGTACCTATCCAGGAGTTTCTTAAAAGACTCTATTGTATCCGCCTCCACCATTGTCGCCGGCAGCCCATTCTATGCATTCACCACTCTGCGTAAAAAGCTTCCCCTGATATCTCCTCTGTTTATATTTCCAAGCACCTTAAAACTGTTCCCTCTTGTGTCAGCCATTTCAACCCTGGGAAAAAGCCTCTGACTATCCACACCATCAATGCCGCTCATCCTACTATACGCCTCTATCAGGCCACCACGCATTCTCCATCGCTCGGAGGAGAGAAGGCCAGGTTTATTCAATCCATTTTCATAAGGCATGCTCCCCAATCTAGGTAACATCCTTGTAAATCTCCTCAGCATCCTTTCTGTACTTTCCACATCCTTCCTGCAATGAGGTGACCAGAAATGAGCACAGTACTCTCAGTGGGGTCTGACCAGGGTCCTATATAGCTGTAACATTACCTCTCAGCTCTTGAACTCAATCCCACGGTTGATGAAGGTCAATGCACCGTACGCCTTCTTAACAT
Organism: Mobula birostris; assembly: GCF_030028105.1. Classification (NCBI taxonomy): domain Eukaryota; kingdom Metazoa; phylum Chordata; class Chondrichthyes; order Myliobatiformes; family Myliobatidae; genus Mobula; species Mobula birostris. The sequence goes on from NC_092395.1 coordinate 43,140,045, forward strand.
CACAGTCAAACTGCACAGCAGCTTTGAATATCCGATGGACACTGATCCTCCACACTGCCAAGAGTCTTACCATTAATACTATATTCTGCCATCATATCTGACCTACCAAAATGAACAACCTCATACTTATCTGAGTTGAACTCCATCTGCCACTCCTCAGCCCAGTTTTGCATTGCATCAATGTCCCACTGGAACTTCTGCCAGCCCACCACACTATCTACAACACACCCAACCTTTGTGTCATCAGGCAAATTTACTAACTCATCCCTCCACTTCCTCATCCAGGTCATCTATAAAAATCACAAAGAGTAAGGGTCCAGAACAGATCCCTGAGCACACCACTGGTCATCGACCTCCATGCAGAATATGACCCATCTACAACCATTCTTTGCGTTCTGTGGGCAAGCCAATTCTGGATCCACAATGCAAGGTCCCCTTGGATCCCATGTCTCCTTACTTTCTCAATAACCCTTGCATGGGGTAACTTATCAAATGCCTTGCTGAAATCCATTTACACAACACCTACAGCTTCACCTTCATCAATGTGTTTAGTCACATCCTCAAGAAATTCAATAAGCCATGCTGACTATTCTTAATCATATTATGCCTCTCCAAATGTTCGTAAATCCTGCCTCTCAGGATCTTCTCCATCAACTTACCAACCACTGAAGTAAGACTCACTAGTCTGTCATTTCCTGGGCTATTCCTACTCACTTTCTTGAATATGGGAACAACATCTGCAATTTTCCTAATCTCTGGAACCTCTCCCATCCCCATTGATGATGCCAAGATCATTGTCAGAGGCTCAGCAATCTCCTTCCTGACTCACACAGTAGCCTGAGGTACCGGTGACTCATCCAACTTGATGCTTTCCAAGAGATCCAGCAAAACCTCTTTCTTAATGTCTATATGCTCAAGCTTTTCAGTCTGCTGTCAGTCATCCCTACAATTGCCAAGGTCCTTTTTCGTAGTGAATACTGAAGCAAGGTATTCATTCAGTACCTCTGCTGTCTCCTCCGGTTCCATACACACGTTTCCACTGTCACACTTGATTGGTCCGGTTCTCTCACATCTTATCCTCTTGCTCTTCACATACTTGTAGAATCCCTTGGGGTTTTTCTTAATCCTACTCACCAAAGCCTTCTCATGGCCCCTTCATGCTTTCCCAATTTCATTCTTAAGCTCCCTCCCTCTAGCCTTATAATTTTCTAGATCTCTATCATCACCTAGTTTTCTGACCCTTTTGTAAGCTTTTCTTTTCTTCTTGACTAGATTTTCAACAGCCTTTGTACGCCATAGCTCCTGTAGCCTACTATCCTTTCCCTGCCTCATTGGAACGTTCCTATGTAGAACATCACGCAAATATTCCCTGAACATTTGCCACATTTCTGCCGTACATTCCTGTTTGAACATCTGTTTCAAATTTATGTTTCCAAGTTCCCACCTGACAGCTTCATATTTCCCTTTACTCTAATTAAACGCTTTCTTAACTTGTCTGTTCCGATCCCTCTCCAATGTTATGGCAAAAGAGATAAAATTGTGATCACTATCTCCAAAAGGCTCTCCCACTGAGAGACTTGACACCTGAACAGGTTCATTTCCCAATTCCAGATCAAGTACAGCCTCTCCTCTTGTAGGCTTATCTACATACTGTTTCAGGAAAACTTTCTGAACACACCTAACAAACTCTACCCCATCTGAACCCCCTGCTCTATGTAGCTGTCAATCAAAATTGGGGAAATTAAAATCTCGTACCACGACAACCCTGTAGTTAATGCATCTTTCCAGAGTCTGTCTCCCTATCTGCTCCTCAAGGTCCTTGTTACCATTGGGTGGTTTATAAAAAGAACACCCAGTAGAGTTATTGATCACTTCCTGTTCCTAACTTCCACCCACAGAGACTCAGTAGACAATCCCTCTATGAATTCCTCCTTTTCTGCAGCCGTGACACTATATCGGATCAGCAGTGCGACTCTTTCGCCTCTCTCCATGTCCTTTCTGAAATGTCTAAAGCCTGGCATTCTAAGTAGCCATTCCTGCCCCTGAGCCATTCAGGTATCTGTAATACAGGCCACAGCACCATACCCATCCAGGCCACAACATCATAGCTCTAAGTATGATCCACGTTCTAAGCTCATCTGCTTTGTTCATGATGTTCCGCATTAAAATAGACACATCTCAAACCATCAGTCTGAGCGTATCCCTTCTCTGTCACCTGCCTATCCTCCCTCTCACACTGTCTTCAAGCTTTCTCCATTTGTGAGCCAACCGCCCCTTCCTCCATCTCTTCAGTTTGGTTCCCACCCCCCAGCAATTGTAGTTTAAACTCTCCCCAATAGCCTTAGCAAACATCCCTGCCAGGATATTGGTCCCCCTCGGATTCACGTGCAACCTGTCCTTTTCGTACAGGTCATGCCTGCCCCAAAAGAGGTCCAATGATGCAGAAATCTGAATCCCTGCCCCCTGCTCCAATCACTCAGATATGCATTTATCCTCCACCTCACTCTATTCCTATACTCACTGTTGTGTAGCACAGGCAGTAATCCTGAGATTACTACGTTTGAGGCCCTGCTTCTCAACTTCCTTCCTAACTCCCTATAGTCTGTTTTCAGGACCTCCTCCCTTTTCCTACCTATGTCATTGGTACCAATATGTACCACGACCTCTGGTTGTTCTCCTTCCCACTTCAGAATATTGTGAACGCGATCTGAAACATCCCGGACCCTGGCACCTGGGAGGCAAGCTACCATACGTTTTTCTTTCCTGTGTCCACAGCTTGTCTGACCCCCGAACTACAGAGTCCCCTATCACTGCTGCCATCCTCTTCCTTTCCCTGCCCTCTGATCATGTCTAGGTAGAAGAAGTTTAGTTTAATATTGGTATCATGTTCAGCACATGTTTTGTGATGAAGGACCTGTTTTGGTGAGATGTTCTCATATTTCAGAGAGATCTAGTTAATCAGATAACCATCCAACAACAGGAGTGAACCAGTAGCAACACGTCTCAGCTGACTGATCCCTTAATGACATGGTTACCAGGCGAGACCTGAGAAACCCACATGGGTAAAATCTTATCTCTCCTCGGTTCAGCCAAACCACAAATACATTTCTTTGACAGAGTAAATGGGAGGAGTATCCTTCCTACAGTCATGTAGACAAAATTTGAATTTAAATTCAAGGATTACCTCTTTTGCATTCTGTGGTAGAACCAATATACTAGATAGGATAGTTTCAAAATAGATTTATGGGCATCCGTTAGTCTCATGAGACCATGATTTTGCGCCTTGGGAAGTTTCCAGGGCACAGACCTGGGCAAGGTTGTATGCAAGAACAGCAGTTGCCCATGCTGCAAGTCTCCCCTCTCCATGCCACCGATGTTGTCCAAGGGAAGGGCATTAGGGCCCATACAGCTTGGCACCTGTGTCATCACAGAGCAATGTCTAGTTAAGTGCCTTGCTCAAGGACACACACGCTGCCTCAGCCAAGGCTCGAACTAGCGATATTCAAATCACTAGATGAACGCCTTAACCACTTGGCCACACGCCAACAGAATTAGCATCTCAAAAATAGCACATGATTCATTGAGTATCATCAGCAGCAAAACTTTACACTTCCACCACAATTCATAACCTCGTGACACAGCATATCCTCACTCCAACACTACAATCAATCAAAGCTGCTGACCCCGATTCAATATTAAAAACAGAAGTGTACATGAGCAGAACTTGTCAAGTCTAAAAATTACCTGAGACCTGAAGTTTCCACACTGTGAGCATTAAGCAGATGATCAGCATAAAGTTAACTGGCAGTCCTCAGCCAATGGATCTGAGCAAAGGGTTTAAGCCCCTTAAAGGCAAGAAAAGGATATTTGATAGGGGATATGCAAACAACAGATTTGTTAAACAATGATATTTTTGCCAGTTATCATTGTGAACACAAAAAGGTTTGCACTTAAGGGCACAAAAAAAGCTATACTGGAAGAACACAGCAGGTCAAACAGCACCATTAGAGGCAGAAGGTGTATGTTGATGTTTTGCACTGAGAACAGATATCACGAAAGAAAGTAAACAGGAAATATTACCGGTTTATAGCAGTATGAGGAAAGGTGGGACGGAGGCTGGGAGGTGATAAGTGGAGATGGATTGTCGTTCAGATAATGGAAAGATGGAACCAAGTGAGAGACAGGGAAGGAGATGAGGACAAAGAGAGAGGAAAGCTAGTATAGCAGTTATCACAATGTTATTACAGTTCCGGGTATTTGACTTCCGAATTCGATTCTGATGATGCTGTGTCTATACAACTACATATCAAATAAATAACAAAGGAGAAGTTAATGTGTATATTCATCTTGCAGAAAGAGCCACAAATAAAGTGCATGCATAAGTTATTAGTCATAATTATTGCTAAGGGGAGTCATTGTGCTAAAAGAAATAGATCCATACATTACACTTCCTCCCCATTTAGACGAACGTAACATGAAACTGTACATGTAACAAAACATTCAATTTCCCTTCAACAGACCATATTCAAATAATCATGTTTTCACAAAGCAGTCCATAACTTATTTCACTCTACTAAAGATTCAGTCTTTGGATGGTGCTCTGTTTCTTTCAGGATAGTGTCTTTGGACCTGTGGAGTGGCATCAAGTTTGGCCGATGCTTTGTCAAACACAGCTTTCTCTGTTGTAGACGTCACATTGTTGTTAGTGACATGATCATTACTGAGAGGTAAGTCTGGTGGGCACAATATGTACGCTTTCTTGGATACAGTTGACTTAGGTTTGTTCTTCAGCTGAGCAGCCAGTGTCTGGTCCACATGATGTCTCCACATGTGAGCTTCAAAATCCACTGTGTACATCATAGTCTCGTCCTTCTAGATATCCTACTGGGTGTCCATTTGTCTTCTTGGTAATCATGCACTAGGATCTCCTGTCCAACCTTAAAGGTCCTTGCTGATTTACTTGGCAACTGGTGGAACTCTTTATTTTGTTCTTCCCTGCAGAGATATGGTCTCATGAGATCTATGCAAGATCTCAGATTCCTGCTCATAAACAGCATTACAAGTGTCTGATTTGTTATTGCATGAGTAGGGTTCTGATACACAAAAATGCAGTTGTCCACTTTGTGTTGTACAGAACTGTCCTCCTTGTCCATAGCTTTAATGGACTTCTTGAAGGTTTGGATAAACTTTTCAGCTAAACCAATGCATTGCTTGGTGGTGAGGAGATGAATTGAAATTTTGATGCCATTTTTCTTCCATGAATATGGTGAACTCTTCTGTCATGTATTGTGGTCTGTTGACCCATACAATTTGTTCTGGTAAGGTATTTCTGGAGAAGATAGAATTCAGAACGTAAAACGGTCTTTTCTGATGTGTTTGACTTCATTGATATGACTTCAGACCACTTCAAGAGCATCCACAGCAATCAGAAACATGGATTTCCCGACTGGCTCAGCAACATCAACATACACTCTTTGTCACGGTGATGATGGCCAAGCCGATGGGTGTAAAGGTGCCTGTGGTGTATTTTCAATTTTCTTGCATCCCAAAAAGCTTTTGGTCAAGTTTTCAATCTTCCCATCAATTCCTGGTGACCACATGTTGTTCTGGGTGAGACTCCTCATTTTGACGGGACCCAAGTGTCTTTCATGTAGGTTTTCTAACACTCTGGTATGCATTTTCAAGGGAAATGCAACACGAGATCCACACATCAGGGTTTTTTGACATACAGACAATTGATCTCATGCGACTAAGAATTCTGGAAGCAATGTGATTATCATAACCTAGCCATCTTTGCATGTTGATGTTGTAGATTTTTCACAATGTCGGGTCATTCCTTGTTTCTCCATGTATTTCAGAATTTGTTACTGGCAGCTGGTCCATAAATTCTGTGTACAACTCTTCTGCTGGGTCACAGAATGAAGACTTTTCTTCTTCAGAAGTCAACAGTGGAAAGCGTGACAATCTGTCAGTGGGGCTGTGTTATTTGGTACCCTTGAACTCTATGTCATAAGAGTGGGCTCTGAGAAAAAGTGTCCAAGTTGCACACAAGGGGATGGTGTTCTGTCAGTAGAGTAACCTTTTGTCTGTAGAGGTAGTAGTGCAATTTCTTCACTCCTCATTCTAGAATAAGAGCTATTCTGTCGATCGTGTATAGTTGCATTCTGCGAATTTCAGTGATCTTGATGCAGATGCAATCAGACATTCAAATACATCATAATGGATCACAATGGGTGAGCCGTTCATCTAATGTTATTAGTCGCTTGTTTCCTTGAATGCTCTTTCGCATCTTTCTGAATACTTCCACTTTGCTCCTGCCTGCAATAGTCCATTCAATGGGTGCAATGCCAAAGCTGAGACGATTATACTGGGAAAGTTCCTTGTGAGTGCTGATTGTGGAAGAACTTACTGCTTGACTCTTCAATCTCCATTTGCAGATAGGCTGGTGACAAGTCAGTCTCTGAAAAACTCACCCCACCTACCAAAGATGAAAAAATGTCTTCTATTCGCTGCTGGGGATACTGCACAGTATGCAGCACAGGGTAATTACTCACTTTGTAGTCCCCACATGTGAAAACAATTCTGACATTCCCTTTCTTGATTACTGAGACAATGGGCACAGTCCAATTGCTCCACTCAACTTTGGAGAGAATGCCAGACGCCTCCAAGCTCTGAACTTTAGCATTTACTTTACAACATAGTGCATAAGGCACTGGGCGTTCTTTATAGATTCTCAGCGTTCCTGCTTCATCCCGTTCAATTCTGGCCCTCATGCCTTCGAGTTACCAATACCTTTCTCAAACATGCCACTAATTTGTACTACCTCTTGGGCTGCAATTCCCTGTTGATGACACATTGAAAGATTTGATTGTGCTCCAGTTTATTTGGATTTTTCTCAACCATTCACATCCAGCAAATACTGGCCCTCCACTTATTAATACATAAAGCTCGAACTACTGCGTTTGGCCTCAATACGTCACCTGCATTTTCAGTTTACCTTTGGGAGACACTTTTTCACCTGTAGCTCATTAGCATCAGCAAAATCTTTTCTAATGGTAGCTTAGAAAACAGTCTACTGCAGTCAGCCCCTGAAACTACAGACAACACTGATGCTGTATCCAGCTCCATTTTTGGTTTAATACCAGAAACATCTGTTGTGATCCGTATGATTTTGTGATCTGCTACAGTAATGCCATACTGTTCCAGGCATGTCACCTCACCTTTGTCAGGCTCTGTGTTGTCTGATTCGTAAGAACATAAGAAATTGGAGCAGGAGTAGGATATCTGGCCCATCGAGCCTACTCTACCATTCTATAAAATCAAGGCTGACCTAGCCATGGACTGATCTCCACTTACATACCATTTGCCTAAAGCCCTTAGTTCCCCTACTATGCAAAAATCTATCCAACCTTGTCTTAAATATATTTACTGAGGTAGCCGACACTGGTTCATTGGGCAGAGAATTTCACAGATTCACCACTCTTTGGGAAAAGCAGTTCCTCCTCATTTCTGTCCTAAATTTACTCCCCCAAATCCTGAGCCTAGGTCTCCCAGCTCTACTCTCACTTACCAGGGGAAACAACTTTCTTGCCACGATCTTATCTATTCCTTTCATAATTTTATATTTTCGTATGAGATCTCCTCTCAGCCTTCTGAATTCCAGTGAGTACAGTCCCAGTCGACTCAATCTCTCCTCATAGTCTGATCCCCTCATCTATGGAATCAACCTGGTGAACCTCCTGTGTACCGCTTCCAAATCTAGTACATCCTTCCTCAAGTAAGGAGACCAGAACATCATATAGTACTCCATGTGTGGCCTCATCAGTACCCTGTGCAGTTGCAGCATAACCTCTCTGCTCAATTTCAATCCCTACAACAATGATGGCCATCATTCAATGTGTCTTCCTGATAGATCGCTGCACCTGCAAACCAACTTTTTTGTGATTCATGCACAAGCAATCCCGTCCCTCTGCACAGCAGCATGCTGCAATCTGTTACCATTTAAGTAATAATCTGATCTCCCATTTTTCCTTACAAAGTAGATGACATCACAGTTTCCAACATGGTACTCCATCTGCCAGATCCTTGCCGCTCACTTAACTCACCTATATCTCTATGCAGACTCGCTGTATCCTCTGCACAATTTGCTTTTCTATTCAATTTAGTGTTATCAGCAAACCTAGATGCACTACTCGGTCTCCTCTTTCAGACCATTATCATATATCGTGAACAGTTGTGGGCCCAGCACTGACCCGTGCGGCACACCGCTCATTACTGATTGCCAGCCAGAGAAACACCCATGTATCCCAACTTTCTGCTTTCTATTAATTAACCAATCCTCTATCCATGCTAATACATCACCCCAATTCTATGCATCCTTATCTTATGCATAAGGATGTGGCACCTTATCGAATGTCTTCCGGAAATGCAAGTAAATAACATCCAACTGTTCCCCTCTGTCTACTGCGCTTGTTATATCCTCAAAGAACTCCATTAGGTTTGCCAAACAGGACCTGCCTTTGCTGAATCCATGCTATGCCCTGCATGATGGATCCATTTCTTTCCAGATGCCTCTCTATTCTTTAATGATAGCTTCAAGCATTTTCCCAACTACAAATGTTAAACCAACTGCCCAAGAGTTACCTGACTTTTGCCTGCATCCTTTTTTGAACAGTGACGTGACATTCACCTTCTTCCAATATGCCAGGACCTGCCCAGAGTCCAGGTTTGCATTCAGTCACTTTATGCATTTGTTTGGTTTTGAGTTTGAAACTTCTCCCTCTGTGTGGTTTATCTCTTTGAATGTGCTTTTTGTCTGACTTGCATACTCTCCCTATGTGGCCTTGTCTGTGACACTTCCTGCAAATTTTTCTTTAAACCAACAGCCATTTGCAATATGGGAGGATTTGCCACATCGATAACATTTTTGGCTTTTTGCATCACTCAGGGACATTTAGTGCATTTCACATTCTAAAATCTTTTTCTGCAGTTCTGACATGTCCTTTGCTGCAGTCTCTAATGATATTACAATGGTCAATGCCCATTGTAAGGTGAGGTCTCTTTCTGACAGTAGTCTCTTTTGAGTACTTTGACTATACATGCTATTTACAAGCCTGTCCTTTAACACATCAGAAGTCCGTGTGCAAAGTCACAGTATTGAAAAAGTTTACACAGATGTACAATGTATTCAGAAATGTTTTCAACCTTTGATTGGTTGCTCTGTGAAATTCAAATCTCCCAGCTATTATTAGTGGTTTTGGGCTGAAGTGATTTTGCAGAATTGCAGCAGCTTTGTTGAATGTCTTACTGGCTGGCTTTTCAGGAGTTATTACGTTGTGTAAGGGGCTATACGTTGAGGCACTCATTAAGCTAAGAAGTGCAGAGACTTTCTTTACCTCATCCACATTGTCAGCTTTACAATACAGTTCAATGCTCTCGATATATGATTTTCAGTCCTGCTGAGCACTATGAAATTCGTCAACTTTCCGCACCCAGACCATCGTCATGTTATTTTTATGTTTGTTCTGCTGGTTGTGCATCTACTAATCTTATATGTTTCAATAAGATCCCCTCTCAGCCTTCTAAATTCCAGAGTATACAAGCCCAGTCGTTCCAATCTTTCGACATATGACAGTCCCGCCATCCCAGGAATTAACCTTGTGAACCTACGCTGCACTCCCTCAATAGCAAGAATGTCCTTCCTCAAATTTGGAGACCAGAACTTCACACAGTACTCCAAGTGTGTTCTTACCAGGGCCCTGTACAGCTGCAGAAGGACCTCTTTGCTCTTATACTCAATCCCCTTGTTATGAAGGCCATCATGCCATTAGCTTTCTTCACTGCCTGCTGCACTTGCATGCTTGCTTTCAGTGACTGATGTACAAAAACACCTAGATCTCATTGTACTTCTCCTTTTCCTAACTTGACTCCATTTAGATAATAATCTGCCTTCCTGTTCTTACCACCAAAGTGGATAACCTCACATTTATCCACATTAAACTGCATCTGCTGTGCATATGCCCACTCACCCAGGCCGTACAAATCACCCTGCATTCTCATAACATCCTCCTCATATTTCACACTTCCACCCAGCTTTGTGTCGTTGGCAAATTTGCTAATGTTACTTTTAATTCTGTCATCTAAATCACTAATATATATTGTAAACAGCTGCGGTCCCAGCACTGGACACTGTGGTACCACACTGGTCACTGCCTGCCATTCCGAAAGGGACCCATTAATCGCTACTCTTTGTTTTCTGTCAGCCAGCCAATTTTCAATCTATGTCAGTACCCTGCCCCCAATACCATGTGCCCTAATTTTGCCTATTAATCTCCTATGTGGGACTTTATCGAAGGCTTTCTGAAAGTCCATGTAGGAGTGTTACTACTTGACGATGGCAAATCTACTGGAGAGGCAACCTAAGAACTGGATTTAGTCATATTTGTAAAAGCATGGGCTTATTACAAAGCATAGGTTTATTGGAGCAGGATGGCTTTGTGCAGGGCAGATCATGCCTTAAAAAATTGACTGAGGTCTTTAAGGAGGTGACAAAGATGATTGAGCAGGATGGAGCAGCAGAGTTTGTCTACGCAAATTTTAGAACAGTATTTGATAAGCTACTTCAGGTAACCTGATCCAGAAGACTAATTCACTTGGGATCTATGATTTCTTTGTAGACGAGATTTAAAATTGATTGGCCATGGAAGGCAGAGGGTAGTGATGGAAGGGCAATATCCAGATTGAAGGACTATGACCAGTGGTGTTCCACAGGGATCAGTGCTTACACCTCTGTTCTTTACAATGTACAGTAAATGACTTGGATGAAAATACAGAGTGGCTGACTCGTAGGCATGCAGATGGTGAAAGGAATACGGAAAGTGTTAGCAGTGTATCAGATGTGATCTCAGCAGGGGCCCTTTGAACAGAAACACAGAATGCTGAATTGAGATAAGCTACTTGGTCCTCATAGATAAGCCACCTGGATTAGATGCACTACATCACAGGGTTCTGAAAAGGTAGCTGATAAGATTGTGGAGAAATTTGTAGTTATCTTACAAGAATTATTAGATTCTGCAGTGGCTTTGGAGGACTGAAAATTGCAAATGGCACTCCACTCCTTAAGAAGGGAGTGATGCAAAAGACAGGAATTTATATCCAGTGGCTGGCGAGATATCAGAGTTCATTCTTAAGGATGAGTTTTTGGGTACTTGGAGATACTTGGTCTCGTGTATGTGAGCCTCTGCCATAACAGTTACACAATTTGTTTGGCCAGGCTGGTTTCTAACTCTTTTAGTAGGTTAACTGGTTATTGTAAATTGTCCCATGATTAGGTTAGAGTTAAATCAGGGATTGCTGGTCTACGTGGGTGGAAGAGCTGGAAGGGCCTTTTCCACTCTGTATCTCTAAATAAATACAAATATATAAACTAGGTAGACAGGTTTGGGTGTGTGTGCATGTGCATGATGAACCCTTTGGACCATGAGGGGCATCGGGTAGTGGCAGATCTCGACGCATGTGAATGTCATTTATTTGAGTTAATTGGAGATACTTTTTATAATTTTTTTTTGCTCAGCAAAACCAAACCTTTAATTTCCAGATACACTTACATTTACATTTCTTCCCCTCACAGATATCAGGTATCAGAACACTTCTATCAAAATATAGACATCACCACAACATCCTATGCAAAAGCCCTTATTATTATAGCAGACAGGTTTATGTCTATATACTGCAGAAAAGGTTGCCATTTTTTATGAAATCTATTTGTTTTTGAGTGCACCATACATGTCAATAAGTCCAATGGAATGTATTCCGTGATTAATTCACGCCAACCAAAAAGTCCAAGGACCTTATCAGATATCCAATAAAGTAAAATATTCTTCCTCGCTCAAAAAGTCAGGATGTTAAAAAGTTTCTTCAGATGTGCATTAATAATATGGACCGCTGGGTAAGCCTAGGAGAGAAGACACTGCGTCCAGTTCAAGCTCCATCTTCAGAATCTTTTCCATTTCACCCAAAATATCACTCCAGTATGCCTGAAGTTTGGGACAAGTCCAAAAACAGTGGGTGAAAGTTCCAATATTTACTTTACATTTAGAACACATTGAAGAAACCCGTCTTAAATTTCGAGAGAAGATCTTGAGTCAGATGGGCTCTATGCAGAAATCTGAGTTCCAATACTTTAGTTCTATTACAAACTGAAATCTTCTTTGCATTATCACAGATGTCTTCCCATGTTTCAGCTGTAATTTCTGCTCCCAGCTCTTCCTCTCAGACTCTTCCCAGCTGCTCAGCCTCACCACAAGAATATTCCCTCAGGATGCTGTAACAAGTACTAATAGAGACTTCACCCCTAGAACAAAATACCCCCTTTTCTATGTCAGAATTATAGAAATCAGTTAATAATGATTTTTTTTTCAGTATATAATCTCTTATCTGAAAGAAATGAAAACATCCTTGTTGGGTATGTTAAACTTCTGTTCTATTTGACTAAAATACATTATTTTTCCTTCATCAAACAAATCTCCTAGATGGAAAATACCCTTAGAAATCCAAAGTTTAAATCCAGAATCCATCATGTCAGGCTGAAAATCTGGACTTTACAGATTTGATATTTTCGTTGTGTTGCCCTCAATTTGTCGCACCGCCCTCCAAACCCTGAATGTATTAATTGTTATTGGATTGCAACAATATTCCTAAACTAGTTTCATCTTATTGAGGAAAAGCAAATTAATAGGAGGGCATTTTGCTTGTGAAACTTCAATGTCTAGCCACATTGAGGATGGGTCCCTGCAAACCCAGTCAACCACAAAAGATAAAAAGGAACTTAATTTATATTTTTTGATGTCTTGAAAATCCAGACCCCCTAGACTACTGGGAAGCTGTAACTTAGAAATTTTAATACAGGTTCCTTTTTTGTTCCAGATGAATGAAACAAACCAGCCATTTAATTTTTTTACGTACTTGTTGGGTATAAATGACTGGAATCATTCGTATTGGGTAGAACAGATGAAGAAGAATGTTCATTTTGAGCAAGGGTATTTGGCCAAGCCAAGAAATAGGAAGAGTGCTCCATCGTTTAAGATCCTGTTTGATTTTGTCAAATAACTGTGCAAAGTTAACTTTGAATAATTGATTAAATGTAGGTGTGATAAATATGCCTAAGTAAACAAAACCTGTCTGCAACCATTTAAAGGGGAAAACACCCTGCGTGTCAGGTACCTGCTGCAGATTCCCCAGAGGCATAGCCTCTGATTTACTAGAGTTGATTTTATCACCTGAAAAGGCACAAAATGAATTGATGCATTGTATAAGGTGGTGCACTGATATAGCAGGGTTTGATAAGAAAATTTGAACATCATCTGCATATAATGTAATTTTATGTGACTTTAGTCCTATGTCTGGAGCAGATATTTTGGGGTCTCACTGAACAGCCTCAGCCAATGGCTCGATCACGAGTGTGAAAAGTAGTGGTGATAAAGGGCAGCCCTGCCGGCTGCCCCTCAGAATACTAAAATTATTCGACCTAATATCATTAGTGAGAAACACAGCCAAAGGGTCATTATAAAGAACCTTCACCCACTTAATAAAATTATTACCCAAACCAAATTGTTCTGAAGTGAAAAAATGATATGGCCATTCGACACGATCAAAGGCCTTTTCTGCATCTAAGGAAACCATCAAGCCGTCCACTGCCTGTTGCTGACATGCCTGAATCACATATTGAATCACAAATCTTCTCATATTGTTAGGTGATCTACGGCCTTTTACAAAACCCGTTTGATCCTCTTATGATAACAGGTAGCACAGTTTCTAATCACAAAGCTAAGGTTTTATATAAGATTTTAAAGTGAACATTTGACAATGAAATAGGCCTGTAGGAGACACAATCTTCAGGGCTGTTTCCTTTCTTAAGAATTAGGGAGATATCAGTTTCTCTCAATGATGGTGAAAGGAGATGACAATTAAATGCATAATTGAACATGTTTAGCATAGGTTCTGATAATAACCCTGTGAACTCTTGAAAGAATTCACTAGTGAGTCCATCAGGACCAGGGGCCTTCCCACTTTGGAGCTTTCGCACAGCTTCCTGTTTCTCATGTATAGAATATGGAGCATTGAGGAGGGACTCTTATTCAGAAGAAATGCCTAAGAAATCTAAATTCCTGAAAAAGGACTCCATCCTAGATTGTCCATCATTACATTGCTCAGATAGATACAGTTTATAATAAAAATTCTTAAACATGACATTAATCATTTAAGAATTACTAGTGGGAGCACTTGTCCCATCCCTAATTGAAGCAATAGTCTGAGAGGCATTTTTCTTTCTAGCTAAATAAGCCAAATACCTACTTGGTTTCTCACCATGTTCAAACAATTGTTGTTTAGCAAGTATCAATTTTCTTTTGGCTGCTTGTGTCAGTAAAGAGTTTAGTGTACAGCATAGGACTGTGATATTCTGTAACTTGGCTGCAGAATGCTTATTAATATAATCCTTTTTAGCAACTGCAAGCCTTGCTTCCACTAGGCGCTGCTGTTCTGCAGCTTGTTGCTTCTTACTAGCAGAGTAGGAGATAATTAATCCCCTTGCATCTGCCTTAGCAGTTTCCCAGAGCATCGATGGACTACTAGCTGATTTGGAACTAATAGATAGGAAAGTTTTGAATTCGGAAGTAAAGTAGACTATAAATTTACCATCTTTTAGAATAAAAGGATTCAGCCTCCAATGTCTAGATTGTGCTGAATTATCTTTGGGCTTAATATTTAAATATACTGCTGCATGGTCAGAAATAGCGATATTTCCAATTGTGCAGGATACGACTGAATCTAGGAGTGTTTCGGGGGTTAGAAAAAAAGTCTATTCTGGTGTAACACTTGTGTGGAATAGAAAAAAAAATGTGTAGTCTTTGTCTGAGGAATGTAACAACCTCCAGATATCCACTAGTCCTAATACTCCACATAAGCTCATGATTTGTTTGGACTGTGAGGAGAGCAACAGGAGACCGCTAGGCACTCTGACCATCAATGGGTCCATAAGACAATTAAAATCCTCACCTACAATAATGTTTTGTATTGAAAAGCCTGTAAATTTGGAAAAAGCATGTTAGGAATTTGAGAGGATGATCTGGAGTGTAGTAAACATTGAGAATATCATATTCCTCTCCATATATTGAAGCCTTAGCAATCACAAATCTCCCATACTTATCCTTAATGAAGTCTAATAACTTGAAAAGGTAGGTTCTTCCTAATTAAAATGGCCACCCCCCTACTCCTGGTATTAAAAGATGAAAAAATAGACTTGATTAAATCCACTCTGTTGCAATTTTAGATTTTCTTTATCATTTAAATGTGTCTCCTGCAATAAGGTTTTCCACCCTTTTCTTCTTCAGGTTTAGTAGGATTTTCTTTCTCTGGATTGCTGAATGACTCCCCTTAATGTTCCAAGTGTACAATTTTAATATATTACTGGTCATAACCCTTTGTAACAATCATGTGACTCCAGAGGAGAAGAAACCCGACTGAAGATCAGCTGAGCAGCAATAAGTAAATAAAAGAAAAACTCAAAAAAAAACAAAGCGCCAACAGTGCTGAACAAGAGGACTTTCCCCACACTTAAAGGGGATATCTAAACCTTCTAGCACCCCATATTCTGTCCCACTGCCAATATGGCATTTAACATAGTCAAAAAGGAAAACAGGGTCTAATTTATCAATCCACCGATTTGTTACCATCATGTTTAAACTCCTTCAGGCTGGAGCAGCACCGCTAATTTAAACAAATAATGAAACTGTATTAATCAAAACAAATATGTAACCCATCCTATAAGGTATCTTGCTGTCGAGTAATGAAAAGGTAAAATAAAGCCACCATCCAGCATGTTATCGTCCATAACCAAGGCTACACAATATACTGTATACATTCTTTAGCCCAGCATGTCCACAGAAGTTTTAGCTTTGCCAGGAGAATCAAATATCTTGATGGTCCCATGGTAGGTGATTTTCAGCGCCGCTGGGTATAGTATAAAGTACTGAATTCCAGGTTCTCTCAGCCGCTTCTTCACCTGGTTGAATTCCTTGTGCTTCTGAATAACGGCTGCCAAAATCACTTGAAAACACATAAGGCTGGATCCCTCATATATTAAAGCCTAGGCATTAGTCCCACAGTGCCTTGAAGCCTCCATCATTCTTTGCTTATCACCAAAATTATGGAACCGCACAAGGACGGGTCGAGGGCGTTGGCCTGGGCCCAGTTTTGACACCAGCGTACGGTGAACTCTTACCAATTTAATGCATCCAGCCTTAGTTTCCAAATCAAGGAAATTAGGCAGCCAGCCCTCAAAAAACTTCGTCGGTTGGCTGCCTTCTATACCTTCAGGTAGACCGATCATTCGGATATTCTTTCTCCTACTTCTGTTCTCAAGATCATCGATATAGTCAGACAGACTTTGAACTTGTTTTTCTAGCACCTGGATGCGGCTTTGAGCCTGATCAGTTACAGTTTCTACCATGGAGAGTCGGCCCTCAGCTTCGGTTGTTCTTGTATCAACATTTTTATGCTCCGATGTGTGGTTTTGGAGTGTTAGAGAGAATGGAGCCAACTTCTCATCCATCATTTTGGATATGTTCTCCGTAACTTCCCGAATTACTTGACGAAAAGCAGGGTCCAACGTGTTAGCATAGCTAGCAGTAGCTAGCTCCTCAGCCCCAGGCGAGTGCTCTGTGCAGCCCATCTTGGCCGCCTTTCTAGTACCTTTCGATGGCATGGTGTTGAAGCAGCTCAAAAAAAACTCATCAATGTTCATGTCATTAAATCCGACACTTGAGCATTTTAAAGAAAAGTTGAAACTGATAGGTTTATATGCAAAATTATCAGTGTTGCAGTGCTGAGCTCAACAAAGCAGACTTTTCACTGCGCCGCCATCTTGAAACCCCTATTGGAGATATTTTAATGACTACTTTTGTCATTAAGCTGATTGTGTTATTCAGGATGCTTGTCACATGAATATGGTTTCCTGTGCTTCTTGTTCTTAGGCGATTAAGTTTTGATTTTGACCACATGGGTTTCTTGTGTTTCATGTTCCATTTAAAGTTATTCTGGACCAGCGCTCATTCCTGAGTCCTGGATTTTCATTCTGTGAGCTCTAGTCCTGAGTAAGTGAGCTCTAGGTTTGATTATTCTTGATATTATTCTTGAAATAAAACTTCTTCATTAACTTCTTCTATCCGCAGAGATCTGAGTTTACCCTGTACTCTCGTGGGCTCGTCTGAATTTTATGACAGCAGGACACAGCGGGGATTGACGGCATGAACAGCATCTCTATGAAATACTTCCATCATTGCAGAAGGTCTCTGGCTTCACACACTCGCCTGTGTATCCTGCAACGTGTTGTCAGAACTACCATGGAGAGTCAATTATTCTGCTGCTCTGGAGCGATACAATAGGGACACTGAATCTTGCAACTCGTTCCTAAATCAGTGCTCCCTGGTCTTTGAGTTAGAACTTACAGGGTTCCCTTTGGACAGGTGTAACGAGGCCTATATAACTTCCCTCAAAATCGAGCAGAGCCCTTTCATGGGTAACGGCTTTATGGGAGAAAGATGCTGCTGTGTATTCTGATAAAAAGCTATTTCTAAGAATGATGAGGCGAATATTCTGTCAACCTGCTGGGGCGCCAGAAGGAACCAGCAGACTCCTACAGCTACATCAGGGAGTGTGGTCCATGGCCGACTATTCCATTGATTTCTGTAACCTCGTGGCAGAGAGCGGGTGGGACAATGAGGTTTTGGTTGCTCTGTTTAGACAGGGATTAAATGACCAGTTTAAAGTTGTTTTTGTGTCTGTGGACCAGGCAAAATATTTGGAGGTATTTATGTACATGACCGTAAGAATTGACAATCATATTTCTGGAAGAAGGCTAGAGAGAGGTGGCAAGTTCACCTGGAAGGCTGGTTCTCAGAAATACCCGATGTCTACACCAGTTCCTCAATCAGATAGCCAAAGCAGATCCCCACAGTAATCTCCGGAAAATCCCATGTAACCTGCAAGAACTGTGGTCTCCCAAGCAGAGCGAGAGGCATGTATGAGGCAGAGGTATTTCTGGTACTGTGGTAAGTCTGGCCACTTCTGAGTCACCTTCCGCAGGTTGTTGGGAAAACGCCAAAGACTGTCCAGTGAGTGGAAAGCTCTTAAAGTTAGTCTCAAGACTCTGTTCTGTTTTGTCAAGCTCTGGAGTGGTTTTACCATTCCTGTTATCTTGGGGGAGACACCAACATTCTGTGAGAGCCTTGGCTCATCAGGGGATATTTTGTACATCAGACTGGCTGACAGAATCCAAGTTCTTAAGGTAAGCCTCCACCATCCTATCTGTGCTATGGCCCTGGACGGTAGACTGTTGGAATATGGACTTATCCTTCATCTTTCTGTCCTCTCAAGTTGACTATTGGAAGTCATGTGGATCCAATTCATTTCCATCTTATTCAGTCTCCAGACATCCCCCTAATAAGACCATAAGATATAGAAGCAGAATAAGGCCATTTGCCCCATCTATTCTGCTACACCATTTCATCATGATGGATCCGTTTTCCTCCTCAGCCCCAATTTCCTGTCCTCTTGTTGTATCCTTTCATGCACTGACTGAACAAGAATCTAATCACCTCTGCCTTAAATATACTCACTGACTTGGCCTCCACACTCACCTGTGGCAATTAATTGCACAGATTCACCGCTCTCTGGCGGAAGAAATTCCTCCTCATTTCCATTCTAAAAGGGTGCCTCTAGTCTATACTGCCCCACCACAGGGAACATCATCTCCGCATCCACTCTGTTGAGGCCTTTCAAAATTCAAGAGCTTTCAATGCAGTCACCCTTCATTGTTTTGAATTTCAGTGAGTAGAGGACAGAGTCATAAAATGATCCTCATATGGTAAGTTTTTCAATCCCAGAATCGTTTATATGAACCTCCTTTGAATCCTCTCCAATGTCACCACATCTATTCTCAGATAAGGGGCCCAAAACTACTCTCAATACCCACCTGTGCTTTATAAAGCCTTGGCATTACATCCTTGCTTTTGTACTCTTATCCTCTCAAGATGAATGCTAACAGTGCATTTGCCTTCTTCATTGCCGACTCAACTTGCAATTCACCTTTAGGGGATCCTGCAGAAAGACTCCCAGGTCCTTTGGCACCTCAGATTTTAAAAATTTCTCTCCATTTAGAAAAGTCCACACCTTTATTTCTTCTACCAACGTGGATGACCAGACACTTCCTGACACTGTACTCCATCTGCCACTTTGCCCATTCTCCTAATCTGTCAAAGTCATTCTGTAGGCTACCTACTTGCTCAAAGGTACCTGCCCCCCCCCACCCCACCTATTTTCATATTGTTCACAATCCTGGCCATAAAACCTTCAATTCCAGCATCCAAGTCATTGGCATATAACGTAGAAAGAATTTGTCCCAACACAGACCCTTGTTGAACAGCACCAGTCACAAGCAGCCAAGCAGAAAAGGCTCTCTTTATTCTCCATCTTTGCTTCCTGGCAATCAGCCAATGCTCCATCCATGCTGGTATCTTTCTTGTCATATCATGGCTCTTAACCTGTTAAACGGCCTCATGTGCGTCACCTTGTCAAAGGCCTTCTGGGAATCCAAGTGCACAGCATCCAATTCTCCTTTGTCTAACCTGCTTGTTATGTCTTCAAAGAATTCCAAGAGAATTGTCAGACCAAGTTTTCCCTTAAGGAAGCCATGCTCAGGCCTATTTTATCACATGACTCCAAGTACCCCAATGCACCTCTTTTACAATCGACTCCAACATCTTCCCAATCACTTAGACTATTCAGCCAATAATTTCCTTTCTTTTGCCTCTCTCCCTTCTTGAAGAGTGAAATGACATTTGCAATTTTCCATTCCTCTAGTACCATACCAGAATCAATAGATTCTTGAAAGATCAATATTAATGCCTCTACAGTCTCTTCAGCTGCCCCTTTCAGAACACTGGGATGTATACCATCTGGTCCAGGTGTCTTACCTACCTTTAGAACTTTCAGTTTCCCAAAAATCTTCTCCCTGGTAATGGCAATTTTACACACTTCTGCCGCATGACTCACATGAAGTTCCTGCACACTGCTTGTGTCTTCCACAGTGAAGACTGATGTAAAATACTTATTCAGTTCATCCTTGTCCCTCATTACTACCTCTCCAGCATCATTTTTCAGAGTCAAATATCTTCTCATGCCTTTCTCTTGCACTTTATGTATCAAAAGAAACTTTTGATATACTCTTCAATATTATTGGCGAGCTTACCTTCATATTCCATTTTTTCTTTCCTTGTGACTTTTTAGTTGGCTTCTGTTGGTTTTAAAAAAGTTTCCCAATCCTCTAACTTCCCATTAATGTTTGCTCTGCTTTATGCCCTCAGTTTGGCTGTTATGTTGGCTCTGACTTCTTTCGTCATCCTGCCTTTAGAAAGCTTCTTCCTCTTTGGGATGTATTTATCCTGCACCTTTCAAATTGCTCCCAGAAAGTCCATCCATTGCTACTTTGCCGTCATCTCTGCCAGTGTTCTGCTCCTATCAATTTTGGCCAACTCCTTTCTCATGCCTCTGTAATTTCCTTTACTCCACTGTAATACTGGTACATAAATAAATCAACAGATAGATAGATAGATAGATAGATAAGTAAGTTACTAAACAAGCAAATAAATAACTATATACATAGGTATACAGGTAATGGGTAGCAGTGCTATGGTCCCACTTCTGTATCATAAATGTGACAATGCATTTCTCAGGAGACAGAGCTCCAGGAGACAAACCCACCCTACCAGATTTCTTTACTTTTAGCAATGAGGGAGGTGATGTCAGTGCTGGCCACTCCAGTGGAGAATTCACATTCAAATATTATCATCCTTCCACCAAACTCTTAATGCTCCCACTCTACCTTGTCTGTCCTGACCACATTACAATTCACACAAGTATCAGTGGAAATATGGGTTTGGTAAAGTGAATAAATTGCTTATCTTAAACAGAAAACCTGCCAACTCAGTCTTGCTTTAGATTCTAGCCAGCAGGAACAGAAAAGGTTACACGTGAGGAACATGCTTGATTTGAAATGGACAAACTCATGAATTGTGAGCATACTTCAAAAAATGCATATTTAATGAAGGAAGGTCTTATATGTCCTGTTTATGACCATGGAAATGTCATGGTCTGGTCCGCGATGTCCGTATGCCGGTTCACGGTCCAGTCCATAGTTCTTTATTCCAGGGTTTCTGGTTTCCCCAGTTTCTGTTGTAGGCACATGATTCTCGTTTTGGGGCTGGGTCAAAAATACCTCTGCAAACCAGTGATTCCCTGGTGGACTGTCCTGTCCCCCTCTCTGTTTTTTGCCCCCTCGCCTGACTCTCTGCCTGGATACCTCGCCTGATTCTCTGCCTGGATATCTTGCCTGCACCACTGTCTAGTTTAATTGCCAATGCAGAGATGGAACCGTCTGTTGTTGTTTGGTGTTTATCTCTTCTTGTCCTCGCCTCTGTGGGGTAGGTCAGGCTGTTCTGCTGTTGCCCTGTGAGGGAATCTGTTTTGTCTTGTCCTCACCTCCGTGGGGTAAGTCTGGCCATTCTGCCATTGCCCTATGGGGGGATCTGTCTTATCTTGTCCTCGCCTCCGTGGGGTAAGTCCTATGTATGACGATGGTAAATATGGAACATTACACAATTATCCCATTCTCAGTTGTGTTTGTTACACAGTAAGCATAGTTTTTCTTTCTCAATGGCCAGAATGGGTCAAAATTCAATCTGTAATAGTTCACACGTTGTACAGTACTTCTTGGATGTTGATTAAATTTTGGATGAAAATCTCTCAAGGAAAGAATCTTATCTTTCAGGTTGGGAACAGGAAGGGTGGCTGCCCTTTACATGGTGACCTTGTTTAGCTACAGCATTTGACCTATGGACATGGCCACGTTGTGGTTTGTCAGATGCAGAGATCCAGGAACCAAAACCTGGCTGCATCTCTGTTATTTCTCCGAGATGTCTTGGTTTAACTCGAATAAGAACTTTTGTAAAATAGTTTCAGATAACAATTCTATATTGGTTGTTACTGGGAAGTGTAAATGTATATCCACAATTTATACTTGTGTTTGTGTGATCCAATTTTTCCTCTTTCTCTGAGGGCATCAGGAGTATCTGACCCAGTGAGAACTCTTCCCATGGGAATCCAGACAGTGAATGTGGGCAGACAAGGGCTAGTAAACCCACCTGGCTGAATTCTGCCCTCTTCAAACAGCCAGCAATCAGGGTCACTGATAGCGAGCAGGAGTGTGGACATCCTGGCTGAGGTTTAACCTGAAATCCTGAGCAGGGACTTCGTTTGTAGTAACTGCATTCTCCTTGGAAGGTCAATTGATTCATTTTGGAAGAGGAATCAAAATGTGTACCCTGTTGGTCTGTACATCTCCATAAATGATTATTGCATAGACACATTCTATTATAATACATCTATCCATACACTGACAGCTGTGGTCAATGATGTACATCTCCCTTGAATCCATTACCCCATTTATTGCATTCAGTTCTGGGCATCCCGTTGTAGGAAGGACATGGAGGCTTTAGAGAGGGTGCACAAGATGTTTACCAGGACGCAGCCTAAAGTTGAAGATGGGTGCTATTGGGAGGGGTTGCATAAATATATTTTTCCACAGTCAGATTGCCTGATACTAGAAGGTATGCGTTTATGGTGAGAGGGACAAGTTCAAAGGAGATTTGCAGAGATTATGTTTACACGAAGAGTGGTGAGTTCCTAGGATGCACTGTTAGAGTTGTAGTGGAGGCAAATATGATAAAAGGCATTTAAGAGGGTCTTAACTAAGCATAAGAATGTGAAGAGAAGGAAGGCATATGAACGTTGTGTAGGCAGAAAGGAATTGTTTAGTCAGGCAGTAATTAATCCCATGGGTCAGTATTGCTCCGTCATGTGCAATCTTCCAGTCAGTGATGTGTTATGAATGCAAGTAGGTAAATTTCCACGTTAATATTGATTGAGATGAAGTCGATCGCTCAGCCCTTTGAACCTGCACTGATATTCAATAATGTTTTGGCTGATCTTATTGAAATCTTTAATGTCCCAGTACTCCATGTTCCAGGTAACCATTCAT
Organism: Mobula birostris; assembly: GCF_030028105.1. Classification (NCBI taxonomy): domain Eukaryota; kingdom Metazoa; phylum Chordata; class Chondrichthyes; order Myliobatiformes; family Myliobatidae; genus Mobula; species Mobula birostris. The sequence goes on from NC_092395.1 coordinate 43,163,197, forward strand.
CCTCTTCCCGATTTGAAAGTATCAATTGGTTTTGCTTCGAAAGTCCCCTGAGGAAAAAAATAATTACAAAGTTTTATGACCCTCTGAGAGAGAAACACACTTACCTTCACATCTGTCCTGAATGGACAGCCCCTGATTTTTAAACCTTTCTTTAGATTGCCTACAAGAGGAAATATCCTGTCCATAGCCACCCTACCAAGACCCCTCAGCAGCTGGTGAACCAATCAATGTCCCTCTCAGTGTTCATTAACCCAGTGGATACAAGCCTCTCCTTCCCTCACAAGATGAGTGAACCCAGTAAAAGTGGTGAAAGGAGAGAAAAAGCATGGTTCCTCCTTCCAGCTTGCAAAACAATTGGAGAGGAATTTTAGCCATTGGATTTAGTTGTATTTGGAAAAGTATGGGCTTATTAGTGTTACGTAATGGGAAACAATGAATATCAATGGAGACAGGTTATATAAAAACAACCAAACATTTAGTAAACATGGACAAACGATAAGGTAAAAAAAAAATGAAAACTTTAACCAGAAGTTAACCAATATGCAGCCATTCAACAAATCACTCTGTCACTCGGCACTGGTGCTTAAAGCTTTAAATGCTTAAACAGTTCTTAAAGCAATACAGTCAGATATAGTTTTTAAAATGGTAAATTCGAAAGTCCAACAGATTTACACGTTCAATGGGGAGAGACTTCTCTGGAGAAGGATTTCTTCACAGACGCAACTTTCCTGCTGGTTCTGTCCACAGGATTCATGATGCCAAGAGTAAACAGTTTAAAACAACTGACCTTAAGTTCTTTTAGAGAGAGAGCAAACCATTGCAGGAACTCCTTTCTCTTTTTGGCAAGAGTTATCTCGATGCAGGTAGCTACTCCTCCAATGAAACCTCAATAAGGTCGATCCTTTATTAAACTGCCAAACGATGCTGACTTCTCTTGACCTTCGGTCCTATACTTCGATAAATTCTTCACTCTCACTTCCACTGTTGGAACTGGGTAAATCAACACATCTAGCAAAAATTTCCAGTCCAATAATAAGGTATCTTGCAATATAACGCAAAACTCCTTTTTCAAAATGAAACTGTGCCACAAAAGCAACCACGCAACAGAAATGGAGATACAGCACGTTCAACCTGGAAATCTACAAACTAAAAAAACAACTGCATCACCTGGGTCGACCCTTGAATAGTCTTGGTGCACGTGTCATCACGTGACCTCACATCGGTGGAAAAATCCCATCAGGTGACCACCAAAAGACCATTACATCATTCTCACAAAAAAAAACACAGATCTCGTTGAGTATGCAACATTAGTGATAGTCAAGATGGCTGTGTGCAAGGCAGATCATGCCTTACAGAATAGACTGAGTGTATGGTGAGGTGACAAAAATGATTTATGAGGGAAGAGCAGTAAATGTGGTCCACGTAAATTTTTGGAAAGAATTTGATAAGATCCTTCAGTGCAGCCTGATGCAGAAGATTAATTCATATTGGATCCATGATGACTTGTGGACTGGATTTAAAATTTGCTTGCCATAAGAGGCAGAGTGTAGTAGTGGAAGGGCAATATCCATTTGGAGGGTTATGGTCATTGGTGTTCCACAGGTATCAGTGCTGGGTCCTCTGTTTTTTCACAATGTACAGCAAATGACTTGGATGAAAATACAGAGTGGCTGATCAGTAGGGTTGCAGGTGGCAAAGGGAATTTGAAGAGTGTTTGCAGTATACCAGATGTAATCTCACCAGTGTTCCTTTCAAAAGAATCACAGAATGCTGAATTCAGATAAGCTACCTGGACCTGATAGATAAGCCACCTGATCCAGGTGGACTACACCACAGGGTTCTGAAAGAGGTAGTTTAAAGATTGTGGAGCCATTAGTCATCATTTTTCAAGAATTATTAGATTCCTGGATGGCTTTGGAGGACTGGAAAACTGCAAGTGTCACTCTACTATTTAAGAGTGGAGGGATGCAAAAGACAGGAAATCATAAGCCAGTTAGTCTGCCTTTGGTAGTTGACAAGGTGTCAATGTCCATTCTTCAGGGTGAGGTTTTGGGGTATTTGGAGACACATAATGAAACAGGCCAAAAGTAGCTTGGTTTCCTAAAAGAATAATCTTGCCAGAAAAATCTGTTGGAATTCTCAGAGGAAATAACAGCAGGATTGACAAAGGAGAGTCAGTGCATGTTTTTACTTGGATTTTCAGAGGCCTTCGATGACAGCACATGGATAGAAGATTGGCTGACTGGCAGGAGGCAACGTGTGGGAATAAAGAGGGTTTTTCATAGCTGACTGCAATGACCGGTATTTTGCTGCAGAGGTCAGTGTTGGGACCACTTTTTTTTCGATTTCTATAACAATGATTTAGATGATGAACTTGATAGTTTTATGGGCAAGTTTGTGGACGATACCAAGATAAGTGGATTGGGCAGGTTGTGCTGATGTAGCAGGGAATATGCAGAAGGATATTGACAAGTTAGGAAAATGGTCAAAGCAATGAGAGATGGAAGACACAGGGAGGAGCATGGCCATGCACTTTGGGAGAAGGAAGAAAGGTTTAGTCTATTTTCTTAACATAGGAAAAAGTTCAGAAATCAGTGGTGCAAAGGCACTTGGGAGTCATTGTGCAGAATCTGCTGAAGATTAACTTGCAGGAGAGTCAGTAGTAAGGTAGGCAAATGCAATTTTAGCATTCGTTTTGAGAGGATACAATATAAAAACAAGGATGTAATGTTGAAGCTTTACAAGGTATTAGTCTGACCACACAAGGAGTACTGTGAGCCGTTTTTGTCCACTTATCTGGAAGAGGACATAGTGGCATTGTTGAAGAGGTTCACCAGAGTGATCACTGGAATGTAAAGGTTAAGATATTATGACCGTTTGATAGCTCTGGACATCTACTCAATGGAGTTCAGAAGAATGAAACGGACACTTAATTGAATCCTATTGAGTATCGAAACCTCAATTGGAGTGGATGTGGAGAGGACGTTTCCAATATTTGGAGAATATAGGATGAGGGAGCAGAGCCTCAGAATACGATGTCCCTTTAGAACAGAGATGAAAATGAAGTTATTTAGCCAGAGGGTGATGAATCTGTCGAAGGTTTTGCCACAGGCAGCTGCGGAAGTCAAGTCGATGGGTATATTTAAAGCAGTGGTTGATATGTTCTTGATTTGTAAGGGTGTCAAAGTGTACGGGGAGAAAGCAGGAGTATGGGTTGAAAGGAGTATGAGGATAATGTATCAACCATGAATCAATGGGGTTGAAAAAGATACTAACTCAAACATGGCAGAGCAGACTCGATGGGTCAAATGGCCTCATTCTGCTCCTATGTCTTATGGTTTTGTGGAGATCTTACAGTGTAAGTAAGATTCCTGATGAAGCAGCAGAAATGCTTGGGTTGCATGTTTTCCATGAGGAACTGCTGCAGTGATATCATAGTACTGGGACGTTTGAAGTACAAAAAACACATCTTCCTTCAGGTGAGATATGATTCCAGTCACGAGTATGCTTTACTCATGATACCCTGCTGATTTCAGTGCTCACCACGGAACATCAGACTCGGGTGTCTGCGATTTCTGTACTCACGGTCGCCGTCCACGAAGTTACTGTGAACAGCCAGCATCAGCTGACAACCATTAACGATCTCGCCAGCTCAGTTCATCACCTCAGGCCGCCTCAGTCTAATTCCCAGCATCTCGCAGGTCCTCCTTTTCCGCTGCCCCGACAATCTCTTACTACTAATGCCCCTGCTCCCGCGCCTGGACCAGAGCAGACTCCCACGACCGTACAGGAATCCAGTTCTCCACCACCAGACAGATATTTTGGTGATACCGATGGTTGCAGGAAATTTATTACGCAATGCCAGCTGACATTCCAAACCCAGCCTAGTCGCTTTGGTGATAATATGTGAAAATTGGCGTACATGGTCATTCTTCTTGACGGACCTCCACTCAGCCTGTTCAACGCTTTACGGAAGCAAGGATACCCGGCACACCTGTCATTCCGACATTTCATGGTAGAATTAAGGAGAGTTTTTGATCTTCCAGTACGGGGTCCGGAGGCTGCCCACCGACTGTTGGACCTGCGCCAAGGCAGAGGAACGGTGAGGGCTTATGCAGTGAAATTCCGTACCCTTGTAGTAGAGTCGGGATGGAATGAGAGATCACTCATCACTGACTTCCAGTGTGGACTGAACGCAAGGGTCCGGCATGAGATCGCCGTCCGGGACGAGCAGGATAGTCTGGATGACTTGATAAATCTGTCTATTCGAGTTGACGACAGGGAAACTGAGTGGCGTAGCGAAAGAATGTTTCAAGCTTCCTGATCACCGTCTTTCCTCGTCCTCTCCTCCTCCCTCACCACCCAGTACCCAGCCCACGGAGGAGCCTATGCAGGTGGGGCGCATCCGCCTGTCTCGGGAGGAACGAGTGCCGCGCTGGAAAACAGCTTCCTGCCTCTATTGCGGTGATCCAGGGCACTTCTGGGCGGCATGTTCCAAGCCTCCAGTAAAAGAGAAAACCCGTCAGCAGAGAGGGGAATCCTGTCGGGTCGGTTCTCTCTTCAGTCAGCTTCCTCAATTCTGTAATGCTCGCAGCTACCTTGCCGTAGATGGCTCAGACCTATGGACCTAAGGCGTTTATTGACGCTGGTGCGGCCGGGAATCTTATGGACATCTCCCTCGCTCAAAGATAGGGAGATCCAACTCAGGAATTAAGAGTAAAGTTCAACGTCAAGGCGTTGGACGGTCGACCTCTGGGAACCGGTCAGATCCGGCTTTCCGCCCAACCCCCTCCAACTAGTGCTCGAAGGCAACCATCATGAAGAAATATCTTTATATCCGGATAATTCGGACGATCCGGATAGAGGTGTACAAGATAATAAGAGGAATAGATAGAGTGGATAGCCAGCGCCTCTTCCCCAGGGCACCACTGCTCAATACAAGAGGACATGGCTTTAAGGTAAGGGGTGGGAAGTTCAAGGGGGATATTAGAGGAAGGTTTTTTACTCAGAGAGTGGTTGGTGCGTGGAATGCACTGCCTGAGTCAGTGGTGGAGGCAGATACACTAGTGAAGTTTAAGAGACTACTAGACAGGTATATGGAGGAATCTAAGGTGGGGGCTTATATGGGAGGCAGAGTTTGAGGGTCGGCACAACACTGTGGGTCGAAAGGCCTGTACTGTGCTGTACTATTCTATGTTCTATGTTCCAATTTTCCTGAACTGCCACTGGCACTTGGTCTCCCCTGGTTAACCCGACATAATCCACGGATCAATTGGTCTCTGAAGGTACTTCAAGAGTGGGGATCGGCATGCCTGTCTGCCTGTCTGGGTCCAGCTCCAGCCCCATTCCATGAATTCCACCCCCCCCACCGCCGTGTCAGCAAAGGACGTGGACTTGTCTGGGATTCCGGCTGAATATGAGGATCTCCTTAATGTTTTCAGTAAAGAAGGGCCACCACCCTACCCCCACACTGGCCATACGACTGTATCATAGACCTCATACCTGGCACTAGTCCTCCCCGGGGCCGGCTCGTTTCCCTCTCTCGTCCTGAAATAGTGGCCATAGAGGAATACGTAAAGGAGGCATTGAACATCAGATTTATCCGTCCATTAAACTCGCCGGCAGGAGCGGGATTCTTTTCTGTGAACAAGAAAGATGGAATCTTGGTCCCTGCATCGATTATCGGTCCCTGAACAACATCACTGTGCGGAACAGCTACCCTCTTCCCTTGCTGCCGTCTGCATTTGAAAATCTCCAGGGAGCAACAATATTTTCCAAAATTGATCTGCGCAATGCTTACGATCTGATTCATATAAGAGAAGAGAATGAGTGGAAAACGACTTTCAGCACCTCTAATGGCCACCATGAATACCTGGTGATGTATTTTGGTCTGGCCAACACCCCCGCTGTATTCCATGCCTTACTTAACGATGTGCTCAGGGAGATGTTGGACCAATTTGTGTTTGTGTATGTAACATGCAACATGCTGTGATGTTTCACTGATAATGTAATGGTTTCCCTGTAGCAGCAATGTTTGGGTTATGTATGACTAGAGATAACGGGGTTTGGAATGCCCTTGTTCTTTCTTGTGAGTCTGGAAGAGAGGTTTTTGCGTTTTTTTGCCGGGGAGAGAGGAAAGACGACGTGAATGGAGGGAGCTGGTAGACCGCCGAACAGAGTGGACTTGGAGCGAGGGTCCGAAGGCCAGCGACGATCGGAGGAGGTCGGTGGTAGACGACCGGCTTATCAGTGAGCTCCAACATTGCGCAATAGACTGTTTCATAAGAATGGGTCCTTTTTTTTCGTTTTCTTTACTAATCCTTTCGTCAAAGTAAGAATTATAAAGTTTAATCGTTTAATCGCATATTGTATACTGTTCGTAATTTCGGGGACTGATTTGTAACAGGGGATACGTAGCGCAGCATCTACCCAAACGAGATTTCTTTAGTTTGGCTGGGCGGGGGACTTTCACCCCGATGTTAAGCCGTTAGCCGAAGCGAGAGTTAAAATTGTGGGTCCGACGTACGGAACTGATTCCTTTGGATGCTGTTTGATTATCCCGAGCAATCAACCAGTGGGGCAGATATTTGTACTCCGGATTAATTTTTAATTCGCCTGTTAAGTACTGTTAAAGTTGCGATTGTGGGCGGAGGTTTGATAAAATGGCTGGCGCAGCTCTGGTTTTAATGCGGTCCAGCGCTGAGGTAGCGGTAGCTCGGGGCGGAAATTTCAAAAACAGGGTTCTATCATTTCTCAGGAGTGAGGGGAAGGAGTGGTCGGATTTGGAATATCTAGTTAGTCCATGTTCCCCGGTAAAGGGTGAGAATCCATAGTTAGTATCCACCCTTCCTTTTCAGGAGAATAGATTGAAAAATCAGATTTAAAGTCCCAGCTATGGCAGGGTCCGCCTATTCTCTGGAATAACGCCACCTCTAAAGGAGAGGAGGAGTACGAGACTTGGGCGGAGCGGACCCCTCAGTTGTTAGATGAGTGACAGTGCTCTGATGTAAAGCGACAGAAATTGGTTGAAAGTTTGAATAGGCGAGCCGCTGAGGTTGTGAGAGCTGTCAGGTTGAAATATCCGGTAGCGACAGCTGTCAATTACATGCAAGCACTGGACAGTGCTTTTGGCCCAACTGGAAGTCCAATGGAGTTCATGCTGGGGTTTCAGAACATGCGTCAGGAAAAGGAGGAGAAGCTTTCTGTCATGGTCCGGATCGGGGTCCTTTTAAATTTTCCTTGTTTATGTTAAGATCCGGACCGTTGATTCCCTGTTTTCCCGTATCCCTCGACTTTGGTGATTAGAGGCAATTAACGCCCGGCTGAACCGGTAGTTTATAGTCTCCGTCTTTCAGCTGTTCGGCGCGGGAGCGTCTGCCAAGTCACGGCGTGCCAATGTCATCTGGCCGGAGCAAGCCTCGTCCCTGCCGAATCGAGTGCCGGTAATTCGCCCTTCCTCAATGGAGCAAACCAGTCCAGTTACCTCGCCAAAGCGAGCCTGCAAAGTTTCCTCATCACGGTGGGTCCTTCAGTTAACCCGCTGGAGAGAATCAAGAACCGCTGTCTACTGTCCGGGGTCGAGACGAGAGCTCGCCACTACCCTGAGGCTGCAAGTCAAGTCCTGGCTCCGGGAGCATTCAAGTTTCAAGTCAAGTCCTCCACCTAGCGGCATTCAAGCTTCAAGTCAAGTCCTCTACCTAGTGGCATTCAAGCACCAATCCAAGTCCTGGTCCCGGCAGCATTCAAGCACCAAGTCAAGTCCTAGTCCTAGCGGCTGCCCAGTTCTGAGTCAAGTCCTGGCCCTGGTGGTCTGTGATTCCTGTCCTACCCCCTTGTCTGAATCCCTTCTGTGTCCCTCTCGCCTCTGGCCCTCGTCTGCAGCCCCGACCTGCACTTTGGTCTTGTTCCATCACGGGAGCTAGATAGGTACTGTCTGATGTTCATTCGTGTTGGTCTTGTCTTGTCCTCGCCTCCGTGGGGTAAGTCAGGCCGTCTCGCCGTTGCCCCGCGGGGGGTCATGTCTTGTCGTGACTTGTCCTCGCCTCCGTGCGGTACGTCAGGCCGTCTTGCCGTTGCCCCGCGGAGGGTCATGACTCCCGGCCCTATGTCCTGTGCCCAAGGGGGGGTCCTGGCTCTCTGTTCTGTGTGAGAATCCCGGCCCTATGTCCTGTACCCAAGGAGGGGTCCCGACTCTGTGTTCTGTGTATGTGTCCATGGTTCCATGTACCTGCTCCCCGAGACCGAGGCTCTGTGTTCGCATGTTCCTCCTCTCCCTAGCCCATGTCATGTCCTTGCCTGGTTCTGGGGTCTGAGCCCGAGGCAAGACGCAGGTACTGGGTCCTTGCCCAGTCTCTGGCTCGGAGTCCATATCCTAGCCTCCTCATGTCTCCTCTAGTTCTAGGAACCGATTCCAAGTCCAAGCCCAGACCCTTCGTTCCAGCTTACTCGTAGTCCTGAGTCCTTGTCCAGTTCGCTATTCCTGCTCCTGCCTTGCTCTCCTGGTATCGAACAATAAACTAAATCTAAGTAACATCACAAGATGTGTCTTGCATTTGGGTCCACCCTTGCTCGCAATGCCCCGCCGTTGTGACATAACGCTCTCGCCAAACGTGTACCCAGCAGACACAAACTGTATTTCCAAACTCTTGTCAGCCTGAAAGTCAAGGTGTTGTTGTTGTGATTTGCCCGCCGCCCACATCCCCCTCACCCTCCCGGGTCATCGATAATACAGGCAAATCTGTTGGTCGCCTGGAGGCTCCCATTGGGAGGTGGGGTGGGGGGGGGGGTACTATCATGGTCCGGATCGGGGTCTCTTTAAATTCTCCTTGTTGATGTTACTATCCGGACCGTTGATTCCCCGTTTTCCCGTGTCCCTCGACTTTGGTGATTAGAGGCATTTAACGCTCGGCTGAACCAGTAGTTTATAGTCTCCGGCTTTCAGCCGTTCGGCGCGGAAGCGTCTGCAAAGTCACAGTGTGCCAATGTCATCTGGCCGGAGCAAGCCTGGACCCCGCCGAAGCCAGTGCCGGTAAATTCGCCCTTCCTCACCGGACCAAGCCAGTCCAGTTACCTCGCCGAAAGGAGCCTGCAAAGTTTCCTCAACAAGGTGTGTCCGTCAGTTAACCCGCCGGAGGGAATCAAGAACCGCTGTCTACTATTCCCGGGTCGAGTCGAGAGATCGTCACTACCCTGAGGGTCCAAGTCAAGTCCTGGCCCTGGTGGCATTCAAGCTCCAAGTCAAGTCCTGGCCTGACGGCATTCAGGCACCAATTCAAGTCCTGTCCCTCGTGGCTTCCCAGTTCTGAGTCAAGTCCTGGCCCTGGCGGTCTGTGATTCCTGTCCTACCCCCTTGTCTGAATCCCTTCTGTGTCCCTCTCTCATCTGGCCCTCGTCTGCAGCCCCCGCCTGCACTTCGGTCTTGTTCCATCACCGGAGCTAGATAGGCACTGTCTGATGTTCATTCGTGTTGGTCTTGTCTTGTCTTGTCCTCGCCTCCCTGGGGTAAGTCAGGCCGTCTTGCCGTTGCCCCGTGGAGGGTCATGAGTCCCGGCCCTATGACCTGTACCCAAGGAGGGGCCCCGGCCCTATGACCTGTACTCAAGGAGGGGTCCCGGCCCCTATGACCTGTACCCAAGGAGGGGTCCAGGCTCTCTGTTCTGTGTATATGTCCATGGTTCCATGTACCTGCTCCCCGAGACCGAGGCTCTGTGTTCCCATGTTCCTCCTCTCCCTTGCCCATGTCATGTCCTTGCCTGGTTCTGGGTTCCGAGCCCGAGGCAAGACCCAGGTACTGGGTCCTTGCCCAGTCTCCGGCTCGGAGTCCATACCCTAGCCTCCTCATATCTCCTCTAATTCTGGGAGCCGATTCTGAGTCCAAGCCCAGGCCCTTGGTCCAGGCCTGGTCGCAGTCCTGAGTCCTTGTTCAGTTCGCTATTTCCTGCTCCCGCCTTGCTCTCCTGGTATCGAAAAATAAACTAAATCGAAGTAATCTCGCAAGATGTGTCTTGCATTTGGGTCCACCCTTGCTCCCAATGCCCCGCCATTGTGGTACTTTCTGCTTTTATTTTTAGAGAGGCAGCTAACTTGCTTGCAGCGCAGAGGGGTCATTCAGACGGCTGAGGTGGATCAGTTAATGGACCAGACAGCCAGCGGCGCCCAGTCCCATGACTTGATTGCTTGGGGTCTCCGACAATCTCGTAAGAGGAGCCCCCCTCCATGAGCTGATCAGAGAGGAAGAGGAGAACGCGGCGGAAGCGCGGGAGGACTCCATCAGCAGGGTGCAGTCCTCGGTAGCAGTCCCCTGCGGTGAAGTGACCATAGATAGCCTAACCCGGGGAGTGGTAGAGGAGATGGTGGCAGAGCTGAGAACGGAGATATGTCGGCTCTTATCAGCGGGCGTAACCTCGCCCCACCTACCTAATGATGGAGTTGATGGGATCCCGCAAGGGGAAGAACAATGCGGAGGGCTGCTGGCAGCAGGTGTCAAACCAGAAGGAGAGTGAACCCCCGGGAACCTAAGTCGTTGGGAAAACCTGGAGGAGACCCAGTGAGGAAACATCCTGGTGTCTTTGGGTGAACACGTTCCCGGCAATGTAGCAAGGGACAACCGAAAGCGATAGGCCCAATTCCTGAAGGTTTAGTGTGTCCATGCTCCAGTGTGTCGCTACGAATAGAGGGTATTTATGCTAAAACCATACTCGACATCGGGTCACAGGTCACGTTGTTCCACCTTTCGTTTTACAACCGGTACCTGAAACATTTACCATTGACACCATTCAGGGCACCGGAGTTCTGAGAGCTTAGTGCTGGTGATTATCCATACGACGGTTATTTGTCAGTGAAGTTGGAGTTCTCGCAAGCCGATATGGGAGTGTCTGAGGTCCTTGATACATTGGTGCTGGTTTGTCCGGACCCTGTTGAGAAGGGCGGTGTTTCAATACTGGTGGGGACCAACACCCCTCTTGTGAAGAGGCTCATGAGGGCCTGCAAGCAGAAGGCTGGCGAGAGCTTTCTGGGAACATTGTCCGTGCACCCGGTGTTTCGAGCTGCTTTTGAGGAAATGCGTGGCTGCATCAGTCCGGATATCGAATTTAGACGAGGGACAGTGTGGTTCACCCAGTCGAGGCCAATCGTAGTACGTCCCAGGGAAGTGGCGAGAGTGATGGGAACCCCCAAATTTCCAGGAGTTCCCTCTTAGTGGACTCACCGGAAGACCACGAGCGGGAGTCAGGATTTCCTGCTGGGGTACTGGTGAGGCCCGAATTGCAGAAGCCCTCGGTTGTACAGGCAAGCACGATGGCAGTGATTGTCAAGAACACTACGAAGACGGAGATGACCTTCAAGCGGAGGATGCCCCTGGCGCATTTGTTCCCGGTGACGGTGAAGTCTAGTGCCCCTGTGAGACACGCTGGGGAGAAACTATTGGAAAAAGGGGGAAAGTTGACGGCTAAATCATACAACTTCGGGAACTCCCGGGTTCCTGCGGATTGGAAGAGGAAGTTGGTAGAGAAGATGTTTAAGCTGGAAGGTGTATCTTCCACTGACGAGTTTGATGTGGGTTGTTCCAAGAGCACGCATCACACTATCCAGGGGACTGAGGATACCCCGTTCAGAGAAAGGTCGCGGCGGCTGGCCCCTGCACAGCTGGAGGACGTTCGGCAGCATTTGTGTAAGTTGAAGGAAGCTGGGATCACCACAGAGTCCCGAAGCCCCGATGCGTCCCCAATAGTAGTGTCCCGAAAGAAGAATGGGAAGGTACTGATGTGTGTGGACTATAGGACCCTGAACAGGCGCACCATCCCTGACCAGAATACTGTCCCGAGGATTGAAGACGCGCTGGCCTGCCTGAGTGGTGTGAAGTGGTTCACTGTGCTGGACTTGAGGAGTGGATATTACCAGATCCCCATGAGTGAGGCCGACAAACAGAAAACGGCGTTTATATGTCCCCTGGGGTTTTACCATTTCGAAAGGATGCCCCAGGGCATTTCGGGAGCTGCTGCAACCTTCCAGCGGGTCATGGGGAAGACAGTGGAGGATATGAACTTGCTTGAGGTATTGGTCTATCTGAATGACCTCATAGTATTTGGATCCACCTTGGAAAAACATGAGACGAGGCTGCTGAAAGTGCTGGGCCGCCTGAAAACTGAAGCATTAAAGCTTTCCCTGGGCAAGTGCCAGTTCTGCCAAACGTCTGTTAGCTATGTTGGGCACATAGTCTCACGGCATGGGGTAGTTCCCAACCAAGATCGAGGCGGTTACCACTTGACCAAGACCCCAGATTGTCAGCACTCTGCGCTCGTTTCTCGGGTTCTGTGGTTACTGTCAGATGTTTGTGAAAGGCTACGCGAAAGTGAGTCACCCTTTGAATCAGCTTCTGTGCGGTTACCCTCACAGAAAAGGGAGGGAAGAAAGGACAGCAGGGTGGAGAGTATCTTAGCCCGTCGGAGCCCTTTGGACCGAGGTGGGATGCAAAATGTGAGGAGGCCTTCGGTCGCTGAAGGAGCAGCTGACCCAGGCGCCAGGCCGGGCTTTTGCGGACCCTCGATTACCGTATGTACTAGAAGAGTTTGCCAGCGGAGAGGGTCTGGGGGCGCGGTGTATCAGGGTCAGGGCTCCGGGTTGTGGTCTGTGGCGTTTGTCAGACGGAGTCTGTCGCCCTCCGAGAAAAACTATCCCACGCACAAGTTAGAATTTCTGGCGTTGAAATGGGCGGTGGTGGATAAGCTGAGTGACTACCTCTACGGGGCCAAGTTTGAGGTGAGGACGGACAACAACCTTCTAACTTATATTCTGACCTCGGCGAAATTGGATGCGACAGGCCATCGGTGGTTGGCGAGGTTGTCTGCCTATGATTTCAGCCTGAAGTACCGGCCGCGAAGCAGGAACGACGATGATGATGCTTTGTCCCGACAGACGCATGAGGACTGGTCAGGGCCGAGGAGTGGGAGGGCGTTCCTGCTCCGGGGGTGAAGGCCCTGTTCACTTTGCCATCACCGTGAAGGCAGAGGAAAAGGAGGGGCAAGAGCGAGCCGTGGATCAATTGGGGGCTTCTAATGACGCCACCTCTCAAGTTAATTGTAACCCGACGGCTATGAAGACAAATCAGCTGCACGAATTGCGTTCTGGGGAAGTGGCTGCCGCTCAGCGAGATGACCCGGGATGAATTGGTACCATTTGGGCGGCTGTCGAAAAGGGAGACTTGGCTCGGGCGGAGAGGACGAAGCACGCGTCGGTGCCTCCATTATTACGAGAATGGCCTCGGTTAGAGTTGATGAACCAGTTCTTATACCGGGTCACGTCACCCCCAGAACGACCCGGCGTTGCCAGCTGATTCTACCCGAGAAGTATCGGAGGTTGGCGTTGAAATTGCTTCATGATGATTCTGGACATTTGGGGGTGGGAAAGACCTATGGATTACTCGGAGACCGGTTTTACTGGTCCCGAATGAAGTCGGAGGTCGAAGAATACCGCAAGTCATGCATTCCATGCATACCGCGGAAGGCACTGTCTACGCGGGCAGCTCTCTTGTCCCACCTGCAGAATGCGGGTCCTCTGGACCTAGTGTGCATGGATTTCCTGTCAACAGAACCCGATGCCAGCAACACAGCGAATGTCTTGGCCATCACGGAACACTGCACCAGATATGCTCGGCTTTTCCTACCAAGTACGGTGGCAAAGGTTTTATGGGAGAAGTATCTCGTTTATCATGGCCTTCCCAGGCGAATACATAGTGATCAGGGACGGGATTTCGAAAGCAGACTCATCCGTGAGTTACTGGGCATGCTTGGAGTCGAGAAGCCGAGGACCACGCCCTATCTCCCACAGAGTCATCCCCAGCCAGAGAGGTTAAATCGGACCTTGCTAAGCATGCTCGAGAACCTGGAGATCAGCAAGAAGAGCAGGCGGAGTCAACATATTGGTCATTTGGTTCACAGTTATAATTGTAGACGAAATGAAGCTACTGGGTACTCGCCATATTATCTGATGTTTGGGCGCGAGGCAAGGTTGCCCATTGACCTTTGTTTTGGGACTGACGAGGGTGACTTACCACCGAAGACTTATCTGAAGTATGTGTCTGACATGAGAAGAGAGTTGAAAAGGGTTTATGAATTAGCTGGGGTCGCGGCTGCCAAGCAGAGTTAAGGGAGTTAGAGGAAGTATGATCAAAAGGTGAGATTTTCCCAGTTCCTGCCGGGAGACAGAGTCCTGATAAGGAATCTGGGGCTACCTTGAAAGCATAAGCTGGCTGACCGCTGGGCGGCTACGCCCCATGTGGTGGAGAGTCAGATGCCAAACCTACCAGTTTTCCGGGTGAAATCAGAAGATGGGAATGGACCTGTCAAGATTCTCCATCAGAACCACCTGTTGCCCCGGGTCAAAAGGTGCAAGTAGACCCAGAGCCCGACTTGGAGCCTACACCTAATAAGAGTGCTCTGCGGAAACGCGGGGTGCTTACCGGGCTGCCAACAGGCGAGGTTAGGCCGGCCCCCACCCCTGAGAGGGATACCGATTCGGAGGATGAGGAGCTGGATGTGTGGCATATGCTGCCTTTTGCTAACTCCTCATTGATTGAGGAAGAGACTCCCGTCCCTTCTCCCATTGAGACGGGTGAAGTGGGCGGCGGGGGGGGGGGGCGGAGGTGGGGGGAGGGCTATCTGTGGATAGCCTAGGTTGCACCGGGACTTTGCAGGGCAGGAAGCAGGGTTTGATCACGGGACAGAGGGCTCCGAGTTGCAGGTGGGCACGAGTATTAGATCGGGGGATGCTACGCCAGGTAGACTGGAAGTATCCCCAGTAGTGTCGGAACCTGAAGAGTCAGATGATGGGCCGTGGAGTTTTCAGAGAATTAGGAGACCACCGGATAGGTTGGCCTATACAGCACCAGGGGAACAGAGTGTGACCCCTACTGTGTTGCGGAGCTTTATCACTGCCTTTTACACCTGGATTGGGCTTTGTGTTTCGCAGGAGGGGTTGGCGAACTATCTCAACGTCATGAGGACATGGCTAAATTTGGTGGGGAGAGTGTGACATGCTGTAGGGTTTCAATGCTGTGTAACATGCTGTAAGGTTTCACTGATAATGTAATGGTTTCTCTGTAACAGCAATGTTTGGCTTATGACTAGAGATAACGGGGTTTGGACTGCTCTTCGTTCTTGTGAGTCTGGAAGAGAGATTTTGGCGGTCTTTTGCCGGGGAGAGATGAGGAGAGAAGACCCGAATGGAGGGAGTTGGTAGACCACCGGACGGAGTGGACTTGGAGCGAGGGTCCGAAGGGCAGCGACGATCGGTGGAGGTCAATGGTAGACGGCCGATTATCAGTGAGCTTCAACATTGCGCAATACGCTGTTTCATAAGAATGTGCTCTTCTAATTTTCTTTTTCGTTTTCTTTACTAACCCTATAGTCAAAGTAGGAATTATGAAGCTTAATCTTTTAATCGCACATTGTAAACTGTTTGTTATTTCAGGGTACTGATTTGTAGCAGTGGACACATCCCGCAGCATCCACGCAAACGAGATTTCTTAAGTTTGGCCGGTCTATCACCCCCTATATTAAGCCGCTTGCCGAAGCGAGAATTACATGTATTTAGATGACCTCCTTATCTATTCCCGCTCTCATCAGGAGCACGTACAGCAATCTCAGACGCCTTCTTGAAAATAACCTGTACGCCAAGCCTGAAAAATGTCAATTGCATAAAGACCAGGTGCCATTTTTGGGCTATATACTTGCCCATTCAGTGCTCAAACGGACCCTAGTAAAGTTCAGGCAGTTACAGAGTGGCCAAAACCGTCTACAGTCAAACAGGTACGGCGTTTCATGGGGTTTGCGAACTTTTATCGCCGCTTCATTCGGAATTTCGGCTCTATCGCGGCTTCAATGAATGCACTCACCAAGAAAACCTCGGCAGGATTCTACTGGACGGACGATGCCGGCCAAGCATTTTCAAAGCTAAAGCGATGTTTTACCACTGCCCCGCTGCTGCAACACCCAGACCCATCTCGGCCATTCCTTATCGAGATGGATGCATCCGATGTAGGCATTGGAGCTGTCCTCTCTCACCGCCCGTCTGCGGATAGCCCGTTGCACCCTTGTGCCTTTCTTTCCCATCGCATAGCTCTGGCCGAAAGGAATTACAACGTTGGGAACTGGGAGATTCCAGCTGTGAAGGAGGCCCTAGAGGAATGGCGACACAGGCTGGAGGTGGCAGAGCATCCATTCTTGGTCTGGACAGATCACAAGAATCTCTCCTATATTGAGATGCTAAGAGACTCAACTCTCGTCAAGTCCGGTGGGCTCTCTTCCACACACGGTTTAATTTCATCCTCACTTATCGTCCCGGCAGCAAGAATACAAGGCCGAACGCTCTCTCCCGGCAGTTCGACGGATCTGAGGACAATGCCGATCCAGAGCCCATTCTTCCTCGCTCGTGTATCGCTGCTCCGGTGATCTGGGGAACAGAGGCAGAGGTGAGGGCCGCCCAACAATCACATCCAGGCCCGGATGAGAGACCTCCCAACCGGCTGTTTGTTCCTGCCGCGGTGCGTTCCAGAGTGTTGGAATGGGGTCACTCCTCCCATCTGGATGGACATCCGGGAATTCAATGGACTCAGGAGTTTAAAAGAGACAATGTTGGTGGCCATCTATGTCCCAGGATGTCCACGACTTTGTATCTGCCTGTCCTACCTGCGCTCGAAACAAGTCATTACGTCAGAGCCCTGCGGGTCTGTTATGTCCATTGCCTGTGCCCCATCGCCCCGGTCTCACCTCTCAGTAGATTTCATCACTGGTCTGCCCTCGCCTAATGGAAACACCGCCATTTTGGCCGTTGTGGATCGATTTTCCAAGGCTGCCCACGTCATTGCCCTCCCCAAGCTCCCATCGGCTCGTGAGACTGCCACACTCATGGTTCAAAACGTGTTCAGGATCCATGGCTTTCTTCAAGACATAGTGTCTGATCGTGGACCACGGTTCATTTCCCGCTTTTGGAAGGGTTTCTGCTCTCTTTTTGGAGTCACGGCCACCCCCTCGTCTGGCTTCCACCCCCAATCTAATGGCCGGACGGACAGAATGAACCAGGAGTTGGAGACAACCCTGCGCTGTCTTTCCGCTTCCAGCCCCACATTCTGGACCTCCCAATTGGTATGTCTCCCTTTGAATGCCAGAAAGGATTCCAGCCCCCGCTCTTCCCTGATCAGGAGATCGACGTGGGAGTTCCTGCTGCTGAACAGCTGATTCAGCGCTACAAGCGCACCTGGAGACAAGCCAGGGCTTCTCCGCTGCGCGCCAAGAAACAGCATTCCCGGCAGGCTGATCGGCTCCGTCGACAGGTAAGGCCATTCAATCCTGGAGAGGAGGTCTGGTTGGCATCAAGGGATCTTCCTCTGAAAGTCGAGAACCGGAAAGTGGCACCGCGCTACGTGGGACCGTTTGTAGTGGAAAGGGCTGTCAGCAAG
Source organism: Mobula birostris (assembly GCF_030028105.1). Classification (NCBI taxonomy): domain Eukaryota; kingdom Metazoa; phylum Chordata; class Chondrichthyes; order Myliobatiformes; family Myliobatidae; genus Mobula; species Mobula birostris. The sequence continues at coordinate 43,180,649 of NC_092395.1, forward strand.
GTGCCCTATATTTGCGTCTACCAGCATCACTGAAGATCCACCAGTATTCCATGTTTCCCAGCTGAAGCCTGTTACTGCCTCTTCGTTGGGCCCACCTGCCCCACCTGCCCCTCCTCCCCGCAGGGTAGATTGTTCCCTTGTCTATACTATGCGACGCCTCCTGACATCTCGCCGGGTACGTGGTAAGGTCCAGTACCTTGTGGACTGGAAAGGGCATGGCTCAGAAGAACGTACTTGGATTCCGTGTTACGGATATTTTCGACCAGTCGCTGATCCGGGATTTCCAACGGACACAGGTCTGTGCGCCTCAGGGGCTGCGCCTGGAGAGGGGGGCCCTGTCACAACCACGGATTCGGCAGCGAGGTAGATACGGCAATTGTGCTTGTGAATTTGCACGTGTCAGCTAATTATTTAATCGTGATAGTATTGAACTCTATATTTGTCTTTCGAGTGCTTGTCGAGACGTGGAGTGAGAACATCAACGCTTCACTGTCTGTTTTGCTTTCGCCTTGAAATTTGACTTTCGAGTCAACCGACTTCGAAGACTGGCAGTATTCGTTTAATGTTTAGATTTTCTTTTCAGCTGCAGTGTAGACTTCGGTTCCCATTTCAGAGTTTTAGTTAACGGCTCTATTTGGGCAAGCGTTTATTGCTTATTTTCCCTTATTGCGAATAGTGTTTAAAGTTTCACACACAATAGATGCCAGGAGAGATCATTCGGCCCCTCGAGCCTGCTCCGCCATTCACTGTGATCATGGCTGACCATCCACAGTCAGTACCCTGTTCCTGCCTTCTCCCCATATGCCTTGACTGCGCTATCTTTAAGAGTTCCATCTAACTCTTTCTTGACAGAATCCAGAGAATTGGCCTCCACTGCCTTCTGAGGCAGAGCATTCCACAGATCCACAACCCTCTGTGTGAAAAAGTTTTTCCTCAACTCCGTTCTGAATGGTCTACCCCTAATTCTGAAAGTGTTGCTTCTTCCGTGAATGCCTCACCTCCCCTTCATACCCCATCCCTTATTTATTATTATTATTATTATTATTATTATTGTTATTTCCCCTTTTTTTCTCTCTCTCTTTTTTCTCCCTCTGTGCCTCTCACAATAGTGGGTGCCCCTCTCCCTTTCTTTCTCCCTAGGCCTCCGGTCCCATGATCCTCTCCCTTCTCCAGCCTTGCATCCGTTTTGCAAATCAACTTTCCAGCTCTTAACTCTATTCTCCCCCCCCACCCCCCACCCCGTCTTCTCCTAATCATTTCGGATCTCCTCCTCCTCCTCCCCCTTTCAACTCTCTTGCTATCTCTTCTTTCAGCCAGTCCTGAGGAAGGCTCTCGGCCCGAAACGTCGACTGTACCTCTTCCTATAGATGCTGCCCGGCCTGCTGCGTTCACCGGCATTTGTTATGTGTGTTGCTTGAGTTTCCAGCATCTGCAGATTTCCTCATGTTCGCAATAAAGTTTGTGAACTATCGACCTGCTTCAGTGTCTCTCTCTCCGCTCTTGGGCCACATCCGAACCTGGTAACAAGTGCTTGATGCATGTTTGAGGAACATTGAACAGGCACCAATGGGGTTGCTCTACATGGACTCAATGGGCTGAATAGCCTCATATGTATTTTGATAAATTCCGCCATAAGATCACAACACATCGGAGCAGAAACAGGCCATCCAGCTCATTTACTCCACCATTCCATCATGGCTGATTTACCATCCCTCTCATTCCCCTTCTTCTGCCTTGTCCACATCCGCGTCGACGCGTTTACTTTTCAAGAAACTGTCAATCTCCACTTTAAGTATATTTAATGACTTGGCCGGCACAGCCGTCTGTTACAATGAATTCCATTGATTCACCACCCTCTCGCGAAAGCAATTCCTCCTCCTCTCTGTTCGAAGAGGATGTCCTTGTCTTCTCAGGCTCTTCCCTCTGGTCCTTGACTAATAGGAACTCAGAGAACAACTTGGGAACAGGTGGGTGTGCAATTTCTTCGATTGGAATGGTGGGACTTGCCCATTGGGGGTAGTATTTTTGAGAGAATGCTTTCTTTTTCAGGATCTCTGTGTTGTGCGAAGTCGAACCTTGGATTTCAGATCCACTCTACCTTTCCATGCAAGTACAAACAGCACTGATCACACTTCCAGCTCTACCAGGATTGCTGTTTCTCTCTTTACCTCTCCCTCTGTCACCCATCCCACAACTCTCCCAACCAGTTCCCTTCCCGCCTTTCTGTCTCCTGGACGTTTTATTCTCTGATCTCACCTTCGCTATCTGCTGTTTCTCTGTCATCCCCTCTCTCTATCCATCCCATCTCTCCTTCCCTCTGTCTATATGTCTCTTTCTCTGACACACACACACGCTTCCTCCCTCTGCCACCATTATCATGCTCCTCAGCCGAGGGAAGCAGCCATTGTTTGAAATCCCGGACTGAATCGCCCAATGGTGACTACCCCGTCCATCGAAGTAACGGCAAGGGGGTGAGGGTGAGGTCAGCGGTGGAGGGCTCTGAGCGAGTTGGTGGGGAGGGAGAGGAAGGATCAAAGTCGGAACAGGGTTCGGGAAATGAATGTAGTGGTGCTGCAAATGGGGAGAGGATAAGGGTTCAGCCGAGGAAGCGCTGGCGGAGTGGGTAGGATTGGGAGGAGAAGGGCGGGAGGGCGATGGGTACAGTTGAGAGTAGGGAAAGCAGATCCGGAACTAATCTGAACCGAATCCCGAACTACTTTGTCTCTGGACTCCTGCACCACACGCCATCGCTCAATAGATAATTGAGAAACAGAATTTAAACATCAATCCTTGTGACCCGGTCTTTACTTCAACCGTCTCAGATAACCAGACTGTCCAGTTTGTGTCAGTATTGCTCATTTCTGGCGAAACCGCTTTAGCCCAGAACGTAACTGCAATGTATTCTGCTTAACCGAATATTTCCAGCCACGTTTATGTTCATTTCCTTTACCAACCTTCCCAAAACCAACTGTTTTGTTCTCATTTAACATCGCAGCCTCACAGTCAACCCACCACCCTGACCCGATTCTTTCCAGTATCTCCGCAATGGAACTTCCCGTCATTCGTTGCTGATATTCGGTGTCCAAGGCTGCCGGAGAGATTTCCTGAACTTCACGAACCAGAGAGAGACGAGTCTCCCCTCTCTTCCCTCCTCCCACTCAGTATCAGAATAGGAAAAACACGAAAGAAGACGAAACACACACACGGAAATCATTCCCGCACTGATCATATTTATTGGTAGTTAATCACCATTACCGTCTGTCAGTCTAATCCTGATAATGTATCACAAAACGTTTATTAATTATTCTAATTAAACCAAACCCAATTTCAGAGAAAACCAGTCACAGCCTGGAATTTCCAGAAGCCAAGTAACTGTCCGCGTTACCACCGTGTAGCCTCTCAGTAGGAAAAAGAACCAAATCCGCCTCAAATCAGAGTACAAATATTCCAACACCACAGTGGAAACTACAGAGAGCGGAAAAGAAGGGAAATACAGTGAAGAGCGAGTAAGAGTGGTAGAGGTGAAAGATACAAGGCCATGATCCCCTGTTAATCAGGAACAAACAAGGCCGAAGCCGCGCTCTGTTTAACAGCTGGATTGTGTGACTGTTGCGGATATTTTCGAGGCTGCTCCTTGTTGAACTGAGCAGGAGTACCTCTTCCCACTGCTCCAGTCTGCGCCGGGCACCGTCAGGTAGCTGCTGAGACTGAAGGTTTTGTCCGCGTTCTGAGTCACTCCGCTGGTTTGCACCTCACTGCTCGTCGGACGGTCGTTCACTGTCCAGCTGACGACAGGGAAGCCCATAGACAATTTACTGACCAGGCAAACTAAGGTGCCCAATCCTTTAGCGGAGATCTCCTCGGCTGACGGCCCAAGCAGTTTCACTGAAGGGTCCGGGAGTTGCCGAGCTGAACGAGAACAAAAGATGACGGGTTTCAAAACGCGAAATATATTTCGACATTTTTTTTTACAAAACTATAAAAGTTTATTTCCATCATATATACACAAAATACAGACTTTCAATAGTTACAAGACAGTAAGTATACTCAGAGTAAAATATGGTTACTACCGTTTATAAAACAGTCAATACCCTGCGGGGTTCATCGCTCCCGGTTCCTCCGCAGTTTGACAGAGAGCAAGTGAAAGGTTTCAGGTTCATTAAGTGGGGCTGCGAGTCTCATTGAAAGACAGCGCAGTGCCCATGGAGGACAGTGCATATTGCTTATACTGGAATACTGGAAATCTACTCCACCGGGTGAGGCTTTTTAGCGCTGAGTCATTCCCGGAATTGAGAGACAGACTGGCATCAAAGCGCCCCCAGAGTAGTTTAAATCGCCCACTCTCTGTGCCATTAGATACACGTTCCTCCTCTTCACTCCGACCCACCCAGTCGTCACTAATGGCCCAGTGTCTGCAGGGAGAAAAAAAAAAATCTCACAATCTGCTCTGCCCCAGTGGGCGAGAGCACCAAAAGCGCGGTCCTGTGCTCCATGGCTCGGGGCAGAGTAGGTCGTTCTGTGATTTGTGATGATGTCGAAGGATTCGGCTCCCACTCACTGTGCGGATTGGGAGATTGGATTTTCCGCAAGAGCTCTGGCCATAGTCGGTGTAGTGTCGGGATCGCTGAAAAGTGGTTCCCCAGAAAGGAACAGCGCTCAAATGAGCAGGTGGAGAGGAGGCGAGGGCTGGACACTGCGAGAGGGTCTTTTAATTGATGGGTGCTGGAGGAGAGTTCCACGCTCACTGGGAGGAGAGCAAGTCCAGTAGGTGTCCGAGGGATGTTTCGCGGGAATGTGCTAAACAATAACTTGAAACTTGTCGTTCTAATGTATTGTCATGGACTGTCTTCAGTCGGCAACGTCCTGCCCCACTGTGTCCCTTCTCTTTCGTTCCTATCAAAGCAACATAATAACTGACAAACTAACACTAGAACCCAAATAACACTAATGATCAGAAAATGTTAAATCATAGTTTGTCCAAAAACGCAACCGGAATGAGAAATGTTTCATTAAGAGAAGGTAACAATTCACCAAACACAACGTTGTCCCGTAAAACTGACGCTGAACTCGAAACACGATTCAATTGTAAATCAATATTTTCACTTTAATATTCGCTAGGATTTTATAACGTATATTCGCCGTATTTATGCCGTGGTTATTGCAGGAGATACTTCCCAGACACTTACCTGTAACAAGGAGCTTTGTCCCACGGCCGAACACCCACACAGTGTGAAATTCCGGGCTTCAGTCAATTACCCAGGACTCTGTAATCAGGCAGAAAACACGGTCAGACGTTCCCGAGTCAGCTTGAAACCAGACTTCACACATCCCGACTGTCCCGATCTGTGAGGGGCTGGAGGGGGTGAACTCACAGCCGCACCGCCAGACTGACATTAAACGACATCAAACACTCGATAATGGGCGACGGGATTCGGAAACTTTCCAAATACGGCAAGATTGACTTTGGAAAATACTGTATAAAGGGCGAAATTAAATTGACTTTATGAAGAGCTGAAGATTCCAATGTTCCATCCGATGCAAAGATGTGAAGTGTATCATGTCTGCTGACCCCAGTTTTTGTTTTACCTTCTCTCACTGTGATAATTAAGTACTGGTTCGTGTAACCCACTTTCCGCAGTAATAGACGGCAGCGTCATTCATCTCCACTCTGTTTATGATTAACTGATGCTCGGTGCCGGCGCTGTTGACTGTCGACGTGAAACGGTCACTGCTAATTCCAGGGGTGTAGCTTGGGCTATTCCAGGAATCATGGTAATTTAGGATCCAGTGTGGAATTGTTCCTGGAGTCTGCTTGTACCAGTTCACACGATTGCCATCCTTTGACCCGATGTTACCCACTTTGGCAGTTTGAGGGTTTGAACTCGTTCTAAATGTGGGGACCAAACAATGACGCTTGAGGAGCTGACTGGCTCCATCCATTCCTTCGAGTCGAACAAAACTCCCAGAATTGATAGTTTACAGTTCTCAGCTCTGATGCACCTTTTCAAGTGAAGTCAAATCGAATGGCATCAAGTTTAATTACCATTCCAACGATACTCGGAGACAGTCCAACGAGACAGCATTCATCTGGGGCCAAGGAGCATAACTTAGGTTCAAAATAGCGAGATAGAGAGAAAGAGAGGGAGAGAAAGGGAGAGGGAGAGAGAGAGAGAGAGAGGGGGGGGGGCAGGTCCCTGAGCGACATCCACTTCGATGACACAGCTCCCGGCAATACAGCCTGTCATTCCACAAATCGAACACTGGAGGGCAGCACTGACCGAAGAGGCCAAATCTCAACTGAGCACGGACTCCATGCTGCACCGTCTCCAGCGTCGTCTCATTTGCAAGCTCGCTGGAGACCGAATCCGTGTCTACAACCGAGGCCATGCTGCTATCTCGTCACCCGTTATACACGAAGCAAGTGAAACAGGACTGTTGCATCTCACATTATCGATGTTCAGCGATCGCAAGATAAACGTCCAAGACAGTCACTCACGGTGACACGGCACTCTGCTTTTGCGCACCAACCCCCACACCTTCGAGTGCAGGCAGCAACTCGGTCCGCACTCAGGTCAGCTCCTCCGAACATTCTCCAGCCCATCTGCCGGCCTCTCCTCTGAGCCGAGCTGGGCACCGGCTCCTTTGTCACCCCATCCGGCGGCTACGAACAACGCGGTAGACCTACTGTGCCCGCAGTTCTGAAAGTGCAGTATATTCATAGGATCATTAAAAAATCACACATTTGAAAAAGAAAAGCCCACCTTTGTTTGGCCGCTGCGTTAGAACACGCCGCCATCTTAGCGGCATCACAATGTGGGAAGTGCACAATGCGATGCTTCTAGTTGTCACATGTCAGACTCCACGAGGAAGGGCATCCAGAACTCTACAGCCTAACAGCTAAACGATTTTACTTCAAACTTTCTATTTTTAAAGTTTGCCCAAAAGCAAAATACTGCTCCGCTGTCAGACTGAAATTAAAGCAGAGACACTCAACAATTCTGACGGTGCCCACTGGAGAAAGAAACAGGGTTAACATATCTGACTTTAACCAGAGACAATGATATCTTGTTTTATATTTAATTGTTCTGTTGGAATTGTAGTTACCATATCGGTTTGGCTATGTGAAATGACGTAGTTACGGTGTACATATCAGCCCAATGGAAATTGATTTCTAAACAGAGCATTTTGATGAATGAATTCACAACGTTTTGCTGTAAAGATTGTTTTTCTGTGGGTCTTTTGAAGGATTGTTTATTTTTCTTTCATTTACTTTATGAAAACTTCCAGAAATGAAAAACACTTCAAAACATGTTTGTCAGCTCTTTGCAATAGTGTTGATTTTTGTGCTTTGTACAATACTTCATTGTTCATTGATAAATCAGGAAAGCACCAAACAATTGGAGAAGAATTGATTTTGCCAGCCATAAGGGAGATTCTGAATACACTTTTGCATAAGTCACCAGATCAAATAATTAAAGTACTGCCACTCAGCGACAACACCGTCAAAAGATGAATAAATGATACATCTGAGAACGTGGAAGAAACATTAAGCAATAGAATTTACTCCCTTTTCTTGTTTGTGTGCTGTAGTGGACCTTTGGTTTTACCATCAGAAAGACGAGAGCATAAAATGTGTGACCATGACAGACAATGGAGGGACCCAAGTGAAACGTTCTCTGTGCACGGACGGATTTACCATCTTCCGCTCGGATGTCAAGTTGGTTCACAAATTGATCCCATGGCGAAGCAGTCAGGCTGCCAACTCAAACTACTCACAGAGCCAGTTGCCAGTTGCCAAAGAGCGAGGCCATCTTCTTTGGCAACTGGCCCAACTGATCCAATGTCTCCTTCGTCATCAGGTCTGCTTATGTGAGGGTGCTGGAGATCTCGTTCTGAGGGACCGAGGGATGCAACAGGAATTGACTGGAGCAGATTGGGAGGGTAGAGGAGGACTGTAGGGAAGATGCTCCTATCATAAAGTGAGAAGAACTAGCCATCCGGTGTGAGGTGATCTGCTACACTTGGTGCAGATGTGGCCCATCCCCCTGCTCTGCTCCACTAGTTTCAAAATGACCCAGATTGTTCTCTGCTTCATTCCGGAATCTAAGATAGAGCAAATAAGACTTGTGCATTGCCAATGCACAGGTCCCTGGTCAAATGAAGCAAAAATGTTCAAAATGTCCCCATTACCGTGATGAGCACATTCATGTGTTGCTGCTTCAGATTATGCGTGGAATTGAAGCACATAGGCACCAAGTATCATTATTGATGATCTATCTGTCCTGGGTGTTGAGAAGGATGGGTCTGGCCATTGAACGTCCCAGTCAACTGGACGCTCGTGCAGCCACTTGTAAGGGCTCAGTGGAGAAGGACCACATGGAAGGTTCTTCTGCTACAGGACAGGGAGTGGCTGGGTTTGGTGAGGAAGCTCCTGAGTTATTGCCCTAAGTGTAGCACCCATCAGAGACTACATAAGTAACAATCGAGTTAGTGGCTTCAAGAAATTTAACTGAACACTACTTAATGCCTTTTTTTAAAGCATAAAAAGACATTGCACCATTTATTCTTGTCAATATTTTATTATAAATGAAGTTTATTTTGGAACAAAAACACTTTGGGTAACATCTTCACTGACCACGCCCATCTCCAGTCACACACCATGTCCTCTGCAGTAGCCTGGCAGCATAGCCCATTGTTTAGGAGGCTTTTGCCATTGTCTTCACTTGGTACAACGAGATGGGCAACAAGTATCAGCTTTGCCAGTGACAGCCACATTCCAAGAATGTGGAATACCTGAAGTTGACCAGAGTCCCAGGATCTGGAACAAAGCTCTTGGAGGAAAGGGAGCCCAGATGACACAGTACCAGTGAGTTTATACATGCATTTATCTTCTTCAGACACCCAGGAAATTAAATGTCTGTTGAGTAAGTCAGGTCATAAGTCAGTACAAATGCGTGCTGGCAATGTTGGAACCCAGGTGCAGAGGAAAGACCGGTAGAGATGACAACCATTGTTTATTCTTAAGAATTCCAACAGAACATCGGTGACTTGGCCCAGCAATACTGCGAGATGTAACGTTCCCAAAACTAGGATCCTGCTATTAGCACTAATTGGGTCGCCACTTAAATATTACAGGTAACATGGAATCCCTAAGCCTATCAAAGATAAGTTTAACAAGTTTAAACGTAAAACACCCAGAGTCTGCATGACAAAGTGTGAGTCACTCAAAAAAAAACAAGGAAAACAGTTAACAAAAATTCACCATTTATGGTGCTCTTAAAAATCTCAGAGCCCAATTCTCTCCAGCTTGCCAGACAAGACCAAAGAGCTCTTTACAAAATCATATTATAGTGATAGTGTTTCAAGTGTAGATTTTCCTTGTTAATAGAGGCAGTCTGATGTAAACAGCTCTGGCAGGGAATCTTAGAGAAATGGGAATGGACACCCTGGACAATGTGGGACCTCAGGAAGCTTCCTGTTTTCTGGACAATGATAGGTACAGGAAGTATCTTCAGCTAAAGGAACACATCCTCTGGGTTTGGCACTTGGGCAACAACAGTCCGTCCACAAGGCTGATTGTTTCATGTGCAGTCGGCTTCAGGAGCTGGTCATCCTGCAGCTAAAGTGAGTGCATGTATCGGGGAGACGAGGAGATCACCAGGCAGACTGGTGCAGGGAGATAGGTCAGCAGATCCGTGAGGACTCCCTACTCCCTAACTGTATGATATTCAGAGTACTGATTGGGGATAGTCTTCCTCTAGGGACAGAGGCATGGCCAGACAAGTGGGTTCATTGTGCAGGCAGAGGAACAGGAAGAGGAATGGTTCTTGAATTGTGGAGCAGAATATCAAACTTTTCATCAAAGGAATTGGCCACTTGGCCCATGTGCCAATAATGAAGTCAAATTAAACTAAACCAATCTGCTTCCACAAGTTCTATATCCCTGCGAGATTATTTTGGCTGCTGCAAAAGGCCTTGGTGAGACCACACCTGGAATATTGTGTGCACTTTTTGTCCCCTAATCTGAGGAAAGACATCCTTGCCATAGAGGGAGTACAAAGAAGGTTCACCAGATTGATTCCTGGGATGGCAGGACTTTCATATGATGAAAGACTGGATGAACTTGGCTTATGCTCATTGGAATTTAGAAGATTGAGGGGGGATCTGATTGAAACGTATAAAATCCTAAAAGGATTGGACAGGCTAGATGCAGGAAAATTGTTCCCGATGTTGGGGAGGTCCAGGACAAGGGGTCACAGTTTGAGGATAAAGGGGAAGCCTTTTAGGACCAAGATTAGGAAAGACTTCTTCACACAGAGAGTGGCGAATCTGTGGAATTCTCTGCCACAGGAAACAGTTGAGGCCAGTTCATTTGCTATATTTAAGAGGGAGTTAGATATGGCCCTTGTGGCTAAAGGGATCAGGGGGTATGGAGGGAAGGCTGGTACAAGGTTCTGAGTTGGATGATCAGCCATGATCATACTGAATGGCGGTGCAGGCTCAAAGGGCCGAATGGCCTACTCGTACACCTATTTTCTATGTTTCTATGTAAGTGGTAACATCTGAAATAATCGGTTCTCATAGAAGAGCAGAAGAGGAGAGTATGTGTAACTCAGAAAAAATTATATTAGTGTCTCTCCTCCAAAATTAATTTCTTTCACCAGAAATGCTGTTGGTGATAACATATTATTATTATTATTTAAGGGAGTGTGGAAGTAGGTGGCAAAGATGAAGACATTGATAAGTTCCACAGTAAATCAGAATACAGTACTGATGCATTTGTCAATTGTATCAAAAAAGTTGAAGAGGGATGCCTGAGTCCTTTTGTAACCACGCTGTGTACAGTATACGGCTACTTCAGTATCTGGTAAATGGCAACACCCATGGGAGAAAGATGCCATTGGGTCCAGCCAATTGAAAAGTATCAAATGGAGGGGATGAGCTAACCTGAATAAATAAGTTTCATAGAGTTCTACTGCACAGTCCCAGCCTCTTTGCCCCAGTTGGTCCATATTGATTGGTACCTCCATCCCAGTTAGTCCCATTTGCCATTGTTTGGCCAAAAACATTCTGAACATTTCCAAACCATGTACTTGTCAAGCTGGTAATTAAAAGTTGCTCTTGTACATGTATGAACCCCTTCTTCTGTTAGCTCATTTCATATAGATGCCACAGTTTGTGTGTAAAGAAGATTATCTGGCTGGCAGCAGGCCTCGAACTCTTCCACCTCCGGTCCGTAGGCTGTCTCAGCATCGTTGGTGATGGGCTTCAGCAATGTTGTGCAAGGTGTTCCCTTTTACCTTAAACCTGTATATTCTTGTTCTTAATTCCACATCCTTGGAAAAAAATGCTGAGTGTATTCACCCTTCATGATCATGTACACCTCTATATAATCAACTCTCAGTTCTACCCTGACTAATCTCTGCCCATAACACAGACTCTCAAGATATCACAACCAGTAAATCTTTTCAGCAGTCTTCACTGTTTAATTTTATCTTTCCTATAGCAGTGCATCCAAAAATTTGCACAGTACTCCAAGTACGACCACAGTGGCATCCTCCACAACCACACCATAGCCTCCCAACACCATAAGTGACCTGGCTTATAGAACATAGAACATAGAACATAGAACAGTACAGCACAGTACAGGCCCTTCGGCACACAATGTTGTGCCAACCCTCAAACCCTGCCGCCCATATAACTCCCCACCTTAAATTCCTCCATATACCTGTCTAGTAGTCTCTTAAATTTCACTAGTGTATCTGCCTCCACCACAGACTCAGGAAGTGCATTCCATGCACCAACCACTCTCTGAGTAAACCACCTTCTTCTAATATTCCCCTTGAACTTCCCTCACCTTACCTTAAAGCCATGTCCTCTTGAATTGAGCAGTGGTGCCCTGGGGAAGAGGCCCTGGCTATCCACTCTATCTATTCCTCTTATTATCTTGTACTCCTCTATCATGTCTCCTCTCATCCTCCTTCTCTCCAAAGAATAAAGCCCTAGCTCCCTTAATCTCTGATCATAACGCGTACTCTCTAAACCAGGCAGCATCCTGGTAAATCTCCTCTGTACCCTTTCCAATGCTTCCACATCCTTTCTATAGTGAATCAACCAGAACTGGACACAGTACTCCAAGTGTCGCCTAACCAGAGTTTTATGGAGCTGCATCATTACATCGCGACTCTTAAACTCTATCCCTCGACTTATGAAAGCGAACACCCCATAAGCTTTCTTAACTACCCTATCCACCTGTGAGGCAACTTTCAGGGATCTGTGGACATGTACTCCCAGATCCCTCTGCTCCTCCACACTACCAAGTATCCTGCCATTTAGTTTGTACTCTGCCTTGGAGTTTGTCCTTCCAAAGTGTACCACCTCACACTTCTCCATGTTGAACTCCATCTGCCACTTCTCAGCCCACTTCTGCATCCTATCAATGTCTCTCTGCATTCTTCGACAATTCTCTACACTATCTACAACACCACCAACCTTTCTGTCATCTGCAAATTTGACAACCCACACTTCCACCCCCACATCCAGGTCATTAATAAAAATCACGAAAAGTAGAGGTCCCAGGACAGATCCTTGTGGGACATCACTAGTCACAATCCTCCAATCTGAATGTACTCCCTCCACCACAACCCTCTGCCTTCTGCAGGCAAGCCAATTCTGAATCCACCTGGCCAAACTTCCCTGGATCCCATGCCTTCTGACTTTCTGAATAAGCCTACCATGTAGAACCTTGTCAAATGCCTTACTAAAATCCATGTAGATCACATCCACTGCACTACCCTCATATATATGCCTGGTCACCTCCTCAAAGAACTCTATCAGGCTTGTTAGACACGATCTTCCCTTCACAAAGCCATGCTGACTGTCCTTGATCAGACCATGATTCTCTAAATGCTCATAGATCCTATCTCTAAGAATCTTTTCCAACAGCTTTCCCACAACAGACGTAAGGCTCACTAGTCTATAATTACCTGGACTATCCCTACTACCTTTTTTGAACAAGGGGACAACATTCACCTCCCTCCAATCCTCTGGTACCATTCCCGTGGACAACGAGGACATAAAGATTCTAGCCAGAGGCTCAGCAAACTCCTCCCTCGCCTCATGGAGCATCCTGGGGAATATTCTGTCAGGACCCGGGGGCTTATCTGTCCTAATGTATTTTAATAACTCGAACACCTCCTCTCCCTTAATATCAACATGCTCCAGAACATCAACCTCACTCATATTGTCCTCACCATCTTCAAGTTCCCTCTCATTGGTGAATACTGAAAAGAAGTATTCATTGAGGACGTCGCTCACTTCCACAGCCTCCAGGCACACCTTCCCACCTTTTTCTCTAATCTGTCCTACCTTCACTCCTGTCATCCTTTTTTTCTTCACATAATTGAAGAATGCCCTGGGGTTTTCCTTTACCTTACTCGCCAAGGCCTTCTCATGCCCCCTTCTTGCTCTTCTCAGCCCCTTCTTAAGCTGCTTTCTTGCTTCCCTATATTCCTCAATAGACCCATCTGATCCTTGCTTCCTAAATCTCATGTATGCTGCCTTCTTCCACCTGACTAGATTTTCCACCTCAGTTGTCACCCATGGTTCCTTCACCCTACCATTCTTTATCTTCCTCACTGGGACAAATTTATCCCTAACATCCTGCAAGAGAACCCTAAACATCGACCACGTGTCCATAGTACATTTCCCTGCAAAAACCTCATCCCAATTCACACCTGCAAGTTCTAGCCTTATAGCCTCATAATTTGCCTTTCCCCAATTAAAAATTTTCCTGTCCTCTCTGATTCTATCCTTTTCCATGATAATGCTAAAGGCCAGAGAGCGGTGGTCACTGTCCCCCAGATGCTCACCAACTAACAGATCTGTGACCTGACCCGGTTCATTACCTAGTACTAGATGTCGTATGGCATTCCAAAGAAGAAGCATACAAATTAGCCAGAAAAAGTGGCTCACCTGAGAACTGGGAGAAATTCAGAGTTCAGCAGAGGAGGACAAAGGGCTTAATTGGGAAGGGGAAAAAAGATTATGAGAGAAAACTGGTGGGGAACATAAAAACTGACTGTAAAAGCTTTTATAGATATGTGAAAAGAAAAAGATTGGTTAAGACAAATGTAGGTCCCCTACAGACAGAAACAGGTGAATTGATTATGGGGAGCAAGGACACGGCAGACCAATTGAATAATTACTTTGCTTCTGTCTTCACTAAGGAGGACATAAATAATCTTCCGGAAATAGTAGGGGACAGAGGGTCCAGTGAGATGGAGGAACTGAGGGAGATACATGTTTGCAGGGAAGTGGTGTTAGGTAAATTGAAGGGATTAAAGGCAGATAAATCCCCAGGGCCAGATGGTCTGCATCCCAGAGTGCTTAAGGAAGTAGTCCAAGAAATAATGGATGCATTAGTGATAATTTTTCAAAACTCTTTACATTCTGGACTAGTTCCTGAGGATTGGAAGGTGGCTAATGTAACCCCACTTTTTAAAAAAGGAAGGAGAGAGAAACCAGGGAATTATAGACCGGTTAGCCTGACATCGGTGGTGGGAAAATGCTAGAGTAAGTTATCAAAGATGTGATTACTGCACATTTGGAAAGCAGTGAAATCATCGGACAAAGTCAGCATGGATTTGTGAAAGGAAAATTATGTCTGACGAATCTCATAGAATTTTTTGAGGATGTAATTAGTAGAGTGGATAGGGGAGAACCAGTGGATGTGGTATATTTGGATTTTCAAAAGGCTTTTGACAAGGTCCCACATAGGGGATTAGTGTGCAAACTTAAAGCACACGGTATTGGGGGTAAGGTATTGATGTGGATAGAGAATTGGTTGGCAGACAGGAAGCAAAGAGTGGGAATAAACGGGACCTTTTCAGAATGGCAGGCAGTGACTAGTGGGGTACTGCAAGGCTCAGTGCTGGGACCCCAGTTGTTTACAATATATATTAATGACTTGGATGAGGGAATTAAAAGCAGCATCTCTAAGTTTGCGGATGACACGAAGCTGGGCGGCAGTGTTAGCTGTGAGGAGGATGATAAGAGGATGCAGGGTGACTTGGATAGGTTAGGTGAGTGGGCAGATTCATGGCAGATGAAATTTAATGTGGATAAATGTGAAGTTATCCACTTTGGTGGCAAAAACAGGAAAATAGATTATTATCTGAATGGTGGCCGATTAGGAAAAGGGGAGGTGCAACGAGACCTGGGTGTCATTATACACCAGTCATTGAAAGTGGGCATGCAGGTACAGCAGGCGGTGAAAAAGGCGAATGGTATGCTGGCATTTATAGCAAGAGGACTCGAGTACAGAAGCAGGGAGTTACTACTGCAGTTGTACAAGGTCTTGGTGAGACCACACCTGGAGTTTTGTGTGCAGTTTTGGTCCCCTAATCTGAGGGAAGACATCCTTGCCATAGAGGGAGTACAAAGAAGGTTCACCAGATTGATTCCTGGGATGGCAGGACTTTCATATGATGAAAGACTGGATGAACTAGGCTTATACTCGTTGGAATTTCGAAGATTGAGGGGGGATCTGATTGAAACGCATAAAATCCTAAAGGGATTGGACAGGCTAGATGCAGGAAGATTGTTCCCGATGTTGGGGAGGTCCAGAACGAGGGGTCACAGTTTGAGGATAAAAGGGAAGCCTTTTAGGACCGAGATTAGGAAAAACTTCTTCACACAGAGAGTGGTGAATCTGTGGAATTCTCTGCCACAGGAAACATTTGAGGCCAGTTCATTGGCTATATTTAAGAGGGAGTTAGATATGGCCCTTGTGGCTAAAGGGATCAGGGGGTATGGAGGGAAGGCTGGTGCAGGGTTCTGAGTTGGATGATCAGGCATGATCATACTGAATGGCGGTGCAGGTTCGAAGGGCCGAATGGCCTGCTCCCGCACCTATTTTTTATGTTTTCAATGTTTTCTATTCCCCGCAGTCGGCCTGTCCACACATTGTGACAGGAATCCGTCCTGGACACACTGAAGAAACTCTGCCGCATCTGAACCCTTAGAACTAATTAGGTGCGAATCAATATTAGGGAAGTAAAAGTCACCTATGATAACGACCCTGGTATTTTTTCACCTTCCCAAAATCGCCTCCCAATTTCATAACGCCAAAAGCCTTCTTTCCCATCTTGTCTACCTGTGACTCCACTAAAAACCTTGTACTTTCACTCCAACTGTTCACCAACACTCCCCATTCACGTGAAAGTCCTACCTAGATTTGATCTTGAAAATGTAATGTCTTGCACTTATCCAAAGTAAACTCCATTTGACATCCTTCATCCCAGCTGATCAAGCTGCCCCTGTAATTTTGGTTGATCTTCTTCATTGTGTACTATACCACCTATTTTACTGTCAACTGCAAACTTATTAGTCATGTCTTGTATGTACTTATTCAAATTGTTGACATAGATGACAAACAACAATGGGCCCTGCACCATCACCCGAGTCACAGCACTAATCATGGGCAACCAGACTGAGAAACTATCCTCCACTTTGTTTGCACTTCCCCTTTTTCCCATCAGACCAATTGTGTCTTCAGTTAGCCAGCTCTTCCTGGATTCCATGTGAAATATCCTTCCAGAGCAGCCGAATACATGGAACGTTAAAGACTTAGTGAAGTTCATATAAATGACACCATGGCCTTGCCCTCACTGACGTTCTTCATTGCATCATCAAAAAATCTCAGTAAAATTCATAAGACATGAACTCCCATGCACAAAGCCATGCTGATGCTTCTAACCAACCCCTGTGATTCAAGGTGTAGGGATATCTTATCCCATAGAATCATCTCCAGTCATTTACCTGCCCCAGATGTAAGACTTACTGGTGTACTGATCCCATTATTCCTTGCTACTCTTCTTTAATATATGCACAGCATTTGCTACCATCCAGTCTATTTACTAGCACTTCTCCATGGCTAACAATGAAGCAAATATCTGAACAATGGTTTCTAATTTCTTCAGTAGCCACCCACAATGTTCTTGGATGTAGCTAGTCAGGTTCTGTGGATCAGTGCACCTCCGTATATTTTTAAAAATCTGGCAAATATGGATCCAGAAAACAAGAGAAGCTGAATCATTGAATAGATTCAGGGCTGAGTCAGGACAGATCTTTAATGCAAACTGAGTCTGAGATTATATCAAGAACTCATGCAACCATGACTCATAATAATGTTGAAGGAACAGCTGCACACTGAATAAAAAGTCTGATAGCACTGGAAGTGCAGGCAACTGGGGTTCAGTTGCTGATGCTGCCTGTTTGGAGTTTGCACATTCTCCCTGTGACCACCTGGGTTTCCTCTGGGTGCTTCTCCCTCGGCCCATAGTCCAAAAATGTTTCAGCTGGTAGGGTAATTGGTCTTTGCAGATTGTCCAATGTGTACACCAATTGGTGGACTGCTGTGTGGACTGGCTCGAAGGGCTGGAAGGGCTACTCCATGTTGTATCTCAATAGGTAAATAAATAATGAGATACCGTGGTGTGAGCACACCCCTCTATCATAAAGGTGGCAATGCATTTCTCAGGAGACAGAGCTCCTGGAAGCAAACCCACCCAACCAAACTTCTTTACTATTATCAACGAGGGAGGGGATGTCAGGACTGGCCATTCCAGTGAGGAATTCACATTCGAGTCTCATGATCCTTCCACCAGGCTCTTAATGCTCCCACTCTACCTTGTCTGCTCTGACCACATTGCTTTCCTTGGAGAGCAAACCTGCGATCTATGTCTTGCTTTAGATTCTAGCAAGCCAAGACCAGACAAGTGAGGAATATGCTTGATTTGAAACTCACAAACTCATGAATTGTGTGTGTATTTCAATAAACACGTATTTAATGAAGGAAGATTTTATATATCCTGTGTATGACAATGGTAAATATGGATCATTATACAGTTATCCCATTCTCAGTTTTGTTTGTTGCACATCAAGTGTTACGTAACCGGCAACAATGAATATCAAATGAGACAGGTTATATAAAAACAACTAAACATTTATTAAACACGGATAAACAATAAAAAAAATGAAAACCTTATCCGGAAGTTTACCGCTATGCAGCCATTCAACCAGTCATCACTTGGCACTGGTTATTAAAGCGCTAAATGCAAAAACAGCTCCTGAAGCAGCAAAGTCAGATATAGTTCATAAAATGGTAAATTCAAAAGTCCAACAGATTTATATGTTCAATTGGGAGAGACTTCTCTGGAGAAGGATTTCTTCTTAGACGCGACTTTCCTATTGGCTCTGTACAAAGGATTCACGATGCAGTAAATAAACAGTTTAAAACAACTGACCTTAAATTCTAGAGAGAGCAAACCTTGCATGAACTCTTTTCCTCTTTTGGCAAGAGTTATCTGCAATGCAGGTCGCTACTCCTTCAATGAATACTCAGTATGGTCAATCCATTGTTAAACTGCCAAATGAAACCGACTCTTTTCAATCCTTCGGGTTCTGTACTTCGATAAAGTGTTCACTCTCCTGTACTACTGCTAGAATAAAGTAGATCAACACATCTAGCAAAAATTTTGGTCTAGCAATATTATTCCTTGCAACAGAACAGAACAACCATTTAAAAAAATGAAAATGCGACATAAATACAAATACGCAACAGAAACAGAGACACAGTACATTCTAGCTGGAAATCTAAAAACTAACTGCGTCATCTGGGGTTTACCCTTATATACCCGTGGTGCACATGTCATCACATGACCTCATATCAGCGGGAAAATTACATCAGGTGACCTCCAAAAGACCATTACACCATTCTCTGAAAAAAAAAATCACATATCTTCTTTAGGCACGTAACGCCTCCCTCCAAAATAAAATTTTGGTTTCTTGAAGTACAAAATTTTAACAATTAACAATTTATACAAAAAAATACAAAGGTATAAAATTTACAACATACACAATATATACAGTCCTATCTTTCAGCACTTTACAAACTAATGTACAGTAGGAGTGTTACAAATGTTAAATCACAACTCCATAAAAATCAATTTTTCATTGTACATTTAACATCTAGACAGACAATCTGCGATCACATTATCTTTACCCTTGATATGAGTGATCAAAATATTGTATTCCTGTAACATTATACTCCAATTTAATAGTCTCCTATTTTTGTTTTTCATCTTACTCAAAAACACTAAAGGATTGTGATCGGTATAAACTGTGAGTGGTTTATGAGTAGTACCAACATACACTTCAAAATGTTGTAAAGCCAAAACAAGAGATAACAATTCTTTTTCTATTGTTGAATAATTTCTTTGATGGGCATTAAATTTCTCAGAAAAATAAGCTACCGGATGATCAACTTCATCACCATCATCTCTTCGAACTGACACTGCTCCTGCAGCTTCATCACTAGCATCTAGAGCTAACGAAAATAGTTTTTCAAAGTCAGGAGATTTAAGTACAGGTTGACTACATATTATAGTTTTCAATTTATCAAATGCCTCCTGACAAGACTCTGTCCAAACAAACTTTTGCAAAATACTTACAAAATTTTCTGTAATATCCTACCATACCCAGGAATCTTCTGAGAGTTTTTCTACCAGTTGGAGTGGGTACTTCTAAAATTGCCTGAACTTTTACTTGAACAGGTGCTAATTTCCCCTGACCCACAACATAACCACAGTACGTCACTGTGGCTTGACCAAATTCACTCTTAGCTAAGTTAATAGTTAAATTAGCTTTTGAAAGTCTCTCAATTAGTTTCTCCACTGCAGTAATATGTGTTTTCCATGTATTATTTCCTGTAACTAAATTGTCAATATAGGCATCTGTATCTTTTAATCCCTGAATCACGCTATTAATCATCCTCTGAAAAGTACTTGGTGCATTCTTCATCCTAAGTGGAAGATCATTATATTCATATAACCCAGATGGGGTTACAAATGCTGAAATCTCTCTACCTCTATCCATCAATGGAACACACTAATAACCTCTTAACAAATCAATGCTTTGTAAGAAATTTGGCCTGTACAACTTTATCAAGACAATGATCTACTCTCGGGATTGGATATGCATCAGTTTTTGTCACAGCATTTGCCTTCCTGTAATCTGTACAAAACCTAATACTATTGTCTGGCCTAGGCACCATAACACACGGTGAACTCTAATTCGAATTAGAATGTCTAATAATATCATTCTCTAACATATACTTAATTTCTTGTTCAGCAAGTTCACATTTTTCCCTGTTCATTCGATACTGATGTTGTTTTATGGGTTTTGCATCTCCAACATCTACATTATGTGTAGCTACGATGGTTCTTCTAGGGAAGTCTGGAAATAAATCTCTATATTTAAAAATTAACTATTTCATCTGCACTCTCTGCTCTGGCAGTAAATGAGCTAATTTTTCATCAATATTTTCCAGAGTTTTTGAATTTGGTAACCTGGCTGAAATAATGTTGTTTAAAATGAGTTTCAGATGAATCCTCCAGTAAGTTTTTATCAAGATCAGACTCATTATTGATCACAACAGTCATAATAGCAGCTTCTCTCTCATAGTACAGTTTTACTATATTTATATGACAAAGCTGTGTTGTCTTTCTCCGATCTGGGGTTCTTACCACGTAATCTACATCATTTACCTTAGATTTAATCTCATAAGGACCATGAAATTTAGCTTGTAATGGGTTCGTTTGCACTGGGTAAAGAACCAACACATCATCTCCAGGCTTAAATAACCTCATTCTAGCTTCCTTATCATACTAAGTCTTCATCTTCTCTTGAGCTAATTTTAAATTTTCCTTGGCCAAGCTACAAGCTTTATACAACCTTTCTTTAAATTTGAAAACATAATCTAGCAAATTAGTGTGTGCTTCCTTATTAATCCACTGTTCCTTTAACAAGGCCAAAGGTCCTCGAACTCTATGTCCAAACACAAGTCCAAAAGGACAAAAACCTAATGATTCCTGTACTGCCTCCCTTACTGCAAAAAGAAGTAAATGTATACCTTCATCCCAGTCCTTTTCATTTTCCACACAATATGTCCTAATCATAGTTTTTAATGCAGAATGAAATCTGTCTAAGGCTCCCTGTGATTCTGGATGATAGGCTGAGGAAATAATCTGTTTTGCTGCCAGTTTATAAACTATCTGCTGAAACAATACCAACATAAAATTACTACCTTGATCTGATTGTACTTCCTTAGGCAACCCAAAACAAGTAAAGAATTTTATAAGAGCCTTTGTCACAGTTTTGGCTGTTATATTCCTAAGAGGTACTGCCTCTGGAAACCTAGACCCTGTGCACATGATAGTTAATAAATATTGATGTCCAGTTTTAGTTTTTGGCCAAGGACCTACACAGTCCACAATGATTTTTGAAAACGGCTCACCAAATACTAGAATTGGTTGCAGTGGGGCAACTGGAGTAACCTGATTAGGTTTACCCACAATTTGACACAAATGACACGTTCTACAAAATGCCACCACATCTTGTCTTAAACTAGGCCAATAAAAATGTTTAGAAAATTTGTTTATAGTTTTCTTTATACCTAAATGACCACCCAAAGGTATACTAGGAGCCATAGTTAAAATCTCATTTTGGTAAATTTTAGAAACTACTACCTACTACCTACTACTACCAAACAGCAGCCGGGATGTGGACTAAAAGTTGAAGCTGGAAATAGAAAAAGCGTGTTAGAAGGAAAATGTCAAGATAATTATGGGGGATTTTAATATGAAAGTGGATTGGGAAAGTCAGGAAGGTAATGGATCTCAGGAGAGGGAGTTTGTAGAATGCCTACAGGATGCCTTTTTGGAGCAGGTTGTCCAGAAGCCCACCAGGGGACCGGCTGTTTTGGATTGGGTGCTGTGTAACGAACCTGAGGCGATTAGGGAGCTGGAGGAAAAGGAACCACTTGGAAGTAATGATCATAATATGATTGAGTTCAGTTTCAAATTTGAAAAGGAGAAGTTGGTATCAGGTGTATCGATATTTCAGTGGAACAGGGGAAATTACAGTGGTATGAGAGAGGAAGTGGCCCAAGTCGATTGGAAAAGTAAGCTAAATGGGGGGATGGCAGAGCAGAATTGGATGAAATTCCAACAAGAAATAAGGAAAATGCAGGAAAAATATATTCCAAGAAAAAAGAAAATCATGAATGGAAAAATGGCACAAATGTGGCTAACGAGAGAGGTTAATGCAAAAATAAAAGCAAAAGAAACGGCGTACAAGGAAGCAAAAATTAGTGGGAAAATGAGGACTGGAAAACTTTTAAAAACTTACAGAAGGAAACTAAGAAAATCATTAGGAAAGAAAAGATGAATTATGAAAGGAAGTTGGCGATTAATGTAAAAAAGGATACTAAGAGTTTTTTTTTAATATATGAAGAGTAAAAGAATGACAAGCGTAGATACAGGACCGATTGAAAATGATGCTGGAGAAATTAGAATGGATAACAAAGAGATGGCGGAGGAACGGAATGAGTATTTTGCATCAGTCTTCACAGTGGAAGACATGAGCAATATACCTGATAGCCAGAGGTATCAGGGAATAGAATTAGGTACAGTTAAGATTACTAGAGAGAAAGTACTTGGGAAGCTAAGAATAGGTAAGTCTCCCGGTCCAGATGAGGTGCACACAAGGGTTCTGAAGGAGGTGGCTTTGGAGATTGTGGAAGCATTGGAAATGATCTTTCAGAAATCAATAGACTCTGGCATTGTTCCGTAGGATTGGAAGGTCGCAAATGTAGTTCCGTTATTTAAGAAAGGAAGGAGGCAGCTAAAAGAAAATTACAGACATATTAGTCTGACAACGGTAGTTGGAAAGATATTGGAGTCAATCCTCAAGGACGAGGTTATGAAATACCTCGAGGTGCATGACAAGATAGGCCAAAGCCAGCATGGTTTCATGAATGGAACATCCTGCCTCACCAACCTATTGGAATTTTTTGAGGTAATCTCGAATAAGACTGACAAGGGAGAGGCTGTGGATGTTGTGAATTTGGATTTTTAAAAGGCCTTCGATAAGGTGCCCCATATGAGGCTGCTTAATAAGATGAGAGCCCATGGAATTATAGGAAAGATATTGAAATGGGTGGAACATTGGCTGATAGGCAGAAAGCAAAGGGTGGGAATAAAGAGATCCTATTCTGATTGGTTGCCGGTTACTAGTGGTGTTCCGCGGGGGTCAGTGTTGGGGCCACTTTTTACGATGTATATCGATGACTTGGATTTTGG
This sequence comes from Mobula birostris, assembly GCF_030028105.1. Classification (NCBI taxonomy): domain Eukaryota; kingdom Metazoa; phylum Chordata; class Chondrichthyes; order Myliobatiformes; family Myliobatidae; genus Mobula; species Mobula birostris. The sequence goes on from NC_092395.1 coordinate 43,203,853, forward strand.
ATTAAATGGTTTTGTGGCCAAGTTTGTGGATAACACCAAGATAGGTGGAGGAGCAGGAAATGTTGACGAAACGGAAAGGTTGCAGAGAGACTTAGTCAGTTTAGGAGAGTGGGCAAAGAAATGGCAGTTGAGATACAATGTTGACAAATGTACGGTTGTACATTTTGGAAGAAGAAATAATCGGGCAGATTATTATTAAGATGGGGAGAAAATTCAAAAATCGGAAGTGCAAAGGGACTTGGGGGTCCTCGTGCAGGATACCCTAAAGATTAACTACCAAGTTGGATCGGTGGTAAGGAAAGTGAATGCTATGTTGGCATTCATTTCAAGAGGAATAGTGTATAAGAGTAAGGAGGTGTTGATGAGGTTCTATGAGGCATTAGTGAGACCTCATTTGGAATACTGTGTGCAGTTTTGGGCCCCCTATCTTAGAAAGGATGTACTGATGTTGGAGAGAGTTCAGAGAAGATTTATAAGGATGATTCCTGGAATGCAGGGGCTAACATATGAGGAGCGTTTGTCGGATCTTGAACTGTATTCATTAGAGTATAGAAGAATGCGAGGGGATCTCATAGAAACATTTCGAATGTTGAAACCGTTGGACTGAGTCGATGTGGAAAGGTTGTTTCCCTTGGTGCGTGAGTCCAGGACAAGAGGCCATAGTCTTAGGAATAGAGGGTACCCAGTTAAAACAGAGATAAGGAGAAATTTTTTTAAGCCAGAGGGTCGTGGATTTGTGGAATTCATTGTCACATAGAGCTGTGGAGGCCCGATTATTGAGAGTGTTTAAGGAGGAGATTGACAGGTATCTAATTAGTCAGGATATCAAGGGATATGGGGAAAAAACCGGAAATTGGAACTAGATGGGTGAATAGTTTAGCTCATGGGGGAGCTGCGGAGCAGACTCGATGGGCCGAATGACCTACTTCTGCTCCTTTGTCTTGTGATCTTTTGTGATGATCAACTTCCCATTCCTCACTAGCAGGATTTGTAGGCGATCTCCACTTCCTCATTAATACTTCCTTTTCAAAATGACATCCTACTGGTACTTTTTCAATTTCACTATCTGGAAGAGCTTGTTCTATTAATTTAACAACCTCAGGATCTCTACCCTGCTCTGCTATCATCTCCTTTTGAGATAAAGACAAATCTTCCTGGTCAAACTTACCCCAAAATCCTGATCAAATAATGTAGGTAAGAAAGTTTCTGATACATCCTCAAAATTCAAATCTTGATTTGAACTGTCATGGGTAACAACCTCATCCTTTACTTCAGTCTTTTTAGCCATAGCTGTTGTTACAACACAGGAAGAATCTGTTAGAATCCCTCAGTGGTTCCTCAGAATTTGAATTTATTGTCAAATGCACTTCAGGAAAAACTTGGCCACCTGCTAAATCATTCCCTAACAAAAGAGAAACATCATTCACAGGTAAACTGGATTGTAGTCCTGCTTTAACAACCCCTGTAACTAATTCTGACCTTAAATTTACTCTATTTAAATGTACTGGCATAAGGGCACTCCCAACTCCTCTTATATAATTTACCTCACCAATGTCAGACTCATCACTAAACTTTCGCACACTGTCTAATATTAGTGATTGAGACGCTCCAGTATCCCTAAGTATTCTTATTGGTACTGAATTGGATCCTTCTTTCAAGGATACAAATCCTTCATTATAAAATTTTCATATCCCCTCTTAACTTGGTCAGACTCTGACACACCTTCATTAGTATTTTCTGAACCCTGTGAATTTACAGGTGTTTCAATATGCTGCACACAAGCATCTGGGACTACTTCTTTCTCTTTTTTTTTCAACCGAAAGCAATTAGCTACTACATGTCCAGGTTTCTTACGATAATTACAAACAATACCAAAATGTCTTTCCTTCACATGTCTCCCTTCATCTTTACATTTCTCACTAACTTCAGGTTTAATTTCTGGTTTACCTTGACTCTCTGTGCTATTTTTCCTTTTAAAAAATTTACCTGGAGAAAATTTATTCTTGTGAATTAAAACATACTCATCAGCTAATTTAGCAATCTCCTGCAATGTAGCAGTGTCTCGTTCATTTAAGCATGTTCTCACTTCAACAGGAATGCTTCTTTTAAATTCCTCCTGCAAAATTTTAATTCTTTTAATTTATTATACTCCCCATTCACATTTTTAGAGGAAACCCATCTCTCAAAACACACAGATTTCTCATAAGCAAATTCCACATTAGTTTTTTCCACAGATTTCTTCAAATTTCTGAATCTTTCTCTATACGCTTCCGGAACCAACTCATATGCCTTTAAAATATGCTGCTTAACAATATCATAATCCAGTGCTTGCTTAGCATCTAAAGCTGTATAAACTTGTCGTGCCCTGCCGTTAATTACACTTTGCAACATCACTGGCCATTGGTCTTTCGGTCACTTTAAACTCAGAGCAACAATTTCGAAATGCTGGAAATATTTGTCCACTTCAGCTTCATTAAATGGAAGAGCCAAAATAACCTCACAACTAGCAATAAACTGTTTCGTAGAACCAGACGACTGATTCCCGAACTTTAATTTCTGCATCTCTAACTCAAATTTCCTCTGGTTTTCAGCTTCTCTTTCTTCAAATTCTCTTTTTTTATTAGCATCTCTTTTGGCCATTTCTGCTTTAAATCTTTCAAACTTTAACTGTTCAAGATGTAACTGCATTTCCAGATTACTCATTGGAAACTTATCTAACACCTCCTCATCAAACAATTTCAAAGTAATATAATGCTCAGCAATTTTTCTTTGTATGAATGCCTTGGTGGGATTCTTCATAAATCCTTTATTATCCAACCTCCTAGAAATCTCCAATACCTCAGGTTTTCTCGCAATCTCTAAAAACACTGAGGCAGGCGTCTCCATAAATCCGTCAATATCCATTGTTGTGGAATACAACACACACACCAATCAAACCAAAAAAAATCGGATATTTCCCTTTTCCAAATCAAAATGGCAATTACCAGCATTTAAACTCAAAATCGGAACATATCCCATGAGCCCCCACAAATTATGTTACTTAACCGGCAGCAATGAATATCAATCGAGACAGGTTATATAAAAACAACCAAGCATTTATTAAACACGGATGAACAATAAAAAAAAAACGAAAACCTTAACCGGAAGTTAACCACTATGCAGCCGTTCAACTCTTTTGGCAAGAGTTATCTACAATGCAGGTCGCCACTCCTCCCACGACGACTCAATAAGGTCGATCCTTCGTTAAACTACCGAATGAAACCAACTCCTCTCAATCCTTTGGGTCCTGCACTTCGATAAAGTCTTCACTCTCCCGTACTACTGCTAGAATAAAGTACATCAACACATTTAGCAAAAATTTCTGTCCAGCAATATTATTCCTTGCAACGGAACGTAACAACCATTTAAAAAAATGGAACTGCGTCATAAAAACAAATACGCAACAGAAACGGAGACACAGTACGTTCCAGCTGGAAATCTAAAAACTAAAAACTAACTGCGTCATCTCATGTCTGCCCTTATATACCCGTGGTGCATATGTCATCACGTGAACTCAAACTGGCAGGAAAATTACATCAGATGATCTCCAAAAGACCATTACATCATCCTCACAAAAAAAAAAATCACAGATCTCCTTGAGGCATGTAACACAGGCAGATTTTCACGAGTCCACTGGCCAGAACAGGTCAAAATTCAATGCTCTGAAATAGTTCACTCATTCTACAGTAGTTCCTGGACGTTGATGAAACTTTGGATCAACATCTTTCAATGAAAGAATCCTACCGTTGCGTTTGGGAAAAGGAAATTGTCACTGAAAAGAATAAGTAAATATCCCCATTTTACATATCTGCCCAAAGTTAAACCACATAGTTTATTCTTTGTCTGCTCCGATTTTCCCTCTTTTTCGGAGAGTTTCAGAAGAATCAGTCCCACTGACCCAGTTCCCCCTCTTCTCATGGGAATCTGGACAGTGAGTGTGGGCAGACAAGTGCAAGTGAACCCATCAGGCCCGGTGCTGCCCTCCTCACACAGCCAGTAATCAGGGTCACTGACAGTGGCTGAGGCTTAACTTGTAATTCCAAACAGGGACATTGGTTGTAGTTATTGAACACTCCAGGGAAGATCAATTGATCTGTTCTGCAACAGGTAGCACGATATGAACCTTGTTGGCCTTTGTTTCTCAATCAATGATTAAGGAGAAGAAGTACAGTCAAGCCTGCTCTGTCATTCAATAACTTTATGACTGATGTTATTGTAAACTTTATGTCCCAATACTGCATGATCCAGGTAAACAGACCCTGAGAACAAGAGTTTGAAAGGTTTATGACCCTCTGAGAGAGAAATGAACCTACCTTCACATCTATCGTAAGTGGACAAAACCCGATTTTTAAACACTAGTGTTTTATTGTAGATTGCCTGTAAGAGGAAACATCTTGTACATAGGCCCCCTGCCAAGATCCCTCAGGAGCTGATGATCCAATCAATCAACCTCTCAATCTTTAAAACTCCAGTGAATACAGGCCTCACCTTCTCTCACAAGATGATCTACACATCAGAGTACTGAATCTTGTAAAAAGGGAGAAAGGAGAGAGGAAGCAAAATTACTGGAGAAGAATCTTAGGCATTGGACTTCATTGTATTTGGAAAAGCATGGGCTTATTAGTGATAGTCAGAAGGGCCTTGTGGAGGGCAGATTGTGCCTTACAGAATAGACTGAGTTCTTTGGGGAGGTGAGAAAGATAATTGATGAGGTTGTAGAAGTTGTTCACATAAATTTTTGGAAGGTTTTTGTCAAGTTCCTTCAGGATAGTTTGATGCAATAGATTAATTCACTTGGAATCCATGATGACTTTAAAATTGGTTGGCCGTAGAAGACAGAGGATAGTAGTGAAAGGGTAATGTCCAGATTGGAGGACTATTTCCAGTCGTGTTCCATAGGAATCAGGGTCGGCACCTCTGTTGTTTACAATGTACAGAAAATGACTGGATGAAATTACAGAATGGCTGATTGGTAGGCTTGCAGATGGCAAAAGGAATACAAAGAGTGTTTGCAGTATACTAGATGTGATCTCATCAGTGTTCCTTTGAGCAGAGACAGTTCAGATAAACTACTTGGACCTGATAGATAAGTCACCTGAACTAAATGGACTATACCCCATGATTCTGAAAGAGGTAGCTTAAAGATTGTGGAGACATTTGTAGTCATCTTTCAGGAATCATTATGGAATGGTTTTGGAGGACAGGAAAACTGCAAATGTCACTCCACCCTTTAAGAAGAGAAGGACGTAAAAGACAGGAAATTGGAAGCCAGTTAGTCTGAATTCGGTGGCTGGCAAGGTGTTAGATTCCATTCTTCAGTGTGAGGTTTTGGGGTACTTGGAGACACATAATAAAGTAGGCTAAAATCAGGATGGTTTCCTGAATGGGAAATCTTTCCAGAAAACTCTGGAGGAATTCTTTGAGGATGTAACAGGTAGGATCGACAAAGCAGAGTCAGTGTATGTTTTTACTTGGATTTTCAGAGGGCCTTGACAAGGTGCCACACATGAGATGACTGGAATAAGCTGCCAGGCGTAGTGGAGGAAGCAGATATGATAGTCACATCTGAGAGGCTTTTGGATAGACATGAAAATGCAAGGAGTGGAGAGATAGAAACACAGAAACATAGAAAGCCTACGCATAATACAGGCCCTTCGGCCCACAATGCTGTGCCGAACATGTCCTTACCTTAGAAGTTATCGAGGGTTACACATACACCTCTATTTTTCTAAGCTCCATGTACCTATCCAAGGGTCTCTTAAAAGAACCTATTGTATCCGCCTCCACCACTGTTACCGGCAGCCCATTCCAAGCACACCACTCTTTGCGTAAAAAACTTACCCCTTACCTCTGTATCTACTTCCAAGCACCTTTAAACTGTTCCCTCTTGTGTCAGCCATTTCAGCCCTGGGAAAAAGCCTCTGACTATCCACACCATCAATGCTGCTCATCCTCTTATACACCTCGACCAGGTCACCACACATTCTCCATCGCTGCAAGGAGAAAAGGCCAAGTTCACTCAACCTATTCTCAGAAGGCATGCTCCCCAATCCAGGCAACATCCTTGTTAATCCCCTCTGCACCCTTTCTAAAGTTTCCACATCCTTCCTGTAATGAGGTTACCAGAACAGAGCACAGTACTCCAAGTGGAGTGTGACCAGGGTCCTATATAGCTGTGACATCACCTACCAGCTCTTGAACTCAATCCCACAATTGATGAAGGCCAATGCACTGTATGCCTTCTTAACCACAGAGTCAACCTGCGCAGCAGCTTTGAATATCCTATGGACTCGGACCCCAAGATCCCTCTGATCCTCCATATTGCCAAGTCTTTCCATTATTACTATTTTCTGCCATCATATTTGACCTACCAAAATGAACCACCTCACACTTATCTGGGTTGAAATCCATCTGCCACTTCTCAGCCCAGATTTGCATCCTATTGATGTCCCGCTGTAACCTCTGACAGTCTTCCACACTATCCACAGCACCCCGAAGTTTTATGTCATCAGCAAACTTACGAACCCATCCCTCCACTTCCTCATACAGGTCATTTATAAAAATCACAAGGAAAAGGAGTCCCAGAACCTATCCTTGAGGCAAACCACTGGTCACGAGCCTCCATGCAGAATATGACCCACCGACAACCACACTTAGTGTTCTGTGGGCAAACCAATTCTGGATCCACATAGCATTGCCCCCTTGGATCCCATGCCTCCTTACTTTCTCAATAAGCCTTGCATGGGGTACCTTATCAAACGTCTTGCTGAAATCCATATACACAACACCTGCAGGTCTATCTTCATCCATGTGCTTCGTCACATCCTCAAAAAATTCAATCAGGCTCGTGAGGCACACCCTGCCTTTGACAAAGCCATGCTGACTATTCCTAATCATATTATGCCTCTCTAAATGTTCATAAACCCTGCATCTCAGGATCTTCTCCATCAACTTACCAACTGCTGAAGTAAGACTCACTCGTCTATAATTTCTTGGGCTATCTTTACCCCCTTTCTTAAATAAAGGGACAAAATCTGCAACCCTCCAGTCCTCTGGAACCTCTCCCATCCCCACTGATGATGCAAAGATCATTGCCAGAGACTCAGCAATCTCCTCCCTCGCCTCCCACAGTAGCCTGGGGTACATCTCGTCTGGTCCCAGTGACTTATCCAACTTGATGCTTTTCAAAAGCTTCGGCAGATCCTCTTTCTTAATATCTATGTGCTCAAGCTTTTCAATCTGCTGTAGATCATCCTTACAATTGCCAAGGACCTTTTTCATGGTGAATACTGAAGCAAAGTATTCATTAAGTACCTCTGCTATCTCCTCTGGTTCCATAGACATTTTTCCACTGTCACACTTTGTTGGTCCTGTTCTCTCACGTCTTATGCTCTTGCTCTTCAGATACTTGCAGAATGCCTTGGAGTGTTCCTTAATCTTGCTCGCCAAGGACTTCTCATAGCCCTTTCTTGCTCTCCTAATTTCATTCTTAAGCTCCTTCCTGGTAGTCTTCTAATTTTCTAGATTTCTATCATTACCTAGTTTTTTGACCCTTTCATAAGCTTTCCTGTTTTTCTTGACTAGATTTTCAACAGCCTTTGTATACCATGGTTCCTGTACCCTACCATCCTTACCCTGTCTCATTGGAATGTACCTATGCAGAATGCCACCCAAGTATCCCCCTAACATTTTCCACATTTCTGCCGTATATTTCTGTTCCCAATTCATGTTTCCAAGTACCTGCCTGATAGCTTTATATTACCCTTTACTCCAATTAAACACTTTCTTAACTTGACTGTTCCTATCCTTCTCCAATGCTATAGTAAATGAGATAGAATTGTGATCGCTGTCTCCAAAATGCTCTCCCACTGAGAGACCTAACACTTGACCAGGTTCATTTCCCAATACCAGATCAAGTACAGCCTCTCCTCTTGTAGGCTTATCTACATACTGTGTCAGGAAACTTCCTGAACACGCCTAACAAACTCCACCCCATCTAAACCCCTCACTCTAGGGACATGCCAATCGATATTTAGGAAATCAAAATCTCCCACCACGACAACCCTGTTGTTATTACAACTTTCCAGAATCTGTCTCCCTATCTGCTCCTCTATGTCCCTGTTTCTATTGGGTGGTCTATAAAAAATCACCCAGCAGAGTTATTGACCCCTTTCTGTAGCTGACTTCCACCCACAGAGACTCAGTAGACAATCCCTCCATGACTTCCTCATTTTCTGCAGCCGTGACACTATCTCTGTTCAGCGGTGACATGCCTGACCTCTTTTGCCTCTCTCCCTGTTCTTTCTTAAACAACTAAAGCCTGGCACTCTAAGTAGCCATTCCTGCCCCTGAGCCATTCAAGTATCTGCAATGGCAACAACATCATAGCTCCAAGTACTGATCCACGCTGTAAGATCATCCTCTTTGTTCATGATGCTCCTTGAATTAAAGAACACACATTTCAAACCATCAGTCTGAGCGTATCCCTTCTGTATCACCTGCCTATCCTCCCTCTTGCACTGTCTACAAGCTTTCTCAATTTGTGAGCCAACCCTTCCTTCCTCCGTCTCTTCAGTTTGGTTCCCACCCTCCAGCAATTCTCATTTAAACTCTCCCCAATAGCCTTAGCAAACCTTCCTGCCAGGATACTGGTCCCCCTCCGATTCATGTGCAACCCGTCCACTTTGTAGAGGTCACACCTGCCCCAAAAAAGGTTCGAATGATCCAGAAATCTGAAACGCTGCCTCCTGCTCCATTCCCTCAGCCACGCATTTATCCTCCACCTCACTCTATTCCTACACTTACAGTCGGGTGGCACAGGCAGTAATCCCAAGATTACTACCTCTGTGGCCCTGCTTCTCAAATTTCTTCCTAATTCCCCGTAGTATGCTTTCAGGACCTCCTCCCTTTTCCTACCTATGTCGTTGGTACCAATATGTACCACGACCTCTGGCTGTTCTCCCTCCCACTTCAGGATATCATTGATGCGATCAGAAACATCCCAGACCCTGGCACCTGGGAGGCAAACTACCATCCGTAATTCTTACCTGCGTCCCCCTAACTATAGAGCCCCTATCACGGCTGCCATCTTCTTCCTTTCCCTACCCTTCTGATCATGTCTACTGTAAGCAGAAGAGGTTTATTTTAATTTGGCATCATGTTCCACATAGGTTTTTGTGAGGAAGGTCCTGTTTTGGTGCGATGTTCTCATATTTCAGAGAAATCTAGGTTAATCAGACAACCATTCAACAGCAGGAGAGAACCAGTAGCAGCACATCTCAGTTGACTGATCTCTTAACGACATTGTTACCAGGCGAGACGTGAGAAACTCACTTGGCATAAAATCTTAACTCTCCTCAGTTTAGCCAATCCACAAATACATCTCTTTGACAGAGTAAATGGGAGGAGTATCCTTCCTCCAATCACGTCAACAAAACTTGAATTTAAATTCAAAGATTGCCTCTTTTGCATTCTGTGGCAGAACCAACATACTAAATAGGATAGTTTCAAAATAGATTTAGCATCTCAAAAATAGCACATTATTCATTGGGTATCATCAGCAGCAAAACTTTACACGTCCACCACAATTCATGACCTTGTTACACAGCATATCCTAACACCAACATTACAATCAAACCAAGCTGCTGACCCTGATTCAATGTTAAAATCAGAAGTGTACATGAGCAGAACTTATCAAGTCTAAAAATTACCTGAGACCTGAAGTTACCACACTGTGAGCGTTAAGCAGTTGATCAGCATTAAGTTAACCGGCAGCCCTAAGCCATTGGATCTGAACAAAGGGCTTAAGCCCCTTAAGGGCAACAAAGGGAAATTTAGTGGGGGATATGCAAACAACAGGTTTGCTAAAACAATGATATTTTTGCAGTTTCACCGTGCACAGAAAACTTTGCACTTAAGGGTACAAAAAAAGCTATACTGGAAGAGCACAGCAGGTCAAACAGCACCTTTGGGGGCAGAAGGTGTATGTTGATGTTTTGTACTGACAGCAGATATCACGACAGAGAGTGAACAGGAAATATTACCAGTATATAGCAGTATGGGGAAAGGTGGGACAGAGGCTGGGGGGTGATAAAATGGAGATGGATTGGGGTTCAGATAATGGAAAGATGGAACCAAGTGAGGGACAGGGAAGGAGATGAGGACAAAGAGAGAGGAAAGCTAGCATAGCAGTTATCACAATGTTATTACAGTTCTGGGCTTTGGACTTCCGAATTCGATTCCGATGATGCTGTGTCTGTACAACTACATATCAAACAAATAAAGGCATACACTCAAAGGAGAAGTTAATGTATATATTCATCTTGCAGAAAGAGCCACAAATTAATGTGCATGCATAAGTTATCAGTCATAATTAGTGTTAAGGGAAGTCATTGCGCTAAAAGAAATAGATCCATACATTACACTTCCTCGCTATTTAGACTGAGACCGCACATGTAACAAAACATTCAATTTCCCTTGAACAGACCATATTCAAATAATCATATTTTCACAAAGCAGTCCCTAACTTAGTTCACTGTACTAAAGTTTCATTCTTTGGATGGTGCTCTGTTTTTTTCAGCATAGTGTCTTTGGACCTGTGGAGTGGCATCAAGTTTGGCCAATGCTTTGTCAACGACAACTTTCTCTGTTGCAGACATCACATTGCTGTTAGTGACATGATCATTACTGAGAGGTAAGTCTGGTGGACACAATATGTACGCCTTCTTGGATACAGTTGACTTAGGTGTGTCCTTTGGCTGAGCAGCCAGTGTCTGGTCCACATGATGTCTCCACGTATGATCTCCAAAATCCACTGTGTACATCATGGTTTGGTTCTTCTAACTGTCCTACTGGGTGTCCATTTGACTTCTAGGTAATCACAGACTAGGGTCTCCTGTGCAGCCTTAAATGTCTTTGCTGATTTACTTGGCAATTGGTTGAACTGTTTATTCTGCACTTCCCTCCGGAGATATGGTCTCATGAGATCTAGGCAAGATCTCAGATTCCTGCTCATAAACAGCATTGCAGGTGTTTAATTTGTCATTGCATGAACAGAGTTCTGATACACAAAAATGAAGTTATCCACTTTGTGCTGTAGAGAAGGGTCCTCCTTGTCCATAGTTTTAATGGACTGCTTGAAGGCTTGGGATAAACTTTTCAGTTAACCCATTCATTGTTCGTTGGTGAGGAGGTGACTTGAACATTTTGATGCCATTTTTCTTCCATGAATGTTGTGAACTCTTCTGGCATGTATTGTGGTCCATTGTCCTTCACAATTTGTTCTGGTAAGGTATTTCTGGATACGATAGAATTCTGGAGAATATAGAAGATAGAATTAAGAGTGTGAACAGTACTTTCTGATGTGTTTGACTTCATTGGTATCACTTCAGGTCACTTTGTGAGCATCCACAGCAATCAGAAACATGGAGTTCCTGAATGCCTCAGCAACATCACCATACACTCATTGTCATGGTGACGATGGTCACTCCTACGGGTGTCAAGGTGTCTGTGGTGTATTTTCAAATTTGTTGCATCCCAAAAAACTTCTGGTCAAATTTTCAATCTGTCTATCAATGCCCTGTGACCACATGTTCCGGGCGAGACTCTTCATTTTGACTGTATCCATGTGTCTTTCATGGAGGTTTTCAAACACTCTGGTGTGCTGTTTAGAGGGAACCACAACATGAGATCGACACATCAGGGTTCTTTAATGTACAGCCAGTTGGTCTCATGTGATTAAGAATTCTGGAAACAATGGAATTACCATAACTTAGCTATATTTGCATGTTGATGTCATAGACTTTTCACAATGTTGGGCCATTCCTTGTTTCTCCATGCATTTCAGAATTTGTTAATGGCAGCTGGACCATCAATTCTGTGTGGAACTCTGCTGCTGAGTCACAGAATAAAGACTTTTCTTCTTCAGAAGTCAACAGTGGAAAGTGTGACAAGCCGTCAGCGGGGCTGTGTTGTTTATTACCCTTGAACTCTATGTCATAAGAGTGTGCTCTTAAGAAAAGTGTCCGTGTTGCAACTGGGTAGCAGACATCACTGGGATTCCCTTTCTGGGATTGAAAGTGCACACAAGGGGTGGTGATCTGTCAGTAGAGTAAACTTTTGTCTGTAAATGTAGTGGTTCAATTTCTTTACACCTCATTCTAGACTAGGAGCTTTTCTGTTGACCTGTGCTCAGTCGCATTTTGCGATTCTAAGTGATCTTGAAGCAAATGCAAGTGGACATTCAAATTCATCTTGACCCTGATGGGCAGAGATGGATCTTAATGGGTGAGCAGTTCATCTAATGTTATTAGTTTCCTGTTTCCTTGAATGCTCTTTCACATCTTTCTGAATACTCCCACTTTGCTTCTGCCTGCAACAGTCCATTCAATGGGTGCAATGCCAAAGATGAGACGATTATACTGGGAAAGTTCCTTGTGAGTGTTGATTGTGGAAGAACTTACTGCTTGATTCCTTGATCTCCATTTGCAGATAGGCTGGTGACAAGTCAGTCTCTGAAAAACTCACCCCACCTGCCAAAGCTGAAAAAGTGTCTTCTATTCGGTGCTGGGGATACTGCAGAGTATGCAGCACAGGGTAATTCCTCACTTTGTAGTCCCCACATGTGCAAACAATTCTGACCTTCCTTTTCTTGATCGCCAGGACAATGGGCATGGCACAATTGCTCCAGTCAACTTTGGAGAGAATGCCTGACACCTCGAAGCTCTGAACTTTAGGACATAGTGCGTAAGGCACTGGGCGTGCTTTATGAAATCTTGGAGTTTCTGATTTATCCAACTCAATTCTGGCCTTCATGCCTTCGAGTTACCAATACCCTTCTCAAACACCTCATTGGTACTACCTGTTGGGCTGCAGTTCACTGTTGATGGCACATTGAAAGATTTGATTGAGTACCTGTATAGTTAGATTTTTCTGAACCATTCACATCCAAAAAGTGCTGGTCCTCCAATTATTAATACATAAAGCTCAAACTACTGTGTTTGGCCTCCATACGACACCTTCATTTTCAGTTTACTTTCGGGAGACACTTTTTCAGTTGTGTAGCTCATTAGCATCAGCAAAATCTTTTCTAATAGTAGGTTAGAAAGCAGTCTATTGCAGTCAGCCCCTGAAATTACAGACAATGCTGATCCTGCATCCAGCTCCATTTTTAGTTGAACACCAGAAACATCTGTTGTTATCCATATGATTTTGTGATCTGCTTCAGTAATGGTGTACTGTTCCAGGCATGACACCTCACCTTTGTCAGCCTCTGTGTTGTCTGATTCATAAGAACATAAGAAATAGGAGCAGGAGTAGGCTATCTGGCCCATCGAGCCTGCTCCACCATTCAATAAAATCAAAGCTGACCTAACTGTGGACTTATCTCCACTTACATGCCATTTGCCCAAAGCCCTTAATTCCACAACTATGCAAAAGTCTATCCAACCTTATCTTAAATATATTTACTGAGGTAGCCGACACTGCTTCATTGGGCAGAAAATGTCACAGGTACACCACTCTTTGGGAAAAGTGGTTCCTCCTCATTTCCATCTTTAATTTACTCCCCCAAATACTGTGGCTAGGTCCCGTAGCTCTCGTTTCACTTGCCAGTGGAAACAACTTTCTTGCCACTATCTTACCTATTCCTTTCATATTTTTATATTTTCCTATGAGATCTTCTCTTAACCTTCCGAATTCCAGTGAGTACGTCCCAGGTGACTCAATCTCTCCTCATAGTCTAATCCCCTCATCTATGGAATCAACCTGGTGAACCTCCTGTGCACCGCTTCCAAACCCAGTACATCCTTCCTCAAGTAAAGAGAACAGAACTGCATTCAGTACTCCATATGCAGCCTCATCAGTACCCGCTACAGTTGTAGCACAACCCCCGTGCTCTTAATTTCAATCCCTCTAACAATGATGGCCATCATTCCATTTGCCTTCCTGATGGCTTGCTGCACCTGCAAACCAATCTTTTGTGATTCATGCACAAGCTCTCCCAAGTCCCTCTGCACAGCAGCATGCTGTAATCTGATACCATATAATTAATAATTTGTTCTCCCATTTTTCCTTACATAGAAGATGGCATCACAGTTTCCAACATTGTACTCCATCTACCAGATCCTTGCTGCTCACTTAACTTCTTTGTATCTCTCTGCAGGCTCTCCATATCCTCTGCAGAATTTGCTTTTCTACTCCATTTAGCGTCATCAGCAAACTTAGATACACTACACTCGGTCCCCTCTTCCAGACCATTAATGTATATCGTGAGCATTTGTGGGCCCAGCACCAACCCATGCGACACAGCACTCATCACTGATTGCCAACCAGAGAAACATCCATGTATCGCAAATCTCTGCTTTCTATCCTCTATCCATGCCAATACATCACCCCCATCTCTATGCATCCTTACCTTATGGATAAGTCTTTTATGTGGCACCTTATCGAATGCCTTCTGAAAATCCAAGTAATACCATCTTACTATTTCCCCCTATCCACTGCGCTTCTTATATCCTCAAAGAACTCCAGTAGGTTTGTCAAACAGGACCTGCCTTTGCTGAATCCATGCTGTGCCCTGCATGATAGACAGTCATAGTCATACTTTATTGATCCCGGGGGAAATTGGTTAATTTGGTTATTGATCCATTTCTTTCCAGATGCCTCGCTATTGCTTCTTCAATGATAGCTTCAAGCATTCTCCCAACTAACAGATGTTAAACCAACTGCCCTATACTTACCTGACTTTTGCCTGTATCCTTTTTTGAACAGTGGCATGACATTCACCTTCTTCCAATCTGTCAGGACCTGCCTAGAGTCCAGTTTCAGATCCAGTCACTTGATGTATTTGTTTGGTTTTGAGTTTGAAACTTCTCCCTCTGTGTGGTTTATCTCTTTGATTGTGCTTTTTGTCTTACATGAACACTATGTGGCCTTGTCTGTGACAGTTCCTGCATTTTTTTTTTCTTTGAAACAACAGTCATTTGCATTATGGGAGGATTTGCCACATCAATAACATTTTTGGCTTTTTGCATCATTCTGGGAAATTTTGTCCATTTCACATTCTAATTTTTTTTTTCTGTAGTTTTGACATGTCCTTTGCTGCAGTCTCTAATGATATTACAATGGTCAATGCCCACTGTAAGGTAAGGTCTCTTTCGAACAGTAGCCTCTTTTGAGTACTTTGACTATGTATGCTATTTTCAAGCCTGTCCCATAAACCATCCAAAAGTCCATGTGTAAAGTTACAGTATTGAAAAAGTTTGTGCAGATCTGTAATATATTCAGAAATGCTTTCAACCTTTGACTGATTGCTTTATGAAATTCAAGTCTCCCAGCTATTATTAATGGTTTTAGCCTGAAGTGATTTGGCGAAATTTCAGCAATTTTGTTGAATGCCTTACTGGCTGGCTTTTCAGGAGTTACTAAGTTGTGTAGGAGACTGTACATTGTAGCACTCATTAAGCTAAGAAGTGTGGAGACTTTCTCTACCTCATACACATCGTTAGCATTACAGCACAGTCCAATGCTCTCGTTATATGATTTCCAGTCCTTATGAGCACTATAAAATTAGTCAACTTTCCACATTCAGGCCATTGTCATGTTATTTTTATGTTAGCTCTGCTGGTTGTGTGTCTCTCATTGTGTACTCTGCACATGCCCTTTTCTAGCATCTGTTAACACCTTCATTTTGGAATCATCCTCGTGAACCTGCTCTGGATTGTCTCCAATGACATAACATTCTTTCTGAGATATGGGTCCCCAAACTGTTGACAATACTCCAAGTGTGGCCTGACATGTGTGTTATAAAGACTCAGCATTATCTCTTACTTTTTATATTTTCTTCCCCTTGAGATGAATGCCAATATTGCATATGCCTTCTTTACTACAGTATCAACCTGTAAATTAACCTTCTGGTAGTCTTGCATGTGGACTCCTAAGTCCCTCTGTACCTCTGATGTTTGAATTTTCTCCCCATTTAGATAATATTCTGCACTTCTGTCCCTTTTACCAAAATGCATTAGCATACTTTTCCCAACACTGCCTTCTATCTGTTACTTTTTTTGCCCATTGCGACTTGGTGCATTCGCATTGATTCCTCTTTTGGTAAAGGCAATATTTCCCTTTACAAAAACCATACGACTTTAACTTATTTCAGTATTAGTCTCCAAGTACGCCAAAACTCATCCTTAACAATGGACTCCAACATTTTCCCAACTACTGAGGTTAGGTAACATACGCAAAATGCCAGAGGAACTCAGCAGGCCAGGCAGCATCTATAGAAAAGAGTATAGTTGACGTTTCGGGCCGAGATCCTTCATCAGGACTGGGGAAAACAAGATGAGGAGTCAGTGAGGAAGGTGGGGGGAGGGGAGGAAGAAGCACAAGATGAGGTGAAATCAGGGGGTTGGTAAGGTGGGGGGGTGAAGTAAAGAGCTGGAAATTTGATTGGTGAAAGATACAGGGCTGTAGAAAGGGGAATCTATTAGGAAAGGACAGAAGGCCATGGAGGAAAGAAAAGGGGGAGGAGCACCAGAGGAAGGTGATGGGCAGGTAAGGAGATAAGGTGAGAGAGGGAAATGGGAATGGGGTCTGGTGAAGGAGAGCAGGGGGAGGGGCATTACCGGAAGTTCAAGAAACTGATGTTCATGCTATCAGGTTGGAGGCTACCCAGGCAGAATAGAAGGTGTTGCAGCTTCAGCCTGAGTGTGGTCTTGTTGCAACAGTAGAGGAGGCCACGGACTGACGTGCTGGAATGGGAATGGGAAATGTAATTTCAATGGGTGGCCACTGGGAGATCCTATAATTTCCTTTCTTTGCCTTCGTCCCTTCTTAAAGTGTGGAGTGACATTTGCAATTTTCCAGTCCTCTGGAACCATGCCAGAATCAAGTGATTCTTGAAAGTTCATAACCAATTCATCTCCTATCTCTTCAGCAATCTCTTTCAGGATTCTGGGATGTAGTCCATCTGGTCCAGGTGACTTATCCACCTTAATACCTTTCAATTTGCCTCACACTTTTTCCTTTGCTCCCTGACACTCATGGACCTTTGGCACACTGTCAGTGTCTTGCACAATGAAGACTGATGCAATGTACTGAATAATTTGATCTGCCACTTCTTTGTCCGCCATTATTACCTCATAATTTTCCAGTGATCCAATATCAACTCACACCTCCCTTTTAGTCTTTATATAATGGAAAAACTTTTAGGGTCCTGCTTTATAATATTGGTTAATTGCTTTCATATATCATCTTTTCCCTTCTTACGGGTCGTTGTTGCCTTTTGTTGGATTTTAAAAACTTCCCACTCATTTTTGCTCCATTATGTTCCCTTTCCTTGGCTTTTATGCTGTCCTTAACATCCTTTGTCAGCCAGCCATCTGTGGGACACATCTATCCTGTGCCTTGTGAACTATTCCCAGAAACTGCAGCCACCTCTGCTCTGCTGTCAGCCCTGCCAGTATCCTCCCTTGCCTTAAGCTGCCTACTAAATCTGGATTATTGCACAACACCCCATGTAAGTTAGCCTTTCCCTGAGTGGGCTTAAGTAGAAGCTGCTCGAAAAAACCTTCTCATAAGCATTCAACAAATTCCCTCTAGAGCTGCACATTAATATGATTTTCCCCATCCCCTTGCTTATTGAAGTCCTTCATTACAATTGTGACATTACCCAAATTACATACCCTTTCCAGCTCCCTTTGTACTCTCAACCCCACATCTTCGCTACTTTTTGGAGGCCTATATATCATTCCTATAATGTTTTGTTTTTAGCCCTGCAGTTTCTGAGCATTAAGTTGGAGGACAGGAGCCTGGAGACACACACTCAATTTTGAAAGCTTCTTCCCATCCGCCATCAGATTTCTGAATGGACAACGAACCAACGACAATTTGGTCAGCATTTTTCTTTCCTTTATTTTTGCAGTACTTATTTATTTTTTTTTTATGTAGCCACCTTATTACAATTTACAGCTTTTCAGGCTTGTACTGCTGCAACAAAACAACAAATTTCTCGACATATGCCGGTGAAATTAAAGCTAATTCTGATTCTGTCTGCATTAACAGGTTTATTGTAAATTGTCCATGATGGACAGGGGCGTGTGTGTGTGTGTGTGTGTGTGTGTGTGTGTGTGTGTGAGATGAACCCTTTGGACCAGTGAGGGGGGGCTGTTAGCAGAGCTTGATTAACTTCACATGGCATCAGCCTGCCAAGGACAGGCAGTTGGACGGCATGATCAGCTTCTTCAGGAATTACCAGCATTATTGCAGAAAGACCCTGGTTTTGCACAGTCACCAACGTGTCCTGCTACGTGTTCCCAGAACTAGCGTGGAGAGTCAATTAATCAGTCGGCCCTGGAGTGTAACACTGGGGCCCCTGAGTCTTGCCACGGATTCTGAAGTCACTGCTCCTTCATCTTTGAATTAAAACCCACAATTTTCTCGTCAGACAGGAGTAAGGAGGCCTATATAATTTCCCTTCTCTGGGGCAGAGCCCTTTCATGGGCAACAGCTTTATGGGAGAAAGACGCTCCTCTGTATTCCGATATAAAGTTATTTCTAAGAATGATGAGAAGAATATTTTGTCATTCTTGCAGAGGCCCAGAGGCAGCCAACAGACTCCTCCAGCTGCATCAGGAAGTGCGATCCATGACTCACTGTTCCACTGATTCCCGTACCCTTGTGGCCGAGTGCAGGTGGGATGAAAACGATTTGTTTGCTCTGTTTGGTGGGGTGGGGTGGGGTGGGGGGGAGAATTAAAGGACCGATTTAAAGACGTTCTTTCAACCAGGGACCAGGTAGGTGATTTGGATGAATTTTTGGACATGTCCACAAGAATTGACAGTCATAAATCCAATTTCCCTCAGAAGTACGGTTCTCAGAACTATCCATGCACAATCTGATGTGCATGCACTATCCTTGCTCAATCTGATAACCAATGCAAATCCCGCAGTCATCTCCGGAACAACCTATGCAACCTGGAAGAACCCTGGTCTCTCCAGCAGCGTGAGAGGGACGTATGCGGTAGAGGTGTTGCTTACTCTATGGTAATGCTGGTGATTTCTGAGTGACTTGTCCCAAGTTGTTGGGAAAACATGCAGGACCCTCCAATGAGTGGGAGAACTGTGACTATCTCAAGTTTCTCTCCCGTTTGGTCACGTCAGAAGCATCAACATGCACCTTCTGCTGCCAAAGGTGCTGTTTGACCTGCTGTGTTCTTCCAGTATTGCCTTTTTTGCACCCTTGAGTAACAATGTATTTTGTGTTCTCAGTGACAACTGGAAAAAATAACATCGTTTTCATAAATCTGTTGTTTGTATATCCCCTATTAAATTCCCCTTGTTGCCTTTCAGGGGCTTAAGCCCTTTGTTCAGATCCACTGACTTAGAGTTTCCAGTTAACTTTATGCTGATCAACTGCTTACATAGGAACATAGAAAGCCTGCAGCACAATACATGTCCTTCGACACACAAAGTTGTGCCGAACGTGTCCCTACCTTAGAAATTACTGGGATTACCTATAAGCGCTCTATTTTTCTAAGCTCCATGTAACTATCCAAAAGTCTCTTAAAAGATCCTATCGTATCTGCCTCCACCACCATTGCCGGCAGCCCATCCCACGCATGCACCACTCTCTGCGTAAAAAAAGCTTTCCCCTGACATCTCCTCTGTACCTACACCCAAGCACCTTAAACCTGTGCCCCCTTGTGGCAGCCTTTTCAGCCCTGCGATAAAGCCTCTGACTATCCAGATGATCAATGTGCCTCATCACCTTACTTTGCTTTACTTTACTTTATACTTTATTGTCACCAAACAATTGGTCCTAGAACGTACAATCATCACAGAGATATTTGATTCTGTGCTTCACACTCCCTGGATTACAAATATTAAATATTAAAGATATTAAAAATATTTAAAATGTGTAAATATTAAAATTTTAAATTATGAATCATAAATAGAAAATTAAAAAATGGGAAGTAAGGTAGTGCAAAAAAACCCCAAGAGACAGGTCCGGATATTTGGAGGGTACGGCCCAGATCCGGGTCAGGATCCATTCAGCAGTCTTATCACAGTTTTAAAAGAAGTTGTTCCCATATCTGGCCATACAAGTCTTCAAGCTCCTGAACCTTCTCTTGGAGGGAAGAGGGATGAAAAGAATATTGGCTGGGTGGGTTGTGTCCTTGATTATCCTGGCAGCACTGCTATGACAGCGTGCGGTGTAAGGTGAGTCCGCGGACGGAAGATTGGTTTGTGTGATGTGCTGCGCCATGTTCATGATCTTCTGCACTTCTTTCGGTCTTTGACAAGACAACTTCCATACCAGGTTGTGATGCACCCTAGAAGAATGCTTTCTATGGTGCATTTATAAAAAATAGTGAGTGTTTTAGGGGACAGGCGAGATTTCTTTAGTTTTCTCAGGAAGTAAAGGCGCTGGTGGGCCTTCTTGGCAGTGAACTCTGCTTGGTTGGACCAAGTCAGGTCATTTGTGATATTGACTCCGAGGAACTTGAAGCTTTTGACCTGTTCCACTTGGGCACCATCGATGTAACTTGGGTCCTGCGGTCTGCTAATCTTTCTGAAGTCAACAACCAATTCCTTCGTCTTGCTGACATTGAGGGATAGGTTATTGTCTTCGCACCATGCCACCAGGTTCTTAACTTCCTCTCTGTACTCAAACTCATCACTACCCAAGATACGGCCTACAATTGTTTTGTCATCAGCAAACTTATATATTGAGTTTGATGGAAACTTGGCTACACAATCATGGATGTACAGTGAGTACAGCAGGGGGCTGAGTACACAGCCTTGTGGGGCACTGGTGCTCAGAGTGATTGTAGAGGAGAGCTTATCCCTATTTTTACAGCCTGGGTCCTGTCTGTGAGGAAGTTGAAGATCCAGCCGCAGAACTCTATGCTAAAGCCCAGGTTCCGGAGCTTAGGAATCAGTTTATTTGGAATGATGGTATTAAAGGCAGAGCTGTAGTCAATGAAAAGGAGCGTTATGTATGCATCTTTATTCTCCAGGTGTTCTAAGGAAGAATGTAGGGCCGTTGACCTGTTGCTCCGGTTGGTGAATTGCAAAGCGTCGAGGTTGACCGGTAGGCTGTGGTTGATGTGTGCCATAACCAATCGCTCGAAGCACTTCATAGCAATTGATGTCAGAGCCACAGGTCGATAGTCATTCAGGCATGCCACCTTGCTCTTCTTCGGCACTGGGATTATTGTTGCCTTCTTAAAACACGAGGGGATCTTAGACTGAAGCAAGGAGCAGTTGAAAATGTCAGCAAACACTCCAGCTAGCTCGCTTGCACAGGCCCGGAGAACCCATCCCAGGATGCCATCTGGGCCCGTCGCCTTCCCTGGATTTATCTTCAGGAAGGCCCTTCTAATGTCCTCCTCGGTGACGATGAATCTCGATGCCACCAGGTCTGGTTCATCCGTAGGGAGCGGGATGCTCCTCTTCTGCTCGAATCTTGCATAGAATACGTTAAATTCGTCAGGAAGAGAAGTGCCTCAGTTATTCATATTCGCAGCCTTTTCTTTGCACCCAGTGATCTCATTTAGACCCTGCCATAGTATACTGGCATCCCTTTGGTGAGCTTGGGCTTCCAACTTGGCTCGATATTGCCTCTTGGCACCCTTAATGGCTTTCCGGAGTTCACGCCTGGATTCCGTGTAGCGACTGGTATCCCCGGACCTGAAAGCCGCAGCTCTATCCTTTAAAAGGAACTTGACCTCATAATTCATCCAAGGTTTCCGGTTAGGGAATACCTGGATCGTCTTGCGAGACACACAGTCCTCCGTTAATTATACTTTATTTTCACCAAACAATTGATACTAGAGCATACAATCATCACAGCGATATTTGATTCTGCTCTTCATGCTCCCTGGAGTACAAATTGATAGTAAATATTAAAAATTTAAAATATAAATCATAAATAGAAAATAGAAAAGGGTAAGTAAGGTAGTGCAAAAAAAACAAAAGGCAGTTCCGGATATTTGGAGGGTATGGCCCAGATCCGGGTCAGGATCCGTTATACAACTCTATCAGGTCACCTCTCATCCTCCGTCGCCCCAAGGAGAGAAGGCCGAATTCACTCACTCTGTTTTCATAAGGCATGCTCCCCAATCCGGGCAACATCCTTGCAAATCTCCTCTGCACCCTTTCTATGGTTTCCTTTCTGGAGTGGTTTTACCATCTTTAAATATCTTGGGGAAACACCACATTCTGTGAGAGCCTTGGTTGCATCTGGATCGGCGGGAATTTTTTTGGATGTAGGACTGGCAAAAAAAATCCCAATCCTGAGGCACGGCTCGACCAGCCGATATCTACTATGGCCGTGGGTAGTTGCTTTGGAAGCGGGATAAATCCTTTATCTTCCATCGCTCTCAAGTTGACTATTGGAAATCATGAAAAGATGATTAATTTCTATTGTATTCATTCTCCAGACATTCCCCTAATCCTTGGTTATCTGTGGTTACACCATCATGATCCTTGAAGTTACTGGGTTTTCTGGCACCATTCAGGGTTGGTTGAGCTTAAGCCAGGACAGGTGCCTTGCTGGAGGGACCGAGACACCTTCCCAAGATTCTGATACGCCGACTCAAGTTTCCAAGATGCCTGCCCAAGTTAATGAGCGACCTGTTGTGAATCATGTCAAGTCGTCAATCGAGTCACTCCCTGTCTCCTCAAGACTAGATGTGAACTCAATGCAGTTTTCTGGAATGCCTTTAGAGTGTTCAGATTTGTTGCAGGTGTTCAAGAAGAACAGAGCAACAAAGATTCACCACAAAGCGACTCTGATTGCACCATCAGTTTACCATCTTGTTTGTATCCTTCCTTGAGAAGGCTCTATGCCTTGTCCACTCATGAGAGGCAAACTGAGGAGGAATATGCTGGTAGTTATGGAGTTACTGCCTTGTGGTTGGTGGCACTGTCTTCCCTCTCTATGTCTGTGAGATAACTATTTGAAGGATGATTTCAACTTGTATCTTTTCATGGAAGTGATGTAAAAAGTTGAGTTTTGTTGTGTCGGAACCTTGATGTAATTGAAGTATGAAAAACATTGGTTGAAGAAAGGATTAAAAAGATATGGACAAGATTTTTTCAGTTGTGGTGTTGTCCTGCCATTGAACTTCTGTAAAGCATGTTCTTGTAAGATGTCAGAATTAGAATCAGGTTTATTATCACCGGCATGTGTTGTGAAATTTGTTAATTTAGCAGCAGCAGTTCAATGCAACAGATAATATAGAAGAAAAATAAATAAAATAATAATAATATCAATAATCATAAACAAATTAGTAAATCAATTACAGTATACATATATTGAATAGATTTAAAATCACGCAAAACAGAAATAATATACATTAAAAAAGTGAGGTAGAGTTCACATGTTCAAATCCATTTCAGAATCGGATGGCAGAGGGGAAGAAGCTGTTCCTGAATTGCTGACTGTGTGCATTCAGGCTTCTGTGCCTCCCACCTGATAGTATCAGTGAGAAAAGGGCACGTCCTGGATATTGGAGGTAGGTTAGAAGCTGTAAAAGAACCTCTCTACGATAAACAGTACTTTGCAATATCTGAGTTATCTACAAAGTTCATTCTGTTGAGTGATAAACAATTCCAAAAGGAGTCTGTGTATTTGATGGCCACTGTGGATCAGTATGTGCTTTTGGAAATCATGGATGGGGTCAAAGGTTGCTGAAGGATGATTGCATCATGGATGTCGAGATGACAACAGCTTTGACCAATATGATCGATTGGCTTTCAATGACACTACCCAATGAAATAGATAGTTGAATTATTGGTTTACTGAAAGTTTTGGCTGTTGTGAAAAAGTTCAGCATTTTAATTGGAGTTACGCTTTCAATAACAGAACAGGTGTTCTCAATGCTGTTTTTTTTCCCAGTTGTAAGAGCAGGAGTGGGTTGCTGTGCTGAAATGCATGCCATTGTTTCCAGCATTCATCAAAGCATTTCACGTGGTTGTTCCTCACATTCCCAGATTGATAATGTCACTCTCCAAAGAAGAGTCCTAATTTGCTATAAGCTGTCAGCTGTAATTATCTGAACTTGTACATTGCATGATCTTCTGGTTTTCAGGCTCCCCTGATCTTTATGAATCTGTCAAAGAAGTAATAAAGGATTTTCCAATTCCAAGTGAGGAAAAGCAAAAGCAGCTACTTAATCAGAATGTCTGAATGTCACAAAAATGCAGTGGAACCTTTGCACCAAGACTTGCTACAAGATCAGATACTGGAAAGACAGGACTGGCAAATCTTGGCAATATCTGCTTCATGAACAGTGTCATTCAGATCCTTTTCATGGTTTCTGACTGCAGGCATGCTGTTATGCTACTGAAGGAGAGTGATTCAGTCATTAATGATGAAACTTCAATGGTTATTTGCTTTCCTAGAACATAGGCAGTGACCTGCCATCTCTCCCAGCAGCTTGTTGAAAGCTTCATCTCCTCCATGGTTTAATTCAAGAGGTGCAACAGGACTGTACAGAGTATTTCAGTTATCTATTGGAAAGCTACATGAAGAAGTAAAGGTATTCTCATGGACAAAGACATTCAGCCAGTGAACCTTGTAGAGAAGATCAAGATCAAGAGGAAACATTAATAGAAAGAATGTTTGGTGGGAAGATGGTGACTAGAATGCTTTATCAGATCTACCACCACATTTCATAAGTTTCTAAAAATGTGTGATCATTCAAGTGACCTGAGTATTTCAATGAAGATCACTGGTACAGATAACTCAGCATCACAAGCTGAGCAAAAATACATGACTGTTAAGTCTTCAAGTGAACAGCCACAAACAAAATCTCAAATGCATTCAGTGCAAGGGGTACCATTTGCAATAATCAGTTCCCATGGAAAAGCAATGGAGGAGACTGCAGTACCTAGACTTAGTTCCTTGCCACAGTATTCCTTACAGTAGTTTTCTGGGGCAAAATGTATGACTCAGCAAAATGTAGATCAGTGTTGAGCTCATTAACTACTTTCGTTCACAAGAAATGTTGTTGGATGATAATAAATTTCATCATCGCTTAAGGACAGTGTAGAAATATGTGGCAAAAGTGGTGAAATTGACAAGTTCTGCATGAAATCAGAATACAGCACTGTTGCATTTGTCAATGTAATGGAAAAAGTTGGGGAGTGATACCTGAGTAGTTTTGGAATGAGGATTGTTCCACATTGCCAACAAAAAATTGGCATAACTGGGCCCATGTAAGTAGTTATGCTTTTGAGTTTCTTGAGTGTTGTTGAAGATGTTCTCATCCAGACAACTAGACAGCATTCCACTGCACTACTGACTTGAGGCTTGAAGCTGGTGGACAGGATTCAGTGAGTTAGGAGGTGAGTTACTCCATACGGGATTCCAACCTCTGATCTGCTTTTGTAGCCATGTTGTGTATATGGCTGCTTCAGTATCCGGTGAATTGTAACACTCATGCAAGAAAATTACCATTTGGGACCAGTCAATTGTAAGATATCAAAATGTAGGAGATGACGTATCCTGAACACATAAAGTTCATAGAGTGACACTACACAGTAACAGCTTCTTTGGCCAAACTGGTGCATACCCACCAAGATCTCCACCCAAGTCTTCATTGGGTCCCATTTGCCATTGTTTAGCCCAGAATATTCGAAACATTTCCATTCCATGTACCTGCCCAACTGTCCATTAAAAGTTGTTATTGTACATGTCTCAGCCCCTTCCTCTGGCAGCTCACTTCACACCAATGCCATGCTTTGTGTGTAAAAAAAAAATTGCCTGACACCAGACCTCAAGCTCTTCCACCTCAATCCCTTCTCATCCATGTTGCTGACAGCCAGGTGCAGACCATCGGATTTCACTACCTGCACAGTTTCTGATGTTCTAATCAGCTGTGAAATCTGTCTTTTAGCAGTTTGCTGGAGAATGCGGTGGAATAAATCTGCTGTCATTCCTTTCTCCCCTGATACCCAATCGTTATCCCATAAGTCATCAGCCTACTAGTCTGGACTGCAGACGCTTTTGGCAAAACAGTGCAGAGTAATCCAGAGCTCAGCAGTTCCAAGGCTGTCCAAGATCCCCCTTGTTCCTATGTACTTCCTACAGGATAGTTTCAAAATAGATTTAGCATCTCAAAAATAGCGCATGATTCATTGGGTATTATCAGCAGCAAAACTTTACATGTCCACCACAATTCATGACCTTGTTACTCAGTATATCCTAACTCCAGCATTACAATCAAACCAAGCTGCTGACCTTGATTCAATGTTAAAAACAGAAGTGTACATGAGCAGAACTTGTCAAGTCTAAAAATTATCTGAGACCTGAAGTTACCACACTGTGAGCATTAAGCAGATGATCAGCATTAAGTTAACTGGCAGCCCTGAGCCATTGGATCTGAACAAAGGGCTTAAGCCCCTTAAGGGCAACAAAGGGAAATTTAATGGGGGATATGCAAACAACTGATTTGCTGAAACGATGATATTTTTCCCAGTTTCACTGTGAACACATAAAACATATCACTTAAGGGTACAAAAAAAGAATACTGCAAGAACACAGCAGGTCAAACAGCACCTTTGGAGGCAGAAAGTCTATGTTGATGTTTTGTACTGAGAACAGATATCATGACAGAGAGTGAACAGGAAATATTATCAATATCTAGCAATATGAAGAAAGGTGGGACAGAGGCTAGGAGGTGAAAAATAGAGATAGATAGGGGTTCAGCTATTGGTGTATCTTGAAAGTTGTTGCATTACAAAAAGCTTTTGGTCAAGATTTCAATACGTCTATCGATTCCTGGTGACCACATGTTGTTCCGGGTCAGACTCTTCATTTTGACTGTACCGAAGTGTCTTTCTTGCAGGTTTTCTAACACTCTGGTGTGCAGTTTAGAGGGGACCACAACATGAGATCCACACATCAGTGTTCTTTGACATACAGCCAGTTGGTCTCATGTGACTAAAAATTCTGCAAACAATGGGATCGCAATAACGTGGCCATCTTTGCCTGGTGATGTCAATGACTTTTCACAATGTTGGGTCATTCCTAGTTTCTCCATGCAATTTAGAATTTGTTACTGGCAGCTGGTCCATCAATTCTGTGTGGACTCTTCTGCTGGGTCACAGAATGAAGACTTCTCTACTTCAGAAGTCAACAGTAGAAGATGTGTCAAGCTTTCAGCAGTGCTGTGTTGTTTGGTAGCCATGAACGCTATGTCGTAAGAGTGGGCTCTTAGGAAAAGTGTTGAAGAGTCCTGATGAAGGGTCTCGACCTGAAACGTCAACTGTACCTTTTCCTATAGATGCTGCCTGGCCTGCTGTGTTCCACCAGCATTTTCTGAGTGTTGCTGTTCTAGGCATGACAGCTCACCTTTGTCAGGCTCTGTGTTGTTGATTCAGAAGAACCTAAGAAATAGGAGCAGGAGTATTGGATTGGTTAGCCAATAGAAGGCAGAGAGTTTGTATAAATGGGTATTTCTCCAGTTGGCAGTCAGTGGTGAGTGGGGTGCCGCAGGGGTCGGTGTTGGGCCTGCAGCTGTTTACCATTTACGTTGATGATTTGGAAGAGATGACTGAGTGTAGCGTAGCAAAATTTGCTGATGACACTAAATTGAGTGGAAAAGCAAATTATACAGAGGATGTGGAGAGTTTTCAGAGGGATACACATATGTTAAATGAGTTGGCCAAGGTCTGGCAGATGGAATACAAAGTTGCTAAATGCAATATCATCCATTTTGGAAGGAATAATAGAAGAGCAGATTATTATTTAAATGGTGAAAGATTGTAGCAGGCTGTTGTGCAGAGGGACTTGGGAGTGCTTGTGCATGAAACACAAAAAGTTGGCTTGCAGGTACAACAAGTTATTAAGAAGGCAAATCGAATGTTGGCCTTCATTGCTGGAGGGATTGAATTCAAGATCAGGGACATCATGCTGCAACTTATACAGGGTTCTGGTGAGGCCACATCTGGGGTACCATGTACAGTTCTGGTCTCCATACTTGAGGAAGGATATACTGGCTTTGGAGGCAGTGCAGAATAGGTTCACTAGGTTGATTCTAGTGATGAGGGGGTTAACCTATGAGGAGAGATTGAGTCACCTGGGACGATACTCTCTGGAATTCAGAAGAATGAGAGGGGATCTTATAGGAATATACAAAATTTTGGAAGGGATAGATAAGGTAGAAGTAGGAAAGTTGGTCGGTGAGACTAGAGCTAGGGGACATTGCCTCAAGACTCAGGGAAGAAGATTTAGTATGGAGATGAGGAGAAACTGTTTTTGCCAGAGAGTGGTGAATCCATGGATTTCTCTGCCTAGGGAAGCAGTTGAGGCATCTTCACTAAAATATTTAAGATACAGTTAGATAGATTTTTACATAATAAGGGAATTAAGGGTTATGGGGAAAAGGCAGGTAGATGGAGCTAAGTTTACGGAGAGATTAGTCATGATCTTATTGAATGGCAGGGCAGGCTCGATGGGCTGGATGGCCTGTTCCATAGTTCTTATGCTCTTATGTTCAGGCCATTTGGCCCATCAAGACTGCTCCACCATTCAATCAAAATCAAGGCTGACCTGACCATGGACTTATCTCCACTTATATCCCATTTACTCCAAACACTTAATTCCTCTACTATGCAAAAAGCTATCTAACCTTATCTTACTGAGGTAGTCTACACTGCTTCATTGGGCAGAGAATTTCACAGATTCACCACTCTTTGGGAAAAGCAGATCTTCCTAATCTCTGTCATAAATTTACTCCCCCCAAATCCTGAGCCTAAGTCCCCTAGCTCTACTCTCACCTACCAGTGGAAACAACTTTCTTGCCACTATCTTATATAGCCCTTTCAAAATTTTATATTCTCCTATGAGATCATTTTTCAACTTTCTGAGTTCCAGTGAGTGCAGTCCCAGGTGACTCGATCTCTCCTCATAGTGTTACGTACCCTGTAACTGGGTTGCCAAACCAGCAGAAATGGACCACTCAGTTGGAGTCTGGATTACTGGAACTAAGAAAGTTTTATTAAAGAAATAAGCAACACTGTACTCTAATAGTAAGGATATAAATGCAATAGGTTAGCAATGAATAAACACACATGTACACAGAACTGGGATAATAGGATCAATCAAGCTCTATCACAGTCTAGGGGTAAAATGATCAATCACAAGTGACAGAGTTCAGTTTAGTTCAGTTCACAGTAATTGCCGTCGTGCCGTTGGGGAGAGAGAGAGAGTATGAGTATGCAAATCGAATTCCACACAGACCTTCGATATTCCTCGCAGTTAGCTTTCGGGCGAGCCCTTTGTAATGTCTTCTGAGGTCACCGACTGTGACCCCTCCGTTCCAGATACGATCGTACTTCTGCGGTGAACTCGGCACCCAGGCAAGGGCGGACACACACACCAGGGTCCCGCCTGACCGTATCTTTCCACCCTGTGCGTCTATGACTGGTCCCGCGAGCAGACCTCCAAGACGCCCACCAACTTGTGGGGGCACACCGCTTCCAGGGTCTCGTTACCTCCTGGTGTCGTGTGTGGGTTGCCTTAGCGAGCCTGTCCGTTTTTATCCCCCTGCAGGGGCATCGCCTGTCCATCAGACTTCAAACAGTTCAAAGCAAACAGTCTCTGACAATACTCGGAACTGTGTCTCCATTCGGTAATCTCTCTCGTCTCTCTCTTATTGGCATTTTGAATGTTCCCCCATTGTCCTCTTATCGGCATCAATCTTCTGATAATTTAGTCTGTTGTCACAATAGTTAATCCCCTCATCTATGGAATCAACCTCGTGAACCGACTATGCATTGCATCCAATCCCAGTGCATCCTTCCTCAAGTAAGAAGGCCAGAACTCCACGCAGTACTCCACATGCAGCCTCACCAGTACCCTGTACCGTTGCAGCATAACCTCCCTGCTCTTAATTTCAATCCCTCTAACAATGATGACCATCTTTCCATTTGCCTTCTTGATAGAATATAATGCCTATTGTAGGTTGAGATCTCTTTCTGACAGTAGCCTCTTTTGTGTACTCTGTCCATGCACGCTACTTACAAGACTGTCCTTTAATACATCAGAAAGTCCATGTCTAAAGTCACAGTACTGAGAAAGTCTGTGCAGTTGTGCAATGCATTCAGAAATTCTTTCAACCTTTGACAGGTTGCTTTTGTGAAATTCAAATCTCCCAGCTGTTACCAGCGGATTTGGGCACATGTGATTTTGCAAAATGCAGCAAATTTGTTGAATGTCTTTTCAAGAGTTACTAAGTTGAGTAAGAGACTGTACGTTGTAGCACCCATTAAGTTAAGAAATGTGGAGACTTTCTTTACTTCGTCCACTTTGTTAGCATTACTATACAGTCCAATGCTGTCACTATACGATTTCCTGTCCTTATGAACACTATGACATTAGTCAACTTTCCGCATTCAGACCATCGTCATGTTATTTTTACGTTAGCTTCGCTGGTTGTGCGTCAGGTTTTCCATTCTTGGAACCGGGTGGAAGGACAGAGTCAAATTGGATCTTGAGAAAAACAGGGACCAACGAGCTTGACGAGAATTGAGACACTGAGCTGTACGGATATATTTCAGATTTTGGTGATCAGTCCAGACTAAGAATGGCACCTTTGCTCTCTCCTGCCAATGTCTCCATTCCTCCAGAGCTAGCGTCACAGCCAGCAGCTCTGGGTTTCCGACATCGTAATTCCGCACTGTGGGAGTGAGGCGGTGAGAGAAGACGGCACAGGGATGTACCTTCTCATCCCTTGGCCGAGCGCTGAGATACAACAGCTCTTACGGCGATGTCAGACGCATCCACCTCCACAATGTACTGCCGGTCGGTGTCGGGTTGAATCAGGATTGGGACAGAGACGAAACGTTCCTTCAGGTCAGAGAATGCTTTTTCAGTAGTAGGGAACCAGGAGAATCCGACAGCCGTTGAGGTAAGAGCAGTGAGTGGTGCAGCCAGTGTACTGTAATTTCTAATGAAGTGGCGATAGAAGTTATCAAAGCCCAAGAAACATTGCCTCTCCTGACGGGTTGAAGGTTGGGACCACTCGACCACCGCCTTGACCTTCTGTTGGTCCATCTGAATGGAACTGCCTGAAATTACATACCCCAGGAAGGAGACAGTATTGCGATGAAACTCACATTTTTCAGATTTCACAAAGAGCTGGTTCTTCAGAAGGCGCTGGAGAACTCCATGGACGTAACCTTTGTGTTCAGCAAGGGACTTATAAAAAATCGAAATGTCGTCGAGATACACAAAAACAAATTGTTTCAGCCTGTCCCTGAGAACGCCATTTACCAGGGCTTGGAAGTCGGCGGGGGCATTCATGAGACCGAATAGCATGACTAGATACTCGGAATGGCCTGAGGCGGTGTTGAAGGCCATCTTCCACTCGTCCCCTTCGCGGATATGGACCATATGGTTGGCGTTACAGAGATCAAACTTGGTGAAAACTGAGACTCCTTGCAGTAGTTCAAAATGCCGAAGTCAAGAGCGGAAGGGGGCAATAGTTTTTAACAGTGACTTCATTCAGTCTCCGGTAATCAATGCATGGATGTAAGGAGCCGGAAATGTAGATGGGGGAAAATGGCAGGGCAATGTAGACTGACGAGGAGCTTGTAACTCACCCTGTGTCCCCAGGGACCCTCTGGAACCCCTCCTTCTGTGGTGTTGCTGAACGCAAACATCAATACGGATGGCCAAATTCACCAGGACTTCAAAGGTGGCAGGAAGGTCCTGGGTGACCAGCTCATCTTTGACGTCATCGGAGAACCCATTCGGAAAGGTGTCATAATGTGCCTCCGGGTTCCAGCCGCTGGAATTGGCTAGGGTCCGGAACTCTCTGGCGTAATCTGACACAGATCTGCGCTCCTGGAGCATGAGCAGGATTTCACGGGGCATCCTCTCTCTCATGTTTGGAGTGATCAAATACTTTTCTCATCTCCTCAGAAAATAACTGAAAACTGATGCAGAAAGATGACCGTGCCTCCCAGACGGCTGTTCCCCATTCTCTCGCCCAACCAGACAGATGAGTGATGATGGAGGCCACCTTGGCTCGATCAGTCGGAAAGGTTGTTGGTTGTAATTCAAAACTGAGGGTGCACTGGGAAAGAAAGGAGCGGCAGGACCGGGTTCTCCTGAGTCCTTTTCTGGAGGAGGCAGACGGGGCTCTTGGGCGGGAGGAGTAAGCGAGAACGCGGAGGGCAGGGCGGAAGATGCAGTCGCAGAAAGTTGATGGAGTGACTGAGTCTGGGCCACAAGATCGGCTACATTGGCAGAAAGCGACTCCACTGACCTGAACATCGAGTCCAGCTGGTTCTGTTCTCTCCCCGGCATCACCCCCTGTTGTACCGGGACAGCTCTCAGACGACCGGGGTCCGTTGGATCCGTCCTTAGCCAGATTGTATAGTCAGGGCGCTGAAGCAGAGGTCCAATCGCAGACCAAGTACTGTGCGCACTGTGTTACTTACTGAGTAGCAAATCCAGAGGGGCAACAAAGACTGCGTCAAGGTTCAGGCAGAGATCAAAAATTCCAGAGGAATTCAAAAACCAGAATCGTGAAACAGGCAGAGTCGATATTCGGATGGACAGAGTTCAGATACGAATACTGGGAAGGCTCAGGAAAACTCACTCGCACAATCTGGCAACAAACAGATGAAAATACAGAACTAAAATACACTGAGCAATAAACAGAGAGGCAGGTGGCAGATGGAGCACAATGAGACAGAATTGGCTGCGAAAAAAAGAGGTAATAATGAGAAACAGGCGATAGGCGGCGCACTCGGTAATACAGGGGCCGGAGTAGAGCAGGAGCGGGTCAGGAACACATGGGGAATGAAAACAAACAAGAGCACATGGCAATACAAAACTATAACTGACAGCAAGGGGGAAAACACACAAAAAGACAAAGTTCAGCTGGAGGTAATGGCTGGAAGAAACACAGTTGGAGAAATTAACTTGTGTATTAAACTTGCAGAGAGATCAATAAATCAAAGCGTATGCATAATTTATCAGTCAATAGTAAGTTGTAAAGGGAGTCATTGCGCTGAATGAAATAGACTCATTACATTAGAGATGCAATCTGTAAGGACTCTGTATGTCCGCCAAGTGGCGTTCAAGGTTTGAGCTACATTTATTATCAAAACATGTATGCAGAATAGAACGCAAAGATTTGTCTTCGCCAGGCAGCCGTGAAACGAAGAAGACATTGGGACCGTTTGAAGAAAAACATCAATGCCCCTCCCCGCCATTTACAAAAAATGAACAAATCATACTAACGGCAACAAGAGAACATCAACGCCCCCCCACCCCCCGCACAAAATCAAATCTTGCGAACGGCTTACTTCTCGGGAATGGATAAGGCCAGGGAAAGACACATACCAGATAGTAAGTTAAGGATGCAACTAGTCCCCATGTGGGGAATCCTAGTTGCTCTCTTCTTGTTAAACACCTGCAACAAGTCCGAATACTCTGAAGGCACTCCAGACGGCTCTGCTGAGTTCACATCCAGTATTGAGGTGTCAGAGAGCAACTCGACTGACTACTTGACATGGTTCACAGCAGGTCGCTCGTGAACTCGGACAGGCATCTTAGAAACTCGGGCAGGCGTTCCAGAATCTTGGGAAGGCGTCTGGGTACCTCCAGGAACGGACTTACCCCAGCTTAAGCTCGACCAACACTGAATTGTGCCAGAAAACCAGTAACACCAACAATTATGAAGGTGTAACCACAGATAACCAAGGATTAGGGGAATGTCTGGAGAATAAATAAGATGGGAATTACTCGTCTTTTCGTGAATTCCAATAGTAAACTTGAGAGCGATGGAAGATAAAAAGATGTGTCCAGTTCCCAATGAGCAACCATCCATGGCCGTAGTAAAGATCGGCTGGTCGAGCGTATTTCAGGAACTTGGATTTTCTCTGCCAGTCAAGAGAGAGAATTTGTTGAATGCCTACGAGAATGCCTTTTTGGAGGAGTTGTGCTTGAGCCTACTTGGGGAAAGGCTATCTTAGATGGGGTGTTCTGTAATAATCCAGATTTAGCAGGAAGCCTAAGTAAAGGGACCCCTGAGGAGACAGTGATCATAACTTGATTGAATTCATACTGCAATATGAGAGGAAGAAGCTTAAGTCAAAAGCATGACTATCACAATGGAATAAAGAGAATAACGGAGGCATGAGAAAAGAGATTGCCCAGGTGTATTGGAGAAGGGTACTGGAGTGGATGACAGGAGAGCAGAGGTGACTGTAGTTCCTGGGAATAGTTTACAAGGCGTAGGATAGATATGTCTCACAGAAGAAGTTCTCAAATGTCAGAACCATGGCTGAAAAGGTGTCACAACCACGGATTCGGCACCGCAGTAGATACGGCAATTGTGCTGGTGAATTTGCACCTGTCAGCTAATTATTATTTAATCATGATGGTACTTAACTCCATACATGTCGCCGTAGTTCTTGTCAAGACTTGGACAGAGCACAGCAATACGTCGCTGCCTGTTTGCCTTCGGCCTTCCCAGAGAAATTGCACTTTCGAGTCAAATGACTCGGAAGACCAGCGGTATCCCTTTTAAATTTTAGATATTCTTTTCTGCCGCAGTGCAGGCTGCGTTCTCCATTTGAGAGTTTTAGTTAACGGCCCTGTTTGGTCTAGCATTTATTGTTTTATTTTCCCTTTAACACTCCGCATTAAAGTCTGTAAACTGCAGACCTGCTTCAGTCTCTCTCGCTCCGCGCTTAGGCCACATTCGAAGCTGGTAACAGCGAGTCTCGAAAACACAAAGATGGACCCAGCAGAGAGAGAGCAGCTGACCTTTGTCGTGAGATTCATTGGTCAGGTAGGAGACAAGCTACAAGCAATGGAATCTGTTCTCAGTGAAGTTACGGAGGTAATGAGGTTGATAACCTTGTGCCGACAAGCCCAGTCTCACTTGGAGGAACAGGTATCGTCCCTATTCGTAGCTGTTCAACAGCTCACCGCAGACAATCGGACTCAAGTGTCTGCGATTTCCGCACTCATGGCCGCTGTCCACGAACTTACTGTGAACAGCCAGCATCGGCTGACAGCCATGAACGTTCTTGCCAACCCAAATCTGCAGCTTCAGGTCGCCTCAGTCCCACTCCTAGCATCTCGCAGGTCCTCCTTTTCTGCTGCCCCGACAATATCTGCTACTTATGCTCCCCTCCCGCTCCTGGACCGGAGCCGACTCCCACGACCTTACAGGAACCGAGTATTCCACCACCAGGCAGATATTCTGGTGATCCCGATGGTGTAGGAATTTTATTACCCAATGCGAGCTGACATTCCAAGCCCAGCCTGCTCATTTTGGTGATGATGTGCGAAAATTGGCGTAAATCGTCAATCTTCTTGGACCTCCATTCAGTCTGTTCAACGCTTTACGGGAGCAAGAATACCCCGCAGCCCAGTCGTTCCGACATTTTGTGGCGGAGTTAAGGAGGGTTTTTGATCTTCCAGTACGCGGTCAGGAGGCTGCCCACCGACTCTTGGACCTGCGCCAAGGCAGAGGAACAGTGAGAGCCTGTGCAGTTAAATTCCGTACCCTTGCAGTAGAGACAGGATGAAATGAGAGATCTCTTATCACTGCCTTCCTGCGTGGACTGAACGCAAGGATTCGGTATGAGATTGTTGTCCGGGAAGAGGAAGATAGTGTGGATGAGCTGATTAATCTGGCTATTCGAGTTGACGACCACGTAATGAATGGTGCAGAGAAAGAAAGTTTCAATCTTCCTATACGCTGCCTGATTATCGTCTTTCCTCGCCCTCTCCCCCTCCCTCACCACCCATCACCCAGCCCACGGAGGAGCCTATGCAAGTGGGACGCATGGGCCTGTCTCAGGTGGAACGAGAGTGGTGCCGGAGAACAGGTTCCTGCCTCTATTGTGGTGATCCAGGACACTTCTGGGCGGCATGTTCCAAGTGTCCAGTAAAAGAGAAAACCCGTCAGCAGGGAGGGGAATCCTGACGGGTCGGTTCTCTCTTCAGTCAGCTTCCCCTACTTCTGTAATGCTCGCAGCTTCCTTGTCGTGGAGGTCTCAGTCCCATGAATTTAAGTCATTTATTGACTTTGGTGCGGCTTGGAACCTTATGGACATCTCTCTTGCTCAAGAGTGGGGAGTTCCAACTCGGGAATTAAGAGAACAGATCAAGGTCAGGGCACTGGACGGTCGACCTCTGGGAACCGGCCAGATCCACCTTTCCAACCAAACCATCCAACGGGTGCTCGAAGGCAACCGACATGAAGAAATATCTTTCTATCCGGTTAATTCACCTGAACTGCCACTGGTACTTGTGCTCTCCTGGTTATCCCGACATATCCCTCGGATCGATCGGTCTCTGAATATGCTGCAAGAGTGGGGACCGACATGCCTGTCTACCTGTCTGGGTGCAGCTCAAGCTCCATTCCATTATCGGCTCCTGAACAACATCAATGTGAAGGACCGCTAACCTCTTCCATTGCTGGCGTCTGCGTTTGAACATCTGCAGGGAGCAATTATATATTCCAAAACTTGATCTGCGCAATGCTTACAATCTAATTCGCATAGGAGAAGACGATGAGTGGAAAACGGCAAAACGGCTTTCAACACAGCTAATGGCCACTATGAATACCTGGTGATGTCTTTTGGTCTGGCCAACGCCCCCGCTGTATTCCAGACCTTGGTTAACGACGCAAACAAGAGGAATTCTGCAGATGCTGGAAATTCAAGCAACACACATCAAAGTTGCTGGTGAACGCAGCAGGCCAGGCAGCATCTCTAGGAAGAGGTACAGTCGACGTTTCAGGCCGAGGCACTTCGTCAGGACTAACTGAAGGAAGAGTTAGTAAGAGATTTGAAAGTGGGAGGGGGAGGGGGAGATCCAAAATTGTAGGAGAAGACGGGAGGGGGAGGGATGGAGCCAAGAGCTGGACAGGTGATTGGCAAAGGGGATAAGAGAGGATCATGGGACAGGAGGCCCAGGGAGAAGAAAAATGCGGGGGGGGGTGGAAACCCAGAGGATGGGCAAGGGGTATAGTCAGAGGGACAGAAGGAGAAAAAGGAGTGTGAGAGAAAGAATGTGTGTATAAAAGTAAATAGCGGATGGGGTACGAGGGGGAGGTGGGGCATTAGCGGAAGTTAGAGAAGTCAATGTTCATGCCATCAGGTTGGAGGCTACCCAGTCAGAATATAAAGTGTTGTTCCTCCAACCTGAGTGTGGGGTCATCTTTACAGTAGAGGAGGCCGTGAATAGACATGTCAGAATGGGAGTGAGATGTGGAATTAAAATGTGTGGCCACTGGGAGATCTTGCTTTCTCTGGCGGGCAGAGTGTAGGTGTTCAGCAAAACGGTCTCCCAGTCTGCCCTTACACTTCCTCCCTTACCACCATTCAGGGCCCCAGACAGTCCTTCCAGGTGAGGCGACACTTGACCTGTGAGTCGGCCGGGGTGATATACTGCGTCCGGTGCTCCCGATGTGGCCTTCTATATATTGGCGAGACCCGACGCAGACTGGGAGACCGTTTTGCTGAACACCTACGCTCTGTCCGCCCTCGTACCCCATCCGCTATTTATTTTTATGCACACATTCTTTCTCTCAGTCTCCTTTTTCTCCCTCTGTCCCTCTGACTATACCCCTTGCCCATCCTCTGGGTTTCCACACGCCCCCTCCCCGCCTTTTCCTTCTCCCTGGGCCTCCTGTCCCATGATCCTCTCCTATCCCCTTTGCCAATCATCTGTCCAGCTCTTCGCTCCATTCCTCCCCCTCCTGTCTTCTCCTATCATTTTGGATCTTCCCCTCCCCCTCCCACATTCAAATCTCTTACTAACTCTTCCTTCAGTTAGTCCTGACGAGGGTCTCGGCCTGAAACGTTGACTGTACCTATTGCTAGAGATGCTGCCCAGCCTGCTGCGTTCACCAGCAACTTTGATGTGTTTTCCTTGGTTAACGATGTGCTCAGGGACATGTTGGATAGATGACATCCTTATCTATTCCCTCTCTTATCCGGAGCACGTCTAGTATGTCCAGAGAGTACTCTCAGATACCTTCTTGAAAATATCCTGTACACCAAGCTTGAATAATTTGAAATCCATTAAGACCAGGTGTCGTTTTTGGGCTATATACTTACCCCAAACAGTGTTCAAATGGACCCTAGTATATTTCAGGCAGTTGCAGAGTGGCCCAAACAGTCCACAGTCAAACAGGTACGGCACTTCATGGGGTTTGCGAACCTTCATCGCCGCTTCATCCGGAATGTCGGCTCTATCGTGTCTCCAAATAATGCACTGACCAATAAGACCTCGGCAGGATTCCACTGGACTGACGATGTCGACCAAGCATTTTCAGAGCTAAAGCGACGTTTCACCAGTGCCCCGCTGCAGCAACACCCAGACCCATGTCAGACATTCATTGTCGATGTGGATGCATCCGGTGTAGGCATTGGAGCTGTGACTCTCTCAGCGCTCGTTTGCAGATAGCCGGCTGCACCCTTGTGCCTTTCTTTCCGGTCGCTTGACTCCGGCAGAGGGCAATTACGACGGTGGGAACATGGGGCGTCTGGCTGTCAAGGAGGTCTTCGCTGAATGGCGACACTGGCTGGAGGGGCAGAGCATCCATTTTCGGTCTGACAGATCACACTGTTCAATTTTATCCTCACTTATCGGCCCGGCAGCAAGTATACAAAGGCCGACGCTCTCTCCCGGCAGTTTGACGGATCTGAGGACAATGCCGATCCAGAGCCCATTTGGTCCCCTAATCTGAGGAAAGACATCCTTGCCATAGAGGGAGTACAAAGAAGGTTCACCGGATTGATTCCTGGGATGGCAGGATTTTCATATGATGAAAGACTGGATCGGCTAGCCTTATACTCGTTGGAATTTAGAAGATTGAGGGGGAATCTTATTGAAACGTACAAAATCCTAAAGGGATTGGACAGGCTAGATGCAGGAAGATTGCTCCCGATGTTGGGGATGTCCAGAACGAGGGGTCACAGTTTGAGGATAAAGGGGAAGCCTTTTAGGACCGAGATTAGGAAAAAACTTCTTCACACAGAGAGTGGTGAATCTGTGGAATTCTCTGCCACAGG
This sequence comes from Mobula birostris, assembly GCF_030028105.1. Taxonomy (NCBI): domain Eukaryota; kingdom Metazoa; phylum Chordata; class Chondrichthyes; order Myliobatiformes; family Myliobatidae; genus Mobula; species Mobula birostris. Next base: position 43,242,954 of record NC_092395.1, read on the forward strand.
AAACAGTTGAGGCCAGTTCATTGGCTATATTCAAGAGGGAGTTAGATATGGCCCTTGTGGCTAAAGGGATCGGGGGTATGGAGGGAAGGCTGGTACAGAGTTCTGAGTTGGATGATCAGCAATGATCAAACTGAATGGCGGTGCAGGCTCGAAGGGCCGAATGGCCTACTCCTGCACCTATTTTCTATATTTTCTATGTTTTCTACGTATCGCTGCTCCGGTGATCTGGGGAATAAAGGCAGGGTTGAGGGCCGCCCAACAATTAAATACAGGCCCAGATGGGTTTCCTCCCAACCGGCTGTTTATCCCCGGTGCGGTGCGTTCCAAAGTGTTAGAATGGGGTCACTCCTTCCATATCTGGCTTGACGTGCGGGAATTTAACGGACTCAGGAGTTTATCAAGAGGTAATTTTGGTGGCCATCTATGTACCAGGATGTCCACGACTTTGTACCTGCCTGTCCCATCTGCGCTCGGAACTAACTATCACGCCAGCGTCCAGCAGGTCTGTTATGTCCATTGCCTGTGCCCCACCGCCTCTGGTCACACCTCTCTGTAGATTTCATCACTGGTCTGCCCCCGTCTAATGGAAACACCGCCATTTAGGTCGTTGTGGATCGATTTTCCAAGGCTGCCCACTTCATTGCCCTCCCCAAGCTCCCATCTGCTCGTGAGACTGCCACACTCCTGGTTCAACACGTGTTCAGGATCCATGGCTTCCCTCAAGACATAGTGTCTGATCGTGGACCACGGTTCACTTCCCGCTTTTGGAGGCTTTCTGGTCTCTTTCAGCAGCCACGGTCAGCCTCTCGTCTGGCCCCTCCACCCCCAATCTAATGGCCAGACTGAGAGAGTGAACCAGGAGTTAGAGACAACCCTGCACTGTCTTGCCTCTTCCAACTCCACGTCCTGGAGCTTCCAATTGGTTTGAGCGGAGATCACCCACAATAACCTCCAGTCATCCTCCATCGGTATGTTTTCCTTTGAATGCCATGAGGGATTCCAGACCCCGCTCTTCCCTGATCAGAAGATCGACTAAGGAGCTCCTGCTGCTGAACAGCTGATTCAGCGCTACCAGCGGACCTCGAGACGATCCAGGGCTTCTCTGCTGCGCGGCCAGGAACAACATTCCCGGCAGGCTGATCGCCTCCGTCGGCAGGTAAGGCCATTCACGCCTGGAGAGGAGGTCTGGCTGGCATCAACAGATCTTCCCCTGGAAGACGAGAACCGGAAATTGGCACAACGCTACGTGGGACCGTTTGTGGTGGAAAAGGCTGTCAACAAGATGTATCTGCCACCATCACTGAAGATCCACCCAGTATTCCATGTTTCCCAGCTCAAGCGGGTAACTACCTCCCCCCGACCCCAGTCACTCCACCTCCTTCCCGCCTGGTAGATGGTTCCCTTGTCTAAACTGTGTGGCACCTCCTAGCATCTCGCCGGGTACGTGGTAAGGTCCAGTAACTTGTGGACTGGGAAGGGTTTTTTCCTGGTGAAAAATACAGTTTGAGTTTTTTCTACTGAAAATCTACATCCTCAAACATAACCCCACTCCACCACTTCATCAATTGTTCTTTGTTGTTTCCTGATTATATGCTCCATGTTCCTGCCTCTTTTCCACAAGGCCCCATTATCTGCAAACAGTGACCTACCTATATCTATATCCACTGGTATCTTTGTGAATACATCATTGATCATAATGATGAAAAGTAACGAGCTAATCACATTACCTTGAGGTGTGCCATTTCCCACTATGCACTATTTTGATAATTCTGATCCAATCCAAACTAGAATTTTTCCACCAAACAAAAAATCTTTCATCCAATTAAAAACTATCCCACCAACATCCATCTTGTGCAGTTTAATTAACAATCCTACCTTCCACATCATATCATAGGCTTTTTCAATGTCAAAAAAACACTGTAACTACAGACTCTTATTTTGCCTAGGCCTTTCTTATTTCAGTTTCTAACCTTATCACTGAGTCCATGGAATTCCTTCCCTTCCTAAAACCACTCTTATAACTTGCCAGCATTGCCCTCTTCTCAAGCTCATACTATAACTTTTCTGTTATCATTCTTTCCATTATCTTACATATATTTGATGTTAGTGCTATTGGTCTGTAGCTAGTGGGTTTTGACGGATCCTTGCCTAGTTTCCTTATTGGAATTACTACCACTTCTTTCCATGCACTTGGTAATCTTTCCTCCTCCCACACTCTGTTATAAAAATGCAGCAACTTCAAGAACGCCCCTTCTCCTAGACTTTTTCATATAACATAGCATATCAGATCTTTCCCTGGCGAGGTTGGTCTCGATCTCTTTATTGCTCTCACCATTTCTGCCAACGTAAATGGATCATCAATTACATCATCTGTTCCTTCCCTCCTGTTTAACACACCTGGGTGTTGACTCATTGTTCTTTCCCTTCTCTTTCTCCCTTCTTCAGACAAATTTTCTGAACTGTGTATTTGTAGAAACAACTTGGCCATGATCTCCACCTTATCCCTACTGGAGACTGCTGTTTCCTCCTCAGATATCATTACTGGATATTCCCATTCCCTTCTATCTCTGCCCCCCCCATCCTCTTAATCATTCTCCATACCTCTCCCACAGGTGTTGTTCTTCCTATTTTGTTTCAAAAACTCCTCCAGCTTGCCCTTTGAGCTTGACATATAGTTCTCACCACTGCCTGTGCCTTCTTACATTGAATCAAATCCTGCATTTTATGGGTTCTTTTAACTAGCTTGAAAGCCCTATTTCTGTTTTTTACAGCCTGACAACATTCCCCTGCACACCATGGTACCAGTTTTCTATTCATCCTATATTTACTCCTGGGTATAGCTCCTTCTGCTGCCATAATAATTGCGGGAGTCACCTGACTGTTTAAGTCATCTATATTTCCAAAAATGTCAATCTTTGTCAATGCTTCTTCACTCAACTTCTGGGACTTACCCCAATCTGCTTTTCCAAACACCCACTTTGGGATTCCACCACCTGGTCTTACTTCAACTCTTTCACCCACTGAACACAAAACAGGGTAGTGTTCACTTCCTACTGTTGAAGCAGTCCAAACTCCCTAGTTACTAATGCCAGCCAAGGTATTACAAACTAATATAATATCTAATACTGACTCAGTTCCTGTTGTTATATTTATCCTTGTTCCTCTACTACTATCATTCATACATACCAAATCCCTTTCTTCCATCAAATCTTCAATTACCTTTCCATTTAAATCTGTAATCGTATCCCCCATATTGTGCTTGAACATTGAAATCTGCACACCACACTGCTTTATGTCTGTGTTGTCCTTGTATCCTTAATAGGTTGTCCAAATCCAATCTTTTACATGGATTGTAGTAGTTAATTATAACCACTGCCTCCCCTCTCTCCCACACTTCCACTACTATGTATTGTTGATCATCTCCTTTTTCCAGTACCCTATATGGTATACCTTGCTTGACTAACATAGCACAACCCCCTTCTTCCCCTAGATTTCTATCTTTCCTTATCATTGTATACCCATAATACCACAAAGTCTAAGGTTGGTTTCACCTAAGTTTCCTGAATACACACTACATCCGGTTTTACAACCATTTCTTTCAAAAGTGTTTGAATTTCTGGCTATTGGCCAGTAAGCTCCTTCCATTCCATTGCAAAATTAGTATTAACAACCCATGACACTTCCTGGCTTGACTGATTAGTGAAGTTCTCCCTCACTTCTTCCCAAGTTGGTTCTACTGACCCCAAATGGTTCACTGCTGTGTTGACCACCAGCTGAACTTTGTCCCTTCTTGACTTTACCTCAGCTGTATTATTAATCACTCCAGCAATGAATGTTACCAGAGCCTTTTTGTCTACATAAACCCTGTCATTTGTTCTTTGTTGCACCTCTTGCATCCCTATTGCTCCCTGTGATGGAAGGGCAATATCCAGATTTCAGGATAAGTCCAGTGGTGTTCCACAGGGATCAGTGCGTGCACCTCTGTTGTTTGCAATGTACAGTAAATGACTTGGATGAAAATACAAAGTGGCTGATTAGTAGGCTTGCAGATGGCAAAAGGAATACAAAAAGTGTTTGCAGTGCACTAGATGTGATCTCAGCAGAGCTTCTTTGAACAAAAAGACAGAATGCTGAATTGAGATAAGCTACTTGGTCCTGAAACATCAACTACCTGGATTGGATGGACTACATCCCAGGGTTCTGAAAAGGTTGATGTTAAGATTGTGTTGGAATTTGTAGTCATCTTTGAAGATTCATTAGATTCTGCAATGGCTTTGGTGGACTGAAAATTACAAATGCCAGTCCACCCCCTAAGAAGAGAGTGGTGAAAAGAAAGGAAATTATATTATATTTTAGTGGTTGGCAAGATATTAGAGTCCATCCTTAAGGATGAGCTTTTCGGTACTTGGAGACACTTGGTCTAGTGTACGTGACCCCTGCCATAACAGTAATACAATTTGTTTGGCCAGGCTGGTTTCTCACTCTTTTAGAAGTTTAACTGGTCATTGTAAATTGTCCCATGATAACGTAAGGCATAAATCAGGGGTTGCTGGGCTACGTGGGTCAAAGAGCTGGAGGGGCCTTTTCCACTCTGTATCTCTAAATAAATACAAATAAATAAACTAAGTAGACAGGTTTGTGTGTGTGTGCATGTGCGTGATGAACCCTTCGGACCAGCGAGGGTCGTCGGGTAGCGGCAGGTCTCGACGCATGTGAATGTCATTTATTTGAGTTTATTGGAGCTATTTTAATGACTAATTTTATTGATGAGCTGATTGTCATTTTCAGGATGGTTGTCATGTGAAATTGGTTACCTGTGCTTCTTGTTCTTTGACAATCAGTTTTTGATTTTGACCGCATAGGTTTCTTGCGTTTTATGTTCCATTTAAGATTATTCTGGACCAGCGTTCATCGATCAGTCCTGGATTTTCATTCTGTGAGCTCTATTCCTGAGTAAGTAAGCTCTTATTATTCTTTATATTATTCTCCAAATAAATCTTCATCATTAATTTCTTCTATCTGCTGAGTCCTGAGTTTACACTGTACCTTCTTCCACTCATCTGAATTTTATGACAGCAGGACACAACGGGGATTGACGGCATGAACAGCATCTCCATGAAATATATGTGTCATTGCAGAAGGTCTCTGGTTTCACACACTCACCTGTGTGTCCTGCAATGTGTTCCCAGAACTACCATGGAGAGTCAATTAATCTGCTGCCCTGGAGCGATACAAGGGGGACGCTGAAACTTGCCATGAGTTCTTAAATCAGTGCTCCCTAGCCTTTCAGTTAGAATTTTTGGGGTTCTCTTTGGATACGTGTAAAGAGGCCTATATAATTTCCTTCCACTTGGGCAGAGCCCTTTCATGGGCAATGGCTTTATGGGAGAAGGATGCTGCTGTATATTCTGATATAAAGCTATTTCTAAGAATGATGAGGAGAATATTCTGTCATCCTGCTGGGGCCCCAGAGGGAGCCAGCAGACTCCTACAGCTACATCAGGGAGTGTTGTCCATGGCTGACCATTCCATTGATTTCTGTACCTTCATGGCAGACAGCAGGTGGGACAATGCTTATACAGGGATTAAATTACTATTTTAAAGATGCTTTTGCCTCCAGGGACCAGGCAGAGTATTTGAACGAATTTATGGACATGACCATAAGAATTGCCTATCATATATCTGAAAGAAGGCTGGAGAGATGTGGTGAGTTCTCCCGGATCGTTGGTTCTCAGAAATACTCAATGCCTACTCCGGTTCCTCAACCCGATAGCCAAAGCAGTTCCTTGCAGTCATCTCTCGAAAATCCTATGTAACCTGGAAAAACCCGGGTCTCCACAGCAGAGGGAGGGACATATGTAGCACAGGTGTTGCTGGTACTGTGGTAAAGCTGGCCACTTCCAAGTCACCTGCCCAAGGTTGTTGGGAAAACTCCAAGGACCGTCAAGTGAGTGGGAAACTTTTAAAGATAGTCTCAAGACTCTCTTCCATTTTGTCAAGTTCTGGATGGTTTTACCATACCTATTATCTTGGGGGAGACATCAACATTCTGTTAGAGCTGTGACGACAAACCAAGTTATCAGAAGATTGATGCTGATGAGAGAGATAAGAGAGACAATGGAGAAACATACAAAATGCTAATAAGAGAGAAGAGAGAGATTAACGAGAAAGAAACACATTTCAGAACATTGACAGACCGGTTGCTTTGAACCTGAACTGTTTGAAGTTTGATGGACAGGTGATACCCCAGCAGGGGGATAAAAAGAACAGGTTCGCTAAGGCACGACACACACATGAGATCACGAGATGATGAAACCCTGGAAGAGCGGTGAGCCCCCACAAGTTGGAGCTCTGGTTCAAGGGAACCGACCATAGACTGACAGGGTGAAAAGGGACGATCAGCAGGAACCTGGTGTGTGTGTCCGCCCTTGCCTGGGTGCCGGGTTCACTGCGGAAGAGCGGTCGTATCTGGAACGAAGGGGTCACAGTCGGTGACCACAGAAGACATAAAAGGGTTCGCCGGAAAGCTAACTGCGAAGAACATCAAAGGTCTGTTTGAATCAAAATTTCCATTCTCTCTCCCTCTCCAACGGCACAATAGCGATTACTGCGAACTGTACTAAGCTGAACTGAACTCTGCGTCACTTGAGACTGATCATTTTACCTCTAGACTGCAATCGAGCTTGGTTGATTCCTATTACCCTAGTTCTGTGTACATGTGTGTTTTATTATTGCTAACCTGTTGCATTTATATCCTTACGATTAGAGTACTGTGTTACTTATTTCTTCAATAAAAAACTTTATTAGCTTCTGTTAAACCAGACTCCAACTAAGTGCTCCATTTCTGCTGGTTTGGCAACCCAGTTACGGGGTACGTAACAGAGCCTTGGAAAAATCTGGCTCATCAGGGAATTTTTTGGACATCAGGATGGCTGAGAGAATTCAAATTCCTAAGGTTCACCTCTACAATTTTATCTGTGCTACGGCCCTGAATGGTAGACTTTTGGAATATGGACATATCCTTCATCTTTCTGTCCTCTCAAGTTGACCATTGGAAGTCATGAGGATCCAGTTCATTTCCATCTTATTCATTCACCAGACAATGCCTAATAAGACCATAAGATGTAGAAGCAGAATAAGGCCTTGGCCCATCAATTCTGCTCCACCATTTCATCATGATGAATCCATTTCCTTTCTCAGCTCCAATCTCCTGTCAGCTCTTTGTATCTTTTCATGCTTCAACTGATCAAGAATCTAATCAACCTCTGCCTGAAATATACCCACTGATTTAGCCTCCACATTCACCTGTGGCAATAAATTCCACAGATACACCACTCTCTGGCTGAAGAAATTCCTCCTCATCTCCATTCTAAAAGGGTGCCTCTATTTTGAGGTTGTGTCCTCTGGTCTTGTACTTCCCCCACCATAGGGAACATCTGCTCCACATCCACTCTATCAAGACCTTTCAACTTTCAATAGCTTTCAATGAAGTCACCCCTTATTCTTCTGAATTTCCAGTGAGTCGAGGCCCAGAGCCTAAAATGCTCCTCATATGATAAGCTTTTCAATCCTGGAATCTTTCATGTGAACCTCCTTTGAACCTTCTCCAATGCCAGCACATCCTTTCTCAGATAAGGGGCCCAAAACTGCTCACAAAACTCACCTGGGCTTTGTAAAACCTCAGCAGTGCATTTGCCTTCTTCATCACTGACTCAATTTGCAAACTGACCTTTAGGGAATCCTGTAGAAAGACTCCCAAATCCTTTGGCACCTCAGCTTTTTTAAATTTCTCTGCATTTAGAAAATAGTCTGCCTTTTTATTTCTTCAGCCAACGTGCATGACCAGACATTTCCTGACACTGTACTCCATCTGCCACTTTGCCCATTCCCCTAATGAGTCTAAGTCCATCTGTAGGCTCTCTATTTGTTCAAAACTACCTGCCCTCCACCTACCTTCATATTGTACACAAATCTGGTCACAAGACCATCAATTCCAGCATCCAAGTCATTGGCATAACAACGTAAAAAGAAGCGGTCCCAACACAAACCCCTGTGGAACAGCATGAGTTACAAGCAGCCAACCAGAAAAGGCTCCCTTTATTCCCCATCTTTGCTTCCTGCCAATCTGCCAATACTCCATCCATGCTAGTATCTTTCCTGGCATACTATAGCTCTTAACTTGTTAAGCAGTCTCATGTGTGGCACCTTGTCAAAGGCCTTCTGTCATGGTTCGGTCCGTGAAGTCCGCAATCAGGTTCACGGTCCGGTCCATGGACTCAGGACTCCGGGTCTTCCAGCTGTCCTTTGTTTGACTAAATCGAAGGCACCTGATTCCCATCTTTGGGCTTGCAATATAAGTAGCCTTGGGATTGAGTGTGGATGGCTGGTTTGGCTTGTCAGTCCCCTTTGGAGCAGCCTGCTGATGGAAGGCTAGTGAATCCATTTGTGATCTCTAGGCCTGGTTGGAGGACCACTGCTTCATGGAGCCTTGTTGCCACTCATTGGAGTAGTCTTTGTGGTATGGATTTGGCTGTTTCCTGTGCCAGATGAGTGGCTGCCAGACACTCCAAGCTAGATAGGGAGCTGGCTCTTTCTGTCGCCAGCTGAGGTTGCTGGCTGAACTGAGACTTGGAGCTTCCCTGGAGCAGAGATGGAACTGTCTGTTGTTCTTTGGTGTTTGTCTCTTCTTGTCCTTGCCTCTATGGGGTAAACCAGGCTGTTTTGCCATTGCCTTCAGGAGGATCTGTCTTGTTTTGTCCTCGCCTCTGTGGGGTAAGCCAGGCTATTTTGCTGTTGCCCTACAGGGGATCTGTCTTGTCTTGTCCTTGCCTCTGTGGGGTAAGTCAGGCTGTTTTGCTGTTGCCCTGTGGGGGGATCTGTCTTGTCTTGTCCTTGCCTCTGTTGGGTAAGTCTGGCTGTTCTGCTGTTACCTGACAGAGAGACCTGTCCCACCTTGGTGTGGAGATGAAGTTGAGTCCCGGCTTATCGTAGGATAAGTCCTGGCACTATGTCTATGTTCTGTCCTGTCTCATATGTGTGTTGTGTTAAAGATGAGTCCTGGCTTGTTGAAGGATAAGTCCTGGCTCTATGTTGATGTTCAGATCCCAGTCTGCCTCTCAGCTCCAGACCCTGAGTTATCAGCCTCTGCATTTCAAGATGAAGACCCCAAGCCTCGAGGATCTCAACCCAAGCCTCGAGGATCTCAAGCCGCTCCAAGAGCCCAAGCCGCTCGTCATGTCATGTCCTTGCCTGGTTCTGGGGTCCGACCCCGAAGCAAGACCCAGGTTCTGGGTCCTTGTCCAATCTCGGGCTTGGAGTCTGAGCCTTGTCTTGTCTCCAAGCTCAGGCCTCTAGACCCCAGCCACGTCCTGTTCTGAAGCCATGTCATGTCCTTGCCTGGTTCCGGGGTCTGAGCCTGAGGCAAGACCCAGGTTCTGGGTCCTTGTCCAATCTCGGGCTCGGAGTCCAAGCCTTGTCTCCTAGTGCATGGTTCCTAGTCCTGGTCCTGCTTTCCCTAGCCCAACTCTGCATTCTTTTCCCTGCTCCTTGTCAGAATCCTGTCACGTCCCGACTCTAGTCACGTCCTGTTCCTTGTGCTTCAGTGTCTGTGTCTTGCATTTGGGTCTGTTTCCAGCACTCCATTGTGACACCACCTGAAAATCCAAGTGCACAACATCTTATTTTCTTTTGTCTTATCTGCTTGTTCTTTCTTCAAAGAATTCCAACAGTATTGTCAGGCAAGGTTTTCACTTAAGGAAGCCATGCTGATTAAGGCATATTTTTCACATGTCTCCAAGTACCCCAAAACCATTTATTTAACAATTGACTCCAATATCCTCCTAATCACTGAGGTCAGACTAACCAGCCAATATTTTTTTTTCTTTTGCTTCTCTCCCTTCTTGAAGAGTGCAATGACATTTGCAGTTTTCCATTCCTCTGGTATCATACCAGAATCAATTGATTCTTGAAATATCATTACTGATGCCTCTACAATCTCTTCAGCTACCTCCTTCAGAACCCTGGAGTGTATACTATCTGGTCCAGGTGGCTTATCTATCTTCAGACCTTTCAGTTTCCCAAGAAACTTCTCCCTAGATATAGCAACTTTACACACTTCTGCTGCATGACTCACATGAAGTTTCTGCATACTGCTGGTGTCTTCCACAGTGAAGACTGGTGCAAAATACTTATTCAGTTCATCTGCCATTTCCTTGTCCCTCATAACTACCTCTCCAGCATCATTTTTCAGCAGTCCAATACCTTCTCTTGCCTTTCTCTTCCACTTTCTGTATCGAAAGAAAGTTTGGATATACTCTTTAACATTATTGGCTAGCTTGCTTTCGTATTCTACTTTTCTTTCTTTCTGACTGTTTAGTTGCCTTCTGTTGGTCTTAAAAAGCTCTGCAATCCTCTACCTTCCCACTGATGTTTGCTCTACTATATGCCCTCAGTTTGGCTGTTTTGTTGGCTTTGACTTCTTTTGTCAGCCACAGTTGTGTCATCCTGCCTTCCGAATACTTGTTCCTCTTTGGGATGTATTTTTCCTGCACCTTCCAAATTCCTCCCAGAAAGTCCAGCCATTGCTGCTCTGCCAGTGTTCTTCTCATATCAGTATGGGCCAGCTCCTTTCTCATGCCTCTGTAATTCCCTTCACTCCACTGTAATAGTGGTAGATAAATAAGTGGATAGATAAGTAGGTAACTGAATGAACAAATAAATAGATTGATAGACAGGTTATGGGTAACACTGCTGTTGGCCCGCCTCTGTATCACAAAGGTGATGGTGCATTTCTCAGGAGACAGAGCTCCAGGAAACAAACCCACACAACCAGATTTCTTTACTTTCAGCAACGAGGGAAGGGATGTCAGTACTAGCCACCCCAGTGGGGAATTCACATTTGAGTATCATCATCCTTCCACTAAACTCTTAATGCTCCCACTCTACCACATCTGTACTGACCACATCACAATTCACACAAGTAGCAGTGGAAATATGGGTTTGGTAATGTTAATAAATTGCTTATCTTAGACAGAAAATCTGCCAATTCAGTCTTGCTTTAGATTCTAGTGAACCAGGACAGGAAAGATTATACAAGTGAGGATCAAGCTCGATTTGAAATTAACAAACTCATGAATTGTGAGCATATTTCAATAACTACATATTTAATGAAGGAAGGTTTTACATATCCTGTGTAAGACCATGCTAAATATGGATCATCATACAGTTATCCTATTATCAGTTGTGTTTGTTACACATCAAGCAAATTTTTACTTCCTCAATGACCAGAATGGGTCAAACTTCTATACTGTGAAATAGTTCACCCATTGTACAGTACTTCTTGGATGTTGATGAAACTTTAGATCAGAATCTCTCAAAGTAAAAATCCTATCTTTGTGGTTGGGAACAGGAAGGGTGGCTACCCTTCACATGGTGACCTTGTTTGGTTCCCACATTTCACCTGTGGACATGGCCATGCTGTCATTTTCAGACCCGAGATCCAGGAATGAAAACCTGGTCACATCTCTGTCATTTCTCGGACATGCCCAAGTTTAACGAATAAGGGTATACAGAAAGCAACTTCAGATAACAATTCTATATGGGTTGTCACTGGGGAATAACTGCATATCCACAATTTACAAATGTGTTTTTGTGGTTCAATTTTTCTCTTTCACTGAGGGCATATGTGCATCTAACCCTGTGACGACTCTTCCCATGGGAATCCGAACAGTGAGTGTGGGCAGACAAGGGCAAGTGAATCCATCTCACCCAGTGTTGCCCTCTTCAAACAGCCAGCAATCAGGGTCACTGATAGTGAGCAGGAGTGTGGACATCATGGCTGAGGTTTAACTTGTAATGCTGAGCTGGGACATTGGTTATAGTAACTGAATTCTCCTTGGAAGAACAATTGATCAATTCTGGAATAGGCAGCATGACATGGACCTTGTTGTTCTCTACATCTCAAGAAATGATTATGTGAAGACACATTCTATTATATTAAATCTATCTACATATTTACACTGGGATCAATGACATACATCTCCCTTGGATCCATTGCTTCATTTATTGCATTGAGATCTGGTCATCCCATTATGGGAACAATGCTTTAGAGAGGGTGCAGAATAGGTTTATGAGGATGCTCTCCAAAGTTGAAGGCAGGTGCTATAGGGAGGGTTTGGATAAATCTGGTGTTTTATTTCCATTATAAAAGTATCTGACACTAGATGGCATGCATTTATGGTAAGAGGGGTAAGTTCAAAGGAGATTTGCAGGGTACATATTTACACAAAGAGTGGTGAGTGCCTAGAATGCACTGTCAGAGTTGGTAGTGGATGTTAAGATGATAAAAGACATTTCTGACGCTCTTAAGTAGGCACCTGAATGTTCAGAGAAGGAAGACAGATGAATATTGCATAGCAGAAAGGAATTGTTTATTAAAGCATTAATTAACCTTGTGGCTCAAAAGGCCAGTTCCTGTTCTGTACTATTCCCTGTTCCTTTCTGATCATCACAGGAAGGTAAATGCAACTTCAGCATTAGTTTTGAGGGGAGTATAATATAAAAACAAGGATGTAATGTTGAGGCTCTACAAGGTATTAGTCAGACTGCACAAGGAGTATTGTGAGTAGTTTTGGTCCCCTTATCTGGAAAAGGATGTACTGGCTTCATAGAGAAGGTTCACAAGGGTAATCGCTGGAATGAAAAGGTTAACGTTTGATGTGTGTTTGATATCTCTGGACCTGTACTCACGGGAGTTCAGAAGAATGAGGAGGGGATCTAATTGAATCCTATTGAATATTGAAAAACCAAGTGGAGTGGATGTGGAGAGGATGTTTCCAATATTTGGAGAATACAGGATGAGGGAGCACAGCCTCAGAATACGAGGATGTCCCTTTTGAAAAGAGATGGAAAGGAAGTTCATTAGCCAGAGGGTGATGAATCTGTTGAGGTTTTTGCCACAGGCAGTTGTGGAGGCCATCTCAATGGGTTTATTTAAAGCAGAGATTGATAGGTTCTTGATCAGTAATAGTGACAAAGCATATGGGGAGAAAGCCAGAGAATGGGGTTCAGAAGGATAATGAATCAACCATGAATCAATGAGGTTGAAAAGGATAATAAATTCAACATGACAAAGCAGACTCGATGGGTCAAATGGCCTAATTCTGCTCCTATGTTTTATGGTCTTATGGAGATTTTACAGTGGAAGGAAGATTCCTGATGAAGCAGCAGAACATGCTTGGGTTGAATGTAGTCCATGAGCAACTGCTGCAGTGATATCATGGGACTGGGACGTTTGAAGTACAACAACCACAAAATTTTACACAGGTGAGATATAATTCCAGTCACTGGTGTGCTTTACTCATGATACCCCATTGATTTCCGTGTTACCAGAAGTTGATGGCATGATTGAGGATAACAGAACAGGTATCAATGGGGTTGCTCTGTTGGGAACTTGCATGGACCCAATGGACTGAATGGCCTCATTATGCATTTTAATAAATTGCACCATAAGACCACAACACATAGGAGCAGAAACAGGTCATTCAGCTCATCTACTCCGCCATTGCATTATGGCTGATTTATTAGCAGCAGTAGTTCAATGCAATACATAAACTAGAAGAGAAAACTAAATAAATAAAATAATAATAATAATAATAAATTAGCAAGTAAATCAATTACAGTATATATCTAACCCTCAGGCTTGGCCAGCATGTGTCTGTCTTGGGGGAAACAACTTCTGGCTCTGTCAAACTGAGAAATCTCGTTTGTGTGGATGCTACGTGATGTGTTGTCAGGTTACAAATCCGCACTGCAAAATATGAAACAGTACACAATATGTGATTAAGCAATTGACCTTTGTCATGCTTAATTTGACTCTATGGTTAGTAAAGAAACAAAAAAAACAAAATAGGTCCATTCTCATGAAACAGTCTATTGTGCATTATTGGAGGTCACTATTCGTTCATTTGTTCCCATTGACCTCCAAGCATAGCCTGCCTTTGCACCCACGCTCATCATTCCACTCTGACCAGCGGTCTTCCGACTGTCGCCATGCAGACCTCTATCTCTCCATCGATCCCCGATGAAAAGACTACGAGAAACCCGGCTCGCAGACACACAAGAAAGAACAACATTTCTCCCATTGGATTCCAAAGCCCCATTATCTCTTGTCATAACCCAAATATTGCTGTTACAGAGAAACCATTACCTCAGCAGTGGAACATTGCATAGAAGCCATGACATTAGCCTTGACAGTGAAACCTTACAGCGCGTTACAAACGTATATTGAATAGATTAAAAAACATGCAAAAACAGAAATATTAAAAAAGTAAGGTAGTATCCAAGGGTTCAATGTCCATTTAGAAATCGGATGGCAGAGGGAAAAAAGCTGTTCCTGAATCGTTGACTGTGTGCCTTCATGCTTCTTAGGTTAGTAGGTTAACTGGTCATTGTAAATTGTCCCATGATTAGGTTAGTGTTAAATCAGGGGTTGCTGGGCTACGTGGGTTGAAGAGCTGGAAGGCCCTTTTCCACACTGTAGCTCTAAATAAATACAAATAAATAAACTAGGTAGACAGGTTTGTGTGTGTGTGCATGTGCGTGATGAACCCTTCGGACCAGCGAGGGGCGTCGGGTAGCGGCAGGTCTTGATGCATCTGAATGTCATTTATTTGAGGTTATTGGATTTATTTTAATGACTACTTTTATCATTAAGCAGACACTTTTTTATGGGATGCCTGTCATGTGAATATGGTTTCCTGTGCTTCTTATTCTTGGTCCTTTTTTTGATTTTGATTTTGACCCTCAAGGGTTGCTTGCGTATTATATTCCATTTAAGTTTATTCTGGACCAGCACTCATCGCTGAGTCCTGAATTTTCATTCTGTGAGCTCTAGTCCTGAGTAAGTGAGCAGTTGGTTTGATTACTCTTTACATTATTCTCCAAATAAATCTTCATCATTAATTTCCTCTGTCTGCAGAGTCCTGAATTTACTCTGTGCCCGGATCCACTTGTGTGAGTATTATGACAGCAGGACTCAGCCAGTCATGGACACAGTGGAGTTTGATGTCATGAACAGCATCTCCAATAAATACTTGCATCATTGCAGAAGGACTCTGGTTTGAATCACTCGCCTGTGTGTCCTGCTAAATGTTCCCAGAACTACCATGGAGAGTCAATTAATCTGCTGCCCTGGAGCGATACAATAGGGACACTGAATCTTGCCGCGAGTTCTAAAATCAATTCTCCCTAGTCGTTGAGTTAGAACTTGCAGGGTTCCCTTCGGACAGGTATAAGGAGGCCTATATAATTTCCCTCCTCTCGGGCAGAGCCCTTTCATGGGCAACAGCTTTAGAGGAGAAGGATGCTGCTGTGTATTCTGAGATAAATCTAATTGTAAGAATGATGAGGAGAATATTCTGTCATCCTGCTGGGGCCTCAGAGGGAGCCAGCAGACGTCTACAGCTACATCAGGGAGCGTGATACATGGCCGACTATTGCATTGATTTTTGTACCCACATGGCAGAACGCATGTGGAATAATGTTTAGACAGGGATTAAATGACCAGTTTAGAGGCGTTTTTGCGTCCAAGGATCAGGCAGTGCAATTGGAGGAATTTAAGACGTGACCATAAGAATTGACAATCATATTCCTGAAAGAAGGCCGGAGAGATGTGGCAAGTTCACCCAGAAGGCTGTTTCTCAGAAATGCCCAATGCCTACTCCGGTTCCTCAATCTAGTAGCCAAAGCAGACCCCACAGACTTTTCTGGAAAATCCCATGTAACCTGGAACAAGCCGGGTCTCCCCAGCAGAGTGAGAGGGACATAAGTGGCAGAAGCATTGCTAGTACTGTGGTACAACCGGCCACTTCCGAGTCACCTGCCCCAGGTTGTTGGGAAAACTCCAAGGACTGTCCAGTGAGTGGAAAACTCTTAAGGTTAGTCTCAAGACTCTCTCCCGTTTTGTCAAGTTCTGGAGTGGATATACTACTCCTAATATCTTGGGGGAGACATCAACATTCTGTGAGAGCCTTGGAAGAATCTGGATCATCAGAAAATTTTTTGGACATCAGACTGGCTGAGAGATTCCAAATTCATAAGGTAAGACTCTGTCATCTTATCTGTGCTACGGCCTTGGATGGTAGACTGTTGGAATATGGACATATCCTTCATCTTTCTGTCCTCTCAAGTTGACGAATGGAAGTCCTAAGGATCCAATTCATTTCTACCTTATTCATTCTCCAGCCATTCCCCTAATAAGACCATGAGATACAGAATCAGAATAAGGCCATTTGGCTCAACTATTCTGCTCCACCATTTCATCATGATGGATCCATTTCCCTTCTCAGCTCCAATCCCGTCTTCTCTTTATATCCTTTCATGCCGTGAGTGATCAAGAATCTAATCAACCTCTGCCTTAAATATTAGATTAGATTAGATTATGAGGACACACAGTCCTCTTTTATTGTCATTTAGTAATGCATGCATTAAGAAATGATACAATGCCTTTCCAGAATGATATCATGGAAACACATGACAAACCGACTTAAAAACTAACAAAAACCACATCACTATAACATATAGTTACAACAGTGCAACGCAATACCGTAACTTGATAAGAACAGACCATGGCACAGTAAAAGTCTCAAAGTCTCTCGGAAGTCCCATCATCTCACGCAGACAGTAAACCTCCGGCGCCACCAACTTGCCGATGCAGCATACTGGAAGCATCTGACCACAGTCCGACTCCGAGTCCATCCAAAAACTCCGAGCCTCTGACCAGATCTCTGACACCGAGCGCTGAGCACCATCTCTGCCGAGTGCTTCAACCCGGGCCCCATCAACAGACAATGAGGCAAAGCCGAGGATTTGGGGCCTTCGTCTCCAGAGATTCTCGATCATACAGCAGCAGTGGCAGTGAAGCAGGCATTTCAGAAGTTACTCCAGATGTTCCTCCCTGCTTCTCATGGCTGTCTCCATCAAATCCGGTTTGTGCACAGTCCCCTAGTTATACATACGATATTCATGCGGAACGGAAGCGTGCGCTGTGTCGCGCCACCACCTTCTCCTCCCTCCACGGACTTGGCATCCACACTCACCTGTGGCAATGAATTCCACAGATTCATCACTCACTGGCTGAAGAAATTCCTCCTCATCTCCATTCTAAAAGGGTGCCTGTATTTTGAGGCTATGTCCTCTGGTCTTGTCCTCCCCCACCATAGGGAGCATCCTCTCCACATCCACTTTGTTGAGGCCTTTCAACATTCAATAGCTTTCAATGAAGTCACCCCTCATTCTTCTGAATTCCAGTGAGTAGAGGCCTAGAGCATAAAATGCTCCTCATATGATAAGCTTTTCAATCCTGGAATCGTTTTTGTGAACCTCCTTTGTACCCTCTCCAATGTCAGCATATCCGTTCTCAGATAAGGGGCCCAAAACTGCTCATAATACTCCCCTGTGCTTTATGAAGCCTCAGCATAACATCAAAACATGAAACATGAAATCAAAATCTGGTCGCATCTGTGTCCTTTCTCAGACATGCCCAGGTTTAATGAATAAGGGCATACAGAAAGTAGCTTCAGATAACAATTCTATATCAGTTGTCACTGAGAAGAATAACTGCATATACACAATTTACACATGTGTTTGGGTGGTTCAAATTTCCTCTTTCTCTGAGGGTATCAGGAGCATCTAACCCAGTGACAACTCTTCCCATGGGAATCCAGACAGTGAGTGTGGGCAGACAAGGGCAAGTGAATCCATCTCACCCAGTGCTGCCCTTTTCAAACAGCCAGCAATCAGGGTCACTGATAGTGAGCAAGAGTGTGGACATCCTGGCTGAGGTTTAACTTGTAATCCTGAGCAGGGACATTGGTTGTAGCAACTGCATTCTCCTTGGAAGAACAATTGATCAATTCTGGAATAGGCAGAATGATGTGGACCTTGTTGTTCTGTACATTTCAATAAATGATTATGTAAAGACACATTCTATTACATTAAATCTATCTACATATTGATGCTGTGATCAATGACATATTTCTCCCTTGGATCCATTGCCTCATTTATTGCATTGAGATCTGGTCATCCCATTATCAGAACGATGGGGAGGCTTTAGAGAGGGTGCAGAAGAGGTCTACCAGGATGCTGTCCAAAGTTGAAGGCAGGTGTTATTGGGAGGGTTTGGTTCAGTCTGGTATATTTCTCCCATGATAAAAGTGTCTGATATGAGATGGCATGAATTAATGGTGAGAGGGGGAATTTCAAAGGAGATTTGCAGTGTACATGTTTACACAAAGAGTGGTGAGTGCCTGGAATGCACTGAAAAATTGGTAGTGGATGTTAATATGATAAAAGGCATTTCAGACGCTCTGAGGTAGGCACCTGAATGTTCAGGAAAGGAAGACAAATGAACATTGTGTAGGCAGAAAGGAGTTGATTATTAAGGCATTTATTAACCTTGTAGCTCAAAAGGCCAGTTCCTGTTCTGTACTATTCTCTGTTCCTTTCCTATCATCACAGAAATCCAAATTTCTCCATTTCGGTTCTACTTGAGGCACTATGGGTTCATGGATTTATGACCTGGGTTTGTATTATCCGGTGGGTGATCATTAATGAATATCAATGATACAGTGCGCTGGAGCTTCATTTTGGAGAATTGCCCCCATTGGAGTTAATTATTTCAATTGGTTCCACTCTTCCCCTTCTCCCAAATTTAACTCTACTGCTGAGTCAGCAGAGAGCACATGCCACTAGAAACAGGCAGTTTTTTAAGACACCCCAATCATCAATTCAGCCATTCCTGAAACTGGAACCAGCAACACACATGATGCATCATCGAATGCCACTGTCCTGGAGGGGCAAGTGCAAACAAAAGCGCCCTCACTGTGCATTAGCCTAACGTGCACCCGATAAGCATAATGTCAGCACAGCCAGAAAGGGACAATGAGAATTTTGGGGCTACTGGTGGGGTTGGGCGTTTGAGGAAGTTACTTGTGTTAGACCAGTTCAGTCACAGCTGCCTTTCCAACCCTCCAGAATATGTATAATGTATACACTTGTACAGTGATATTGGGCTAGAATTTCCAGTATCTGTACCAGAGATGACAAAGAAACTGGTCAGGGTAATGAATAACATTGGAGTAAGTCGGGCTGGGGTGTGGGATGGGGACGTGGAATCCAGCTTGTCTTGTCCCCATGTGCTGGTCATTTGTTTTAATGATGCTCTGAAGGAGCCTTGCAGTGAAACGCGATCCCACTCATCCAGACTGATTCCAGCCAGGTTCAGACCACGAAACCATGAAGGATTTCACTACCTGGGCAGTCCTCTGTGTAATAATCAGCTGTAAAATCTGCTCTTCAGCAGTTTACTGCAGAGTGGGGTGGAATAAATCTGCAGTCATTCCTCTCCCCTCACTGACTCTCCAATTGTTATCCCACAATTGATCAGCCCACTGGTTTAGTCTGCATCTGGTTTTGGCAAAACAGTGCAGAGTGTAACAGAACTCACCAGTCCCAGGGCTGCACAGGTTCCCCCTTATTCCCATCTACTTCCTACAGAAGCAGTGGGCTATGCATTGGGAAGATAGGTACAAGTATGCTAAGGTAGCATGTGTGGGGTGTCATGCACTGCTGATATCTCACAGCTTCAGCGACCTGGATTTGATCCTGAGCTTATCCATGTAAATTTGTATGTTCTCTCTGTGACCATTTGTGCTTCACAGTGATGCTCCATTTTCCTTGTATTGTGCAGATATGAGATTGGAAATTTCCCCTTAGTGCAATGAAGAAAGAATAGAATCAAACTGTACTTGATGGTGTGAATGAGTAAAATGGAAATGGCATCAATGGGGTTACTCCATTGGGTGCTCCTAAGGACCCAATGGGCTGAATGGCCTCATTATGTGTTTTGCTAAAGGAACAATTGCACAGTTTCTGCTCTAGTATTTGGTATAACATTACAACAAATGAGATTTATCTTCCTCCTGTAGAAAGCACTGAGATATCACTAACTGGGAACAGGTTGGTGTGAGATTTCTCAGGTGGGAGTGGTGGGTCTTGGCCATTGCATTGCCGATATTTGGTGAATGTGTTTTCTTTCCAAGAAACCTGGGCTACAGTGCCTGTGATATGGGAAATTGAACCTGGATCTGACTCAACACAATGAACGAGGGAGCACTCCGGAAGGAAAACACCTCTTGCAGACAAGGACGCTGTTTAAATTGGAGTCAGTTTTGTGGGTATTCAAACACTTGGCCAGCTCCTGACAACTCCAGTAAGATGGAGTAATCTGAGTCCTTCCTTGTATTGAGCAGGAAGATTCCATGAACCCCTGCCAATCAGATCTGAGTGGGTATTTGGCTACCAACTGAACACTGGGTAGAATTGTGCAAGGAATGGCTGCGTGAAGCTATTTCAAAGTGAGGTCCAGTATTGCTCAGTCATGCACAATCTTCAGTGATGTGTCATGAATTCATTTAGGTAAATTTCTACATGAACATTCATTTCGATGAAATAGATTGCACAGCCCCTTGAACCTGCTCTGATATTGAACCACATTATGGTTGACTTCTTGAAACCTTAAAGTTCCAATACTCTTTGTTCCAAGTAACCTTTCACCCTCTTCTGAATTTGAAAGTATCAATTGGTTTTGCTTCCAAAGCCCCTTGAGAAATGATTCAAAGGTTTATGACCCTCTGAAAGAGAAACAAACTTATCTTCACATCTGTCCTAAATGATCAGCCCCAGTCTTTCAAAAATTAGCATCTCGTTCTGGAGGCTTCTTCAAAAGGAGACATCCTGTCCATAGCCACCCTGCCAAGATCGACCAGGAGATGATGATCCAATCAATTTCCCTCTCAGTCTTCAAAACTTCAGTGGACACAGGCCTCACCTTCCCTCACAAGATGATCTACACATCAGAGTACAGAATCCAGTGAACGGGGAGATTAGAGAGAAAAAGCAGGGCTCCTCCTTCCAAGAGAGGAACCTTAGGCATTGGATTTAGCTGTATTTGGAAAAATGTGGGCTTAGTAGTGATAGTCGGGATGGCTGTGTGCAAGGCAGATCATGCCTTACAGAACAGATTGAGGTGTTTGGGGAGGTGACGAAGATGATTGATGAGGGTAGAGCAGTAAAAGTTGTCTACGTAAATTTGAGGAAGTCTTTTGATAAGCTCCTTCAAGGTAGCCTGATGCAGAAGATCAATTCACATTGGATCCATGATCACTTTGTGGACTGGATTTAAAATTAGTTTTCCATAAAAGATAGTGTGTAATCATGGAGGGGCAATATCTAGATTGGAAGGCTATGGCTATTGGTGTTCTGCAGGTATCAGTGCTGGGACCTCTGTTTTTTTATGATGAACAGCAAATGACTTGGATGAAAGTACAGAGTAGCAGATTGGTAGGCTTGCCAGTGGCAAAAGGAATACAGAGAGTTTTTGTAGTATCCCATATGTGATCTCAGCAGTGCTCCTTTCAACAGAAACACAGAATGTTGAATTCAGATAAGCTACCTGGACAGATAGATAAGCAACTTGAGCCCAAAGGACTACACCCCATGTTTCTGAAAGAGGTGGCTTAAAGATTGTGGAAGTGTTAGCAGTCATTTTTCAAGAATCATTAGATTCTGGGATGGTTTTGGAGGACTGGAAAATTACAGATGTCACTCCACTCTTTAAGAAGAGAGGGATGAAAAAGACAAGAAATTATAAGCCAGTTTGTCTGCCTTTGGTGGCTGGCAAAATATTAGATTCCATTCTTCAGGGTGAGGTTTTGGGGCACATGGAGACACATAAAAAACAGGCCAAAATCAGCATGGTTTCCTCAATAGGAAATCTTGCTTGAAAAATCAGTTGGAATTCTTTGAGGAAATAACAGCAGGATTGACAAAGAAGAGTCAGTTCCTGTTTTTACTTGGATTTTCAGAGCCTATGATAAGAGCACATGGATAGAAGGTTGGCTGACAGGCAAGAAGCAAAGTGTGAGAATAAAGAGGGCTTTCAGTCATTGAATTCCATGACTGGTGTTGTTCTGCAGGGGTCAGTGTTGGGACGGCTTCTTTTCCATTTCTATATCAATGATTTAGATGAGGAAATTGATAGCTTTATTGGGCAAGTTTGTGGACAATACAAAAATAGGTAGACAGGCAGCTTGTGTTGAGGATAAAGGGAGTATGGAGAAGAACATTGGCAAATTTGGAAAATGGACAAAGAGGTGGGAGATGGAAGACATAGGGAGGTGTTTGGCCATGCACGTTGGGAGAAGAAATAAAGGTGTGGAATATTTTCTCAGCAGGAGAAAATGTTCAGAAATCAGAGGTGCAAAGCGAGTTGATAGTCCGGGTACAAAATTCCCTAACAATTAATTTGCAGGTTAAGTCAGGAGTAAGGAAGCTCAATGCAACTTCAGCATTAGTTTTGAGGGGACAATAATATAAAAATAAAGATGTAATGTTGAGGCTTTACAAGGTATTAGTCAGACCACACAAGGTGAGGACTGTGAGCAGTTTTGGTCCCCCTAACTGGAAAAGGATGTACTGGCAATGTAGAGGAGGTTCACAAGAGTGATTGCTGGAATGAAAAGGTTAACGTATGATGAGCGTTTGATGGCTCTGGATCTGTACTCACTGGAGTTCAGAAGAATGAGGAGGGGATCAAATTGAATGCTATTGGATATTGAAAAGCCAAGTGAAGTTGATGTGGAGAGGATGTTTCCAATATTTGGGGAATATAGGACTAAGGAGCAGAGCCTCAGAATATGAGGATGTCCCTTTAGAACAGAGATGAAAAGAAAGTTCTTTAGCCAGAGGGTGATGAATCTGTTGAAGATTTTGTCACATTCAGCTGTGGAATCCATCTCAATAGGTTTATTTAAAGCAGAGGTTGATAGTTTCTTGATTAGTAATGGTGTCAAAGCATATGGGGAGAAAGCAGGAGAATGGAGTTCAGAAGGATAATGAATCAACCATGAATCAATGGGGTCGGAAAGGATAATAAACTAAACACGACAAAGCAGACTCGATGGGTCAAGTGGCCTAATTCTTCTCCTATGTTTTATGCTATTCCATCATGCCTGATTCATTATCCCTCTCATTCCCATTTTTCTGCCTTCTACACGTACAGGTTGACGCGTTTACTGAACAAGAAACTGTCAATCTCCATTTTAAGTGTACTTAATGACTTGGCCAGCACAGCCAACTGTCGCAATGAATTCCACAGACTCACCACCCTCTCGCTGAAGAAATTCCTCCTCATCAATGTTCGAAAGGGACGTCGTTGTTTTCTGAGACTGTTCCCTCTCGAGGAGTGCAGCTTGGGAACATGTCGGTGTGAGGATTCTTTGTGTGATGGGAATGGTGGGTTTTGCCCATTGCAGGGTGGTGTTTTAGTGAGTGTGCTTTCTTTATCAGGAACTCAGTGCCGCAGTGCCTGTGCTGTTGGGAATTGAACCTGGGAGTTCCCCTCCAATCTACCTTTCTATGCATGTGCAAATGGCACGGATCAAACTGGCAGCTGTACCAGGATTGCTGGGTCTCTCTTTACCTCTCCCTTTTTCACCCATCCCACACCACTCCTTTCCCGCCTTTCTGACTCCTGGGCGTTTTTCTCTCTCATCTCACCTTCGCTATCGGCTGTTTCTCTGTCACTCCCTCTTTCTCTATCCATCCCATCTCTCCTTCCCTCCCTCATGATTTCTCTTTCTCAGAACAGACACACACTCTTCCTCCCTCTGCCACCACTCTCATGCTCCTCAGAATGAACAACAGCAGGGAAGCAGCCATTGTTTGAAACCCCGGACTGAATCGCCCAATGGTGACTACCCCGTCCATCGAAGTAACGGCAAGGGGGTGAGGGGGAGGTCAGCAGTGGAGGGCTCTGAGCGAGTTGCTGGGGAGGGAGAGGAAGGACCAAAATCGGAACAGGTTTCGGGAAATGAATGCAGTGGCGCTGCAGATCGAGAGAGGGTGAGGGTTCAGCCTAGGAAGCATTGATCGGAGTGGGAAGGAGAAGGGAGAGAGGGCGAAAGTATGGCTGGGAGAGTAGTGGAAAGGGGACCAGCAGTTAACGTAAAGTAAATCCTGAACCACTCTGTCTCTGGACTCCTGTAGCTGCATACCATCACCCAAAAGATAGTTGAGGAACAGTATTTCAACTTATTACTGGGAAGTTTACATCCCTTGTGACCCAACCATTTCAGATACCCAGATTTTCTAGTTTGTGTCAGTATTGTTAATTTCTGGAGAAAACTTATTAGCCCAGAGCGTAAATACAATTTATTCCTCTCTCCACCAATGCTGCCACAGAACCTGAATATTAGCAGCCACGTTCATGTTCATTTCCTTTACTAACCTTCCCAAAACCAACTGCTTTGTTCTCATTTTACATCGTAGCCTAACAGTCAACCCATCACCCTGACCCGATTCTTTCCAGTATCTCCGCAATGGAACTTCCCGTCATTCGTTGCTGATATTCGGTGTCCAAGGCTGCCGTCGAGATTTCCTGAACTTCACAAACCAGAGATAGACGAGTCTCCCCTCTCTTCCCTCCTCCCACTCGGTATCAGAATAGGAAAAACACGAAAGATGTCGAAACGCACACACGGAAATCATTCCTGCACTGATCATCTTTATTGGTAGTTCGTCACCGTTACTGTCTGTCAGTCTGCTCTTGACGACGAATCACTAAAACATTAATTAATAATTCTAATTAATCCATACCTAATTTCAGAGAAAACCATTCACCGCCTGAAATTTCCAGAAGACAAGTACCTGTCCGCTTTAACACCTTGTAGCCGTCTCAGTAGGAAAAAGAACATAATCAGCCTCAGGTACAAATATTCCAACATCGAAGTGGAAACTACAGAGAGCGGAACAGAAGGGAAGTACAGGGAAGAGCGAGTGAGAGTGGTAGAGGTGAAAGATACAAGGCCATGATCTCCCGTTAATCGGAAACAAACAAGGCCGAAGCCGCGCTCTGTTTAACAGCTGGATTGTGTGACTGTTGCGGATATTGTCGAGGCTGCTCCTTGTTGAACTGAGCAGGAGTAGCTCTTCCCACTGCTCCAGTCTGCGCCGGGCACCGTCGGGTAGCTGCTGAGACTGAAGGTTTTGTCCGCGTTCTGAGTCACCCTGCTGGTTTGCACCTCACTGCTCGTCGGACTGTCGTTCACTGTCCAGCTGACGACAGGGAAGCCCATCGACAATTTACTGACCAGGCAAACTAAGGTGCCCGATCCTTTAGCGGAGATATTCTCGGCTGATGGCCCAAGCAGTTTCACTGAAGGGTCCGGGAGCTGCTGAGCTGGAACATAAACGAGAGAAAACGTGTTTCAAGTCGCGCCATAACTCTCGTCATTTCACAGTTTGGCAGAATCGCGAGTAGAAGGTTTCAGCTTCATTGAGAGGGGTCCAGAAATTCGCCGAGAGACAGTGCAGTGCCCATGGAGGACAGTACTTCTTGGTCAACCCGGAAAACTAGAAATCAACTCCAACCGGTGAGGTCGGTTGGCGAGGAGTCATTCATGGAATCGAGAGACACACTGGCATCAAAGCGCTCCCACCCCCAGAGAAGTTTAAAGTGTCCACTTTCTGGGCCATCAGTGACATGTTCCTCCTCTTGCCTCCGCCGCACTCACCCATCACTAAAGATCCCGCTGCTGTTGGGAGGTTAAACATCTCACAATCTGCTCTGCCCCAGTGGGCGAGGGCTCCGATTGCGGGGTCCTGAGCTCCATGTAGCGGGGCGGGGTAGGTCGCTCTCTGATCTGTGATGTCGAGTGATTCGGCTCCCACTCTCCGTGAGGGACGGGAGGTTGGATTCTCCCCAGAATCGGAGCTCTGGGTTCAGTCGGTGTAGAGACGGGGATCGCCGAACAGTGGTTCCCGGAATGGAGTATCGCTCAAGGGAATAGGTGGCAGGAGAGAGGAGGCAAGGACTGGGCAGTGGGAGAGGGTCTGTTATCCGATGGTGAAGGACGAGAGTTCCACCTTCACTGGAAGTCCAGTGAAAGTCCAAGAGTTGTTTCTTTGGGGAGTTCTAAATAATAAATTGAAACGTGTCATTCTACTGTGTTGACAACCACAGTGGAATGTCCTGACCCCACTGACACCTCACATCCCACTGTGTCCCTTCACTGGATCCCTTCACGTTCCTTCCTGTGAAACCACCATAAAAACTGACAAACAACAGGAATTCTGCAGATGCTGGAAATTCAAGCAACACACATCAAATTTGCTGGTGAACGCAGCAAGCCAGGCAGCATCTCTAGAAAGAGGTACAGTCGACGTCAGGGTCTCGGCCTGAAACGTCGACTGTACCTCTTCCTAGAGATGCTGCCTGGCCTGCTGCGTTCACCAGCAACTTTGATGCGTGTTGCTAAAAACTGACAAACTAACACGACAGCAGAAATAACACCAATGAACAGAAAGTGTTAAATCATGGTTCGTCCGAAAACACACCGAAAAGAGAAATGTTTCATTAAAAGACGAAAACAATTCACCAAACACAACTCCATCGAGTAAAATTGATGCTGGACACGAACGCGATTAGACTGTAAGTCAACATTTCCACTGTAAAGTTAGCTAGGATATTATAATGTAGAAGTTATGCATTGCTGGGTGATCGTATTTATCCGGTGGTCATCGCAGGAGGTATTTATCGGACACTTACCTGTAACAAAGAGCTTGGCCCCCGGGCCGAACACCCACACAGTGTGGGATTCCGGGCATCAGCAATTACCCAGGACACTGCAATCAGGCAGAAAACACGGTCAGACGTTCCCGTTTCAGCATGAAACCAGACTTCACACATTCCGACTGTCCCGGTCTGTGAGGGACTGGAGGGGGTGAACTCACAGCCGTATCGCCAGACTGACATTAAACGACATCAAACACTCGACAGTGGGTGACGGGATTCGGAAACATTCCAAATATGGCAAGAATGGCATTGCAAAAATAGCGTATAATGGGTAAAATTAAAGTAACCTTATGAAGAGTGAATGATGAGAGTGTTTTCATCCGTTGCAAAGATGTGAAGTGTATCATGTTTGCTGACCCCAGTTTTTGTTTTACCCTCTCTCACTGTGACAAGTAGCCACTGCCCGCTGAAAACCACTTTCTGCAGTAATAGACGGCAGCGTCATTCATCTCCACGTTTTTTATGATCAACTGGTAAACGGTGCCGGCGCTGTTGGCTGCCGACGTGAAACGGTCGCTGCTAAACCCAGGCCCGTAGCTTGGACTACTCCAGGAATGATAGTAGTATAGGATCCACTGTGGACCTGTTCCCGGTATCTGTTTGTACCAGCCAACACCATAGCTATCCTTTGTTCCGATGTCACAATTCAGCGTGGCCGTGGCTCCCGGTCTCACAGACACGGTCGGAGTCTGAGTCAGAGTTTGGGACTCTCCAGCTGTGAAAGACAGGAATTCAAATTTAACATCGACTTTTCAATCTGACCCTAAGACCCACCTTAGCAATCGTTAGCGGTGCAGACTTGCTGCCTGTACTTACAGCCCAGCCACATTAACCCAGTTATAGAGCCAATCACACCGGAGAGGATTCCATGCAAATAAGGGTGACTGACACTGACCAATCAGAGCGGGAATCTGAAACCCTCCCATTCGCCGCTGCACGTCGCCGGGTTAATGCAACGACACCAGCAGCAACTGACTGATCTGTTCAAAACAACTCGCGAATGAAAACAAGAGGAATTCTGCAGATGCTGGAAATTCAAGCAACACACATCAAAGTTGCTGGTGAACGCAGCAGGCCAGGCAGCATCTCTAGGAAGAGGTACAGTCGACGTTTCAGGCCGAGACTCTTCGAAGGGTCTCGACGAAGTGTCCTGACGAAGGGTCTCGGCCTGAAACATCGACTATACCTCTTCCTAGAGATGCTGCCTGGCCTGCTGCATTCACCAGCAACTTTGACGTGTGTCGCAAATGAAAAGGTCGTTCATTGTCGGACATTTTCCACTTCTGCCTTCATTTCCCTGATTCCTTCCTTTGGTCCAGAGATGTCCGTCACACCTCCAGTGACAACAGGGACAAGGACAACAGGACAGTGCAGACTTCCTGTTCCCACAACAGTCTTTCAGCCATGGAGTTCAAACCCACTCTGACAGTTTGAGGTTCGAAATGTGGGGATTTAGATCAGAATCAGAATCAGGTTTATTATCACCGGCATGTGACCTGAAATTTGTTAACTTAGCAGCAGCAGCGCAATGCAATACATAATCTAGCAGAGAGAAAAACTAAAATTATAATAAACAAGTAAATCAATTACGTATGTTGAATACATTAAAACACGTGCAAAAACAAAAATATTATATGTTAAAAAAGTGAGGTAGTGTCCAAAGATTCAATGTCCATTTAGGAATCGGATGGCAGAGGGGAAGAAACTGGTCCTGAATCGCTGAGTGTGAGCCTTCAGGCCTCTGTACCTCCTACCTGATGGTAACAGTGAGAAAAGTCCATTTACCGGAAAGTATTTACCATGAATGTAAAAATTAAAAGCAATTAAACGTGTATTCTTGTAAATATTTTTTTCATTATGAATAAAGTTTATGTTAATATAAAACAAACCTGTACCGCCACAGTATAGCGTTCTCCCGCTACTGGAGAGAGAGAGAGAGAGAGAGAGAGAGAGAAGCCGGAATGGGTGAGGAATCTCCTCATTTATTGTTGGAGTGTTTCACTGAGGGGTCGGGACGTGGGGGCGGGGGAGCACATGAGCAGCAAAAGCCCTATTGGTTTGAGGAACGTAATTAACGGAACTGGCAATACCGGCTATTAAACAAATTGCTTTGCAGTTATTTTTGTAAATACTTTTTTCAATATTAATAAAGTTTATTTCGATATAAAATGACCTATATGACTGAATGTGCCACTATGGCCCAATTGACTTCAATAGAAACTGTGCCGAAATAAAAATCAATAAATTAACGCTAGACCAGGAGGGCCATTAACTGCAACTGTCTAACTAAAGGTAATATCGATACATCGGCTTGGCCGCAGTAACTTAATACTAAATAAATACCGCTTCTGAGCAGCGTCAGGCTACTCGGTTATCTTTTTTTCCCGGAACCTGATGTGACGAGAATACACATAAATTAAGATGTTTGCTGGCCTGGGTTAGCATCAGTGGCATCAGCAGTTGTTCTGCCACCTGTCCTCAGGGGAAGGAGAGATAAGGAACAATGAAGCAGCATCTGGAGATGTGTAATGAAGGGACGGGAGAGAGAGCTGTCTGGAGCGGCTCCCCCTTTGAACCCTGAACTGTTTGAAGTGATGGACAGGCGATACCCCAGCAGGGGGATAAAAAGGGACAGGTTCGCTAAGGCAGCGCACACACGACACCCGAGGTAACGAGACCCTGGAAGCGGTGCGCCTCTCACAAGTCGGTGGGAAGCCTTAAACGCACAGGGTGGAAAGGTACGATCAGCGGGAACCCGGTGTGTGTCCACCCTCGCTTGGGTGCCGGGTTCACTGCAGAGGATCGACAGCATCTGGAGGAGGGGTCACAGTCGGTGACCTCAGGTGACATCACAAAGGACCCGCCCGAAAGCTGCATATGAGCAATATCGCCGGTCTGTGAGTGGAAGCCGTTTTGAATGATCAGTCGTTCTCGTTTTCTCTCTCTCCCTCCCCCCACGTTGTCCATCGCCATGGCAACGATTACTGCGAACTGAACTAAATTGGATTGAACTTTGTGTCACTTTGAAATTGGTCATTTACCCCTAGACCACGATAGAGCTTGATTGATGCTGTTATCTTAATTCTGTGCACATGTGTGTTTATCATTGCTGAACTGTTGCATTTATTATCCTTTCGATTACTGTGTTGCTTGTTTCTTTAATAAAACTTTCTTAGTTCTAGTAATCCAGACTCCAACTGAGTGATCCATTTCTGCTAGTTTGGCAACCGAGTTACGGAGTACGTAACACTGAACATCTGTAAATTGGGGACTTGGTGTTGCTCTGCTGTTGGTCAAGTGTCGGAAGACTGGAACGAGAGGAAGGGAGTAAAACACCACAAGGAAACACGAATTAGCTGGAACCTGCAATTTCGTTAGCATGATTGCCGAACCTGGTCCGGAGCCCGCCTGCGAGAACGCGCAGACCCCACCCCGCGGCAGAGTCCGTGGTTGTGACACTATGCGACAGAGAGGCCACAAGCACAACCTCCCAGAACGTGCCGTCCTCCATCACGTGTGTGTAAGACAGCTGCAAGCGGGAGAGGCAGGACCATGCAATGACGCTGGAGGAGCTGACTGACTCCATCCATTCTTTCAAATCGAACATAATTCCCAGAACTGATGGGGCCTTCTCAAGTTAAATCAAAAGGAATCAAGTTTAATTACCAGTCAAACCATACACGGAGACAGTCCAACGAGACAGCGTTCATCTGGGGCCAAGGTGCATAGTATACAGTACATTCAAATTAGCGAGAGAGAGAGACACACACACACATCCTTACGTAAGAAAACACACGTACAGTCCATTGATGGTTTCCTCCCGGAAATACAGCCTGTCATTCCACCGATCGAACACTTGAGGGCAGCACCAACGGTAGCAGGCAGCTCTTAACAGAACACGGACTCCACGCTGCACCACCTTCAGCGTCGTCTCACCTGGACTGCAGCAGCATGCAAGCCCCCTGGCGGCCCTGTCCTTGCTACAACCGAGGCAAGGCTGCTGCCTCGTCGCCTGCAGCACTTTACATTCTCGATGGCCAACAGCGTCTTCGATCGTAGGAGAAAAGTTCCAGATAGTCACTCACGGTTACACTGCACGCTGGTTTCGCACACCAACTCTGATGGCTTCAAGTAGCAGGCAACAACATAGTCTTGGCCCAGGTCAGCTCCTCGGAACATTCTCCAGCCCATCTGGCAGCTTCTCTTTCTCCCTTTTGAGCGTAGGCTCCTTTGACACCCTGGCCTGCGGGTCCTAACAATGAACTAATAAGGTAGACTGGCGGCAGCCATAGTTGTTGGAGAGCAGTATAGTTTAACGATCAGTAAAACAACACACATTTTAAAAAGAAAAGTGCACCTTTGGTTGGCTGCTGAGTTCGAACGTGTTGCCATCTTACCGGAAGTCACAATGTTTGGAAATGCACAATTCCAAGCTTCCAGCTGCCGCATGTCAGACTCTATGAAGAAGGGCACCCAGAACACTACAGCCTAACTGCTAGAAGATTTTACTTTCAAACTCTTCACTTTTAAAGTATGCCCAGAGGCAAAATACCTCAGCAGCTGTAAAACTGAAATTAAAGTAGAGACACTCAAGAATTCTGATGGTATCCATTGGAGAGAGAAGCAGGATTTAAATATCTGACTTTCATCAGAGACAATAATATCTTGTTTTATATTTCATTGGTCAGTTGGGATTGTCAACTACCATATCAGACTGACCATTTAAAATGTTGTAGTTCTGGTGGACATATCTGCGCAATGGGAACTGATTTTTAAACAGAGTATTCTGATGAGTGAATTCACAATATTTTGCAGTAAAGGCTGTTTTTTTCTGGGTGAGTCTTTTGAAGGATTGCTTCTTTTTCTTTCAGTCATTGCTCATTGATATATCTGGAAAGCCCCATGCATTGGAGAATTGATTTTGCTGGCCATAAGGGAGATTCTAAGGACAGTTTTGCATACATCACCAGACCAAATGATTAAAGCGATGGCACTCAGTGACAAGTCTGTTTAAAGATGAATAGGTGAAATATCTGAGCATGTGGAAGGCACATTATACAATGGAACTTGTTCCCTTTTCTTGTTTGTGTGCTGTATAGGACCTTTGCCAAAGCCATCAGAAAGACAAGAGGATAAAATGTGTGACCTTGACAGACAATGGAGGGACCCTAGTGAAATGTTCCCTGTGCACGGATGGATTTACCCTCTTCCACTCGGATGTGAAGTTGGTTCACAAATTGATTGGCATGGCTAAGCAGTCAAGCTGCCAACGCAAAATGCTCACAGAGCCAGTTGCCAAAGAGCGAGGCCATGCTGTATGGCAAGTGGCCCAACTGATCCAATGTGTCCTTCATCATTGGGTTGGCTTATGTGAGGGTGCTGGGGATCTCGTTCTGAGGGGCCAAAGGGTGCAATAGGAATTGACTGGAGCAGATTGGGAGGGTAAAGCAGGACTGTGGGGAAGATGCTCCTATTATTAAGTGAGAAGAACTAGCCATCTGGTGTGAGGTGCTCTCAGGGCTGCTACACTTGCTGCAGATGTGGCTCATCCCCCCGCTCTGCTCCTCTAGTTTGGAAATGACCCAGATTGTCCTCCGGTTCATCTGGGAATCTAAGAAGGAGCAAATAAGACTGGTTACAATGCACAAGTCCTTGGACAACCAAGGCAAAAATGTTCAAAATATCCCCATGTGCTGTTGCTTCAGACTGTGCATGGAGCCTAAGCCCATGGACCCCAAGTACCATTACTGAGGTTCTATCTGTCTTGGATGTTGAGACGGATTCGTCTGGCCTTATTGACATTGAATGTCATGTCCCAGTCAACTGAATGCTTGGCACAGCCACTTGTAAGTGCTTGGTGGGGAAGGACAACATGGAAGGTTCTTCTGCTACGGGACAGGGAGTGGCTGGGTTTGGTGACGAAGTTCCTGAGTTATTCCTGAGTGTAGCATCCATCAGAGACTATGTAAGAAACAACAGAGTTATTGGCTTTAAGGAATTTAAATGAACACTACATAATGCTTAATTAAAGAATAAAAATGCATTGCACCATTTATTCTTGTAAATATTTTATTATAAATGAAGTTTATTTTGGAACAAAAATGCTTTGGGTCCCATCTTCACTGACCATGCCCATCTCCACTCACAGACCATGTCCTTTGCAGTGGCCTGGCAGCATAGCCCATTGTTTAGGAGGCTTTTAATCATTCTCTTCACATGGTACCATGAGATGGGCAACAAATATCAGCTTTGCCAGTGACAGCCACATTCCAAGAATGTGGAATATCTGAGGTTGACCAGAGTCCCAGGATCTGGAACAATGCTCTTGGAGGAAAGTGAGCCCAGCTGACACTGTACCAGTGAGTTTATACATGCATTTATCATCTTTAAACAACCAGAAAATTAAATGTCTATTGAGTAAGTCAGGTCAAAAGTCAGTCAGAATGTGTGTTGACAATGTCGGAACTCTAGTACGGAGGAAAGACAGAGTCCAAAGTCAAGATGACAACCAGGGTTTATTCTTAAGAATCCCAGCAGCAACATCGCGAGACATAACATTCTCTCTTTTTTCTTTTTCAATATTTTTATTGATTTCTATATAGAAGAATACAGAGTCCAAGGGAATACATATTATAAAACAAAAGAAAAAATATAATGATACCAGGTACAGTATATAGAATCACATTAATGAACTCCTTACCCTATATTCATATAGATTAGAATAATTTGTACATTGGAATATAAACAGTTTTATATAAAAAAATCTATACCCACTACCAAAGTCGAAGCTGTTTTGGGAAAAAAAAAGAAAAAAAAAACCTTATCAGAGAATAAAATATGCTATGAACCAACTTCTGTACTTTAACGAGAAGTCAAAGATTATGAGAATAATTTAAAAATGGCCCCCACAAATTTTGAAAATCTTGGTTAGATTCAGAAATTGAACAACGAATCTTTTCTAAATTTAGGCATGCCATAACATCCCGTAACCACTGAGCATGGTTGGACGGAACAGCATCCTTCCACTTAAACAAAAGCGCCCTCCTAGCCATAAGAGAGATAAAAGCCAGAATGTGCAAATCAGATGTCTTCAAGATGATATCTTTCCTTCCAACAATACCAAATAGGGCAGTCAAAGGATTAGGCTTAACACTTACTTTAAAAAGTACAGAAAAAGTTTGGAATAATTCCTTCCAATATTTTTCAAGTCTTGGGCATGTCCAAAGCATATGAATGAATGAAGCTTCTCCATTCTTACACCAATCACATAAGGGAGATGTATTCATATAAAAATAAGATAACATATCCTTGGTCATATAAGCCTTATGAACCACTTCAAATTGCAGGAGGGAATGACGAACACATAAAGATGAAGTATTAACCAATTTAAAAATTTCATTCCAAGTTTCTTCAGAAATTGAAGTCTGTAAATCTTGTTCCCAAAGATTTTTGATTTTGTCTAAAGAATTATTTCTCATTCCCAGCAACGTACCATAAATATTGGATATTGAACCATTATAAAATGATTTCATTTAAAGAATTTCATCCAGTGCGTTCTTATCAGGATTATTAAGAAATGTATATAATTGAGATTGCAGAAAATCTCTAAATTGTAAGTACCGAAAAAATGGGTGTTTGGTCAACAATATTTAGTTGACAATTGTTCAAAAGAAAAAAGACTTCCTCCACAAGCAGATCTTGGAAGCGTGTAATGCCCAATCCTTCCCATTGTTTAAAAACTACATCAGTCATAGAAGGCTTTAAAGATAATTTTAAAAAAAGGGACTAGAAAGGGAGAACCTCAATAAACCAAAGTGTTTTCTAAATTGTCTCCAAATCCTCAAAGTATGTTTGACTACCACATTTTCAGTTATCTTACTTAAGAATAAAGGAAGTGAAAATCCCAGAAGAGATATAATAGAAAATTTACTAACTGGGTTAGCTTCTAAAGAAACTCATCCAGGACAGTCCTCATGATTAATATAGTGTAACCAAAATGTGAGATTCTGTATATTAGCTGCCCAGTAATAAAACCTAAAATTTGGTAAAGCGAAATCTCCATTCTTTTTAACTTTCTGGAGATGGACTTTATTCAATTG
Organism: Mobula birostris; assembly: GCF_030028105.1. NCBI lineage: Eukaryota > Metazoa > Chordata > Chondrichthyes > Myliobatiformes > Myliobatidae > Mobula > Mobula birostris. Next base: position 43,277,745 of record NC_092395.1, read on the forward strand.
AAGATGTTTACTTTTTCCATATATAGGAGGATAAAATAGAGTCCAGAGGGTCAAGAAAGGATTTAGGAATAAAAACAGGTAAAGCCTGAAAGAGGTATGTAAGTTTAGGTAAAACATTCACTTTAATAGAATTAATTTGACCAATCAATGTTAATGAAAGGGGCAACCAATTTGATAATGTTCTTTTTATATAATTTAATAAAGTAAGAAAATTTTCTTTAAATTGGTATTTATAATTCTTAGTAAATGTTACACCCAAATAAGTGAATTGGTTTCTTAATATTTGAAAAGGAAATTTAATATCAGTTGATACCAAATTATTCAAAGGAAAAAGTTCACTCTTGTGTAGGTTCAATTTATATCCAGAAAACCAACTAAAATAAGAGAGTAAAGAAAGCACAGAAGGTAATGAAGTTTCAACATTAGAAATGTAAAGCAGTAAGTCATCCACATAAAGTGAAACTTTGTGGATAGTACCCTTCCGTAAATAACAGTGATATCATTAGGTTCTAAGGCCAGGTCAAAGAGCAAAGGACTCAAAGGGCAACCTTGTCTGGTTCCACGTTGAAGTTTAAATGGTTTAGTATTCTGAGAATTAGTAAGAACGCGAGCAAAAGGAGGTTTGTACAGTAATTTAATCCATTGATTAAAGTTGGACCAAAATTCAATAATACCATTCAACCCGATCAAAAGCCTTCTCAGAGTCTAAGGATATCACACACTCCAATATCTCCTTAAAAGGAGAATAGATGACATTTAATAACTGAGGAAGTGAGAATATCGATTTTCAATAAAACCAGTCTGATCATCAGAAATGATAGATGGTAAGATATTTTCCACCTTACGGGCCAGAACTTTAGAGAGGATTTCGTCATCAACATTAAGTATGGAAATTGGTCTATATGAAGAACATTCAGTTGGGTTCTTATTTTTTTTTAAGGATAAGCGAAATAGAAGCTTCGTGAAAAAGATTGTGGCAACCTACCTGGCTTACAAGAAACTGAAAAAACTGAACATAAATGAAGTAGAAGCAAAGAAGAAAAAACCTTATAAAATTCTCCAGAAAATCAATCAGGACCAGGATCTTTTCCTGAATGCAGTGAGCGTACAGCCTCGGCTATTTCTTCATGAGAAATACATAGATCCAATTGTTTTCAGTTATCAGCAGTAAGTGTGGGGATATTTAATTGGTCTAAAAAATTATCCATTACAGTATTATCTTTAAGAGGATCAGAACTATAAAGTTTAGAATAAAATTCTCTAAAAGTATCATTTATTTCTAAATGATCAGTTATCCTAATACCGTTAGCTTTATAAATTTCTTTAATCTGTCATTTAGCACTAGAAGTTTTAATTTGGTTAGCCAATAATTTACCTGTTTTATCTCCATGAATATAAAATTGACTTTTATCCTTTAGGAGTTGAGTTTCAATAGGATATGTTAATAAAAATCAAATTTAGTTTTAATTTCAACCTGTCTTTTATACAAAACAGCATCTGAAGACAGAGCATATTCTTCATCTAATTGTTTCAGCTGATTGGCTAAATTAATTCTCTCTTTATTAGCTTTTTTCTTAACACTTGCAATATAAAAAAATGATTTGTCCTCTAATATATACTCTAAAGGAATCCCGTATGACAAGACTAGAACTCTCCTCCACCGTATTCTCTTCAAACAAGAGAATAATTTGCCTCTCCAAGAACTTTCAAAAATCCTTCTCAGATAACAAAGTTAAATTACAATGCCAGAATCTGTTTGTCTCAGGAAAACCTGAAAGATTTACGGATAAAAGCACAGGAGCATGGTCAGAAATTGCAATCTCTTTATATTCACAAGATCGAACTAATGGAATCATTTGGTTATTCATAAAAAATAGTCAATTCTGGAAAACGTATGATGAACATGAAAGAAAAAATGAGTATTCTCTATCTGCTTGGTTTAAGAAACACCATATATTCATAATACCACATTTAATTAGAAATCAATGAATAAATTTTCTCAAAACTCGGACCCTGCTGTTATAATTAATTGTGTCGCCACTTAAATATTACATGTAACATGGAATCCTCAAGATAAGTTTAACAAGTTTAAACATAAAACACCCAGAGTCTGCGTGATAAAGAGTGAGTCATTCAAAACAAAAGCAAGGAAAACAATTAACAAAAATTAACCAATTATGGTGCTCTTAAAAATCTCAGAGCCCAATTCTCTCCAGCTTGCCAGACATGACCAAACACCTCTTTACAAAGTCATATTATAGTGATGGTATTTCAAGTGTGGATTTTCCTTGTTAATAGAGGCAGTCTGATAGAGACAGCTTTGGCAGGGAATCTTAGAGCAATGGGAATGGACACCCTGGACAATATGGAAACTCAGGAGTCTTCCTGTTTTCTGTACAATGATAGGTGCAGGAAGTATTTTCAGTTGAAGGAACACATCCTCTGGGTTTGGCACTTGGGCAGCAACAGTCCATCCACAAGGCTGATTGTTTCATGTGCAGTCAGCTTCAGGAGCTGGTCATCCTGCAGCTAAAGTGAGTGCATGTATCAGGGAGATGAGGAGATCACCAGGCAGACTGGTGCAGGGAGATAGGTCAGCAGAGCCGTGAGGACTCCCTGCTCTCTAACTGTATGATATTCAGAGTACTGATTAGGGATAGTCTTCCTCTAGGGACAGAGGCATGGCCAGACAAGTGGGTTAATTGTGCAGGCAGAGGAACAGGAAGAAGAATGGTTCTTAATTTGTGGAGCAGAATATCAAACCTTTCATCAAATGAATTGGTCACTTGACCTATGTGCCAATAATGAAGTCAAATTAAAGTAAACCAATCTGATTCCACAAGGTCTGTATCCTTGCTATATTATTTTGGCTGCTGCAATTTCCTTCCACATCTCTTAGATGGAGAATTTTGAAATTTATTTGCCATGGGTGAGATAGCAGATGACTGGAGAATAGCAAAGGTGGTCCCAGTATTCAAAAGGGCAGCAGATATAAACCAGACAATGTTGGGCCATGAGTTTTAAATCAGTGGAAGGGAATTATAGTAAAATTCCCAAGGATAGGATATATTTATGCATGGAAAGGCTGAGATTAATCGGGGCATAGTCAGCATAGCTATATTTGTGGGAAAGCTTGTCTCAATAATTGATTGAATTTTCAGGTATAACCAGAGATTGGATTGACTGAGTTTGTATCTTGGGAACTTGGAGAAGTCAGTGTGTGAGATGATAGAGATATATGAGATAATGAGGAAGATAGAGAGTAGATATTAAAGATATTTTTCTGGTGGAGGGATTTGAAGGATATATCTCTGGTCGAGGGATGGCCTTAAACTGATAAGGTAGGACATTTAGAAGAATCCTGAGGGGAGACATTCCACTTAGAGAATGGTGTGACACTTGAACATCATTCGTGAGGAGTTGGTAGATGCAGGTAATGTCGAAAAACACTTGAATTGCAGAGAAGATTTCAGGCCAAACACCAGTTCATAACTACATCCAGCAAGACCTGGATAACATTCAGGAATGGGCTCATAGGGGTTAAGTAGTATTCATATCATAGATATGCTGGACTGGTGTCATGTTCAAGAAGTGTGTGTCGAGCTACCTACCCCTGGCATTCAGTGCCATACCACCATGATACTTTGCCACTATTTATAACATCTAAGACAAGCACACAATGGAACACTCTCCACTTTTGAAGAAGAGTACAGCTCCAAAAATTTTTCAGAATTTCAAAACTATCCAGGAGAATGCAGCTCAATTTCCACTGCCATCGACATTCATTTACTCCACCATGGATGGTCCCAAACCCAGCTGAAAGAGGAGGAGTGTTCGACATGGGTCAAGTAATGCATCCTGTAGAAACCAAGAGCTACAGAAATGTTAACAGAAGCTTCAAAGAGCTCCTCCCTGAGAGAGGATGGGTCTTTGAAGATGGGCTACACCTGTGAACAACTTGAAAGAATGGGCCAGGACAGAGGACTCTGACCGGTGGCCAATGCTCCAGGAAGGTGATAGGCTTAAACAAACAAGCATCAACGTTTCATTCTATCCACCAGAGGTGTACAATGAATTCAGTGTGGTCCACTTATAAAATGTCCTGCTGTTACTTCCCCATGTTAATCTATCTTTCTATTCAAATTTTTTTATTGTTATATACAGGAAAAATAACATGAGTACATCGAAGTAATGACAGTTACAATGCCTCAAAAAAAACATTATCTTAAAGATTGAAAAAAAATTTTGAGACAACAAAAAAAAACCTACTAAGCAGAAAAGTGAGAAAAAAAGAGAACCCATTAGGTGTACAACCCTGGAATCATGCGTCATACAAAAAGCTTCTAAAAATAAACATCAAACTGCCAGCAAGAAAAGAAAATATACTAAAATAATTTACAATTAGATCGTGGAAAAATTATATCAATTAACTCAAATGATAATAACGAGCAAATGAGTCCCATCTTGTCTCACTATTAAATAAAGGATCAAAGGTTCGACTTCTAATTTTCTCCAAACTAAGACATAGCATCACTTGAGAGAACCATTGTGACAAAGTGGGAGCTGATATATCTTTCCACTTCAGCAAAATGGCCCTCCTAGCTAACAATGTAACAAATGCAATAACATGTTGGTCAGGCACAGAAATACCATGAATATTTTGAGGAACTATTCCAAAGAGCACAGTTAATTTATTAGGTTGTAAATTAATTTTAAGTGCTTTAGAAATATGTCTTTAATTTCTAAAGCACTTAAAATTAATCTACAACTCCATGTTACTCTAAGAACTCCTTCCAAATCTTTCAGCTCACCTGCAAGTACACAAGGTGAGAAAAAGCAGGAGGTGTCCCCTGCAAGTTCATTTCCAAGTTACAAGTTGGAAATATTAGATTATGAAGACACGTAGTCCCCTTTTATTGTCATTTAGTAATGCATGCATTAAGAAATAATGCATTGTTTCCTCCGGTGTGATATCACAAAGCACAGGACAAACCAAGACTGAAAATACTGACAAAACCACATAATTATACATATAGTTATAAACAGTGTAACAATACCATAACTTGATGAAGATAGTCCGTGAGCACAGTAAAGTTTAAAGTTTCTCAAATGTCCAACATCTCCTGCAGACGGGAGAAGGAAGAAAAACTCTCCCTTCCATGCTGACGACAATCCGACTCTGAGTCATCCGAAAACTTCGAGCTCTGATCAGCTCTCCGACACCGGGTACTGAGCGGCATCTCTGCCGAATGATTCGACCTCCTTCTTGGTTGCCAAAAGTAGGCAAGACCGGGGATTTTGAGGCCTACCCTCCAAAAGATTCCCGACCACACACTGTAACGACAGCAGCAGACGGACATTTCAGAAATTTCTCCAGATGTTCCTCTGTTCTTTCACGTCCATTCTCCATCAAATCAGAATTGTCCACAGCCCCTATTTAACATTTTTCACCAGAGAGCTGCGCACGTGCAGCGCACTGCCATCTTCTCCTCCCGCCGATATCTCGCAAATAAGTAAGAATATCTAGTTTTGGACCTCAGAAAAATTTCTATAAATGTACTGTGATAAGGAGTTTCCTGAATGTTTAGCCTTTGGGAAAAAGTAACGGGTTTGAGTTCAAAAAATGTTGTGTGATGTGTGGCCACCTGTCAGTTCACTTGAGTTTTATCTATCTCCATCTCACAGCCAAGATATTAGTGCAGGGACATTCAACTGTTATCTTGAAACTGGAGCCAGTTACGTATCTGAAACTGCTGGACTGTAGGGAGAAAGGCTGGTGCATGTAATGTTTTTAATATCGAGCTGGTCTGAGGTGAACAGGCCAAATGGCCTCACTTTCTGAGGGAGTCATTCTGATTCACTGTTATTTACCCTCTTATGATGACCTGTGAGTCTGAGACGGTGAATTTAGTTCTGGCACCTCTCAGGTAAAACCTTCTTGTTTTAGGCAGTTCATAAAGTTGATAATTGACTGATGCCTTGTTTCTGCACTGTCTAGTCACTGGGATGAAATGACAGCATCCATCTCCAATATAGTACAATTCCCTTTTGTAACTCTGGTTAGATCTGGAGGTGATATTGTCCAGAAAGTTCTTCAGGAGTCAAAAGGAGTTGCCACATTGATGGTTACAGCTGTTTTATCAGACGTTCATCGTGCAAAGGTGCAAAAATAACAGGGTTGTTATCATTGGTGACTTGAACTTCCCTAATATTGATTGGCACCTGATTAGTTCTAAGGGTTTAGATGGGGCAGAGTTTGTTAAGTGTGTCCAGGACGGATTTCTGTCACAGTATGTGGACAGGCCTACTAGGGAGAATGCCATACTAGATCTAGTACTAGGTAATGAATCGGGTCAGGTCACAGATCTCTCAGTGGGTGAGCATCTGGGGGACAGTGACCCCCGCTCCCTGGCCTTAAGCATTATCATGGAAAAGGATAGAATCAGAGAGGACAGGAACATTTTTAATTGGGGAAAGGCAAATTATGAGGCTATAAGGCTAGAACTTGCAGGTGTGAATTGGGATGATGTTTTTGCTGGGAAATGTACTATGGACATGTGGTCGATGTTTAGAGATCTCTTGCGGGATGTTAGGGATAAATTTGTCCCGGTGAGGAAGATAAAGAATGGTAGGGTGAAGGAACCATTGGTGACAAGTGAGGTGGAAAATCTAGTCAAGTGGAAGAAGGCAACATACATGAGGTTTAGGAAGCAAGGATCAGATGGGTCTATTGAGGAATATAGGGAAGCAAGAAAGGAGCTTAAGAAGGGGCTGAGAAGAGCAAGAAGGGGGCAGGAGAAGGCCTTGGCGAGTAGGGTAAAGGAAAACCCCAAGGCATTTTTCAATTATGTGAAGAAAAACAGGATGACAGGAGTGAAGGTAGGACCGATTAGAGATAAAGGTGGGAAGATGTGCCTGGAGGCTGTGGAAGTGAGCGAGGTCCTCAATGAATACTTCTCTTCAGTATTCACCAATGAGAGGGAACTTGATGATGGTGAGGACAATATGAATGAGGTTGATGTTCTGGAGCATGTTGATATTAAGGGAGAGGAGGTGTTGGAGTTGTTAAAATACATTAGGACAGATAAGTCCCCGGGGCCTGACGGAATATTCCCCAGGCTGCTCCACGAGGCGAGAGAAGAGATTGCTGAGCCTCTGGCTAGGATCTTTATGTCCTCGTTGTCCATGGGAATGGTACTGGAGGATTGGAGGGAGGCGAATGTTGTCCCCTTGTTCTGACAGGAAATGATCATGTTGAGGTGGTGGAGGTGTGCGTTCATGGGTGTAGGAGTTAGTCATCCTTCGTACTTGGGGAAATTAACTGTTTTTGAATCTAGTGGTCCTGGTGTGGATGCTACACAGCATCCTCTCAGCTGGGAGTGGGACAGTCAATGTGCAGGGTTGGTGGGATCCTTCATGACATTACTGACACCATTCTGCATATACGTCCTTGATGGTGGGTCAACTTGTGCCACTGATGCATTGGGCATACCCATGGTATTGAAGTTCCTGTCCACCACAGAGCAGTTTCCTTACCATGCAATGAGAAAGCTTGTTAGGATGCTCTGTATTGCACATCTGCAGAAGGACATGAGTAAAGCTGTGCACAGTCCAGCTCACTTCAGCCTCCTCGGAAGTAGAAGTGTAGGTGAGCTTTCCCAGTTGTGTAGGATGTCTTCTGGGATGATGAGAGGTGATGCATGATGTGTGGCCAATCTGATGTGTGTGGTGTGAGTTCTCCTGACGTCAATAACAATCTTCCTTGTCTTGCTGATATTGAGGAACAAGTTAATTGCCTGGAACCAGCCATCAAACTCTTGCACCTCCTCTCTGAATGCTGTATTATCATTGTTGGTGATGAGCCCCACCACTGTTGTGTCATTGGGAAACCTGACAATGTGATTACTTAATGTATGGCTGTGCAGTGATGTGAGAGCAGAGTGTTTAACAATGGCGCCAGCGCAGAGCCCTGGGGGTGGGGGCACCTGTGTTAAGGATCATGGAGAGGGAGGAGCAGTTATGCATCCTGACTATCTGAGGTCTGTTTGTTCGGAAGTCCAACAACCAGTTGCACGGTGGTGCATTTAGACTGAGGAGTCGGAGTTTGTTCACCAAGCTCTGTGGGACAATCGTGTTGAATGCTGAACTGCAATCCAGAAACAGCATTCTAACAGTCCTGCTGGAGGGTCTTGGCCTGAAACATCGACTGTACTCTTTTCGATAGGTGCTGCCTGGCATGCTGAGTTGCTCCAGCATTTTATGTGTGTTGCCTGGATTTCCAGCACCTGCAGATTTTCTATTCTTCTGACACAAGTGCTCCTGTTTTCTTGGTGTACCAGGGCCAGTTGTATGACAGATGCTATTGCATTCGTCATTCGGTAAACATATTTGTGAGTGTCCAGTGTGGCAGGAATGAGCTTTTAATGTGTGCCATTACCAGCTGTTCAAAGCACTTCATGATCATTGGTGTCAGTGACACCGGTCGACAGTCATTTAGTTCTGAGAGTGTAGAGTACTTTCATACAGGAATGAAGGTGGCTGATCTGAAGCATATGGGACAGCAGCCTGGATGAGTGAGGTGTTGTAGATGTCCGTGAGGAGGTCAGTGAGCTGGTGTGCACATTTCCTGACTCCTCAGCCTGGGATGTTGTCTGGCCCAGCTGCGTTAAGGGGTTTGAATCTCTTCAGAATCCTTGTGATTATACAAACATGAAAGCAATTGTAAGCAAAACCAACACTAGAAAAAGACAATAAAAGCAATAATTTGGGCTCCAATTAACACAGCTCAGTCAGAATCAGAATCAGGTTTATTATCACTGACAGATCCAATACACTTCCCTTGTGACTCTCTCTTTGGTAAAATAAAATCATTTAAAATCTAAGGACAATAACATGCAAGGTAGGACATTATTAGTAGTTTCTCATGAGATAAACTGTGGAAAACATTGATGGTAACAAAACAAATGATGGTGACGAGGAGGTGTACAGGAGTGAGATAGATCAGCTGGTTGAATTGTATTGAAACAACAACCTTGCACTTAACATCAGTAGGAACAATGAACCGGTTGTGGACTTCAGGAAGGGGAAGTTGAAGGAACACACACCAGTCCTCATTGACGGATCAGCATTGGGAAGTGTGTGCAGTTTCATTCAAAAGGCGATGACTCAAACAGACAGTATCCAACATTCAGGTCCCATCATTCAGGACATGCCCTCTACCTAATGCTGCCATCAAGGAGGAGGTACAGGAGCCTGAAGACACACACCCAATGTTTCAGGAACAGCTTCTTCCCCTCTGCCATCATATTTTTGAATGGACAATGAATCCATGAATACTGTGGCAGTATTTTTCCTTCTCTTTTTCACTACTTGTTTAATTTAATCTTAATAATTCTTCCTGTCCCCTAATGGTTGGTGTACTTGTGTATATTTCCCTCAATCTTGAGGCCTGGGAGTTTGAGGATTCCATGTAGATACGGGAACAGGTCGAAGAGTGGAGTGACCGTCAGCCTCCACCTGTAGATGTATGACCTCAAGCAGTATGCCAGAAATGAAAGAGACATTGACTTACTAATCCACCTGACAAGGGTGTACGGCAGAGACATTGGGATGTCATTTGAACTGGAAAAGTGCAGCTGGATGGTGGTGAAAAGAGATAAACTCATCAATACTGAAGGAATTGAGTTACCTGAAGGCAACAGATCAGATGTTCAGGACAGCTACAAATACCTGGATATCCTGCAGACACATGGAAGTCACAATGAGGACACAAGTAAGGCTGCAGCATCCAAGTCCCTCCAAAGAGTGAGACAGTTCCGAAAGAGCCAGCTGATTGGGAAGAACACGATCAGAGTCATCAACACATTCGCCCTGCCAGTTATCAGATACCCAGCAGCAATAATGTGCTGGCCAAGGAACAAGCTGGAAGCCGGTGACATCAAGACCCAGAAACAACTAACAATACATGGAGGCTTTCTCTCAATGTCTAACACTGAGCAACTGCACACCTACTGGAATAAAGGAGGATGAGATCTTAGAAGTGTCAAGGCATCAATCCTGGAAGAAATATGAAACATCAGTGAGTATTTCAGGAAAATGGCCCTTAAGGATGACTTGCTTAGAGAATACCTCAGGCAGCAGGCTGGGGACATGGGTGAAGAAGAACCAGAGCACCAGAGGCCATGGCAGGACAAGTCGCTGCACAGGACGTACCATCCCCAGATATCAGTGGTAGCTGACAAAAGAAAGTCCTACCAATGGCTGGAAATGGCAGGGCTGAGGAACAGCACAGAGGTGCTGGTCATGGCTGCACAAGAACAGACTCTGAGCACAAGAGCAATAGAAGCAGGGTCTATTAAACCAAACAAGACTCACGATGCAGACAGTGGAAGAAATCCTCTGAAACAATCCAGCACATAGTAGCAGAGTGTAAGATGCAGACAGGGACAGCATACACAGTCAAGTTGCAGGAATTGTGTACAGGAACATCTGCACTGAGAATAGATTGGACACCCGCAAGATCAAATGAGGAACACCTGAGAAGGTAGTGTAGAATGACAGAGCTAAGATCCTGTGGGACTTCCAAATATAGACTGATCAGCAGGAATTGGCCAAGCAACCAGACATAGTAATACAGGTAAAGAAACAGGAGAAAGCAATGCTAATAGATGTGGCACTCCTGAATGACGGTAACATCAGGAAGAAAGAATATGAGAAGCTGGAGAAATACCAGGGCTTGAAAGAGCAGATACAAAGAACATGGAAGATTAAAGCCAGAGTAATTCCTCTGGTGATAGGTGCACTTGGAGCTGTGACACCTGGACTGGGAGAGTGGCTCCAACCAGTCCCAAGAACAACATCTGATATGTCTGTGCAGAAGAGTGCACGACTAGGGACGGCAAGGATACTGTGCGGAACCCTCAAGCCCCCAGGCCTCTGGTAAACGACCCAAGATTGAGAGAGAAATACACATCCACACCACCCATAGCAGGTGAGAAAAAATATGTGCCCCTTATTGAAATTTATCATTTATTAAATTATTATGGAATGTAACATAGTGTTGCTGCAAGACGTATGCCAGTGATATTAAATATGATTCTGATTCTGAAACATTCCCCTTATAGAAAGTACTGCCACAAAATGTTTAACATGGAAACTTGCTGTAAATATAAGTAAACACTTCAGTTATTGTTTAGACAATATTACTGCTTGTTTCCAGTGTTTCATCCAGAAATGATCCTACTTCACTCTATAGAGTCTGATATTTCAGGAGTACAACAGCACTAATACAATCCGACAGTTTGTTATCAACGGACTGTAGAATTTTCAGACCCGAGATTCTAGTCATTGATAAAACTTAACCAAGATTATCTGATCCTTGGAATGAAAATACTACTTTGAAAGCCAGCTGCACTCATTTCAATATAAAAAGTTTGACTGGGTGAGGCAAGGCTGCTGCGAGTTTGTCCTGTAGCAGTTTACACTATGAATGGAGGAGGCCTGGAATGTAACACAGTGAGAAAGTATTCCATGGGAAATTGGATATTATTGTTAATGTGGGAGAAACAATCTATTTTCAAGAACAATTCTATAAATAAAAATTGCTTCACAATAAAAAAAAACAGCTTTGGTGCAGTTTAGAGCAGCTGCTGCCTGGGTATGAAAACAACAAACATCTGTGGTCACAGCAGGATATGAGCTGTTATTTTAAGGAGAGGGACAGCCCAGAATGCTTACATTTGCCATTTCTACCAAATATCACAGTTTCTGTTCTACCTGATATTATTTTAAGTATCTGTGAAGCACTTGACCTTTAAAGAGACATTATCTCCGGTTCTCCCCTTGAGTAATGGCAGTGAAAACAAGAATTCCTTCAGAAATTGTGCCATGTTGGTTGTCAGATTAACTCCACTCATCAGATTTATTCACTGAATTCCAGGGGAAGAAAATGTTAGCGAGGTCGATAGTTTAACTGTGCGACGGTCAGTTAACCCCCATTATAGAAATGAAGAGAGTTGTAGAATATGGCTTCCATTAACTGCTCTCCACTTTCCAACAACCTATTGATCACATCTACCAGAACGATCATTGACAGAAGAATCTTCCATATGTGGATTGGTGAGGTTGAGGTCAAGTATGTTTCTCTCTGCTGTTGCTCATTCATTGCCTGCTGCAGGCTCTCACTCGAAGCTCTGTCCTTCAGGACTTGACCAACTCAGTCTGCGTTCGTGGAACCCAACCACTCTTGGTGACCACCATAGAAGTCCCAGTAAATATTCTGTGTTCTTGCTTCTATTAGTACTTATTCTGTGTTGCTCAACATAGGGAACATCGATTCATCCATGGAGGGAGGCCAGGAGATAGTAATCAGGAGGAGGTCTCCGTGTCCATGTTTCTCTTGATGTTATGAGACTTCAGTGTGTCTTGATTCAATGCTCAAGGCACTGAGGGCTCCTCTGCCCTGCTGGTACACAACTGTGCCCCCACCTCTAAAGAGTAGTTTAGGACAAGACACACCCTGGATGGTGAGTTTGAAATTGCCATTTTGTCTCTCCTGCTCCTGTGTATTTCTGGAGCCACGCTTTGCACAATGTAATGTCAAGCAACCCAGAACCAGGACATCTCTGCAGGATGATGGACTTCCAGCATCTGCAGCATCTCTTGGGCTGATCATCATTGCAGAAGTTCCTCTGGGAAGTATACTCATCCCAACTGCTTCATCAGTGACCTTCCTCCCATCATAAAGTCAGCAGTGGGGTGTTGACAGACATTTGCAGAATGTTCAGTTCCACTTGTAAATCCTCAGCTAATGCTTCAGTCCCAGCCTGTATACCATCCAGACGTCGATAACATTCAGTCATGGGCTGATTAGTGACAACTGATATTTGCACCCATAGTGTCAGGCAATGACTATCTCCAAGAACAGAGAATCTAACTCCTTAGGATTGACATTCAATAACATTAACATTGATAGATCCTCTACCATAAATATCCCAAGAGTTCACGTTGACTGGAAAATTATGTGGACTATTGAAATAAATACCATTGTCCCAGGATTGGCTCAAAGGCTGGATATTCTGTAGTGGGTAACTCACCTCTTGCCATCACAAGATATTTACATTTTTTTATATTCAGTAGGTAGAGGTTTGATGGAATATTTTCCACTTACTTGGATGAGTGCAATCCCAACGATTCTCAAGAAACTCTGCATCACCCTGTATGACTAGTGACTAGTACCTCCAAAATTAACTGAAGTATTCATTCCCTCCACCTCTTCCCAGAGTAGCAGAGTAGCAGTACAAGGTGTACCTCAGTTATTCACTCACCTCTCAAACACCAGCTAGACCACTGAGAGCAGTGTTTTGCAATCACTTTTAGCCCAACGCCCCCCTTTAAGCATCTTCATACTTGCCAACACTGCTCTTAGGCACAATGTACTTTCTGGCACCCCCATGGTTTAAAAACATGTCTATCATATGCTGACATGGGAAAATCGATTCTGCTTTAAATTCTTATTTTTCTTGAAACCTAGCTTACACAGTACCTGTACATTGTACAGCAGCTTTGATATCAATGAGATCCTTGAGCTTGATGGTTTTTAGCAAGAGTTGAAATATCTGTTTCAAGTTGTGACAGCAAAAGCTTCACATCCCCACATGTAACAACGTCCAAGCAGTTTCAGTTTTCTTTTTGTGAGTATGTGGTTCACTGCACTGAAACCACTTTCAACAAGGTAGAAGCATGGAGGTGCAATGAAGAGCAGTCCGGTTCTTTTCCAAAGACCAGGGAACTTCGTATGACAGTGTAGCCACATATAACAAAAGCCAACATTTAAAAAAAAATATTTTTGCTTCTTCATCATTCTGAATTTTGTTCATTTCTTTTTGCAAGCTCTCTTCCTGTTCATCCACCTTGCAAAGAAATGGGTTAATGACCCAGTCGGGAATTTAAAGATTGTTCAAATCCTTGAATCGATTCTGAAAATCCTTCTTCAGTGACTGCAGGTATAAGCAGTACTCTTTTGAATCATTGTCTGTGAAAGAGAGTGCCATACTATCCATGCAGGGAAATTGTGTAAATGTTCTTCTTCCAGTGTTTTGCTTACATGTATATTTCCAATTTTCTGATAAAAGTAGCTCAGTACTTTTTGCCTGGATTAAATTAACATTCTCGCTCTGCAGTTTGCAGTTTCATATTTGGAATGCTCATTTTGTCATACAGATTGCCTAGGTATGCCACATCTCCATGTAGAAGTTTAATCTTGTTTCCTAAGTTCTTGTCAACTTTGAGCAAAAATTCGACCACAGTGTCAAAAAGGTTGAAGAAACATTTTAAGCAGCAGCCTTTTGACAGCCATCTGTCATATATGGTGCTCCATCTGTTGCACAAGAAATCATGGTCCTAATCAGAATACTTTTATCCTCAATATACATTTTGATCTCATCTTAGATTGATTTTCTGTTGTTTTTTGTTTTTATCTTTTCACAATAGAGAATCTCTTCATAAACCTTTCCATTTTTGATAGACCATAAATATTCCATTAGCAATGCCTCCTTGTTTTGCGCAGTTGGCTCATCCAGTTGTATCCCAAATTCAGTTTCTTATAGCACTGTGCATAGTCGATATCAATGTCTTCACTCATTTCGTCAACACAACTAGCTACAGAATTATTACTCAGAGGAACAGATTTTAAAATACTGCTGTCTGTTTTGAGATCAGTGGTGAGCACTTCTGATACAGCAGGCATTATTAAATTTCCACTAATAGGATGAGATTTTTCACATTTTGCTATCATTTTAGAAATACTGGAAGAAGCCACGAGACCACTATCAAGGTCATCTTTAAATTTCCTAACAGGTGACTCCAGTCAAACACTTCTTTCACTTTGTGGAACTGGGTAATTCCATAATTAGCTTTTTCATGGCGTCGTTTATGGAAGTTTTCCTGCAAACTCGATAGTTTCATGGCTTCATTAGATACCACAGTATTACAAATAGACGCATGAAGCATTGCTGATCTGATGGGAATGGAATTAAACCAGACTCCAGGTATGTAACATTGCATTGTTGCACTTTCTGTTGTTTCCGTTTCTTAGCAGGATTAGAATTGAAGGCTTCATTGCCTTCAGACTTGTAGAGATCATGTGGTACATATTTATCCATCATAAATGGGGCTAAATTAAAATAAAAAATTAACACAAGCTGGGAATGCCTCTCGCATGTTGATGATGGCAGTGAGTTGGCATGGGTAGAATGATGGTAGTCGCACACAAAGGAGTGAAGGGGTGAAGATGAAGATGATCGGAAAAGTGAAAATTACATTAACAAGGAATCAGATTAGAATCTGAATGGTAGGCAGGATGGAGGTAGTGTTGGCAAGCAACTATACTATTCAAGTTAGCGCAATTGACCAATCACATAAGGTCTCATAATTACAGTGCCATGAAAGGGTGCCACTTACCACTGCCCCCCTCTCCCGCCCCCCAAGGATCTTGAATGCATCCCAATATACTTCTTTTTCTCCCAATGCCCCCTTAGGACACATAACTGCCCTCATTGGGAGTCACTGGTTTAGAGGAACAAGTAGATGCAGACAAGCACCACCAGCTGCTATAGCTCCTCCAACTTGCAAACCATCAAGACCTGGAAACGCATCACTGGTCTACCACTGAAGTTCAGGTATATTCTCTCTGACATCACTGTCAGAATACCTTCCCCAGTTCAGCAGCAGTGTGACAGTACAGTTCACCACCATCGTTCACAGGATGAGCAGAGGATACTGGGCCTGCCAGTGATGCCCAGATTCTAGCAATGAATTTTTAAAATTGAGAAATCAATGTCCCCCCTTCGTACATTTACTAAATCACAGTTTAATTCGGTTATAGATATTAGTCATAAGAGCCAGATTCTTGCAGATTGGTTAGTATGCAAAAATGGAAGGAGGCAGATTTTAAGATCAGACGTCTTCTTTCCCCCAACTGATGAGATCAAAAGTTCAACCACTTCCTGAATTGGATTTTGAACAGGAATTGGTTTACTATTGTCACATGCACTGAGGTACCATTGCACAGCACATTGAAGTAGTGCAAGGAGATACAATAATGGAATGCACAGTAAAGTGTAGCAACCATAGAGAAAATGCAGAATAGGTAGACAATAAGTGCAAGATCAGAATGAGGTGGATTGCAAGGTCAGGAATCTATCTTATCGTACTAGAAAATCATTCAATAGTCTTATAACAGCAAGTAGAAGATATTCTTGAGCCTGCTGACACATGCTTTCAAACTTTTTCTGATTAGCCTGATGAGAAAGGAGTTAAGAGGTAATGTCCAGGGTGGAAAGGGTCTTTTATTATCCTGGTTGCTTTAATGAGGCAGCAAGAAATATAGACAGAGTCTATGGAGCAGAGGATGGTTTTCTTGCTGTGCTGAGATGTATGCACAACTGTCTCAGTACCATTGATATGGACAGGATCATACGCCAATGATCTCGTCAATTCCTGAAGTAACTGACCAGATCATTTGCTTGGTTGACATTGAGGGCAATGTTGTTGTCATGACACCATGTTACTGAGCTCTCTGTCTTCTTCCTGTATTCCGGATCATTGTTCTTTGAGTTATCGACCACGAATGTGTTGGAGCAAAGTTGGGCTGTGCAGAATTGCGTGCAGATGAAGATCATCTCCAGGTTGAATATGGCATATATATTTTGATAAATAATTTACTTTGAACTTTGACTGTTCAGGGAGTAGAGTAGTGGCTGACTACAAAATCTTGTGGACACCAGTGTGGAAAATACTCTTGGCAGTGGTAGTGCTGCCTAGCTTTACTGATTGGGATCTCTTGGTCAGGAAGTCAAACTTCCTGTTGCAAAAGGAGGTCTTGGATCTTTGAGATGAACTTGCCTGGGATGACAATATTGAAGCCGGGGCTGTAGCCAATAAACAATGGACTAACATAGGTGTCTTTACTGTCCAGATGCTGCAGAGAAGGCTGTAGAGTCAGGGAGATGAGTCCACCACAGATGAATTGCAGTGGGCTGAGGTTGACTGGGATGATGAAGTCATTGAGTGCCATGACCAGCCACTCAAAATGTTGAAGTCTGGATGACTGCCATGTTGGAGAAAGGATCAGTGTGTGATGTGTCAGCCGAGGGACTTTGACACAGACCACAAAGCTTAAAGTGAGGCAAAGGCACTTGTTGATCTAAAGAAGTGGTGGGGTATTTTTATTGTGTGGCTCATCTGTGTTATTGAATCCACCAGCATTGAATTAGAGTGAGTAAAATGATATCTATTTAGAAAGTATTCTCCAGTCTGAATTGAACAAGTCCACCTTTCAATCAATAGGAATCGTGGTCTACAGCCAACGTTTGACAATACTATAGTGAACGATTTTGATATCAGGTCTGGTGCAGATTTCTGTATTAAATGCAGAGCAGAAGCTTTTGCAGTATCATGTCGGCAGACAAAGTCAAGCAAAGTCTTTCATTCATTTTGGTGGTATTTGTTCTAAATGGAGGATTAAAGAATAGAGTTTGTCCTATTATACACGACCAAGACCAAGAACCCCCAGGTGGACAATGATACTCCACAGGATTATATAATAAGTGTGGATGTGATGAAGTGGCTGGACCATATTTCACAGGATTGACTCAAACTAGATACAGGTTCCAAAGTGTTCGTAACAAATCTTGACCATTCATTCATTTCCTTAGACACTGCCTGACCTGCCGAGTTCCTCCAGCAATTTGTGAGTGTTGCACTGTAGGTGAGCATGTTCTCCTCTGAGATACCTGCTCATTATATCTGGGTGGTTGATCGAGACCTGTGCCCATTGTCAAGCAAAGTGAGTGAAATGTTTGGCTGGATCCACTACAGAAAGATTTCTGGAGCTCTGGAAGGAAAAGTCTGTCCGACACAAGTAAAGAAGTACAGTGCATTGGGACTGGATTGGCAAGCAAGGAGCAAGCTGGAATTAATTGCTGTGACGAGTGGGTTGCCTTGTCCTGAGCAGAAAAACAAATTATAAAAAAAGCAAGATGTTGGGGGAGTTCAGCAGGTAAGGCAACATCTGTGGAGGGAAATGGACAGTAGACAGTAGTGTGAGGAGGAGCAGGAGAAGGTGGTGGCGCGACGCAGCTTGTGCGGCCACTCCGGTGAATGATATCTGTAATCTGTCAAATAGTGTGCCGTGCACAATTCTGATTTGATGGAGACAGACGTGAGGGAATGGAGGAACATCTGGAGATACTTATGAAATGCCTTTTTCGCTGCCGCTGCTACTGTGTGATCCAGAATCTCAGGAGGGGAAGGCCCCGAGTCCTCGGCTTTGCTTGCTGCTCGGCGGCCGAGACGGGGTTGAAGCGCTCAGCAGAGATGGTGCTTGGTACTCAGTGTCGAAGGGCTGGTCGGAGGCTCGAAGTTTTCGGACAGAGTCAGGGTTGGCTGGGATCAGGTGATTCCAATGCATCGACAGTTGTCAGTACCTGGAGGTTTATGGCGGAGAGAGTTTCTTCCATCTGCCGCCTGCTATCAGGGAGTATCGGGAGTCGATCGGAACTTTGAGACTTTTTTTTACCGTTCCGATGTCCTGTTCTTTATCAAATTATGGTATTGCTTTGCACTGCTGTAACTATATGTTATAATTATGTAGTCTTATTAGTGTTAGTCTTTGGTTTGTCCTGTTTTTTCTGTGATATCACTCTGGAGGAGCATTGTATCATTTCTTAATGCATGCATGCATTTCTAAATGACAATAAATGAGGACTGACAGTACTCATAATCTAAAAAAAAAGACGTATTGAGTTGGGTCCTATCATCCAGACTGAATGACAAGAGGGCAGATATCCAGTATAAAATGTTGGAACTAGAGGTGGCAAGTGAGAAATGGATCAATGTGAAGGGTGGGGGGTGACATAGATGGAGAAAGGGAAGGTGGAAATGATGACAAAATTGGAGGTGATAGATGGAGAAAACAAGGGCTGAAGATGATTGAATCTAATAGGACAGGAAGTTGGGTGATGGAATCAAGTGAGGAAGATGGGGAGGGCAGATGGGAATGGTGAGGGAGGGGAAATGTAGTGGAACAAGTGTATGGGTCATGGGGAGATGTTGTAGGTAGAGTAAGGGACATAAATTGAGTTTTAGAAGATAGGGAGAGCTTAGAAATAATGGGTAGACCAGGAGAAGAAGAAAAAGGAAGAGAGGAGAAACAGTTGACTTGAAATTAGAGAATTCATTCTTCTCATGTCATTAGGCTGTAGTCTACCCAGGTGGCATAGAAGGTGATGATCCTCTAATTTGTGTTTAGCTTTGTCAGGGAAGAGGACAAGACTGAGTACAGACATGTCAGTGTAGGAACAGGCTTGAAAATTAAATGGATAACAACTGGGTGCTCTAGGTAGTCATGGCAGACAGAACACAGATGCTCAGCGAAGTGGTCACCCAGTTTGTGCCTTGTCTCACCAATGCAGGAGTGGACGCGTTAGGAAAACCAGATGCAATAATCTAGGCTGGAGGCTTTGCATGTGATTTTGCATTTGCATCTCTCACCAGGAACCAGACATCTGACTTTGAAAGCTAACCCCATCAGCAAGTCTATCAATGCTCTCTTAGCTCCCCGCTTTCTCAATATTTATTTTCCAAGAAAAAAATCACCAAATTTTCCGTATGATAAGATCAAAGTTTTAGGACAGAAAATCTGTGAACAAATGAAAATATGATTCAGCAAATTATCAACTTAGGTCTATGCAGATTTCTTGAATATTTAAAATACATTCTTGGGATTTGGGCATCACTGTCAAGGTCAATATCAATTACCCATCCCTCATGGAGTGGTGGTGAACCATGGACTGGACTCACTGCCAACCTTCTGAGAAGTTGCTCTCACAGTGACATTGGGGAGGGTGTTCCAGCAGGTCAGTTGAAAGACTGGCGATACATTCAGGCCAGGATGCCAGTTTGAGAGGGGGTCTGAGGAACTGGTAATCTTCTACATCGCCTGCACTTCTCCTTCCTGGTGACCTTGGCCACTGTTTGGGAGGTACAGTCAGAGATGCTGAATATATAACTTGAGATTTTCCGCCCTGCAGCCACTGTGGGCAGTGGTGGAATGAGTGAATGTCTTGAGGAGTTATTCCGGGAAGTATGATCAAGAGGGCTACTGTGTCGAGGATTACAATGAGCTTCTCTTGAGTTATTGGGACTGTTATCAAACCAGTCAGTGGAGAGTACTTAAGGTTTAGATATTATAAGACCATAGATATTGGAACTGATTTAGGCCATTCGGCCCATTAAGTCTGCTCCGCCATTTCATCATGGCTGATCCGTTATCCCTCTCAGCCCCAATCTCCTGCCTTCTCTCATATCCCGTCATGTCCTGACTATACAAGAATCTATTAATCTCTGCCTCAAAATATACCCAATGACTTGGCCTCTACAGCCACCTGTGGCAACGAATTCCACAGATTCACCACTCTGTAGCTACAAGTTCCTCCTCATGTGCATTCTAACAGAGTGCTCCTATATTCTGAGGATGTGTCCCCGGTCTTAGGCCCTCCATCATGGGAAACATCCTCTCCTCATCCACTCTATTAAACCCTTTCAACATCTGATAGGTTTCAAAGAGGTCAACCCACATTCTTTTGAATTCCTGTGAGTACAGGCCCAGAGCCATCAAACGCTCTTCATATCACACATTTTTCAATCCCAGAATCCTTCCTAGTTTCAGCACAGCCTTTCTTAGAAAAGGGGCACAAAACTGCTGACAATTCTCCAAGTGAGGCCTTACCAGTGCTTTATAAAGCCTCAACATTACATCCTTGCTTTTATATTCTCATCCTCTTGAAATGAATGCTAACATCATATTAGCGTTCTTCACCATTAACTCAACCTGCAAATTAACCTTCAGGAAATCCTGCACAAGGCATCCCAAGTCCCTTTGCATCTCATATTTTTGCATTTTCTCTCCATTTATAAAAATAGTCTGTCCTTTTATTTCCTCTGACAAAGTGCATGATCATACACTTCCCAAAACTGTATCCCATCTGCCACTTCTTTGCCCATCCTCCTAACCTGCCTAAGACTTTCTGTTGCCCCTCTACTTCCTCAAACCAACCTGCCCCTCAACCTATCATTGTATTGTCCATAAACCCTGCCACAAAGCCAACAATTCTGTCATCCAAGTTATTGTTGTATAACAGAAAAGAAGCAGTGCCAACACACCCCCTGTAGAGCACACATCGTCACTGGCAGCCAACCAGAAATGGCCTTACTTTATTCCCACTTTTTGCCTGCTGCCAATCAGCCACTGCTTTATCCATGCTGGTATCATTCCTGTAATACCATGGAGTCTGAACTTGTTAAGCAGCCTCACGCGCGCACCTTGTTGAATGCCTTCCAAAAATCCAAATACACAACCTCCACTGATTCTCCGTTGTCTATCCTGATTGTTATTTCTTCAAAGAGTTCCAGCAGAATTGTCACACAAGATTTTCCTTTGAGGAAACCGTGCTCACTATGGACCATTTGATCACATTATGTCTGGATGTGTTGTGTGGATTGTGGAAAGATTGAGAGTTATGAGAATGCAAGCCACCCACCACCATACAACAACCTTTGACCTAACATTGGGTCTAAGCTATTTATCTGGCTGGACCATTTGAGCTTTTGGACAATGTTAAACCTCAGGATATTGATGGTGGAGGATTCAGCAATGTTACTGTCATTAAATGTCAAGGCTCTGTGGTGAGATTCTGTGTTCCTGGAGATTGTCATTGCCTGACACAATAGATTGCAAATATCTCTTGTCACTTATCAGCATATTACTGAATGTTGTCAAGGACTAGGTGGCCTACAGGCTGGGTCTGCAGCATTAGCCGAGGGGTTAAAAGTGAAATTGGCCATTCTGCTGCTAAGTTGGCAGAGTCCTGAAGCACAGAGCTTGCAGACTGACCCTGTGGCAGGTAGAGAGTGAACAATAGCAGGGAGAAACATATTTGACATCAGTCTCACCAATCCACCTACTCAGATGGCTCTGTCTATGATTGCATGGGTAGAAGTGGCCTTTGGAACATCCTCAAGGGGACCAATCCCATTTCTACAGCAAGGACTCCTTCTGTTGTATGATGTTGTCTGGCATAACAGACATGTTACAGAGAATAAATCCAGAACAGCTGACAGCTCAGTACTGGGCATCTCTGAGGCTCTCTGGACTATCAGCATCAGCAGAATTGTCCACCACCATAAGCTGTAACCTCACAGTCCAGCATATCCCTGAACCTCCTTCACTGTCAAGCCAGGGCATCTACTCCAGTTGAATGATGAGCACAGCAGCGGTTCTGGGAGCAGCACCAGCCAAACCCAACACTGATGCGGTCTCGGCATGGAGAAAACACAGCACCACTTCATTTCTCTGTTCTTTTCATTGCAATAGAAAGGGAAACAGGCTCAGGAAATGTAATGGGAGTGAATTCACCATCACCCAATTAAACCCATCAGCTCTGATTAACATTTCCTTCCAAACTCAGTGAATAAACCTGAAAGGTAAAGTTACTCAGACAACCAACATGACAGAATTTCTGAAGTAATTCTTGTTCTGAATGTCACAATTCAAGGATAGCATCAGAGATAATGTCCCTTTAAACAGCCAGTGCCTGATCGATTCTTAAAATAAAAAAGGGTAGAACAGAAACTATGATATTTGGGTATTGTCATATAAAAGGCAGATAGTAACGTCTTGGCTATGTTCGGGCCAGCCCCTCACCTTAAAATAACAGCTCATTTCCTGCTGGGACTGTAGATGATTTTTTTTATGGTTAATTCAGGTTAGGTTTAAATCAGTGGTTGCTAGGCGGTGCGATGTGAAGGTCTGAGAGGGCCAATTCCATGTGGTATGTCTAAATAAACAAAAATACATAGACCTTGCAGACAGGTGTGTGAGATGAACCTAGCAGAGATTGATTAACTTCACACGACACTGGCCTGCCAGGGATCGACAGTTGGATGGCATGAGCAGCTTCTTCAGCAAATACGTGTGTCATCATTTTAGAAGGACTCTGGTTTTGTGCACACTGTTATATAACAGAAAATGTGTGTTCTGTGGGTCTTGCTACGTGTTTGCAGAAGTTCCATGGAGAGTCAATGAACCTGCCGGCTGAGGAGCAATACAATAGGGACCCTGATTCTTACTGTGGGCTCTTAAATCAATGCTCCCATGTCTTTGAATTACAACCTGAAAGGTTCTTTCAGACAGGAGTAAAGAGGCCGAGATAATTTCCCTCCTCTCGGCCAGGCCCTTTCATGGGCAATAGCTTTATGGCAGAAAGGTGCTCCTGTGTGTTATGATATAACTTTCTTTCTTAGAGTCGGTGGGGGGGCATTTTTTCAACCTGCCGGGGGCTCAGAGACACCCAATTGACTCCTCCAGCTGCATCAGGGTGTGTGATCCATGGCCGACTATTCCATTGATTTCTGTATCCTAGTGACAGAGAGTGGTTTGGACAATGAGAATTTGATTGTTCTATTCAGACAGAGATTAAATGACCAGCATTAAGATGTCCTTGCAACCAGGGATCAGGTCGAGTATTTGGAGGAATTTATGGACATGACCATGAGGATTGACAACCATATTTCTGGAAGAAGAAAGGTGTGACGTGGCACGAATGCGCCAGCGCGTGCACATCAGCCAGTGAGAACAGTGAGAAGAGTTTAAAAGGAGAAAGCTTTTTTGAGATGATGTTGGAGGAGAGGGAGACAGAGCAGGAAGGTTCTGGCTCAATGGGGCTTCAGTGATAATGGTTTGAGGCGAGGTAGTTTTCTGTGTAGATTACAGTCAGGAAGTATGTGTGTGAGGCCGGTGTTGTGTGCTCGGTGTCAGATGTGGGAAGTCCGGGAGACTCCCAGCCTCCCGGAAGACCAAATCTGCACCGGGTGCATCGAGCTGTAGCTCCTTAGGGACCACGTTAGGGAACTGGAGATGCAGCTCGATGACCTTTGTCTGGTCAGGGAGAGTGAGGAGGTGATAGAGATAGCTGGTCACACCGGGGCCTGGGGAGACAGATAAGTGGGTAACAGTCAGGAGAGGGAAGGGCTGGAGTCAGAGGCTAGAGAGCACCCCTGTGGCTGTACCCCTCAACAATAAGTACTCCTGCTTGAGTACTGTTGGTGGGGACGACCCACCTGGGGGAAGCAACAGTGGCACAGAGTCTGGCCTGTGGCTCAGAAAGGTAGGGAAAGGAAGAGGATGGCATCTGTGATTGGGGACTCTATAGTTAGGGGTCAGACATGCGATTCTGTGGACGTAGGAAAGAAGCACAGATGGTAGTTTGCCTCCCAGGTGCCAGGGTCCAGGATGTTTCAGATCGCGTCCACGGTATCCTGAAGTGGGAAGGTGAACAGCGAGAGGTTGTGGTACATATTGGTACCAATGACATTGGCAGGAAAAGGGAGGAGGTCCTGAAAGCAGAGCACAGGGAGTTAGGAAGGAAGTTGAGAAGCAGGACCACAAAGGTAGTTATCTCAGGATTACTGCCTGTGACATGTGACAGTAAGTATAGGAATAGCGTGAGGTGAAGGATAAATGCATGGCTGAAGGATTGGAGCAGGGGGCAGGGATTCAGATTTCTGCCTCATTGGGACCTCTTTGGTGGCAGGAGTGACCTGTACAAAAAGGATGGGTTGCACTTGAATCTGACGGGGACGGATATCCTGGCGGGGAGGTTTGCTAAGGCTATTGGGAAGAGTTTAAACTAGGTTTGCTGGAGGGTGTGAACCAGACTGAAGAGACGGAGGAAGGGGCTGTTGGCTCACAAATAGAGAAAGCTTGGAGACAGTGCGAGAGGGAGGATAGGCAGGTGATAGAGAAGTGACGTGCACAGGCCGATGGTTTGAGAGGTGTCTATTTTAATGCAAGGAGTATTATGAGTAAAACAGGTGAACTTTGAGCGTGGATCGGTACTTGGAGCTATGATGTTGTAACCATTACAGAGACTTGGATGGCTCAGGGGCAGGAATGGTTACTCAAGTGCCAGGCTGTAGATGTTTCAGAAAGGGCAGGGAGGGAGGCAAAAGAGGTGGAGATGTGGCACTGTTGATCAGAGATGTTGTCACAACTGCAGAAAAGGAGGAAGTCATGGAGGGATTGTTTATGGAGTCTCTGTGTGTGGAAGTTAGGAACATGAAGGAGTCAATAACTCTACTGGTTGTTTTTTATAGATTACCCAATAGTAACAAGAACATCGAGGGGCAGATAGGGAGATAGATTCTGAAAAGGTGTAATAATAACAGGGTTGTCGTGGTGGGAAACTAATTTCCTAAATACCGATTGGCATGTCCCTAGAGCGAGGGGTATAGATGGGGTAGAGTTTGTTTGGTGTGTTCAAAAAGGTTTCTTGACACAATATGCAGATATGCCTCCAAGAGGACAGGCTGTACTCGTATTGGGAAATGTACCTGGTCGGGTGTCAGATCTCTCAGTGGGAGAGCAGTTTGGAGATAGTGATCACAATTCTATCTCCTTTACCATAGCATTGGAGAGGTATAAGAACAGACAAGTTAAGAAAGTGTTTAATTGGAGAAAGTGAAAATATGAGACTTTCAGGCAGGAACTTGGAAGCATAAATTGGGAACAGATGTTCTCAGGGAAATGTACGGAAGAAATGTGGCAAATGTTCAGGGGATATTTGCGTGGAGGAGGTCTGCATAGGTATATTCCGATGAGACAGGGAAAGGATGGTAGGGTACGGGAACTGTGCTGTACAAAAGCTGTAGTAAATCTAGTCAAGAAGAAAAGAAGAGCTTATGCAAGGTTTAAAAAACTTGGTAATGAGAGAGAACTAGAATATTATAAGGCTAGCAGGAAGGAGCTTAAGAAAGAAATTCGGAGAGCCAGAAGGGGCCATGAGAAGGCCTTGGCGGACAAGATTAAGGAAAACCCCAAGGCATTCTGCAAGTTTGTGAAAAGCAAGAAGATAAGACGTGGGAGAATAAGGCCGATGAAGTGTGACTGTGGAAAGTGTGCATGGAACTGTAGGAGATAGCAGAGGTACTTAATGAGTACTTTGCTTCAGAATTCACTATGGAAAAGGATCTTGGCGATGTAGGAATGACTTACAGCGGACTGAAAAGCTTGAGCATGCAGATATTAAGAAACAGGCTATGCTGGAGCTTTTGGAAAGCATCAAGTTGGATAAGTCACTGGGACCAGATGAGATGAACTCCAGGCTACTTTGGAAGACCAGGGTGGAGATTGCTCAGCCTCTGGCAATGATCTTTGCATAATTAATGAGGATGGGAAAGGTTCCAGAGGATTGCAGGATGTGGATGTTCTTCAATTGTTCAAGAAAGGGAGTGTAGATAGACCAGGAAATTATAGACCAGTAAGTCTTACTTCAGTGGTTGGTAAGTTGATGGAGAAGATCCTGACAGGCAGGATGTATGAATATTTGGGGGGGTATAATATGATTAGGAATAGTCAGCATTGTTTTGTGAAAGGCAGGTCGCGCCTTACGAGCCTGATTGAATTTTTTGAGGATGTGACCAAACACGTAGCAGTAGATGTAGTATGTATGGATTTCAGCAAGGCATTTGACAAAGTTAGATTTGATTAGATTCAAATTTATTGTCATTGTGCTGAGTACAGATACAAAGCCAATGAAATACAGTTAGCATCTAACCAGAAAAGCATAGAATAGTGTTATTCACAAAATAACTGCGAATAAAAAGTAAAGTGCTACAGCACACAGATACAAAAGCACTGAGACTGTACAATATGAGTGCAATACTGCTTAACGTTGTGATGTGAGGTTCAGCAGAATCAAAGCATCAGGGAAGAAGCCCTTCCTGTGCCTGCTGGTGCGGGAATGGAGGCTCCTGTAGTGCCTTCTGGATGGGAGAAGAGTAAAAAGTCCATGGTTAGGGTGAGATGCATCCTTGATAATGCTTTTCACCCTGCCCAGGCAGCGTTTATGGTAGAGGTTCTCAATGGTGGGCAATTGGGTTCCAATAATCCACGGGGCAGTTTTCACCACACATTGGTTTGCTTTGCGGTCTGATATGGGACAATTGCCATACCACACTGAGATGCAGTTGGTGAGTATGTTCTCAGTGGTACAGTGGTAAAAGTCCGTCAGTATACTGGGACAGAGGTGAGCTTTCTTGATACTCCACAGGAAATAAAGGCACTGTTGCGCCTTTTTGATCAAGGTAGAGGAATTCAAAAACCAGGTGATATCCTCAGAAATGTGGACCCCAAGGAATTTGAAGCTTGATATACGCTCCACTACATCTCTGTTGCTGTAGGTGGCGACGTGAGTGTGGCTCCTAGAATGCCTGAAGTGCACAATGATCTCCTTGGTCTTCTGGGTGTTAAGTTCCAGGTTGTTGTCGGCACACCACGCGACCAGGTGCTGGACCTCATCCCTGTAGGCCAAGGTACCCCATGCAAGGCTTACTGAGAATGTAAGGATGCATGGTGTCCAAGGGGACATTGCTTTTTAAATCCAGAACTGGCTTGCCCACAGAAGGCAAAGAGTGGTTGTAGACGGGTCATATCCTGCATGGGGGTTGGTGACCAGTGGTGTGCCTCAGGGATCTGTTCTGGGACCACTACTCTTTTGATTTTTGTAAATGATCTGGATGAAGAAGTGGAGGGTTGGGTTAGTAAATTTGCTGATGACACAAAAGTTTGTGGTGCTGTGGATAGTGTGGTGGGCTGACAGCGGTTACAGTGGGACATTGATATGATGCAAAACTGGGCTGAGAAGTGGCAGATGGAGTTCAACCAAGATAAGTGTGAGGTGGTTCATTTTGGTAGGTCAATTATGATGGCAGAATATAGTATTAATGGTAAGACTCTTGGCAGTGTGGAAGGTTAGAGGGAACTTGGGGTCCAAGTCCATAGGACATTCAAAGCTGCTGCGTAGGTTGACTCTGTGGTTAAGAAAGCATATATTGCATTGGCCTTAATCAAGCCTTCATCAATTGTGGGAATGTGTTTAGGAGCTGAGAGGAAATGTTGCAGCTGTATAGGACTCTAGTGAGACCCCACTTGGAGTACTGTGCTCAGTTCTGGTTGCCTCACTATAGGAAGGATGTGGAAATCATAGAAAGGGTGCAGAGGAGATTTACAAGGATGTTGCCTGGATTGGGGAGCATGCCTTATGAGAATAGGTTGAGTGAACTTGGCCTTTTTTCCTTGGTGCGACGGAAGATGAGAGGTAACCTGATGGAGGAATATAAGATGATGAGAGGCATTGATCGTGTGGATAGATGCTTTTTTGCAGGGCTGGAATGGCGAGCACGAGAAGGCAGAGTCTTAAGATGTTTGGAAGTAGGTATAGAGGAGATGCCAGGGGTAAGTTTTTTTACGCAGAGTGTGGTGAGTGCATGGAATGGGCTGTTGGCAACGATGGTGGAAGCGGATATGATAGGGTCTTTTAATAGACTCCTGGACAGGTAGATGTAGCTCATAAAAATTGAGGGCAATGAGCAACCGGAAGTAATTTCTAATGTAAGAACATGTTCAGCACAGCTGTGTGGGCCAAAGGGCCTGTATTGTGCTGTAGGTCTTCTGTGTTATGTGCTTCTGTGAGTTCACCAGGAAGGCTGGTTCTCAGAATTACCCGATGCCTATCCCAGTACCTCAATCCAATAACCAACAGATTCCACAGTCATCTGTGGAAGATCCCGTGGAACTTGGAAGAGCCTGGGTCTGCTCAGCAGAGCCAGAGGGATGTATGAGGTAGAGATGTTGCTTACACTGTGGAAATGCTGGCCATTTCTGAGTCACTTGCTCTGAGCTGTTGGGAAAAATCCAAGGACCATCTGGTGAGGGGGGAAATGTAATGGTTATTCTCAAGACTCTCTCCCACTTTATTGATTTCCGGAGTGATTTTACCATTCCTATTATCTTGGAGGCTTAAGATTCTGTGAGAGCCTTGGTAGTCTCTGGTTCAGCAGGGAATTTTTTGGACATCAGACTGGCAGACAAAATCCAATTTCCTGAGCAACATCTCAACCATCCTATGTCTGCTGTGGCCCTGGATGGTAGACCTTTGGAAGCTGGACAAATCTTTTATCTTCCCGTTGCTCTCAAGTTGACCTTTGGAAGTCACAGGGAGACTATTTGTTTCCATCTTATTCATTCTCCAGACATTCCCCGAATTCTTGGTTATCCACAGTTACATCTTCATAATAATTGGTTTAGCTAGTGTTCAGGCACCATTTAGAGCTGCTTGAACCTATGCTGGGATCAGTGACTTTCTAGAGGTTCTGAGACACCTTCTCCTGGTTCCAAGAGGCCAACCTGATTCTGTTGAATGACACAGAGTTCCAGAAGGATGTGGATGTATTTGGTGGATCATCAAGTGCATTGACAACTCTGGTTCAGTATGTGCCATTGGAAATCATGGATGGGATCATTGAAAACTTGATTAATGATGATTGCATAATGGATATAGAAAGGGTGTATGTTTTGACAAATATGACTGATTAGCTTTGATGGTCTTTTGCCGATAACATTGATAAGAGGATAATTGTTTACTGAAATGTTTGGCTGCTGTGAAAAAGGTCAGCATTTTGATTGAAGTCACGACTTCAGTAATTCATTGGGTGTTACCAAGGCTCTTTTACCCAGTTGTAAGAGCAGGAGCACTTGCTGTGCTGAAATAACTTGCTGGGATTTTTCCTAGGGTTGAAATGGCTAACACTAGGGGTCATAGCTGCAAGGTGCTTGGAAATAGGTACAATGGGGATGTCAGAAGCAAGTTTTTTATATAGAGAGTGGTGGGTATGTGGAATGTACTGCCAGTGACAGTGGTAGAGGCGGATACAATAGGGTCTTTCAAGACACTCTCAGAGAGGTACATTGAGCTTAGAAAGATAGAGGGCTATGCAGATAATTCAAGGCAGTTTCTAGAAAAGGGTACATGGTTCGCACAACTTTGTGGTCGAAATGTGCTGTACATTTGAATGGTCTATAGTCTAGATATGCATTTATGTTTGCAACATTTTTCAGAAGCATTCCATGTGAGCTTGTTCCTCACATTCCCAAATTGATGATATCACCCTCCAAAGAGTCCAACTCTGCAATCCGCTGTTGACAACAAATACCTGAATTTGTGCACTGCATAATCTTCTGCTTTTCAGTCTTCCCTGACCTATATGAATTTGTCATAAAAGCAATAAAGAATTTTCCAATTCCAAATGATGTAAAACAAAACTGCTTCTCTGTCAGAATGTGTGAATGTCACAAAATAGTACACTGGAAGCTTTGTACTCAAGACTTGTTACAAGATCGGATGCAGCAAAGATAGGACTCGCTGATCTTGGCAATACCTACTACATGAAGAGTGTCATTCAGGTCCTTTTCATGTTTTCTGACTTCAGGCATGCTGTTATGCTACTCAAGGAGAGTGATTCAGTCATTAATGATGAAACTTCAATGATTATTTGTTTACTTGGAATGTAGCCAGAGATCTGCCATTCTCCCGGCAGCTTCTTGAAAGCTTCATCTTCCCCATGGCTTAATCAAAGTGTGCACCAGGACCTTCAGAGTATATAAGATATCTATTGAAAAGCTACATGAAGAAGAGAAGACTAGTAAAGGGATTCTCATGAACAGAGCCATTCAGACAGTGAACCTTGCAGAGAATTTTGAGATTGACAGGAAACAAAAATAGAAAGAATGTTTGGTGGGAAATGGTGACTAGGATCCTTTGTCATTGTTGTGATGTTTCCTTCTGAGAGGTTGCTTTTACAGATCTATCCCTAACATTTCTGTCACCAAACAAGGTCCTGTAAGTGTGTGGTCATTCAAGTGACTCGAATATTTCAATGAAGATTACCAGTGCAGATAATTTGGTATCACAAGCTGAGCAACAACACACAACTGTTCAGTTTCCAAATAAGCAGACACAAACAACATATAAGGAGTTTTCAGTGCAAGTGCTAATCAGTTCTGATGGAAAAACAAAAGAGGAGACTGTAGCATTTAGAATTAGTTCCTTGTTACAGAATGATTTTACAGAGGCCTCCAGGGCAAAAAAATCTGTGACTCAGCAAATTGTAGATCAGTGTTTGCCCTTAGTTATTGCTTTCGTACACCAGAAATGTTGCCAGGTGATAATAGATAGTGAAATGCAGGAAAGATTGTGAATTTGACAAGTTTTGCAGGAAATCAGGAAATAGTATTGATGCATTTGTCAATGTAATGGAAAAAGTTGGGGAGGGATGCATGTGTAGGTTTGGACAGAGGACTGATCCACATAACCAACAATAAAACAGGCATAGCTGGGTGCATGTGAATACTTATCGTTTTGAGCTTCTGGAGTGTTGTTGAAGCTGTCCTCATCCAGACAACTGGAGAGCATTCCATCACACTATTGACTTGAGCCTTGTCAGTGGTGGACAGGATTTGATGAGTTAGGAGGTGATTTACTCACTAGAGGATTATAGCATCTGATCTGCTTTTGTAGCCATGTTGCGTACCATATATGGTTCCTTCTGTCACAATGGGGGCGCTGGTAGCGGACCCAAATATAAGACAAGGAAGTACAAGGAACAGGACTTGACTAGTGTAGGGACGTGACAGGATACAGACGAGGAGCAGGGACAAGAACACAGACATTGGCTAGGACATGGACAAGGAACTAAGGACTAGGAGCCTGGGCTTGGGAAAGTGGGACCAGGACTAGAAACCATGGACTAGGAGACAAGGCTTGGACTCTGAGCCAGATACTGGACAAGCACCCAGAACCTGGGTGTTGCCTCGGGCTCGGACCCCAGAACCAGGCAAGGACGTGACATGGCTTCAGGACAGAATGTGGCTGGGGTCTAGAGGCCTGAGTCTGGAGACAGGCTGGGGTCTTGGCTCATGAGGCTTGAGCCTTGGCTCATGGGGTTTGAGGCTGGGGCCTTGGCTCATGGGGCTTGAGGCTGGGGCCTTGGCTCATGGAGCTTGAGGCTGGGGACTTTGCCCTTGAGGTTTGAGGCTGGGGACTTTGCCCTTGAGGTTTGAGGCTGGGGACTTGGGCCTTGAGGTTTGAGGCTGGGGACTTGGCTCTTGAGGATTGAGCTTGGAGACAGGTTGGGGTCCTGGCTCTTGGGTCTTGAGCTTGAAGACAGCCTGGGGTCTTGGGTCTTGAGCTGCTAACTCTGAGATAGACTGGGCACTGTACATCAACATAGAGCCGAAACTTATACTTAGACAAGCTGGGACTCAACTTCTCTACACCAAGGTGGGACAGGACCATCCATCGGGTAATGGCAACACGGTCAGACTTACCCAACAGAGGCAAAGACAAGACAAGACAGATCCCCACACAGGGCAATGGCAAAATGGCCTGACTTACCCCACGGAGACAGGGCAAGACAAGACAAGACCCCCGCAGGGCAACAGGAGAATGGCCTGACTTACCCCACGGAGGCGAGGACAAGAAGAGACAAACATTGAAGAACGACAGACAGTTCCATCTCTACTTTGGGGTACTCCGATCCTCAGTTCAGCCAGCAACCTCAGCTGGCTACGGAAACAGCCGGATCCCTACCTAGCTCGGAGTGGCTGGCAGCCACTCAGCTGGCCCGGGAAACAGCCAAATCCATACTGCAAAGACAGCTCCGACTACTGACAGCGAGGCTCCATGAGCGATGGTTCTCCAACACGGCCTAAAGATAGCAAGTGGCTGCTTTAGTCTTCCACCGGCAGGTCGCTCTGAGAAAATCTTGACAAGACAAACCAGCAGCCCACAGTCATCCTCAAGGCTGCTTATATTTCAAGCCTCAAGATGGGAATCAGGTGCCTATGATTAACGCAACCAAAACAAGGGACAGCTGGAAGTCCTGGAGTCCTGAGTACACAGACCAGACCGTGAACCGGAATGCAGACTTCGTGGAGCGGACCATGACACCTTCAGTATCATGTGAATGATAAGACCCATGGTACAAAATTGCCAGTTGGGACCAGGCAGTTGAAAGATATCAAAATGTCGAAAATGGTGGTGGAGTTAGTGGGTAGAGGGGTTGATCCACCTTCCTGCTTGGGGAAAGTGACGGCTTTTGAGTCTGGTGGTGTTGGTGTGGATGTCATGTAGCTCCTCCCTAATGGTAGTGGGACAAACTGTCCATTGGGAGGGTGGCTAGGATCCTTTATGATATTACTGGCACTTTTCTGGCACCTTTTTGTATATATGTCCTTGATGGTGGGTCTGCTGTAGGATGATGTGAGTATGGATGTGCAAAGTCCAGCTCTCATTTGCTTCTTCAGTAAGTAAAGATGTTTATGAGCTGTTGTGACTGTGTAGGATGTGTTCTTGAACCAAATGTGTGATGTGGTCTCCCAGGAGTCTGAAACTGCTTGCAGTTTCCACTGCTGTACTGCCGATGTCAATGGGATGTACGAGTTCTGCTGAAATTGATCATCTTCCTTGTCTTGTTGACATTTAGGAAGAGGGTATTCACCAAGCAACAGTCTCGACCTCTTCCAGTTCCTCTGTGTAGGCTGTCTCAGCACTGTTGGTGATGGGCCCCACCTCGGTCATGTAAGGTGTTCCCTCTGAACTTAAATCTATGTACTCTTGTGCTTCATTCCCCAAAACATGGAAAAATACAGAGTGCATTCATCCTATCCTATCCCTTCATGGTCATATACACCTCTCTGTGATCAGTTCTAACCTCACTAACCTCTCCCTATAACTCAGTCCCTTTAGTCCTGGCAACTTGTAAATCTTGCCAGTAACTGCATTCTTTGTAGTTTAGTAATATCTTTCCAACAGCAGGGCAAATCACATTGAACATTATACACCAAGTGTGACCATTGCAGCATCCTGTACAACCGCAACATGGCCTCCCAACTCTTATACTCTATTGCTGTGGCTGATGAAGTCCAATGTGCCAAAAGCCGCCTTTACCACCCAGTCTCCCTGTGACTCCACTTTCAGTTAAGCTTGTACTTGTACTCCAAGGTACCTCTCTTCACCGTCACTCCATATTCATGTGACAGCTCGACCTAGATTTGATCTTGCAAAATGCAATGCCTTGCACTTACAAACATAGAAACACAGAAAACCTACAGCACAATACAGGCTCTTTGGCCCACAAAGCTGTGCGAAACATGTCCCTATTTTAGAAGTACCTAGGCTTTACCCATAGCACTCTATTTTTTGAAGCTCCATGTAGACGTCCAACAGTCTCTGAAAAGATCCTATCATTTTTGCGTCCACCACCACTGCCTGCAGCCCATTCATGCACTCACCACTCTCTGCGTAAAAAAAAAAATTACACCAACATCTTCTCTGTACCTGCTTCCACGCACCTTAAATCTATGCCCCCTCGTGCTCGCTATTTTAGCCCTGGGGAAAAGCCTCTGACTATCCACACGATCAATGCCCCTCTTTATCTTGAACACCTCTATCAGGTCACCTCTCATCCTCCGTCGCTCCAAGGAGTAAAGGCCGAGTTCACTCAACCTATTCTCATCAGGCCTGCTCCCAAATCCAGCCAACATCCTTGTAAATCTCCTCTGCACCCTTTCTATGGTTTCCACGTCCTTCTTGTAGTGAGGCAACCAGAATTGAGCATAGTACTCCAAGTGAGGTCTGACCAGGGTACTATATAGCTGCAACATTACCTCTCGGTAATGTTATCCGAATTAACTATATTTGACATTCTTCATCTCACTTCCCCAATTGATCAAACTGCACATGTAATTATTAATGATCTTCTTCATTATTTACTATTAATCATGTATTTTATCTTTTTATTCAAATTGTTGATACAGATGACAAACGTCAAGGGGTCCTGCACCATCCCTCGAGGCACAGCATTCATCATAAGAAACCAGACCAAGAAACTATCCTTAAATATCCTGTGAGTGCCCATGGTAAATATGGGTCATTATACAGTTCTCCCATTCTCAGCTGTGTTTGTTGCTCATCAAGCAAACCTTCACGAGTGCAATGCCGAGAATGGGTCAAAATTCAATGCGCTGAAATAGTTCATACATCGAGATTACCTCTTGGATGTTGATTAAATGACATCAAGTGTTCTCAGTGAAAGAATTCTACCCTTGGTGTTGGGAACAGGAAGTGTGGCTGCCCTTTAGCGGTGTCCTTGTTTTGGTCCAACATTTGATCTATGAACATGGATACGCTATGGTTTCCAAAACCTGGCATCAACACTGTCATTTTTCAGACAAGCCCAGGATTAGCTGTTAATTCTAATAAATGCCATCAGGAAGTAGTTGAATAGAATAAGGGAATTTTCCACCTCTGCCCAAAGTTAAACCACTCAGCGTTAATCTTTGTGTGCTCCAATTTTCGCACTTTCTTTGAGAGCGTCACGAGCATCAGTCTCACTGACCCAGTGACCCCACTACCCATGGGAATCCAGACAGTGAGTGTGGCAGACAAGAGCAAGTGAACCCATTTGGCCCAGTGCTGCCCTCCTCACACAGCCAGCAATCAGGGTCACCGACAGAGAGCAGGAGTGTGGACATGCTGGCTGAGCTTTAACTTGTAATCTGAAGCAGGGACGCTGGTTGTAGTTACTGCAATCTCCGGGGAAGATCAATTGAACCATTTTGGAAAGGTAGCATGACACAGACCTGATTGGTCTGTACATCTCATTGAATGATTATTGCATAGACATATTTTGTTGTGTAAGTCTATCCACTCATTGATGGCTGTCATCAATGATATACATCTCCCTCGAATCCATTACCCTATTTATTGCATTCAGTTCTGGTCAACCCAGTATGGGAAGGATGGGGAGGCTTCAGAGAGGGTACAGAACAGGTTTACCTGGATGCTGCATAAAGTTGAGGACAGGTGAGATAAGGAGCGATTGGATAAATCTGGTATATTTTCCCATGGTAAAGTATCAGATACTCGAGGGCATTCATTTAAGTTGAGGGGGCTAAGTTGAATGGAGATTTGCAGGGCATCTGCTTCCATAAAAATGGTGAATGCCTAGAATGTACTGCCAGAGTTGGTAGTGGAGACAAATATGTATTATTTCTGTTCCTTTCCTATCTTCACAGAATCTAAATATCTCCATTTCTTTTCTACTTGAGATACTATGGATTCAGAGGTTAATGACCTGGGTTTGCATTATCCAGTGGGTGATCATTAACGAATGTCAATGATGCAGTATGCTGGAGCTTCATTTAGGAGAATTGCCCCACTGGAGTTAATTATTTCATTACCTTCCACCAGTCTCTGACATCCTGAATGTCCTTACAGCACAGAATAGCTTTGTGACCTGTTACTTTAATCCTTTAAATAAACTTTCCTCCAAAAGGAGGAAATCAAGGGGCTAAAAGCAAATTATAGACCCCACCAGGAACTGGTTTTCAGAATTTTCTTTTTTGTAATCAAATAGATCTGTAGTCATTCAGAACGTATACCAAGCTTCAGAAGGAACATTTGAAATATCAAAGCATAGGACTTATATAAAAAAATGCAGAGGCAGGGGGATGAAGTGAATGACAACAGATTTATCTGAGAATTATGAAAATTTGGATGTTTTGACATTAAGGCAGTTGGGGCATGGAAAATGTACTGAAGACTTACAAGTAGAAAGCTAAAAGAAGAGACAGAAAAATGGATCCTGATGGGGTTCTCAATTGTATCAATGAAAGTGATGAATATATTGCTGGCAAGGACAAAATTTGTTGCCCTTCTTCATTAGGAGAAGGTATTCCTGATGGGCTGCTTTCTCAACCGTCCAAAATTTGTATCATGTATATACAGTACTTCTGCAGTGATATTAGGCTGGAGGTTCCAGTATCTGTAGCAGAGATGACAAAGAAACTGTTCAAGATAATGTGTGACATTGGGGTCAGGAAGTGGAATC
This sequence comes from Mobula birostris, assembly GCF_030028105.1. Classification (NCBI taxonomy): domain Eukaryota; kingdom Metazoa; phylum Chordata; class Chondrichthyes; order Myliobatiformes; family Myliobatidae; genus Mobula; species Mobula birostris. The sequence goes on from NC_092395.1 coordinate 43,314,591, forward strand.
CAACTCGTCTTGTTCCCAAGTGCTGGTCTCTCTTGATCTTTGTGATGGTGCAAGTCATTTGTATTAATGACCCTGCTGAAGAAGACTTGCAGTGAATCTCAATCTCAACTCATCTAGACGGATTCCATCCAGTCTCAGACACTGTAACATGCTGTATTTCAGTACCTGCAGTACCATAGATATTATAATCAGCTGTGTAATCTGTCCTTCAGCAGTTTTCTCCAGAGTGGGGTAGAATAAACCTGCTGTTATTCCTCTGGCTCACTGACTGTCCAATCGTTGTCCCACAATTGATCAGATCATAGTTTGGACTGCAACTGCTGTTTGCAAAATAGCACAGAGTAAAACTGAACTCAATGGACCCAGGACTGGCCAAGTTCCTCCTTATTCCCATTTACTTCCTACATAAGCAGTGGGCCTTGCATTGGGAATTTAGACACTAGGATGCTTAGGCAGCCTGAGAGACATGTCAGACAGTGTGATATCTCACAGCTTCAGCGACCTGGATTCAGTTCTGAGCTTGACTATGTGAAATTTGAATGTTCTCTCTGTGACCATTGAGTTTCCTACTGATGTTCTGTTTTCCTTGTACAGTGCAGATATGGTACAGTACTGTAAATTGCACCTTATTGTAATGAAGCAACAAAAGAATCAAAGGATATTTGATGGCATGTGTGAGTAAAATAGAACTGGCATCAATGGGGTTACTCTATTGGGGGGTTGTAGAGACCCAATGGGCTGAATGGCCTCATTAGGTGTTTTCCTGAATAACAATTCCACAGTCTCTGCTGTAATATTTGATGAGTGACATCTTTTCAGTGTAAAATTATGACAAATGTTAATTATTTTCCTCCTGTAGATGTGCTGAGACATCATGAACTGAGAAGAAGTTGGTGTGAGATTTCTCTGGTGGGATTGATGGATCTTGACCATTGCATCATGGTTATTTGGTGAATATGCTTTTTTCCCCAGGAACCTTGGGCTGCAATGCCTGTGTTGTGGGAAATCAAACCTGGCATCCCACTCAACACAATAAACATAGGAACACTCAGAAAGGAAAACCCTTCCTCCAGGCGATGATGCTGCTTAACTTGGATTCAGTATTGTAGATATTCAATTAGTTGGACAGCTCCTGACAACTCCACTAAAGATGGAGAGATCGGGTTCTTTTCTTTGTGATGGAAGGAAGATTCTGCGTGCTACTGCCAATCAGATCTGAGCTGGCATTGAGCTGCCTATCTACAGAACAATAGATATAATGGATCAGAATGGTCCAAGGGATGGCTATTTTGAAGTGAGGTCCAGTGTTGCTCAGTAAGGTGAGGTCTTACAGTCAATGATGTGTCATGATAGCAAGGAGGTAGATTTCCTTATGAACAATGACTTAGGAGAGGAAGTAGATTGCTCAGCCCTTTGAACCTGCTTTGCCATTCAATCACATTATGGCTAATCTTGCTGTAAATGTACAGCCCCATTACTCCATGTTCCAATAACTTTTCACCCTCTTACTGATTTTACAATGTGATTTGATTCTGTTTCCACAGCCTCGGAGAAAATGAGATCCCAAGGTTTGTGGTTCTCTGACAGAGAAGCAAACATTAATTCACATCTGTCCTAAATAGCCAGCCCCTGAATTTTTAAACACTAACACTTTGTTGTAGATGCTCCAAAATGAGGAAACATCTTGTCCATAGTCACCCAGCCAAGATCCCTCCAGAGATGGTGATCCTATTTCCCTTTCAGCCTTAAAAATTCTGTTGGATACAGGCCTCACTTTCCCTCACAAGATGACCTACACATCAGAGTAGTGAACCCAGGAAAAAGGGAGAAATGAGAGAGAAATGAGTGTCCCTGCTTCCAGCTAGCCACCTGATGATGTAGTGGCACTGTACCGGACTTCAAGGTGAGTGGTCTCTGGTTTGAATCCAGCTGGCTCCTTGCACACTTTACATCCGTGCTGCATTGAGTGTCGAGCTAGCAACTTGGCCTCATTAAAAACAGGCAAATGCTAAAGAAACTGCAAAGAGTATTTTCAGTGCAACAGATGAGATCTCACCAGTACTTCTTCCAACAGAAACACAGACTACTGTATTCAGATAAACTACCTGGACTTGACAGATAAGACACCTGGACCAGATGGACTACAACCCAGGTTTCTGAAAGAGGTAGTTGAGCAGATCATTGAGTTGAGGCATTAGTAGTGATCCTTCAAGAATCATTAGAAATGTAATGGTTTTGGAAGAGTAGAAAATTACAAATGTTACTCCACTCCTTAAGAAAGGCAGGATGCAAAAAACAGGAAATTATAGGCCAGTTAATCTGACTTTAGAGGTTGGGAAGATGTTACAGTCCATTATTAAATATGAGTTTTGGGTACTTGGAGACACTTGATTAAATAGACCAAAGTCAGCAGGGTTTCCTAAAAGGGAAATCATGCCTGTGAAATCTGTTTGAATTCTTTGAGGAAATAGCAGGTAGGATGGAGAGTAAGGGTAGGTTCTTCACTTGGGTTTTCAGAAGTGTTACGGAGGTGCCGCACATGAGGCTGATAAACAAGATAAGATCCCATAGTATTACAGGACAGATACTAGCATGGACAGAAGATTGGTTGACTGGCAGGCAACAAAAAGGGAGAATAAAGGGGACCTTTAGTGGTTGGCTGCTGTTGACTAGTGGTGTTCCGCAGGAGTCAGTGTTGGGACCACATCTTTTCATGTTATATGTCAATGATTTAGATGATGAAATCGATAGCTTTATAGCCAAGTTTGTGGATGATACAAAGATAAGTGCAGAGGCAGGTAATGTTGAGGATGCACATAGTATGGAGAAAGACTTGGATAGATTAGGAAAATGGACAAAGAAGTGACAGATGGAATACAGTTTAGGGACGTATATGGTCATACATTTCTGTGGACTATTTTCTTAACGAGGAACAATTTCAGAAATTAAACATGCAAAGAGACCTGGGAGTCTTAGAGCAGGAATCCCAAAAGATTAACTTGCAGGTTGTAATGCTGGGACTTTATAAGGCATTGGTCATACTGCATGAGGAATATTGTGAGCAGTTTGGGGTCCTTTATCTGGAAATTTATATGCTGTCATTGGAGAGGAGGCTCACGAGAATGATCTCTAGAATGAAAGGGTTAACATACGTGTTGAGTTCAATGGGTCTGGACCTGTACTTGCTGGAGTTTTGAGGAATAGGGGTGGGGGGGGGGGGTGTTGTAATCCCATTGAAACCTGTTGAATATTGAAAAGCCGAGTAGAGTGGACGTGAAGAGGATGTTTCCAATAGAGGGAGAATCTAGGACCAGAGGGCAGAGACTCAGATTACAAGGATGTCACTTTAAAACAGAGCTGAGGAATTTATTTAGCCAGAGAATGGTGAACATGTGAAATTCATTACCCGAGACACTGTGGAGTCCATGTTAACCGGTATATTAAAAGCAGAGATTGATAGGTTCTTGATGAATAAGTGCATGGAAGTGTACAGGGAGAAGACAGGCAAATGGCGTTGAGAAGGATAATTAATCAACAATGGCAGGACAGAATCGATGGGCCAAATGATCTAATTCAACGAGTCTGTCTCCAATGGTTATTGATGAAGCATCAGGTGGAATGAACAGCATCAGGAAATGCTGCAATGATATCCTGGGATTGGGATGTTTGATGTACAATATCCACAACACCTTGTTCAGGTGAGATATGATTCCACTCACTGATATATTTTCCTCATGATATCTATTGATTTTAGTGTTACCAGGACTTAATGGCATGTTTGAGAACTGAGGGGCACTAATGGGGTTTCTCTTTTGGGAGCTTACATGGTCCCAATGTGCTCAATGGCCTCATGATTTATTTTCATAAATTCCACCATAAGACCATAGGACAGAGGAGCAGAAACCGGCCATTCGGCTCATTGAGACGGTAGCACTATTCCGTCGTTGCTGATTTGTTATCCCTCTCAAACCCATTCTTCTGCCTTCTCCCTGTAATCTTTGACACGTTTTCTAATCAAGAAAATATCAACCTCCATTTTAAATGGCGAGCTGGTGGGGAGGGAGAGGAAGGATCAAAGTAGGAACGGGGTTCGGGAAATAAATGCGATAGTGCTGTAAATGGAGAGGGGTTGAGAGTTCAGCCTAGGAAGCATTTGTTGGGGGTAGGAAGGAGAAGAGAGAGGACGAGAGTGCGGCTGAGACAATAGGGGAAGGGGGATCAGGAACTAATGTGAAACAAATCCTTAACTAATTTGTCTCTGGACTCATGCATCCGCACACTATCGCCCAATAGATAGTTGAGGAACAGGTTTAAACTTCTGACTGGGCAATTTTCATCCCTTGTGACCCAACCACTTCAGATCGCCAGACTTTCCAGTTTGTGTCAATATTGGTCACATCTGGCGAAACCTCATTAGCTCAGAACGTAACTACAATTTATTCCTCTTTCCACCAATGCTGCCCAGGAGCCTGGAAATTTGCAGCCACGATTATGTTCATTTCCTGTATTAACCTCCCCAAAACCAACTGTTTCCTTCTAATTTTACATCGCAGCCTTACAGTCAACCCACCACCATGTCCCCGATTCTCAACAATGGAACCTTCTTCCCTTCTTTGCTGATATTCGGTGTCCAAGGCTGCCGTACAGATTTCCTAAACTTCACCAAGCCAGGTCACGAACCAAAGCCGAGAGACGAATCTCCTTCCACTCAGGGCCAGAATTGAAAAAAAAAGCACGAAAGATGACGAAACGCACACACGGGAATCGTTCCTGCACTGATCATATTTATTGGTAATTAATTATCGTCAATCAGTCTAATTACGATAAGGAATCACAAAACATTTATTAATCATTCGAATTAATCCAAAACCAGTTTCAGAGAAAACCAAACATCGCCTGAAATTTCCAGAAGACAAGTAACTGTGTGCTTTAACACCGTGTAGCCTCTCAGCAGGAAAAAAGAACATAATCAGCCTCGGGTACAAATATTCCAACATCACAGTGGAAACTACAGACAGCGGAACAGAAGAAAAGTACAGAGAAGAGCGAGTAAGAGTGGTAGAGGTGAAAGATACAAGGCCATGATCTCCCGTTAATCGGGAACATACAAGGCCGAAGCCGCGCTCTGTTTAACAGCTGGATTGTGTGACTGTTGCGGATATTGTCGAGGCTGCTCCTTGTTGAACTGAGCAGGAGTACCTCTTCCCACTGCTCCAGTCTGCGCCGGGCACCGTCAGGTAGCTGCTGAGACTGAAGGTTTTGTCCGCGTTCTGAGTCACCCTGCTGGTTTGCACCTCACTGCTCGTCGGACGGTCGTTCACTGTCCAGCTGACGACAGGGAAGCCGATCGACAATTTACTGACCAGGCAAACTAAGGTGCCCGATCCTTTAGCGGAGATCTCCTCGGCTGACGGCCCCAGTAGTTTCACTGAAGGGTCTGAGAGTTGCCGATCTGCAACGGGAACAAGAGAAAACGTGTTTCAAGTCGCAGAAGAGCTCTCATCATTTCACAGTTTGACATAAGCGTATTTAAAAGGTTTCAACTTCATTGAGTTGAGCCCGGAGTGTCACCAAGGGACAAGACAGTGCCCATGGAGGACAGGGCACGAAGGTCAATACGGAAAAACTAGAAATCTACTGCAACCGGTGAGGCTGTTAGTCTCTGAGTCATTCGCGGAGTTGAGAGACACACCGGCATCAAAGCGCCACAGAGTAGTTTAATGTGCCCACTCTCGGTGCCATCAGTGACACATTCCTCCTCTTCCCTCCGGCCCGCCCACCCATCATTAATGAGAATATATATGTTACAATCTGCTCTGCCCCAGTGGGCGAGGGCACGAAATGCGCGGTCCTGAGCTCCATGGAACAGGTCAGGGTAAGACCGCTCTGTGACCTGTGATAATGTCGAACGATTCGGCTCCCACTCAGATGGGGGACGGGAGGCTGGATTCCCCGCAGAATCGGAGCACCGGCCACAGTCGGTGTTGTGACCGGGATCGATGAGCAATTCTATCTTGTTAAGTAGCCTGATGTGCAGCACCTTGTCAAAGGTCATCTTAAAATTCAAGTACACAACATTCACCAATTCTCCTTTGTCTATTCTGCTTGTTATTTCCTCAAAGAATTCTAACAACACCGCCTCTTTCACCACATACGGTTGAAGAAGTTTGGTATGCCCCCGCCCCCCGAAATCCTTAGAACTTTCTACAGGGGCACACTTGAGAGCTTCCCGACTGGCCGCATCACTGCCTGGTAGGGAACTGTACTTCCCTCAATTGCAGGACTCTGCAGAGAGTGGTGCGGACAGCCCAGCACATCTGCAGATGTGAACTTCCCACTGTGCGGGACATTTACAAAGACAGGTGTAGAAAAAAGGATCGAAGGATCACTGGGGTCCCAAGTCACCCCAACCACAAACTGTTCCAGCTGCTACCATCCGGGAAACAGCCCCTGAGCATAAAAGCCAGGACCAACAGGTTCCTAATGCCCCACCTCCTCCTCGTACCCCATCTGTTATTTATTTATATACACACATTCTTTCTCTCTCTCCTTTTTCTCCCTCTGTCCCTCTCACTTTACCCTTGCCCATCCTCTGGGCCATCCCCTCCACTCCTTTTCTTTCTTCCTAGGCTTCCTGTCCCATGGGCTCCTCTCATATCCCTTTTGCCCATCAACTGTCCAGCTCTTGGCTTCATTCCTCCCCTTCCTGTCTTCTCCTATCATTTCGGATCTCTCCCTCCCCCTCCCACTTTCAAATCTGTTACTAGCTGTTCTTTCAGTTAGTCCTGACGAAGGGTCTCGGCCCGAAAAGTCGACTGTACTCTTCCTAGAGATGCTGCCCGGCCTGCTGCGTTCACCAGGAACTTTTTTGTTCCTAGGAAGGAGCAGCTCTCACGTGAATTGGTGACAGGAGAGAGAAGGCAAGGACTGGGCAGTGGGAAAGGGTCTTTTAAGGGGTGGGTGCTGGAGGAGAGTTCCACCCTCACTGGGAGGGCAGGACGTTTCGCTGGAAAGTTCGAATTAATAACTTGAAACTTGTCGATCTGCTGTGTTTGCAACTATGGGCTGTCTTCAGCCGGCAATGCCCTGTCCCCACTGACAACTTTGGCCCCACTTTAGGAAGATGGATCCCTTCACGTTCGTTCCAATTAAACCAACACAAAAACAAATTAAAACTAGAGCAGAAGTAACACGACTGAACAGAAAGTTTGTGAGAATCATGGTTTGTCCGAAAATAAAACCGAAAAGAGAAATGCTTCATTAATATACGGAAACAATTCACCGAACCCAACTCTATCGATTAAAACTGACGCTGGACACGAACACGATTAGATTGTAAATCAACATTTTCATTGTAAAATTCGCTAGGAAATTATAACTTATAACTTCTTAATTGAGGGTGACCGTATTTACGCCGTGGTCACCGCAGGAGATATTTATAGGACACTTACCTGTAACAAAGAGCTTGGTCCCTGGGCCGAACACCCCCAAGGAGCCACTACCCGTTGAAAATGCCGTTCCGCAGTAATAGACGGCAGCGTCATTCATCTCCACGTTTTTTATGATCAACTGGTAAACGGTGCCGGCGCTGTTGGATGTCGACGTGAAACGGTCGCTGCTAAACCCAGACCCGTAGGTCGGGGCGCTGTGCGATTGATGGTAGTACAGGATCCATTGTGGAACTGTTCCCGGTGTCTGCTTGTACCAACCTACATTATAGCTAGCCTTTGATCCGATGTCACAATTCAGCGTGGCCGTGGCTCCTGGACTCACCGACACGGTCGGAGGCTGAGTCAGAGTCCGGGACTCTCCAGCTGTGAAAAATCAGGAATTCAGCTGTAACCATTCACTCTTTAATGTGACCCCAAGACCCACCTCAGCAACCACTGCCTGTACTTACAACCCAGCCACACTGCCAGAGACCAGAAAAAGCACAGCGTCCGCATCATTGCTGCCCGTCAGCTTTCTGCCTCCTGTCTGTCGGTGGATCTGTGACTGACCGGCCGCCGCTGCCAATGGAGCCCAGTTATAGAGCCATTCACACCGGGGAGGGAATCCATGCAAATCAGAGTGACTGACACTGACCAATCAGAGCGGGGATCGGAAACCCTCCCATATGCTGTCACATACCATCGGGTTGAGGCGGAGACATTGTTCGCAACTGACTTATCTGTTAAAAACAATTTGCGAATGAAAAGTTCATTCATTGTCTGACATTTCCCGAACTCTTCCTTCATTTCCGATTCCTTCCTTCGGTCCACAGATGCCCCTCACACCTCCAGTGACAACAGGGCAGGACAGTGCAGGCTGTTGAAGGGTCTCGGCCCGCAACGTCCGACTGTACTGTTCTCCACTGATGCTGCCTGGCCTGCTGAGTTCCTCCAGCATTTCGTGTGTGTTGCTTGGATTTCCAGCATCTGCAGATCTTATCTGGTTTGTGATAGAGCAGTGCAGGCTTCCTGTTCCCACATCAGTCATTCAGTCATGGAGTTCAAACCCACTTTGGCGGTTTGAGGGTTTGAATTCGTTCTAACTGCAGAGATTTAGCCCCTGAATTCTGTGGCAGTGTATCACCGAGGGGGCCCCGTGAGTGGCAACAGCCCTATTAGCTTTAAGGAATGTAAAGGACAGAACTGAAAACATTGGCCATGAATATAAGAATGAAATGACACTGTATTTAATTTTTGCAAATACTTTTTATAACGAATAAAGTTGATTTTGATGTAATATAACCTATATGACAGACTGCGCCGACATAGCCCAGTTGCGGAGAGAGTACCCGGAACCTGGACAACGGTAATCAGGGACCCTCACAACACGCTGGAGGAACTCAGCAGGTCGGGCAGCATCCTTCGGTTCCAGGCCGAAACGTCGACCGATCTTTTCCACAGATGCTGCCCGATCTGCTGAGTTCCTCCAGCGTGTTGTGAGTGTTGCTTTGACCCCAGCATCTGCAGATTATTTTGTGGTAAGTAGGGACCATTGGCGTTGCTCTGGTATTTATCAAGGCTCTACAAAACTGGAGCAAGCGGAACGAAGTAAACTGCCAACACAATGAAACTCTAAACACAAAATAATCTGAAGATGCTGGAGTCAGAGCGACACTCACCTGGCACCTACCAGCCTTCTCCTTCCCATTCTCCCCCCACCTTCTTTATAGGGCCTCTGCCCCTTCCCTCTTCAGTCCTGACGAAGGATTCCGGCCCGAAACGTTGACTGATAGTTTCCACGGATGCTGCCCGTCCTGCTGAATTCCTCCAGTGTTTTGTGAGTGTTACAATGTAACTTATTCACGGGAACGTGCATATTTACGAGCACGATTGCCGAACCTGTTCCGCAGCCCGCCTTTGAGGACGCGCAGTCCCTGCGACAGAGTCCGTGGTTGTGACATGTATTACAGAAAGGCCACAGGCAGCACAGCCTCCCGGAATTTGCTGTCCTCCCTCCCCAGGCGACAGCAAGCGGGAGAGTCAGGACCAAACAATGACCTGGAGAAGCTGACTGGCTCCATCCATTCTTTCGAATAGAATAAAAATCTCAGAACCGATAGTTTACGATACTCGGCTCCGAGGGACCGGCTGGAAAAGCACAATGCTATGCTTCTAACTGGCGCATGTCAGACTCCATGAAAAAAAAGTATCCATTTTTTTATACAAAAAAGGGCATCCAGAGCTTTATAGCTGACCTGCTTGAAAATTTTACCTTCAAACTTTCCACGTTTAAACATTGATCAAAAAGAAAATACAGCAGAGACAATCCTGACGGTGTCCGCTGGAGCGGGAAACAGGGTTTAAATATCTAACTTTCATCAGAGACAATGCTATTTTCTTTTATATTTCGTAAGCCGGTTGAATTGTGGCTACTAACCAGTCTGGCCATTTGAAATGACGTAGTATGCTGTACATATCTACCCAAAGGGAACCGATTTCTAAACAAAGCTTTCTGATGAAACTGAAAAGCTTGAACACGTAGATATTAAGAAAGGAGATGTGCTGGAGCTTTTGGAAAGCATTAAGTTGGATAAGTCACCGGGACCGGACGAGATGTACCCCAGGCTAATGTGAGAGGCGAAGGAGGAGATTACTGAGTCTCTGGCTATGATCTTTGTATCATCAATTGGGTCAGGGGACTTTCTGGAGGAATGGAGGATTGCAGATGTTGTTCGATTATTCAAGAAAGGGAGAAGAGATCGCCCAGGGAATTATAGACTAGTGAGTCTTACTTCAGTGGTTGGTACGTTGATGGAGAAGATCCTGAGAGGAAGGATTTATGAACATTTGGGGAGGCAGAAAATGATTAGGGATAGTCAGCATGGCTTTGTGAAAGACAGGTCGTGCCTTATGAGCCTTGAACTTTTTGAGGATATGACTAAACACATTGATGAAGGTAGAGCAGTAGATGTAGTGTATATGGATTTAAGCAATGCATTTGACAGAGTACCCCGTGCAAGGCTTATTGAGAAAGTAAGGATGCATGGGATCCAAGGGGACGTTGCTTTGTGGATCCAGGACTAGCTTGCACACAGAAGGCAAAGAGTAGTTGTAGGCAGGTCATATTCTGCATAAAGGTTGGTGACCAGTGGTGTGCCTCAGGGATCTGTTCAGGGACCCCTTCCTTTTTGATTTTTATAAATGATCTGGATGAGGAAGTGGAGGAATGGGTTAGTAAATTTGCTGATGACACAAAGATTGGAGGTGTTGTGGATAGTATGGTAGGCTGTCAGATGTTACAGTGGGACATCGATACGATGCAAAACTGGGCTGAGAAGTGGCAGATGGACTTAACCAAGATAAGTGTGAGGTGGTTCATTTTGGTAGGTCAAATATGATGGCAGAATATAGTATTAATGATAAGACTCTTGGCAGTGTGGAGGATCAGAGAGATCTTGGGATCCGAGTCCATCAGACATTCAAAGCTGCTGCGTAGGTTGACTCTGTGGTTAAGAAAGCATACGTTGCATTGGCCTTCATCAATTGTGGGAAAGAGTTCAGGAGCTGAGTGGTAATGTTGCAGCTGTTTAAGACCCTGGTCAGATCCCACTTGGAATACCATGCACAGTTCTGGTCGCTTCACTATAGGATGGATATAGAAACCATAGAAATGGTGCAGAGGAGATTTACAAGGATGTTGCCTGGATTGGGGATCATGTCTTATGAGAATAGGTTGAGTGAACTCCACCTTTTTTCATTCGAGTGACGGAGGATGAGAGGTGACCTGATAGAGGTGTATAAAATGATGAGAGGCACTGATCGTGTGGCTAGTCAGAGGCTTTTTCCCAGGGCTGAAATAGCTAGCATGAGAGGGCACAGTTTTAAGGTGCTTGGAAGAAGGTACAGAGGAGATGTCCGGGTAAGTTTTTTACACAGAGAATGGTGAGTGCATGGAATCGGCTGCTGGCAACGGTGGTGGAAGCGGGTATGATACTGTCTTTTAAGAGATGCCTTGACAGGTACATGGAGCTCTGAAGAATAGAGGGCTATGGGTAACCCCAGTTAATTTGTAAGGTAAGGACATGTTTGGCACAGCTTTGTGGGCCAAAGTGCCTGTATTGTGCTGTTGGTTTTTCTATGTTTCAGTGGTTGTATGAAGGAATTCACAACATTTTATTGTAAGGGCTATTTTTGTGTGGGTCTTTTGAAGGATTGCTAATTTTTCTTTCAGTTACATCGTGTAAACTTTCAGAAATGAAAACCACTTCTAAACATGTTTGCCAGCACATTATGAATTTGATGGTTTGTGAGCTTTTTACAAGATTTCATTACTCATTGATATAATCTGGAAAGCCCCATACAACTGCAGAAGAATTGATTTTGCTGAACATAAAGGCGGTTCTGAGTATAGTTTTGCATAAATCACCGGACCAAATTATTAATGCAATGCCTATCAGTGATAATTCTGTTAAAAGATGAATAAATGAAATATCTGAGAATGTCGAAGACACAGTGGGCAACAGAATTTGTTCTCCTTTCTTGTTTGTCAACTGCATATAGCCTTTGTGGAAATGCATACCCCACTCCTCTAGTTTGGAAATGACCTGACCGTCGTTTGGTTCATCTGGGAATCCAAGATGGACCGAATAAGACTGATCACAATGCAAAAGTCCTTGAACAACAAAGGCAATAACATACGTAATGTCACCCTCTCTCTGATGAGCACGTTCATGTGTGGTTGCTTTTGACTCTCTGTCGAAAACTCTAAGTACGTGGGCACCAAGTACCTCTATCAAAGTTTTCTATGGCCCTGGTGTTGAGAAGGACAAGTATGGCACCTTTGTCGTGCAATGTCCCAGTCAGCTGGATGCTTGGTGCAGTCACTTCTAAGGGCTTGGTGGGGAAGGACCACAGTGGAGGGTTCTTCTCCACAGGGAAAGGGAGAGACCAGTTTGGTGAGGAAGTTCCAGAATTTTTGCACTAAGTGTACCATTCCAGGGGGCCACAAAAGTAGCAACATTGTTATTGACTTCAAGGAATTTAACTGAACACCACTTAACACCTTTTTAAAAAAATGACAAGGCATTGCATGGCTATTTCTCCCAAATATTTTTATGAATATAGATTGTGCTTAGCCTGCTGAGTTCCTCCAGCAAGTTGTGTGTGTTGCTGTCACAATATGTGCTGGCAATGTTGGAACCCAAGTGCAGAGGAAACACAAAGTCCAATGAAGAGACGACAACCAGAGTTTATTCATAAGAATTCCAACAGAACATCCGTGGCTTGCCTGAGTGACACTGCGATATGTAATATTCTCAAAACACGGAGCCCATAATTAGCGCTAATTGGGTCTCTGCTCAAATATTACAAGTAAGGTGGAATCCCCAAGCATCAGTAAGTTTAAACATAAAACATCCAGAGACTGCATTATAGAGAGCAAGTGGCTCAAAAAGTAAAACACACGGAACTCTTAAATGATTAGCAACAATTAATCAATGAAGCTGCTCTTAGAAACCTCAGAGTCCAACACTCTCAGGCTTGTCAGACCAGCCTGAAGAGCTCATAACAAAGTTATATAATAAGACTGGTGTTTCAAGTGTTGATTTTTCTTGTTAATTGAGATAGTCTGATAAAAAAGGATCTGGCAGGGAATCTCAGAGCAATGGGAATGGACACCTGAGACAATGTGGGACCTCAGGAGTTTTCCTGTTTTCTGCACAACGATGGGTACAGGAGGTGTTTTCAGCTGGAAGAACATATCCTCTGGGATTTGGAGCTTGAGCGACAGCAATCCATCCACAAGGCTGAATGTTTCTTGTGCAGCAGGTTTCAGGAGCTGGTCATCCTGCAGCAAATGTGAGAGCATGAAGCAGAGAGACTGGCAGATCACCAGGCAGACTGAAGTGCAGGCAGGTGGGTCAGCAGATCCTTGAGGACTTCCTGCTCTCTCACTGTATGATATTCAGAGTACTGATTGATGATAGTCTTCCTCTAAGGACAGAGGCATTACCAGACAAGTGGATTTATCGTGCAGACAGAGGAACAGAAAGTGGAATAGTTGTTAATTTGAAGAGCAGAATAGCCAACTGTATCTCAAAGGAATAGGCCACCTCGCCCATGTGGCAATAATGATGCCAAGTACAACTAAACCAATCTGCTTCTACCAGGTCTATATCCCTGCTATATTCCTTTGGCTGCTGCAGTTTACTTCCTCATATCAAAGGGGTGCAGGTTGGTAGATTACACATTGCCCCAGAGTGTCGGTGAGTGGAATTATCTGATGTAAATTGAAGAGAATGTGAAGGGAAGTAAATGTAATTGAATGGGATTAGTGCAGGGTTAGAGCAAATACAGACTTGATGGACAGCACAGCCATGATGGGACATGGAGTCTGTTTCCATACTATTTGTATGTCGCATATTATACGGTGAATGTGAAGGAAGATATTGCAAATGCAGTCAGAGTTTAAGGAGGCTGTAGGAACATTAGGAAGCAGGACAAGAATGGTGATAATCTCTGGATTAATTTCTCTTCTTCACTCTGCGGGTGTAGTAAGGTGCAGATAAATGTTTTCCAGAGGAAATAGAGCAGGAGGGTGGCTGTAGACCCATGGGTGATTGGGATCAGTTCATGGGTGAGTTTGTGTGTGAGTGTGGGTGGTGGTGGGGTGTTTCTAGTCAGCTTAGCCCAGACTGTGTGACCAGCATCCTCTGAGGATATTTCACTGGTGTACGAGGGAATGAGAACATGGGAAAGTAGCAGTGTAATGGAGGATAAAAGCTGGAAAGAGGAATAAGGAGAGATAAATAGTTCCAGAGCAGAAATAAACATTTTTTCACAAAGGTCAAATAATTAGAAAATACAAGAAACTCCACACAAGGTTCTTAGTGTGTACAATTTCAAGAAGGTTATTAAACAAGACTGATGAGCTGTGTTGGTTGACAATGTTGTGATGACTTACATTCAGTCAGCTTTGTGGGATCTGATATGGCTAATGAGGCTAATGTGAGAACCACAGACTCTTCTGGGGATGAGGCAGGAGGAGGTCGACAGGTGAGGAGTGTGCAGTCTGTGAGAATTTCTGCTCTCTCCACTACTGATACAGGAACTGAATGTGCTCCTGACCTAGGGGCTCAAGGTTCTTCCTTCTCAAAACCAAATGCTCCTTTTTGACTTGACTGTTTAGAGGCCCTAGAGTCCAGGAGTCAGTGAGGATATTGCATTTCTTCAAAGGGGCTTTGAGCACATATTTGAATCTTATTCTCTCTGCACCTATTAAACACTTCCCATGGCAGAGCTCAGAATATGAGATATGTTTGAACACTATGGACTCAGATATCTGAACAACCTGTCCTGTCCAACATACAAAACTGCATGTATCTATGGACAACTCATGTTGGCCTGGGTCCCTGAAAGTTCTTCACTTGTTGATGCAATGAATTTTGTGGCGATTCTGTTGGTGGTACTTTACAGTCCATGAGATGTCTTCTGTAAGTCAGGTAGAGCTCAGGTGTATCTGAAGAGACAGGGATCTGTGTTGTCTGGTGAACTGTGAGTTACATGACAGCTGAGTGTAATGTTCATTCTGTTGTGTTCCTCAACAAGAGGGTGAACAATGTTTTGGAGCACAGCCTGTGTGTAGGTATAAATGCTCGAATAACCAGTACAAAGCAGACTGACTACTGAGGTTTGGGAATCTTTGCTCCTAGTGCAGATATGCTGGCTGAAGAGTTTTCTGTTAGTTCTGGGGAATCATTTCAAGATTTCAAGATTCAAGATTCAAAAACTTTATTGTCATTCTAACCGTACATCAGCTCTGCAGGGCAGAATGAGACAGCGTTTCTCAGGAGCAGTGCAATCATAACATAACAAGCGCAACACTAAATAATAAACATAACAATAAATAGTAAAACACAGTAGCCACATGTCAATTAAGATCAAGTAATAAGTGTCCAAGTTAAAAGTGTCCAAAGCAGAGTCGGGTGGAGCAGCTATTTAGCAGTCTGACTGCCTCTGGGAGGTAGCCTTGTGGTTTTAGTTTTGATGCTCCTGATGGCAGAAGAACAAACAGTTCATGGAGAGGGTGTGAAGGGTCTTTAATGATGTACCGTGTCTTCTGGAGGCATCAACTCTGAAAGGGTTCTTGGACAGAAGGTAGGGAGACCCCAATAACCTTCTCTGCTCCCCTAACCACCCTCTGCAAGGCTTTCTTGTCGACAGCACTGCAGCTGGAGTACCAGGTTGTGATGCAAAAGGTCTGCACCCTCTCAACCACGCCTCTGTAGAATGTAGTTAAGATGTTAGTGGGGAGTGATGCTTGTTTAAGCTTCCTCAGAAAGTGCAATCTCTGCTGGGCCCATTTCACAATCCCAGTGGTGTTCCTGGACCAGGTGAGATTGTCCAAGTTCTGCACCCCAAGAAACTTGATGTTGTCCACTCTCTCCACTGTGGAGCCACTGATGTTAAGGGGTGTGTGCTCAGTCTGAGACCGTCTGAAATCGACAATCATCTCCTTGGTTTTGGTGACATTAAGCATCAAGTTGTTATCCCTGCACCAGCTCTCTAGGTATTTGACCTCCTCTCTGTACATTGTTTCATCATTTTTGCTGATGATCCCCACCACTGTGGTATCATTAGCAAACTTAATGATCAGGTTCTCCTTGAATCTGGCTGCACTGTCATGTGTTAGCAGTGTAAACAGCAATGGACCAAGCACACAGCCTTGTGGGGATCCAGTGCTCAGTGTGATGGAGTCAGAGATGTTCCTGTCAACACGGACTGACTGTGGTCACTCTGTCAAGAAACCCAGAATCCAGCGACACATGGCAGTGCTAAGGCCAAGCAGCGACAGTTTCTCCACTAGTCTCTGCGGGATAATGGTATTGAACGCTGAACTGAAATCAATGTACAGGACTCTGGCATAAGTGTCTTTGTTGTCCAAGTGAGAGAGAATTGTGTGCAGTGTGGTGGATATTGCGTCCTCCATAGAGCGATTTGGATGATAAGCAAACTGTAGAAGATCCAGTGATGAGGGGAGGCTGGCTGTGATATGAGGCTTGACAAGCTGTTCAAAACATTTCATCACTATGGAGGTCAGGGCAATGGGACGGTAATCATTCAGACAGGCTACAACTGATTTCTTTGCTATAGGGATGATTGTGGAGGTTTTGAAGCATCTGGGGACAATAGCTTGACCCCCTCTAGAACTCCCTCTAGTAGGTTCTTGGAGGTGATGTGCAACTGTCACGTACCCCATGATGGGTTAAAGAGCCAGCAGAAATAGAAAACACTTTGGAGTCTGGTATTGCTGTTAGCTAATACTATTTATTAGTAACTATGCAATACAGTAATATAAATTCAGATATATCAAAAAGGTTAGCAAATATTATAACTGTGGAAATATAGAAACCAACCTTCTTCAAGCCTATGAGTGAATGGATACAGTCTTACTGTGGAATATAAGATAGTTCAGTTCAATGCTCAGGTTAATTAATGAGAGATATTTGTAATCCAAAAGATGAATGTTGTGAGAAGACAATTACATCGATGTTCCACAGATTCCACGACAGCAATACAAGGTAACAATAGTAGTAGGTTTTATCTCCGAAGTTGCTCCACTCCACACACAAAATATCACCGACAGTGATCTTCAACGAATACCCTTTCAACACAAGTGGTACCACACATGAATTCTGCTACAGGTCATCCCAAAGTGGTGGCCACAGGATACTCCAACAGAATCCACGTATGGATTATCACCAATAGTAGCTTATCACAAAGGGGTCCCTCTTCAAGTTGTAAAACTACCAACCCAGGCAAGGATTATCACACACAGCAGCTTCTATACAAGGTTACCCCAAACACACAATGTGATAGCCACTTATCCAGTTCTATGACATATGAAATAACTCCAACGGTGATTTGCTACAGGGATGCCTTTCTTCAGTGAACTAACACACCCAAACAAAGGTAACACACAAGTGGCATTCACAAAGGTACTCCCCTCACTAGAGAACCCACTCCTGTGAACTAACTATGTGACAGGCACACCTTCATATTCAAATGGAACTCTAACTCACCTTCACGGACTACTTACAGAGAGTCCAAACAGTGACCTCTTTGTCACTAGGTTTATTCTGATTCAAACCTTCCTCTCCCCTCTTCTCTTCCTTTGAGGTCACTGAATGTGACCACAAAAAAGGAGACTGTCTTCTGTGGGTGAGTTATCAACCCAGGCGAGGGTTGGGCACATGAATAATTTCCCACTGGTCACAACTTTTTCACAATGCAAGAGCCATTGATTGATTCACCTAACTGATCCTCCAAACACCTACCTTTCTGTGGGCACACAAAGCTTATCCAGTGTCCAAACCATGTGTCTGTAACTGCCCTTGTAAAAAGTAAATACGCTGCAGAGAAACCATAACATTGATTGTCCAACAAATAACTCCACCTCTCTCTTTGTAGGAACACAGAAGCTGGCAGTGTCCTTGCAAAAATGTAAACAGGCTGCTGAAAGGGAGACTCTGCCCCTCTCTCTCTCAGCAGGAATCCAAAAGTTAGTCTCAGTTCTTTCTTGGGCCTTAAAGTGACAATCCACAGCAAAAAGGAATCCCCAGGAGTACATAACACAATAAAGTACACAACGCAACACTGGAGTAAGACAGTTTGAGAAAAGTGTTCAGGAAAGTCTGCATGTTCATTTGACACCAATCTTTACAATGAATAATTCTATTGCTGAACGTTAGTAGAGCAAATGTAAGGTAGAATTGAATTACATTGTGAACCAAATTTGGGATGGTTGTTCTAAAAATTGAGGGAGTCAAGTAAGTTTTTGCACAGTGAAGATAATGTCTCTTGTGCATGTGGATGAATAAATTTCACACTGTGATTCAGGCAGCAGCTCTATGGTCACTGATGAAGGTGATTGAAGAGGATTCTGTCCTTGTGGTGGAGAGGCAGGAGACCCCTCTGTAGTTACCACAGTTGGACTTGTTTCTATGACAATCTATGTCTGTGAACATTTTCAAGTGTGGATTAATGAGAATTTTGTCGTGCTGGTTCAAAGGAGTACAGAATCTGTTTGCTTATCAAAACTTATATGGGATCTTGATCTGTTGGGTAAGTGGGCCAAGGAATGGCAAATGCTGTTCAATCCAGATAAATACAAGGTGTTTGTTGTTTGCTATCAGCCATGTTGTATGAAGTGGGTGATCATGGTATTTCTATGACCATGATTGTTCTTGGCAAATTTGTCTACAGAATTGGGTTGTCATTACCTTCTTCAAGACAGTGTCTTTACAAGACGGGTGACTCCAGCCATTATCAATATGCTTCTGAGAGTATTTGTCGGGCATCAGTGGTGTTGTGATATGCACCACTGCGCATGTTACCATCCATCACCTGATCCCATGGCTTCTCTTAGTCATAGTCATAGTCATACTTTATTGATCCTGGGGGAAATTGGTTTTCGTTACAGTTGCACCATAAATAATAAATAGTAATAAAACCATAAATAGTTAAATAGTAATATATAAATTATGCCAGGAAATAAGTCCAGGACCAGCATCTTGACCCTCATCATGAGTCATGGGGGTTGGGGATGGGGTGGGGCAAAGCAGATATTACACCATGCGCAATGGTGACCTGCAGGCAAGCAGAGGGAAGAATCACCTTGCACCTCCTTTGGAAGAGAGTAATCAGGACATAGTCAGCATGGCTCTACTTGCGGGAAAGTATGTCTCAATAACTGATTGAATTGTGAGGTAAAATGAGATTGGATCAATTGAGTTGTATGTCTTATGAACCTGTATAGGCCTAGGTATGAGTTGATAGAATTATATGAAATTATGAGGAAGAGAGTGGTTAGATATGAAGGATATTTTCCCAGTGGAGGAAGAGACTTTAACTGGTGAGGTAGGACATGTAAAGGAATCCTGAGGGGAACTTTTCCACTGAAAGAATGGTGGGAGTCTGAAAGGTGACTCATGAGGAGATGGTAGAAGCACATTTTCTCGACAGACACTTGAATTGCAGAGAAGATTACAAGCCAAATGCAGACAAGTGGGGCTAATACCAATAACTACAATGTCTGGCATGGTGGTGTTGGGCAGAAGGGCCTGTTCCTGTTCTGTATAATTCTGTGACTCATCATAGCCTTTAGTTCAAACATTGACCAAAGAGCTGAGTTCCAGAGGTGAGGTGCAACTGACTGTCCTTGTTAGCAAGGCAAAATTTGACAAACTGTAACATCAAGGCTCCTCCCAATTAAAACCTCCTTGTTTTTGTGCAGTTAATAAGGTTGATAATTGTCTGATATTTCCCAGTTTCTTCACTTGTTTCTGTACTGTCTGGTCACTGACATGAAATGACAGCATTCAACTCCAATATTGTACAACACCCTTTGTAACTCTGGTTAGATCTGGAGATAATATTGTCCGGAGTATTCTTCGGGAGTCAAAAACAGTTGCCAGATTTATGGTTACAACTCTTTTATCAGATGTTCAGCATGGAAGAGGCACAAAAAAGCCAGAAAATAAAGAACACAATAATAAACAAAAACAATAAATATTAATACATAACACTGCTTATACACATAGATTGACTGTGTGTTCATAAACTGACACGAGGCACAGGAGTGTTTGCCCATAAGGTGACTCTGACAGGAAATGATAAAGTTGTGGTGGTGGACGTGTGGGTTAGTGAGTAGAGATATTGGTCATTCTCACTGCTTGGGGATATAACTATATTTGAGTCTAGTAGTCCTGGTGTGGATGCTATGCAGCTTTCTCCCTGATGGGAGTGGGAGAAGCAATCAATGAGCAGGATTGGTGGGATCCATCATGTTTTTGGTTCTTTACCAGCACCTTTCTGCATGTATGTCCTTGATGGCATGAAGGCAGGTGCCAATGACTTGTTGGGCATACCCTTTGTATTGAACTTCCTGACCACCACAGTGCAGTTTCCTTACCATGCAGTGATTAACCTTGTTAGGATACTCTCTACTGTGCATCTGCAAAAGGACATGCGTAAAGATATGCACAATCCAGCTCCCTTCAGCCTCCTCAGAAATTAGAGATGTTGGTGAGTTTTCCTGATTGTGTAAGTTGGGTTCGGGAGCCACGTGAGGTTATACATAATGTACCCTCCCAGGAATTTGTAGCTGGTTGAAGTTTCCATTGCTGTGCAGTCACTGTTTTGTGAGTGGTGTGAGTTAGTTCTCCTGAAGTCAATAACAAGTTATTTGCCTGGCACCGGCTTCGAACTTTCCGCCTTCTCTCTGCAGGCTGCCTCATCATTGTTGGTGATGAGTCTCACCACTGTTGTGTCATCAGTGAACTTGACAATGTGATTACTTGGGTGTTTGGCTGTACAGTGATGTGTGAGCGGAGTGTACAGCAGTGGGCTCAGCACACAGCCCTGGGGGGTGGGGGGCCCCTGTGTTGAGGATGATGGACAGGGAGGAGCGATTGTGCATCCTGACTATCTGAGGTCTGTTTGTTTCGAAGTCCAATGCCCAGATGCACAGTGGTGCATTTAGACTGAGGAGTAGGAGTTTGTTCACCAGTATCTGTGGGACAATAGTGTTGAATGCCGAACTGAAATCCAGAAACAGCAGTCTGACACAAGTGTTCTTGTTTTCTAGGTGTACCAGGGCCAGGAGCATGACAGATGTTACTGCACCTGTTGTGGAGCGGTTCTGCCAGTAAACATATTGGTGAGTGTCCAGTCTGGCAGCAATGGAGCTTTTGACGTGTGCCATTACCAGTTGTTCAAAACACTTCATGATAATTGGTGTCATTGCCACCGGGCGGTAATTGTTTAGTGTGAAGGTGTAGAGATCTTCGGTACAGGAATGATGATGGCTGATCTGAAGCATGTGGGGACAGCAGCCTGGATGAGTGAAGAGTTGAAGATGTCTGTGAGGCGTCAGTGATCTGGTGTGTCCATTTCCTGTGTACTCAGCCTGGCATGTTGTCTGGTCCGGCTGCCTTATGGAGCTTGACTCTTTGCAGAGTCCTTGTGATTAGACAAACATAAAAGCAAGTGTAAGGAAACAAGAAAAATGAAAATGAAACCCCGCTGGTTTGCTTCACAGCGTAGGTCGAGGAAGACACGCTCCGGTCCCGCCAAACCCATGAGATTGAGACAGCTCTCCAATCCCAATCTCTGGTTTGTGTGAATGCTGTGTAACTTGCAACCCTGTTACAATTCAGTGCCAAGAAACAGCAGACAGCACTCTGCATACGATTAAAGGAATTACATTTATGAATCTTAACTAAAGGGTTAGTAAAGAAAACAAAGAAAAAGCAAGAAGGTCTCATTATATTTAAACAGTCAAATGTGTGCAGTAGGAGCGCAATTCACCGATCCTCAGTCGATCTCGCTGCCTGGCTCCATTGAATCACAATCTCCCCATCAGGTCGTATCCTAGAACCGGTTCTCGCCAGCATCTTCTCTCTTCATCTTATGCCGGACAAAAGACCCAGCTCACATTGCAAAGCATCTGCTATCTCTAACCATAGCCCAAACACTACTTCAACAGAAAGACTATTAAGTTAGCAGTGAAACATTTCTCAGGGTGCTACATTCTCTCTCCACCAAAATTAGTCCTGTCCTCATGACGTTGAGATAATTTGTCACCCCTTCATACAAAGCACAAAGTCCAACCCAGGTGTAAATGGCAGGCTGTTGCATAGCTTAACAAGGTGCCACACTCTGTTCCCTGGGTGCGACATAGGCCAGTCTGTCTGGGGGTCTCCTGACTCTTGGAACCTCCTTACCCCAACATCTTCTTCAGCTTCAGACACTCCTTAGACTCTTTCACGTCTACCTGGGGAGGCTTCTGCCTGTCCGTTACTTGTGCCTCCCAACAACTCAGAACCCCTCGTCAATTGGCTAAGCTTACCCTCATACCCAGTTACTTTAGAGTCCAGCCTCCCATTATTTTCTAACTGCAAATCTCCCTGTCCAGTGCTTGTTCCCCTATTTCGCTTGCCTCAATGTGAGAAGAGTTGGGAATCTCTTCATCAATTATTGGGGAGTTTGTGAAAGGCAGCTTATACCACACCCCCATTTCCTCATCCTCTGAGTTCGAATCATATTCAGCAGTGGGGTCCGGTCTAATCCTTCCCACTGCTGGGCCTTCAGTTCACTCACATCAGCGCAGGGTTCTCTTACTAAGTGTAGGGTTCATTCAGGCTCTGGGTCAACATGTACCTCTTGTCCCAGGAGTAGAAGGTGGCTCCAATGGAGAATCGTGACAGGCCCATTCCCATCCTCTGGTTTCACCTGGAAAACTGGTATGTCTGGCCTCTGACTCTCCACTACATAGAGCGTAGCAGTTAGCTAACTTATGCTTCCCAGGTAGCCCCAACTTCTTCATGAGGACTCTGTCTGCAGGCATTGGCTGGGAGAACCTAACCTTTTGATCATACCTCCTCTTATTTCCTTGATTCCGCTTGGTAGCTGAGACCTCAGCTAGTTCAAATCCTTTATCAGCTCCCTTCTCATTATCAGACACATACTTCAGATAAATCTTCTATTGCCGTTCTTCCCCACCAGTCCCAAATCAGAGATCAACGGGCAACCTCTCTTTGCTCCCAAACATCAGATAATATGGTGAGTACCCAGTAGCTTCAATCTGTGTACAATTGTAGCAATGGACCAGATATGCAATATGTTGATTCCACCTGTTCTTTTTACTGACCTCCAAGGTTCCGAGCATGTCTAGCAAGGTCTGATTGAACCACTCGGGCTGGGGATCACCTTGCAGGTGATAAGGCGTCGTTCTCGACTTTTTGACTCCAAGCATGTTCAGAACTCATGTATGAGCTGTTACGTACCCCGTAACTGGGTTGCCAAATCAGCAGAAATGGATCACTCAGTTGGAGTCTGGATTACTAGAACTAAGAAAGTTTTATTAAAGAAACAAGCAACACAGTACTCTAATCAAAAGGATAATAAATGCGACAGTTCAGCAATGATAAACACACATGTGCACAGAATTAAGATAACAGGATCAATCAAGCTCTATCGTTGTCTTGGGGTAAATGACCAGTTTCAAAGTGACGCAAAGTTCAGTTCAAGTCAGTTCAGTTCAGTTCGCAGTAATCGCTGCCGTGGTGATGGACAGTGGGGGGAGGGGCGGAAGGATAGAGAGAGCAAAAACGAATGAATATTCAAGGATTCCACACACAGACCTTCGCAGTCAGCTTTTGGGTGAGTCCTTTGTGATGTCATCTGAGGTCACCGACCGTGACCCCTCCGTTTCCAGACACGATCGTTTCCCTGCGCTGAACCTGGCGCCCAGGCAAGGGTGGACACACACCAGGTTCCCGCCGATCATACCTTTCCACCCTATGCGTTTATGGCCCGGTACTTCCCACCGACTTGTGAGAGACGCACCACTTCCAGGGTCTTGTTACCTCGGGTGTCGTGTGTGTGCTGCCTTAGCAAACCTATCCCTTTTTATCCCCCTGCTGGGGTATCGCCTGTCCATCACTTCAAACAGTTCAGGGTTCAAAGGGGGAGCCGCTCTTGCCAGCTCTCCTTCCTTCATTAACATTTCCAAATGCTGCTCCATTGTTTTCCTTATCTCTCTCTCTCCTGAAGACAGGTGGCAGACCAACTGCTGATCCCACTGGTGCCAGCACAGGCCAACTAACATCTTAATCTATGTGTATTCTTGTCACACTTCCCCCCTTTAAGGATTTTTACCGGGGGGTAAAAATTACAAAAATGAATACATTATTTGATACACACACAAATATACATCTTTATCAGCTATTTGGCTAATACAGCGAGTTTGAAGTTGTCAACACCTGACAGACAGTCAGCCATCACATTTTCTGTTCCTTTTATATGTGTTATTAATAATCCCTTCGACCAGGCTCCAATTTAGCAAACTTCATAGTGGTGTAACGTTCCGTTATTTTGGCTCGTGTATGTCTAGGGGAAATCCCGCCCAGCACCTGCTTCAACAGTCCCCTCAGGGTCAATCGTCGCCCGAATCAATCACAAACATCAATCATCAGCCAGCACACCCAGTAAATTTTAACACATACACTTTATAGATATTACTAATTCTAGGGCATTAATATACATGTGATACAGAGAGGAAAGTAATGAAAAAAAAAAGGCGCCAACACTTATTCAAAGTCCAAGTTCTTCGCGCGCTACCGTTGGAGCTCAAGTTCGACGTCAGACGACCACCCGAATTCCGTCGACCCACGGCTCGGGACCACCCGAAGTGATCGACCGGAGCCTCTCCGCACGTCCGCCGTCCTCCTCGTCTCTCCTCCCGACTCCCCGCCAAAACTCAGTCCACAGTCATATCATACAGCATGGCATCCGAAAACAAAACGATACATAACCACCCATTGGCTAATAGCACCCTCTTATCACCCTCTAAACCACAATAAACTGCTAGCGCAAACTCTCTGCAGCGTTAAAACACAACAAAGCCGCATTCCACAGATTAACATAACAAAAATCGCCATTTTAAATGTAACAAAAGAAAGACCCCGTACACTCTCCCCCCACCTAAAAAAAGTCATGCCCTCATGACGTTAACAGAATTCACTAGTACTCCTTGTAAAACACAAAACCCAACCCAGGTGCATAAAGCAGTGACATAACTTTGCAGGGCAGTAGAGATTACACCCTGCTCTCCCGGCGCTATATAAGTGAGTCTTTCCGGGGGATGCCTACTCCTCTGAGGCCTCAGGACTTCCTCTGTGGACTCTCCCTGTTCAGACACCCCAGGTGACCCCTCGAGCCGATCTGTCGGACCTTCCCCTTCACCGGGATCCCTCTGCCCCGGTGAGCCCTCTGGCTCGGGTTCTGCCTCCACCCTCTCCTCCCCCAATGCCGGCTGTAATACAGGCGGCTCTGCAACACCCTCCCTCGGTCCCCCTGACTCAGTGATGGAAGGGCCAAGAGTCTCTTCTCCTGGCACCGGGGAATCAGCGAACGGAAGCAGGTACCACACGTCCGAATCATCATCTTCCGATGACGTATCCCTTCTCGAGGTGGGGACCGGCCCCGTTTTCTTCGCAGCGGCCTCTTCCCGCGCCCCGCGCCCTCGCAGAGTCCTCGTACTAGGAGTAAACTCCCATTCGGACTCTAGGTCCATCTTCACCTCTCGACCCAGAGGCAACAGGTGGTTCCGATGGAGTACCTTGACAGGCCCCTGCCCGCCCTCAGGTCTCACCCGGTAAACCGGGAGATTCGGCATCTGACTCTCCACCACATATGGGGTGGCTGCCCAACGGTCCGCCAACTTGTGCTTACCCTGTAGTCC
Organism: Mobula birostris; assembly: GCF_030028105.1. Taxonomy (NCBI): domain Eukaryota; kingdom Metazoa; phylum Chordata; class Chondrichthyes; order Myliobatiformes; family Myliobatidae; genus Mobula; species Mobula birostris. The sequence goes on from NC_092395.1 coordinate 43,340,325, forward strand.
TAAATTCCGGATGAGGACTCGGTCTCCCGGCAATAGCTGGACGAACTTTACCTTCTGATCATACCTCCTTTTATTCCGCTGGTTCTGCTTGGTGGCTGCCGCCTCAGCCAACTCGTACGCCCTTTTCAACTCTCTCCTCATATCGGACACGTACTTCAGACATGGCTTCGAAGGTATTTCCCCCGCTTCAGTCCCAAAACACAGATCAATGGGCAACCTCGCTTCCCGTCCGAACATCAGATAGTAGGGCGAGTACCCCGTAGCATCATTGCGAGTACAATTGTAACAATGAACCAAATGGGCGATGTGCTGACTCCACTTACTCTTCCGTCCAATCTCCATGGTGCCGAGCATGTCCAGCAGGGTCCGGTTAAACCTCTCGGGCTGAGGATCACCCTGAGGGTGATAGGGGGTGGTTCTGGACTTTTCAACCCCAAGCATATCCAGCAATTCATGGATAAGCCTGCTCTCGAAGTCCCGTCCCTGATCACTGTGGATCCGCCGGGGAAGGCCATAATGAACAAAGTACTTCTCCCATAACACCTTCGCCACTGTAGTCGCTTTCTGATCCTTAGTAGGAAAAGCCTGCGCATATCTAGTGTAGTGATCCGTGAGGACCAAAACATCCGCGGTATTGCTGGTGTCCGGCTCAATAGACAGGAAATCCATACACACCAGGTCCATGGGTCCTGCACTCTGCAAGTGGGATAACGGAGCCGCCTGCGCAGGCAAGGTCTTCCTCCTGACGCAACGGCTACAGGTCTTACAGTATTCTTCCACCTCCCCCCTCATCCGGGGCCAGTAAAACCGGTCCTTGACTAATCCATAGGTCTTCTCTACCCCTAAGTGCCCGGAATCATCATGTAGAGCCTGAAGCACAGCCTTTCGATACTTCTCGGGCATGACCAGCTGCCAGCGCCGGGGGTGGTCCGGAGGCGAAGTGACTCGGTACAGGACGTGGTTCTTCAGCTTCAACCGGGGCCACTCCTTCAGTAGTAGAGGAACGGAGGCATGTTTCGCCTTCTCCACCTGCCCCATATCACCCTGGCTAACCGCGTACCAGATAGTGCCAAGGCTTGGGTCATCACGCTGAGCCGCCTGTACTTCCTGGTGACTCAACTCCGGCAGCTGCCGGTTCCTCAGAGCAGTCACATTACAGTAACCAGTGGGCAGCGCGTCACCGTCAGCCCCCAGTTGATCTACTGCCCGATCCGTTCCCATCTGTGCTCCTACTTCCCCGTCGCTCCCAACTTGACACATGGCCTTTACTCCCTGGGCAGGGACACTCTTCCACTCCTCGGCCGTGCCCGACTCGTCGTGCGCCCGACGAGACAGGGCATCTGCATCGATGTTCCGACTCCCCGGGCGGTACTTCAGGCTGAACTCATAGGCAGACAAGGCTGCTACCCACCGGTGCCCAGTAGCGTCCAGCTTCGCCGAAGTCAGGATATAAGTGAGGGGGTTGTTATCAGTTCTCACTTCAAACTGGGCCCCGTATAGGTAGTCACTCAACTTGTCTACCACCGCCCATTTCAATGCCAAGAACTCCAGCTTGTGAGTGGGATAGTTTCTCTCAGATGGCGACAAGCTCCGACTGACAAACGCCACTGGCCTCAATCCGTTTCCCTGTTCCTGGTACAGAACAGCCCCAAGACCCTCGTGACTGGCATCAGTGTGTAGAACATACGGCTTCCGGGGATCAGCAAAAGCCAACACTGGGGCCTGTGTCAGCGCCCTTTTTAGAGATTGGAACGCCTCCTCACATTGAGCATCCCACCTCACTCCAAAAGGCTCCCCCGGGTTCAAGTATCCTCCTACCTCCGACCCTCGGTCTCCCTTCCTCCTCCTCCCCCCCATAGGTGGATAGCCACACAACAGCTGGTTCAATGGATGACTCATTTTCGCATATCCTTTCACGAATCGCCGGTAATATCCGCAAAACCCCAAAAACGAGCGTAAGGCGCTCACCTTCTGAGGTCTCGGCCAGGTGGTGACTGCGGCTATCTTATCCGGATCGGTGGCCACTCCATTTCGCGAGATTATGTGCCCAACATAACTGACTGACGTCTTACAGAACTGGCATTTATCCAGGGAAAGTTTTAACCCTTCCTCTTTCAGCCGACTCAGCACCTTCAGCAGCCGCTCCTCATGTTCCTCCAACGTAGATCCGAACACTATCAGGTCGCTGGTAATTCTAAAGCCATGACGTCGGCACTCGCCCGCACCAACATCCAGCAAGCCTCCAGTTCTTTCCCACCCCTTCTAGCTACAAGTTCTACCTGCCCGATACCTTTAATCAAACTCAACCCTCGCACCAGTACCTCTGCCGGAATGCGATAATCGACCCCGCTTACCACACACGCATGATTCACCGGTACCTCCTCCATTTCACACCAACTTACAATCTTATCTCGCTCCATCTTCACACCACTTACCGCAACCACAAGTACAACTTTCCCGAAAAAAAAATCCAAATCCCGGACGGTAGCCCCCACTTGTAACGTTCCGTTATTTTGGCTCGTGTATGTCTAGGGGAAATCCCGCCCAGCACCTGCTTCAACAGTCCCCTCAGGGTCAATCGTCGCCCGAATCAATCACAAACATCAATCATCAGCCAGCACACCCAGTAAATTTTAACACATACACTTTATAGATATTACTAATTCTAGGGCATTAATATACATGTGATACAGAGAGGAAAGTAATGAAAAAAAAAAGGCGCCAACACTTATTCAAAGTCCAAGTTCTTCGCGCGCTACCGTTGGAGCTCAAGTTCGACGTCAGACGACCACCCGAATTCCGTCGACCCACGGCTCGGGACCACCCGAAGTGATCGACCGGAGCCTCTCCGCACGTCCGCCGTCCTCCTCGTCTCTCCTCCCGACTCCCCGCCAAAACTCAGTCCACAGTCATATCATACAGCATGGCATCCGAAAACAAAACGATACATAACCACCCATTGGCTAATAGCACCCTCTTATCACCCTCTAAACCACAATAAACTGCTAGCGCAAACTCTCTGCAGCGTTAAAACACAACAAAGCCGCATTCCACAGATTAACATAACAAAAATCGCCATTTTAAATGTAACAAAAGAAAGACCCCGTACAGTGGCCAAAAACACTGATGAACTGCGATCAATGTAACCTCTCATTTGGTTTTGTCCCAGACCACAATAACAAGGGTCGTCCCATTCCGACTTAGTTTTCTCTCGCAAGGGCTTAGTAGGAGGGGGAGGGGTAGTAACCGCAGAGTTATTGCAAAACTTTCTACAGTACCCCACCATCTCCAAGAGCCTTCTGAGGGCCTTCTTGTCTGTTGGGGTTCAGATGTCAGAGATAGCCCGCACTGTAGCTTGCATCGCTGCCAGCTGCCCCTGTGTCACCACAATTCCCAGCTAAGTGACCTTGGTGTGGCCGAACTCATTTTTTTCAAGGTTCACTATCAAGCTGGCTTCAGGCAGCTGTATTGCATCCGTTACTCTCTCCTGTCCCTTCATTAACATCTCCAAATGCTGCTCCATTGTTTTCCTTATCTCTCTCTCTCCTGGAGACAGGTGGCAGACCAACTGCTGATCCCACCGGTGCCAGCACAGGACACATACATCTTAATCTATGTGTATTCTTGTCACAGAGCCTACTCTCAAAATTCTGTCATGAGATCTATCGAGCTTCCCTTTCCACCAAAAACATTTTCTAGTGCTTGCATGTAGTCCACAGAAGTAGCAAAGGAGTTCTGTGTGTTTGAGGATCTCACTACGTCAGCAGCCAGCCCCCTCAAACTCTCTGCCAACTGTCTTTTTACATCATCAGAGTTCTGCCGCTCATCCAGCATCTGAGAGGTCTGTTCCACCCAGTTCTCATGCTCCTCTTTGCCTTTAGGGGTGGACTTCATTCCCAAAAATATTCTCAGCCTATGATAGCTGGGGCTTTGGACCTGGGCATTTTGACATTTACTCACCAGGGAGGTAAGAACCATTACCAACTCAAAATGCTCAGCCCTCGCTAGAGGACTCATTAGACCTCCCATATCAGACCACTCCTTCCCCTCACTCAACAGAAATGAGAGCAACTTTTCTTTAATGTCTCTGTCCCCAGCTATGGAAAATTCTGCTTCCAATTCATCACGCTCGACTTCACTCCCTTCCTCCTGGAAAGTATAGACAGCTCATGGCCCCCCTTCTCTCCCAGGGTCCCAATATTACCAGGCAGTTCCACTGCGTTACGTCAATGCTAGTCTGAACTAAAACAAAATCTTCGCCTGCCATTTTGTCAAATCTCTGCTCCATGATTGTAATTGTTCCTAATGCTTTACTGATACTTGAAGTCCAAATTAACAATTCATTGGAACTATGAATGTCTATCCCACTCAATACACATGAATTCATTACCAGTAACCCCGTGGATTCGCACCACCACTCAACCACTGCAGCATTCACAATGACGTATCTTAATCATTTTACCGGACAACAGTTTGACACAGACTTAAACACACAACCCACTGGATCAATGCTCAGGGCAATCACACAGCATCCAACAAAATTGATCCGGGACGATATCCCCAACACTGAAACCCCGCTGGTTTCCTTGGCTGTGTACGTCTAGGTAAACAACAGACAGTACACTGCATACGATTAAAGAAATTATACTTATAAATCTTAACAGAAGGGCTTGTAAAGAAAAGAAAGGAAAAACAAAAATGGCCCATTATAATTAAACAGTCAAATGTGCACCAGTTGGAGCTCAATTCACTGATCCTCAGTCAATCTCGCCGCCTGGCTCCATCGAATCACGATCTCTTCATTGGGCCTTATCCTTTGACGGGTTCTCTCCAGCACCTTCTCTCTTCATCTCTCGCCAAACAAAAGACCCTGCTCACATTCCAAACCATCCGTTATCTCTAACCATAACCCAAACACTGCTTCTATAGAAAGACCATTACGTTAGCAGTGAAACCCTTCCCAGGGAGTTGCAAAAATAAAAGCAACAATTTGGCTGTAATCGGCACATCACAATCAGGATCAGAATCAAATCAGATTTATTATCACTGACAGATCCAATACCCGTAACCTGTGAATCTCTGATTTGTAACAAGATTCTCTTTAAATTTGAATACAATAATATGCAAGACTGGCTGTTATTAGCAGTTCTTCATGAGATAAACTGTGCAAAACATTGATGGTGACAAAAGAAAAGATCGTGATGAGGTGGTGTACGGGAGCAAGGTAGATAAGCTGACCGAGAGATATTGCAACAATAACTTTGCACTTAATGTCAGTAGGACCAAGGAGTTGATTCTGGACTGTAGGAAGGGGAAATCAAGGAAAAACACACCAGTCCTCAAGGGATCAGCATTGGAAAGGGCGAGCAGTTTCATTCAAAAGATGATAACTCAGACAGATGGCATCTATCATTAAGGACCCACCAACCAGAACATATCCCCTTCTCATTGTTACTATCAAGGAGGCGGTGCAGGAGACTGAACACAGACACTCAATGTTTCAGGGACTGCTTCTTCCCTTCTGCCAGCAGATTTCTGAATGGACAATGAATCCATGATCACAACCACAGTATATTTTCCCTCTCTTTTTGCACAACTTATTTAATTAAATCTTTTACATATATACACACCTCATTATAATTTGTAGATTTTTATTATTATGGATTGCAACATGGTGCTGCTGCAAAACACCAAATTTCACGACGTATGCCAGTGATGTTAAACATGACTCCGATTCTGAGATATTCCCCTCTTACTGAGAATACTGAGGCAAAATGTTTAACATGCAGACTTCTGTAAATACGAGTGAATACTTCAGTTATTGTTTAGACAATATTACTGTTTGTTTCCGGTGTTCCAACCATAAATGATCCTGCTTCACTCTATAGAGACTGATATTTTCAATAGTACTAATACATTAATATAACTTGACTATAATATTCCAACTTGTTATCAATGAACTGCCAAATTTTAAGAACCTACATTTCAGTCATTGATAAAATTTAAACTACATTTCCAGATTGTTGGACTAATACGAGTACTTTGAAAGCCAACTGCACTCATTTCAATACAGAAAGGTGATCAGGTGAAGAAAGGCTGCAGCAAGTTGGGCCTGCGTCAATCAGTTAACACTATCACACATCAGTTTCATCAAATTGGAAAAAATCTTATGAATGGAGGAGGTCTGTAATGTAACACAATGAGAAAAACATCCATGGAAAAATTGATTTTATTGAGCTGTGTTAATGTGGGAGATACAAATCATTTTAATGATTACATCTCTGAATAAAAATTGCCTCGCTATTTAAAAAAACAGTTTTGGTGCAGTTCAGATCAGCTGCTGCCTGAGTATGAAAATAACGAACATCTGTGGCCCCAGCAGGAAATGAGCTGTTATTTAAGGAGAGGGACAGCCCAGAACGTTTACATTTGCCTTTTCTACTATATTATCCAAATATCATTTTCTGTTCTCCCTGATATTATTGTGAGTATCTGTCAAACACTTGACATTTAAAGGGACATTATCTCTGGTGCACTCCTTGAGTCATGGCAGTGAGGACAAGAATTGTTTCAGAATTTGTGCCTTGTTTGTTTTCAGAGTTGCTTCACTCCACAGATTTATGTACTGAATTCCTGGGGAAGGAAATGTTAAAGATGGTTTAACTGTGTGACAGTGAGTTCACCCCCATTACATTGGCAAATCTTGTTTTCCTTTCCTTTGAAATCAGCGGAATATAGAAATGAAGAGAGTTGGAGAATATGGCTTCTGCTCACTGCCAGCTAATTTACATCCAGTTGGTGATCACTTCTACCATTACAATCATTGACAGAAGCATCCGCCACCAGTGGACTCGTGAGTTGAGTTTAAATATGTTTCTCCCTGCTGTTGTTCATTCATTGTCTGTGGCAGTCTCAGTCTGGAAGCCCTGTTTTTCAGGGCTTGGCCAACTCGGTCTGTGATAGTGCAACCAAACCACTCTTGGTGATGGCCACTGAAGTCCCAGGGAACTCTCTGTGTCTGTGCTTCTCTCGGTACTTTCTCTGTGTTGCTCAACATGGGCAACATCCATTTATCAATGGAGGGAGGCCAGGAGATTGTAATCAGGAGGAGATCTCCCTGTGCATGTTTCACCTGATGCTGTGAGCCTGCTCTCTGCCTGGATTCAATGCTCAGGACATCAAGGGATCCTTTCCCCTGCCAGTACACCACAGTGCCCCCACCTCCAGAGAGTCTTTTGGGACAGGACATACCCAGAATGGCGTGGGTGGAGTTGGCATATTGTCTGTACTGCTCTTGTCTATAATTGGAGCCATACTTTGCGGAAAGGAATGTCAAGCATCCCAGAATCAGGACATCACCACAGGATGTTGGATTTCCAGCATTTAAAGAATATTTCATGTTCAACATAATGGGAAAAGTTTCTCAGGGCAATGTCATCATCCCAATTGTTTCATCGCTGACATCCTCCTATTATAAAGTCAGCAGTGGGATTTTCACAGACATTTGCAGAGTGTTCAGTTCCACTTGTAACCCCTCAGCTAATGCTTCAGTCCCAGCCTGTATGCCATCTAGATGTTGACAACATTCAGTCATGGGCTGATAAGTGACAAGTGATATTTGCACTTATTGTGTCAGCCAATGACTATCCCCAAGAACAGCAAATCTGAATACCTTGCATTGACATTCAATGACATTAACATTGCTAAAGCCTTCACCACTAGTATCCCGAGAGTTCACATTGACAGAAAAATGATGGGGGCTATTTAACTAAATACTATACCCCCAGGTTTGGGTGAAAGGCTGGATATGCTGTGGTGGGAGATTCACCTCCTGTCATCAGAAGATATTTTTTCTTTCATACATTCCATAAGCCAGCGTTTTGATGGAATATTCTCCACTGACTTGGATGAGTGCAGTCCCAGCGACTCTTAAGAAGCTCTGCATCATCCTGTCACAGCAGCTTTCCTGATTAGTACCTCCAAAATCAACCAGAATATCCATTCACTGCACTGATGCCATTGGTAGCAGCTGTGTGGAAAATCTAGAAGATGCACTCAGTTATTCACCCACCTCCTCTGAAGCACCTCTCAAACCAGCAGCTGGACCACCTGGAGGGACAAGTACGGCAGCTGCAGATGAACAGCGCCACCTGCAGGCTCTCCTCCAACTTACAAACCATCCAGACCTAGAAATGTGTCACTGGTCCACCAGCTATATTCAGCAACATTCTCTCTGACGTCACTGTGGGAGCATCTTCCCCCAGACAGCAGCAGTGCAAGAGTACAGTTCATCACCAATCTCTCATGGGAGGAGCAACGGATACTGGGCCTGCCAGTGATGCCCTCTACTTAGTCTAATTTGAACATTTACTGAATCATAGTGTAATTCAGTTATAGATATTATGTTATTGCAGCAAGGTTGTTGCACATTGGTTTGGATGTAGCAGCAGAAAGAGGCAGGTTTTAAGAATGGGCATATTTTTCACAACTCTTGAGATGAAAAGCTGAACTGCTTCCTGAATTCACTCACCTGCTCTGAAGCACCTCTCAAACCAGCAGCAAGACCATCCAGAGGGACAAGTACAGCAGACCAGATGAACATCACCATCTTTAGGCTCTTCTCCAACTTGCAAACCATCTAGACCTGGAAATATATCATTGTTCTGCCACAGAAATTCTGGAACATTCATGTGATCAAAAGTTGAACTGCTTTCTGAATTGCAATTGGTTTACGATTATCACAAGTACTGAACTATCATTATACAGTGTATTGAGGAAGCACAAGGAAATACAATAACGGAATGCACAGTAAAGTGTAGCAGCTGCAGAGAAAGTGCAGTGCAGGGAGACAATAAGGTGAAAGGTCAGAATGAGGTGGATTGTAAGGTCAGGAATCTATCTCATTGTACTAGGGAATCATTCAACAGTCTTATAACAGCAGGTTGAAGGTATCCCTGAATCTGGTGGTATATGCTTTTAGGCTTTTTCTGTTTAGTCTGATGATGGTAAAGGTATTTGATTATGCTGGCTGCTTTACTTTGGTAGCAAAACTTATAGACAGAATCTATGGAGGAGAAGATAATTTTCTTGATCTGCTGAGATGCGTCCACAACTCTGTCACAGGACAGGATCCTGTGCACCACCCCCATCTTGAAGAAATTGACCAGATAATTCGATTGGTTGACATTGAGAGGAAGGTTGTTGTCATCACTCCATGTTACTAAGCTCTCTATCTTCTTCCTGTATTCTGATTCAATGTTCTTTGTGTTATGCCCACCAAGGTGGTACCATCTGCAAACTTGTAGATGGTGTTAGAGCAGAGTTTGGTTCCACAGTCATGACTGTAGATAAATCTCAAGGTTGTTTGTGGTATACATAGTTTGGTAATAAATTTACTTTGAACTTTGACTGTGGAGGGAGTAGAGTAGGTGGTCAAGTACTGAATCCTGTGGAACACCAGAGTTGAAAGTACTCATGACAGAGATACTGCTGCCTTGCCTTACTGATTGTGGTCTGTTCATCAGGAAGTTAAGCTTCCTGTTGTGGAAAGAGGTCTTGACTCCCTGGTCTTGGAATTTTCTGATTAATTTGCCTGGGATTACAGTATTGAAGCTGGGGCTGTAGTCAATAAACAATAGACTGAAAAAGGTACCTTTACTTTCCAGGTGCTGCAGAGGTGACTATTGAGTCAGGGAGCTGGCATCCACCACAGGGGAATTGCAGTGGATTGAGGTTGCCTGGGAGGCTGGAGATAATGTGTGCCATTATGTGAGGCAAGTGGAGTTTACAAGGTCGATGGCGCCTAATGGCGACTCCTTTGCTTGCATCTTCGAAACAGCTCTAGTTCTATCTTTAGTATCTCTTTTTTCCCCCTTTTCAGGGTTCTTTTGAAGACCCTGACCTGGAGTTGCACACAAACTTCGGTTCTTTGCGGGAACAGGACCTGCTCTCGGGGTCTCACGAGTGGCTGCCTTTTGATAGCCAATGACGCAGCCCAGGTGACTCGCACGCTTTCAGGGCGCCAAATTTTCATGGCTCTGGAGGTGGGCGGACTCGAGGTCGGTGATGGCGCCTGGTGCATCGTGGGAGATGGAAGGTCGAAAGCATTGAGCTGACTGCTGGCTCTGTGCCCAGAGACCTGAGTTCTTTGACTTGCTTTGTTATGTCTCCCCTCTCACTGTGAAATGGGAACATCTCTTTTTCCTTTATTAGGGAGAGAGAGAACCTGTGTTATCTCAGATACTGGGTGAAACGAGTAGCCTTTGGGTAGTGCATGTCTGTGTCTTTATTGATGCTTTGCTGCAGGCTTGAGTGCTCGGTGGGTAGTGCTGATGCTTTTTTGCTGGTGGAGGAGGGGGAAGGTTTGTGCCTGGGAGAGAGGAGATTGGGGTGGCTTTGTGGTTCAAACATTTTACTGTCATTCATTCTTTGGGACACTCCTCTGTTTTCATGGATGTTTGGGAAGAAAAAGAATTTCAGGATGTATGCTGTATACATTTCTCTGACATTAAGTGGACCTATTGAAACCTATCACCAGCCTTCCAAAATGTTGAAATCCGGAAGACATCCATGTTGGAGATAGGAACAATGTGTGATAAGACCACCTTTCTCCTATTGTCCTGTCAGATGTTCTTGGTACATGACAAAGAACTGCAGGAGGACAATGATACAACATGGGATTATATAACAAGTGTGAATGGGATAAGGTGATTGGACCATATTTCACAGGATAGATTCGAACCAGATGCAGTTTCCTCTGTGCTGGTGAAAAAAATGGAGAGCGCTACCCCTGTGTGTGGTTAATTAGCACCTGGGTCTCTGGGATGGAAGAAGGTTCTTGGTGAAAAATGTTGAGTGTTTATTCATTTCCAAACATGTTGTGTGGCCTGTTTATTTCCTCCAGCATTTTGTGAGTGTTGCACTGCAAGTCAGCATGTCCTGTTATGAGCTACGTGCTCATTATATCAGGTGGTTGATTGAGACCTGTGTCCGTAGAAAAGGAAAGCAAGTGAAGCATTTGGCTGGATCACTACAAAAATATTTCTGAGGATCTGGAAGGGAAAGTCTGCCCAACCCAAGGAATGAAGGACAGTGTATGAGGCACTGGATCAACAAGCATTGAGTATGTTGGAGGTTATTTTCTGGGATGAGTGAGTTGCTTTGCCCCAAACAGAAAAAGAAATTTAAGAAAACAAGATGTTGGGAGAATTCAGCAGGTAAGGCAGCATCTGTGGAGGGAGGTGGACGGTAGATATTTTGGGTTGGGCCCATTCATCTAGACTGAAAGATAAGAGGGCAGATATCCATCTGAAGGGAAGGTTGGAGCAACTGGTGGCAATTGATAAATAGATCAATGTTAAGGGTGGGGGTGACAGGTAGACTGAGAAGTGGAAGGTGGAAATGATGACAAAGCTTGGAGGTGATAGTTGGAGGGAACAAGGTCTGAAGATGATGAAATCTGATAGGAGGGGACATTGGGTAATGGAACCAAGTGAGGAAAATGGAAATGTTGAGGGATGGGAGACCCTGTGGAAGGAATGTGTGGGTGATGGCAAGATGTAGTGGGTAAAGGAAGGGACAGAAATTAGGTGATAGGAGTTGGAGAGCATGTAGGAAAAAATGGGTAGACCAGGAGGAAACAAAAAAAGAAGGGAGGGAAAATAGTTTACTGGAAATTACAGAATTCAGTTCTCATGTCATTAGGCTGTCGTCTACCCTGGTGGCATAGAAGGTGATAAAGTGATGATCCTCTGGTTTGCGTTTTGCCTCACCCTGGAAGATGACGGGACTGAGCACTGACATGTCAGTGTAAGATCAGGCCGGACAATTAAATGGCTGGTAACCGGGTGCTCTAGATGGTCATGGCAGATGGAACACAGGTGCTCAGCAAAGTAGTCACCTAGGTCTCACCAATGTAGGAGAGGCCACATTGGGAGAATCAGATGCAATAAGCATGGCTGGAGGCTTTGTATGTGAATTTTTGCATTTGCATGCCTCACTGGGAAGCAGACATCTGACCGGGAAATCTACCTCCATCAGCAAGTCTATCAATTCCCTCTCAGCTCCCCCATTTCCCAATATTTATATTCCAAGAGAAATTCACTTTGGTCCATAAATCAATTTGAGAGGATCAAAGTTTTAGGACATGAACTCTGTGAACAAATTAAAATATAATTCATAAATTTTCAACTTGGGTCTTCCTTGAATATTTAAAATTTATTCCAGGGATTTGGGCATCACTGGCAAGGCCAAAATCAATTGCCAATCCCTTAAGGGAGTGGTGGCGAACCATGGACTGGACTCGCTGCTATCCTTCTGAGGAAAGTGCTCTCACAATGACGTCGGGAAGGGTGTTTCGGAAGGTCAATTGAAAGACTGGTGATACATACAGACCAGAATGCCAGTTTGAGAGGGGGCCTGAGTAGGTGGTGATCTTCTGCATCGTTTGCATTCGTCCTTCCTGGTGACCTGGACCTTTTGTCAATGTTGAATGTCGTACCTCATTTCAGATGTTTATAACTGATCAATCCCTCATACCTGTTCTTGAGTGATTTAACTATTAAAAATTCAATAATACATTAAACTTGCAAAATGCATGATCATTGTAATATCCAGTCTGCTGGGAAAGGACTATTCTGAAAAAGGAAGAGAATATTTCAAATAGTCCCAAATTGTTCCCCAAAGTACCAGTTCTGAATCAATGATATTCAATAAGTGTGAATCTTGCACCTGGATTCAGTGACCCTCACATTGCATATTGTATTGGCCAGAACTGCAAAAAGTTTGTAATAATCATGCCATTAATTATTTCAAACATACTTCAGAAAATAAAGTAAGGAAACAGATAAGAGAGAACAAAGACAACCCCGTTATCAATAATTTTATGAAGAACCTTGAGAATAACAGTAAATCATAAATACCTTTAAGCTCTACAGTGTAATTACTTTTTCACACTCAGGCCAAAGAAAACAGGCAGAGCCATGAGTAGGCAGAACTTAAAGAGCTCTCTTCTTCACCGATCTTATTCACATGGTTACGTGGCCTCCTCAAATATATGATGTCCTCTAATGCAACTTCCTATTTAATTACACGGAAACTTTCTTTGAGTCCTGTTGAATTTCTCGTGGTAAAATTAGGATTAACTCAATTCCTTGAAGTACAGATGATCAGTCAATGGCCCTTTTATTCTTTCTCTCTGTCTCTATCGAGATTACCGGATAGTATGTTCCCTCCCGGGTGCCGGGGTCTGGGATCTCTCAGATTGAGTCTTCAGAATTCTTAACCAGGAGGGTGAACAACCAGAAGTCATGGTCCATCTCATGGGTAGGTTGAGTGACAAGTTTCTGCATAGGGACATCAGGGAGCTACATGCTAAATTAAAGGACAGGACTTCATTGGTTGTGATCTCAGGATTGCTACCAGTGCCATGTGCTGGTGAGGCTAGAAAGAGGAAGATTATACAGTTTAGTACATAGCTAAGGATTTGGTGTATGAGGGAGGGCAGAAGATTTCTGGATCATTGTGTTCTGTTCCAGGGAAAGTGGGAGCTGTACAGAAAGGAGGGTTTGCGCCAGAACTGGAGAGGGACTAATATCCTAGTGGGAAGATTTGTTAATGCTGCACGGTGCGGTTTAAACTAGAATTGCAGGGGGATGGGAATCAGAGTACCAGAACAGTTAGTGGAGAGGTTGTGGAGGCAGATGTTGATAAGACCTCGGACAAAGTTAGGAATCAAAAGGTTGCGCATGGTGTGTTACGTATCCCGTAACTGGGTTGCCAAACCAGCAGAAATGGACCATTTAGTTGGAGTCTGGATTACTGGAACTAAGAAAGTTTTATTAAAGAAATAAGCAGCACAGTACTCTAATCAAAAGGATATAAATGCAACAGTTTAGCAATGATAAAACACACATACATAGAAACATACATAGAAAATAGGTGCAGGAGTAGGCCATTCGGCCCTTCGAGCCTGCTCCGCCATTTATTATGATCATGGCTGATCATCCAACTCAGAACCCCGCCCCAGCCTTCCCTCCATACCCCCTGACCCCCGTAGCCACAAGGGCCATATCTAACCCCCTCTTAAATATAGCCAATGAACTGGCCTCAACTGTTTCCTGTGGCAGAGAATTCCACAGATTCACCACTCTCTGTGTGAAGAAGTTTTTCCTAATCTCGGTCCTAAAAGGCTTCCCCTCTATCCTCAAACTGTGGCCCCTCGTTCTGGACTTCCCCAAAATCGGGAACAATCTTCCTGCATCTAGCCTGTCCAATCCCTTTAGGATCTTATACGTTTCAATCAGATCCCCCCTCAATCTTCTAAATTCCAACGAGTACAAGCCCAGTTCATCCAGTCTTTCTTCAAATGAAAGTCCTGCCATCCCAGGAATCAATCTGGTGAACCTTCTTTGTACTCCCTTTATGGCAAGGATGTCTTTCCTCAGATTAGGGGACCAAAACTGCACACAATACTCCAGGTGTGGTCTCACCAAGGCCTTGTACAACTGCAGTAGTACCTCCCTGCTCCTGTACTCCAATCCTCTCGCTATAAATGCCAGCATACCATTCGCCTTTTTCACCGCCTGCTGTACCTGCATGCCCACTTTCAATGACTGGTGTATAATGACACCCAGGTCTCATTGCACCTCCCCTTTTCCTAATCGGCCACCATTCAGATAATAATCTGTTTTCCTATTTTTGCCACCAAAGTGGATAACTTCACATTTATCCACATTAAATTGCATCTGCCATGAATTTGCCCACTCACCCAACCTATCCAAGTCACCCTGCATCCTCTTAGCATCCTCCTCACAGCTAACACTGCCACCCAGCTTCGTGTCATCTGCAAACTTGGAGATGCTGCATTTAATTCCCTCATCCAAGTCATTAATATATATTGTAAACAACTGAGGTCCCAGCACTGAGCCTTGCGGTACCCCACTAGTCACCGCCTGCCATTCTGAAAAGGTCCCGTTTATTCCCACTCTTTGCTTCCTGTCTGCTAACCAACTCTCCACCCACACCAATACCTTACCCGCAATACCGTGTGCTTTAAGTTTGCACACTAATCTCCTGTGTGGGACCTTGTCAAAAGCCTTCTGAAAATCCAAATATACCACATCCACCGGTTCTCCCCTATCCACTCTACTAGTTACATCCTCAAAAAATTCTATGAGATTCATCAGTCATGATTTTCCTTTCACAAATCCATGCTGACTTTGTCCGATCATTTCACCGCTTTCCAAATGTGCTGTTATCACATCCTTGATAACTGACTCCAGCAGTTTCCCCACCACCGACGTTAGGCTAACCGGTCTATAATTCCCCGGTTTCTCTCTCTCTCCTTTTTTAAAAAGTGGAGTTACATTAGCCACCCTCCAATCCTCAGGAACTAGTCCAGAATCTAATGAGTTTTGAAAAATTATCACTAATGCATCCACTATTTCTTGGGCTACTTCCTTAAGCACCCTGGGATGCAGACGATCTGGCCCTGGGGATTTATCTGCCTTCAATCCCTTCAATTTACCTAACACCACTTCCCTACTAACATGTATTTCGCTCAGTTCCTCCATCTCACTGGACCCTCTGTCCCCTACTATTTCTGGAAGATTATTTATGTCCTCCTTAGTGAAGACAGAACCAAAGTAATTATTCAATTGGTCTGCCATGTCCTTGCTCCCCATAATCAATTCACCTGTTTCTGTCTGCAGGGGACCTACATTTATCTTTACCAGTCTTTTCCTTTTCACATATCGATAAAAGCTTTTACAGTCCGTTTTTATGTTTCCTGCCAGTTTTCTCTCATAATCTCATAATCCATGTACACAGTACTAGGATAATAAGATCAATCAAGCTCTATCGCACTCTAGGGGTAAATGATCAGTTTCAAGTGACGCAAAGTTCAGTTCAATTGAGTTCAGTTCAGTTCGCAGTATTCGCTGTTGTGCCGTTGGGGCGGGGAGAAGAGAGAGAGCGAAAGCGAGTGAATAATCAAAACGGATTCCACACAGACCTTCGATATTCCTCGCAGTTAGCTTTCGGGCGAGCTCTTTGTAATGTCTTCTGAGGTCACCAACTGTGACCCCTCCGCTCCAGATACGATCGTTCTTCTGCGGTGAACCCGGCACCCAGGCAAGGGCGGGCACACACGCCAGGTTCCCGCCGACCCGTACCTTTCTACCCTGTGCATCTATGGCTGGTCCCGCGACCAGACCTCAAAAACTGCCACCAACTTGTGGGGGCACACCGCTTCCAGGGTCTCGTTACCTCGTGGAGTCGTGTGTCTGTTGCCTTAGCGAACCTGTCCCTTTTTATCCCCCTGCTGGGATATCACCTGTCCATCAAACTTCAAACTGTTCAGGGTTCAAAGCCACCGGTCTCTGACAATACTCAGAACCGTGGCTCCTTTTGGTAATCTCTCTCGTCTCTCTCTTATTAGCACCTTGCATGTTTCCCCATTGTCCTCTTAGCGGCATCAATCTTCTGATAACTGGTTCTTTTGTCACAGGTGCGACTAGCGTCCTGAGTTGTCTATATTTCAATGCAATTATAGGAAAGGTGGATGATAGTACTGAAGATGAGGTAGCTGGCTTACAAACAGAGGCATTGTGTAGTGAGGAGAGGCTGTTGATAGGGCAAAACTGCAGTTAACGTGATGAGTTGCAATGTAAAAAGCCGACAAATAGGTGGAATAGAGTACTGAAAGTGTTGTATTTTAATGCGCATAGTATATAAAATAAGATAGGTGAGCTTGGAACGCAGTTGCAGATTAGCAGGTGTGATGAATCATGACTGAAAGAAGATCATAACTGGGAACTTCATGTCCAAGGATACACATTGTATCGAAAGGACCGGCAGAAAGGCAGAAGAGACGACGTTGCTCTGTTGGTTAAAAAATAAAACCAAATCTTTGGAAAGAGGTGATATAAGGTTGGAAGGTGTTTAATCATTGTGGATAGAGCTAAGGAACTGCAGGGGTGAAAAGACCCTTAAGGGAATTGTGCGCAGACCTGCAAACAGTTGTGGTCTACAAATAGCAATGGGATATAGAAAATGCAATGCAAAAGGGTAATGTTGCAGTAGTTATGGGTGATTTCAATATGTGAATAAATTGGGAAAATCATGTTGGTGCTGTATTTCATGAGGGGGAATTTCTGGAATGCCTTTAAGATGGCTTTTTGGAGAAGCTCATGGTTGAACCCAGTTGGGGATACGCTGTCCTGGACTGGGTGTTCTGCAGTGAACCAGAATTGATCAAAGAGCTTAAGGTAAAAGAACCTTTAGGGGAACGTGATCATAATATGATTGAATTCACACTGAAATTCGAGAAGGATAAGCTAAAGTTAGATGTATCAGTATTGCGGTAGAGTAAAAGGAATTACAGAGACACGAAAGAGAGGAATTGGCCAGATTTAATTGGAAAAGAACACTGACAAGGATGGGTGGAATTTCTGGAAGGAATTTGGAGGGCAGAGGGTATATATATCCCAAAAAACAAAAGGTATTCTAAATGCAAGATGACACAACTGCACCAACAAAAGAAGTCAAAATCAACATAAAAGCCAAAGAGAGGGAATATAATAGAGCAAAAGTTAGTGGGAAATTCGAAGATTGGGAAACTTTTAAAGAACAACAGAAGGAAACTAAAAAAGTAATCAGGAAGGTAAAAATGGAATACAAACGTAAGCTAGCAATAATATTAAAGAGGATACTAAAAGTTTCTTCAGATATATAAAGTGTAAAAGATAGGTGAGAATGGATATTGGACTGATGGAAATCGATGCTGAAGAAATAGTCATGGGGTATAAGGAAATGGCGGACAAACTGAATAAATATTTTGCATCAGCCTTCACTGTGGAAGATACTAGCAGTTTGGTGGAAATCCCAGGTGTTAGGGGGCATGTTGTGTGTGAAGGTACTTTGACTGTAGAGAATATTCTTGGGAAACTGAAAGGTCTGAAGGTAGATAAGTCACCTGGACCAGATGGTGTGCAACCCAGGGTTCTGAAAGAGGTGAATGAAGAGATGGTGGAGGCATTTGTAATAGTCATTCAAGAATTACTCGTTTCTGGAAGACTGGAAAATTGCAAATGCCACTCCACTCTTCAAAAGGGGAGAGAGGCTGTAGAAAGAAGCAGTAGGCCAGTTAGTCTGATGTCAGTGTTTGGGAAGATATTGGAGTCGATTATTAAGGATGACGTCTCAGAGTACTTGGAGGCACATGATAAAATGGGTCGTAGTCAGCACGGTTTCCTCAAGGGAAAATATTGCCTGATAAATCTGTTGAAATTCTTTGAACGCCGGAGGAGAAGTTGGCGGTGCGACGCAGTGCGCGCAGCTCTCCGGTGAAATGATAACGTTTCTGTAAGTAGGACACTGTGCACAATTCTGATTTGATGAAGACAGACGTGAGAAGCAGAGGAACATCTGGAGAAATTTCTGAAATGCCCGGTTTGCTGCCGCTGCTGCTGTGCGATTGAGAATTTCCGGAGGGAAGGCCCCAAAATCCCCGGCTTTGCCTGCTGCTGGCGACTGAGGCTGAGGTCGAAGCTTTGGGATAGAGATGGTGCTCGGCTTGAGACAAGTCTTATGAGAACAACCAAACATTTATTAAACACATATAAGTGATAAGCGAAAAAAAAAACAACAAAGGAAAACTTTAACCGGAGGTTAAACAGGCACGCAGCCATTCATCAACTCCACTCGGCTCTGGTTCTTAAAGCGTTAAATGCAGAAACAGTTCTTAAAGCGATGCAGTCAGATATAGTTCTTAAAGCAATAACTTCGATAGTCCAACAGCTTTACGCATTCATTTGGGAGAGACTTCTCTCTGGAAGGATTTCTTCACCGACGCACCTTTACTGCCGGTTCTGTCCACAGGATTCCCGATGCCAAAATTAAACAGTTTAACTCAACTGACCTTAAATTCATTTTAGAGAGAGAGAGCCTTTGTGCATGAACTCATTGCGCTATTGCAAGAGTTATCTCAATGCAGGTTCTCTTCACCGAAGACTCAATAAGGTCGATCCTTTATTAAACTGCCAACCGATGCCGACTTCTCTCGATCCTTCACTTCGATGAATTCTTTACTCTCCCTTCAAAACTGTCAGAATTGAGTAAATTGGCACTTCCAGCCTCAAATTTCCAGTTCAATACAATATCTTGTAAGAGAACGCACCTTCCGTTTTAAAAATGAAACTGTGTCACAAAAACAAACACACAACAGAAATGGAGGCACAAGGCATTTGACCTGGAAATCAACAAACTCAAAAACCCACTGCGTCACCTGAGTCGACCCTTATATAGTCACGGGGGGGGGGGGCACATGTCATCACGTGACCTCACATCGGCGGGAAAATCACATCAGGTGACCTCCAAAAGACCATGACATCATTCTCATAAATAATACAGATCTCCTTGAGCATGTAACACCTCCCCCCCAAAAATTTTTTTTTGGTCTCTTGAAGTACAAAAATGTAACAATTTATACAAAAAATACAAAGGTGTAAAATTTACAAAATACATAATATATACAATCTTATCTTTCAGCCCTTTACAAACTAATGTACAGTAGGAGTGTTACAAATGATAAAATATCACTCCAAAAAAAACAAATTTTCATTGTACATTTAACATCTAGACAAATAGTCAGTGATCACATTATCTTTACCCTTGATATGAGTGATCAAAATATTATACTCCTGTAACATTAAGCTCCAATTTATTAATCTTCTATTTTTGTTTTTCATCTTACTTAAAAACACTAATGGATTGTGATCGGTATAAACTGTGAGCGGTTTATATGTAGAACCAACATACACTTCAAAATGTTGCAAAGCTAAAACAAGAGATAACAATTCTTTTTCTATTGTTGAAAAATTTCTTTGATGGGCATTAACTTTCTTTGAAAAATAAGCTACCGGACGATCAACTTCATCACCATCATCTTTTTGAAGCAACACTGCTCCTGCAGCTTCATCACTAGCATCTACAGCTAACGAAAGTGGTTTTTCAAAGTCAGGAGATTTAAGTACAGGTTGACTACATATTATAGCTTTCAATTTATCAAATGTCTCCTGACAAGACTCTGTCCAAACAAACTTCTCATTTTTCTTCAAGAGATTAGTTAATGGAAGAGCAATGTATACAAAATCCTTACAAAATTTTCTGTAATATCCCACCATACCCAAGAATCTTCTGGGGGTTTTTCTACCAGTAGGAGTGGGTACTTCCAAAACTGCCTGAACTTTTGCTTGAACAGGTACTAATTTCCCCTGACCCACAACATAACCAAGGTAAGTCACTGTGGCATGACCAAATTCACTTTTGGATAAGTTAATAGTTAAGTTAGCTTTTGAAAGTCTCTCAAATAATTTCTCCACCGCTGCAATATGTGCTTTCCACGTATTATTCCTTGTAACCAGATCATCAATATAGGCATCTGTATCTTTTAATCCCTGAATCACACCATTAATCATCCTCTGAAAAGTACTTGGTGCATTCTTCATCCCAAATGGAAGAACATTATATTCATATAACCCAGATGGGGTTACAAATGCTGAAATCTCTCTACCTCTATCCGTCAATGGAACACACCAATAACCTTTTAAAAAATCAATTTTTGTAAGGAATTTGGCCTGTCCAACTTTATCCACACAATTATCTCCTCTAGGGATTGGATATGCATCAATCTTTGTCACAGCATTCACCTTCCTATAATCTGTACAAAACCTAATACTATTGCCTGGGGTTTAGGGACCATAACACACGGCGAACTCCAATTCGAATTAGAATGTCTATTAATAAAGATTATTATTGGAAAAAAGATTATGAGAGAAAACTGGCAGGGAACATAAAAACTAACTGTAAAAGCTTTTATAGATATGTAAAAAGGAAAAGACTGGTAAAGACAAATGTAGGTCCCCTACAGACAGAAACAGGTGAATTGATTATGGGGAGCAAGGACATGGCAGACCAATTGAATAATTACTTTGGTTCTGTCTTCACTAAGGAGGACAAAAATAATCTTCCAGAAATAGTAAGGGACAGAGGGTCCAGTGAGATGGAGGAACTGAGCGAAATACATGTTAGAAGGGAAGTGGTGTAAGGTAAATTGAAGGGATTAAAGGCAGATAAATCCCCAGGGCCAGATGGTCTGCATCCCAGAGTGCTTAAGAAAGTAGCCCAAGAAATAGTGGCTGCATTAGTGATAATTTTTCAAAACTCGTTAGATTCTGGACTAGTTCCTGAGGATTGGAGGGTGGCTAATGTAACCCCACTTTTTAAAAAAGGAGGAAGAGAGAAACCGGGGAATTATAGACCGGTTAGCCTAATGTCGGTGGTGGGGAAACTGCTGGAGTCAGTTATCAAAGATGTGATAACATCACATTTGGAAAGCGGTGAAATCATTGGACA
Source organism: Mobula birostris (assembly GCF_030028105.1). Classification (NCBI taxonomy): domain Eukaryota; kingdom Metazoa; phylum Chordata; class Chondrichthyes; order Myliobatiformes; family Myliobatidae; genus Mobula; species Mobula birostris. Next base: position 43,361,739 of record NC_092395.1, read on the forward strand.
AAGTCAGCCTTGATTTGTGAATGGAAAATCATGTCTGACGAATCTCATAGAATTTTTTGAGGATGTAACTAGTAGAGTGGATAAGGGAGAACCAGTGGATGTGGTATATTTGGATTTTCAAAAGGCTTTTGACAAGGTCCCACACAGGAGATTAGTGTGCAAACTTAAAGCACACGGTATTGGGGGTAAGGTATTGATGTGGTTAGAGAATTGGTTAGCAGACAGGAAGCAAAGAGTGGGAATAAACGGGACCTTTTCAGAATGGCAGGCAGTGACTAGTGGGGTACTGCAAGGCTCAGTGCTGGGACCCCAGTTGTTTACAATATATATTAATGACTTGGATGAGGGAATTAAGTACAGCATCTCCAAGTTTGTGGATGACACGAAGCTGGGCGGCAGTGTTAGCTGTGAGGAGGATGCTAAGAGGATGCAGGGTGACTTGGATAGGTTGGGTGAGTGGGCAAATTCATGGCAGATGCAATTTAATGTGGATAAATGTGAAGTTATCCACTTTGGTGGCAAAAATAGGAAAACAGATTATTATCTGAATGGTGGCCGATTAGGAAAAGGGGAGGTGCAACGAGACCTGGGTGTCATTATACACCAGTCATTGAAAGTGGGCATGCAGGTACAGCAGGCGTTGAAAAAGGCGAATGGTATGCTGGCATTTATAGCAAGAGGATTCGAGTACAGGAGTGGTGAGCTACTACTTCAGTTGTACAAGGCCTTGGTGGGACCACACCTGGAGTATTGTGTGCAGTTTTGGTCCCCTAATCTGAGGAAAGACATCCTTGCCATAGAGGGAGTACAAAGAAGGTTCATCAGATTGATTCCTGGGATGGCAGGACTTTCATATGAAGAAAGACTGGATGAACTGGGCTTGTACTCGTTGGAATTTAGAAGATTGAGGGGGGATCTGATTGAAACGTATAAAATCCTAAAGGGATTGGACAGGCTAGATGCAGGAAGATTGTTCCCGATTTTGGGGAAGTCCAGAATGAGGGGTCATAGTTTGAGGATAAGGGGGAAGCTTTTTAGGACTGAGATTAGGAAAAACTTCTTCACACAGAGAGTGGTGAATCTGTGGAATTCTCTGCCACAGGAAACAGTTGAGGCCAGTTCATTGGCTATATTTAAGAAGGAGTTAGATATGGTCCTTGTGGCTACGGGGATCAGGGGGTATGGAGGGAAGGCTGGTGCGGGGTTCTGAGTTGGATGATCAGCCGTGATCATAATAAATGGCAGTGAAGGCTCGAAGGGCCGAATGGCCAACTCCTGCACCTATTTTCTATGTTTCTATGTTTCTAATATCATTCTCTAAGATGTACTTAATTTCCGGTTCAGCAAGTTCACATTTTTCCCTGTTCATTCGATACGGATGTTGTTTTATCGGTTTTGCATCTCCCACATATACATCATGTGTAGTTACGGTGGTTCTTCTAGGGACGTCTGGAAATAAATCTCTGTACTTAAAAATTATCTTTTTCATCTGCTCTCTCTGTTCCGGCTGTCAATGAGCTAATTTTTCATCAATGTTTTCCAGAATTTTTGAATTTGGCAACCTGGCTGAGATAATGTTGGGTTTAAAATGAGTTTCAGATGAATCCTCTAGTAAGTTTTCAGCAAGATCAGACTCATTATTAATCACAACAGTCATATTAGCAAATTCCCTTTCATAATGCAGCTCACCAAATACAGGAATTGGTTGTAGTGGAGCCACTGGAGTAACCTGATTAGGTTTACCATCAATTTGACATGTATGACACGTTCTACAAAATGTTGCCACATCTTGTCTTAAACTAGGCCAATAAAAATGTTTAGAAACTTTGTTCATAGTTTTCTTTACCCCTAAATGACCACCCGAAGGAATACTATAAACCATAGTCAAAATCTCATTTTGGTAAATTTTAGGAACAACAACCTGATGATTAACTTCCCATTCCTCACTAGCGGGAATGGAAGGCGATCTCCACTTTCTCATTAATACCCCCTTTTCAAAATAATATCCAACTGGTACTTTTCCAATTTCACTATCTGGAGGAGTTTGTTCTTTTAATTTAACTATCTCCGGATCCCTACCCTGCTCTGCTATCATCTCCTTCCGAGATAAAGACAAATCTTCCTGATCAGACTTACCACCAAAATCCTGATCAAATAAGGTAGGTAAGAAAGTTTCTGATAAATCCTCAAAATTCAAATCTTGATTTGAACTGTCATGGGTAACAACCACATCCTTTACATCAGTCTTTTTAGCCATAGCTCTTGTTACAACACAGGAAGAATCTGTGTTAAAATCCCTCTGTGGTTCCTCAGAATTTGAATTTATTGTCAAATGCACTTCAGGAAAAACTTGTCCACCTGCTAAATCATTCCCTAACAAAAGAGAAACATCATTCACAGGTAAACTGGATTGTAGTCCTACTTTAACAACCCCTGTAACTAATCCTGACCTTAAATTTAGTCCATGTAAATGTACTGGGATAAGGGCACTCCCTACTCCTCTTATATAATTTACCTCACCAATATCAGACTCATCACTAAACCTTAGCACACCGTCCAATATTAGTGATTGTGAAGCTCCAGTATCTCTAAGTATCCTTATCAGTACTGCGTTGGATCCATCTTTCAAGGATACAAATCCTTCTGTTATAAAAGCTTCATATCCCTTCTTAACTTGGTCAGACTCTGACACATCTTCATTATTATTTTCTAAACCCTGTGGTTTTACAGGTTTTCCAATATGCTGCACACAAGCATCTGGGGCCACTTTTTTCTCTTTCCGTTTCAATCGGAAGTAATTAGCCACTATATGTCCAGGTTTCTTACAATAATTACTAATAATACCAAAATGTCTTTCCTTCACGTCTCCCTTCATCCTTACTTTTCTCACTAACTTCAAATTTAATGTCTGATTTACCTTGATTCTCTGTGTTAGTTTTCCTTTTAAAAAATTTACCTGGAGAAAATTTATTCTTGTGAATTAAAACATACTCATCAGCCAATTTAGCAATGTCCTGAAATGTAGCAGTGTCCCGTTCATTTCAGTATGTTCTCACTTCAACAGGAATGCTTCTTTTAAATTTCTCCTGCAAAATCAGCTTTTTCAATTTATTATACTCCCCATTCACATTTTTAGAGGAAACCCATCTCTCAAAACGCACAGATTTCTCATAGGCAAATTCCACATAAGTTTTTTTCCACCGAATTCTTTAAACTTCTTAATCTTTCTCTATACGCTTCCAGTACCATCTCGTATGCTTTTAATATTCTCTTTAACAATGTCATAATCCAGTGCTTGCTCAGCATTTAAAGCTGTATAAACTTGTTGTGCCTTGCCTTTAATTACACTTTGTAACATCACTGGCCATTGGTCCTTCGGCCACTTTAAACTCAGAGCAACTGTTTCAAAATGCTGAAAATAGGCATCCACATCAGCTTCATTAAATGGAAGAGCCAAAACAACCTCACCACTAGCAATAAATTGTTTTGTAGAACCAGAAGACTGATTCCCAGACCTTATTTTCTCCATCTCCAGCTCGAATTTCCTCTGGCTTTCAGCTTCTCTTTCTCTCATTTCCACTTTAAATCTTTCAAACTTTAATTCTTCAAGATGCAACTGCATTTCCAGATTACTCATTGGAAACTTCTCTAACACCTCCTCCTCAAAACATTCCAAATTAATATAAAGTTCAGCAATTTTCCTTTGTATGAAAGCCTTGGTAGATTTTCTCGTAATTTCTTTAATATTCAACATCTTAGCAATCTCCAATACCACAGGTTTTCTCACATTCTCTAAAAATACCGAGTCAGGCGTCTTCAAAAACTCGTCAATATCCATTGTTGCCGAATACAACACACACACCAATCAAACCAAAATAAATCGGGTATTCCCTTTCCTAATCAAAATGGCAATTACCAGCACTTAAACTCAAAATCGGAACATATCCCACGAGCCCCCACAAAATTATGTTACGTAACTGGCAACAATGAATATTAATTAAGACAGGTTTTATGAGAACAACCAAACATTTATTAAACACATATAAGCGATACGGGGGGAGAAAAACAAAGGAAAACTTTAACCGGAGGTTAAACAGGTACGCAGCCATACATCAACTCCACTCGGCTCTGGTTCTTAAAGCGTTAAATGTGGAAACAGTTCTTAAAGCGATACAGTCAGATATAGTTCTTAAAGCGATAACTTCGAAAGTCCAACCGCTTTACGCATTCAATTGGGAGAGACTTCTCTGGAGAAGGATTTCTTCACAGATGCACCTTTACTGCCGGTTCTGTCCACAGGATTCCCGATGCCAAAATTAAACAGTTTAACTCAACTGACCTTAAATTCCTTTTAGAGAGAGAGAGCCTTTGTGCATGAACTCATTGTGCTATTGCAAGAGTTATCTCAATGCAGGTTCTCTCTAACGAAGACTCAATAAGGTCGATTCTTTATTAAACTGCCAACCGATGCCGAGTTCTCTCGATCCTTCACTTCGAAGAATTCTTCACTCTCCCTTCAAAACTGTCGGAATTGAGTAAATTGGCACTTCCAGCCTCAAATTTCCAGTTCAATACAATATCTTGTAAGAGAACGCACCTTTTGTTTTAAAAATGAAACTGCGTCACAAAAACAAACACGCAACAGAAACAGAGGCACAAGACATTCTACCTGGAAATCTGCAAACTCAAAAGCCCACTGTGTCACCCGAGTGGACCCTTATATAGTCACGGGGGCACATGTCATGTGACCTCACATCGGTGGGAAAATCACATCAGGTGACCTCCAAAAGACCATGACAGCATTCTCACAGAAAAAAAAACAGATCTCCTTGAGCATGTAACAAAAGATACAGTCTTTTGGGTGTTGCTCTGTTTTTTTCAGGATAGTGCCTCTGGGCCTAAGGGTGGCATTCGGTTTGGCAAGTGTCTTGTCAATGATAACATTCTCGTTCTGCTCTGGACTGGTGGAGTGACATCAGGTTTGGTCAGTGTTGTGTCAAGGACAACTTTCTCGGTTGCTGGTGTCACATTGGCAACATGATCATCACTGAGACTTAAGTCCAGTGGCTGTTATGTGTCCATCTTGTTGGTTGCAATTGACTCCAATGTGCTCTTTGGTTGAGCATACAGTATCTGGCCCACATGATATCTCCATCTCTGATCTCCAACATCCACTGTGTACATCAGTGGTCCAGTTCTTGTAGCTATCCTACCAGCTCTCCATTTGTCTTCTCAGTAATCACATGCTTGGACTTCCTGTCCAAACTCAAGGCTCTTTGCTGATTCAATTGGCAACTGGCTGAACTGGTTATTCTGCACTTCCTTCTGTAGATCTGGTTTCAGGAAGTCTGTGCAAGATCTCAGACTCCTGCTCATAAACAGCATTGCAAGTGTTTGATTTGTTATCAAATGACCAGAGTTCTGATACGCCATAAAGAAACTATCTGCCTCATGCTGCAGAGAAGTGCCCTCCTTGACCAATACTTTAGTAGACTTCTTGAAGGTTTGGATACAATTTTAGCTGACCCATTCATTGATTGGTGGTGAGGAGCTGACTTCAAATGTTTGATGCTATTTTTTCTTCTTGAATTGTCTCAACTCCTCTGACATATAGTGTGGTCTGTTGTCACTCGCAATTTCTTCTGATAAGCCGTTCATGGTGAAGATAGTCCTCAGAGCGGAAGCAGTCTTTTCTGAGGTGGTTGACTTCATTGGTATGACTTCAGGCCACTTCGTATGAGCATCCACAGCAATCAGAAACATGAAATCCATGAATGGCCCAGCAATGTCAATACGCACTCTTTACCATGGTGATGAGGGCCAGTCCCTTGTGTGTACAGTGCCTGTGCTGGCACATTTTGAACTTTATGGGATCCTGAATGGCTTTTGGCCAAGTCTTCAGTCTGTTTATCTATTCCCAGCCACCACACGCACCTTCAGGCAAGACTCCTCACCTTGACTGTATCCAGGTGTCCTTCACGCAGATTCTCTAACACTCTGGTGCGCAGTTCAGAGGCAACCACTACATGAGATCCACACATCAGCGTTCTTTGACATGTCGACAGTTGGCCTGGTCCCACTGAGAACTTTGGGAGTGTCAGATTATCATGAGCTGGCCATCCTTGCATGGTGATGTCATGGAATTTTGACAATGTCAGGTTTCTTGTTTCTCTTTGAATTTTCAAATTTGTTACCGGTAATTGGACCATTAATTCTGTTTGGAAGATCACTCATGCAGTTAATTTAAGATCACAGGCTAAGCGACAAAACATGACTGTCAAGCCCCAAATAAATGGACACAAACACAATATAAGGAGAATTCAGTGCAAGTGGTAACATTTGAAATAATCGGTTCTCATTGAAAAGCAAAAGAGGGGACTGCAGTACCTAGACTTAGTTCCTTGCCACAGAATGATATTGCAGTGGCTCCCAGGGGAAAGGATGTGAAACTCAGAAAAATTTATTTCAGTGTCTGACCACCGTAATTAATTTCTTTCACCAGAAATGCTGTTGATGATAACAGATACTATTATCATTTAACGGCAGTGAGGAAATAGGTGACAAAGATGATGACATTGATAAGTTCAGCATGAAATCAGAATACAGTACTGATGCATTTGTCAATGGTATCAAAAAAGTTGAAGAGGGATGCCTGAGTTCTTTTGTACCCATGCTGTGTATATGGCTACTTTAACATCTGGTAAACGGTAACACCCATGGGAGAAAGATGCCATTGGGTCCTGCCAATTGAAAAGTATCAAATGGAAGGGTTGAGCTATCCTGAATAAATAAGTTTCATAGAGTTCTACTGCACAGTACCAACCTCTTCGCCCCAATTGGTCCATATTGATTGGCATCTCCATCCAAGTTAGTCTCATTTGCCAGTGTTTGGCCCCTAACATTCTGAACATTTCCAAACTATGTACCTGTCCAACTGTCTGTTAAAAGTTGTTCTTGTACATGTCTCAACCTCCCCTTCCTCTGTTAGCTCATTTCACATAGATGCCGCAGTTTGTGAGTAAAACAGGTTATTTACCTGGCTGCAGGCCTCGAATTCTTCCATCTCCAGTCCGTAGGCTGTCTCAGCATTGTTGGTGTTGAGCCTCAGCAATGTTGTGCAATGTGTTCCCTCCCACCTTAAACTTGTATATTCTTGCTCTTAATTCAATATGGAAAAAAAGCCGAGTACATTCACCCTTCATGATCATGGACACCTCTATATAATCACCTCTCAGTTCTCCCCTGACTAATCTCTGCCCATAGCACAGACCCTCAAGATCTCACAACCTGTAAATCTTTTCTGCAGTCTTTACTATTTAAATGGATCTTTCCTATAGCACTGCAGCCAAAATTTTGCACAATACTCCACATACGACCACAGTAGCATTCTCTACAACCACACCATGGCCTCCAACTTTTATACTCAGTGCCCTGACTTATTAAGTTCATAATGCCAAAAACCTTCTTTCCCATCTTGTCTACCTGTGACTCCACTTTCAAACCTTGTACTTTCACTCCAACGTTCCTCTGTTCACCAACACTCCCCATTCATGTGAAAGTCCTACCTTGATTTAATCTTGAAAATGTATAAACTCCATTTGACATCCTTCATCCCAGCTGATCAAGCTGCCTCTGTAATTTTGATCGATCTTCTTCATTGTCTACTATACCACCTATTTTACTGTCAACTGCAAACATATTAACCATGTCTTGTATGTACTTATTCAAACTGTTGATATAGATGACAAACAACATTTGGCCCTGCACCATCACCCGAGTCACACCACTAATCATGGGCAACTAGACTGAGAAACTATCCTCCACTTTGTTTGCACTTCCCTTTTTTCCCATCAAGCCAATTGTGTTTCCGGCTAGCCAGCTCTTACTGGATTGTATGTGAACTATCTTTCCAGGACAGCCTAATAAGTGGAACTTTAAAGACTTAGTGAAGTTCATATAAATGACACCATGGCCTTGGCCTCACTGACATTCTTTATTGCATCATTAAAAAAATCTCAGTAAAATTCATAAGACATGATCTACTATGCACAAAGCCATGCTGATGCCTCTAATCAACCCCTGCGTTTCAAGGTGTAGGGATATCTTATCCCTTAGAATCTTCTCCAATCATTTACCTGCCCCAGATGTAAGACTTACTGGTGTATAGATCCCAGTATTCCTTGCCACTCTTCTTAAATATATGCACAACATTTGCTACCATCCAGTCTATTTACTAGCACTTCTCCATGGCTACCAATGAAGCAAATATCTGAACAATAGTTCTGAATTTCTTCTGTAGCCGCCCACAGTGTTCTTGGATGTAGCTAGTCAGGTTCTATAGAACAGTACAGCACATTACAGGCCCTTTGGCCCACAATATTGTGCTGACCTTCAAACCCTGCCTCCGATATAACCCCGCACCTTAAATTCCTCCATATGCCTGTCTAGTAGTCTCTTAAACTTCACGAGTGTATCTGCCTCCACCACTGACTCAGGCAGTGCATTCCACGCACCAACTACTCTCTGAGTAAAAAACCTTCCTCTAATATCCCCCTTGAACTTCCCACCCCATACCTTAAAGCCATGTCCTCTTGTATTGAGCAGTGGCACCCTGGGGAAGAGGCACTGGCTGTCCACTCTATCAAGATAATAAGATCCTCTTATTATCTTGTACACCTCTATCATGTCTCCTCTCATCCTCCCTCTCCAAAGAGTAAAGCCCTAGCTCCCTTAATCTCTGATCATAATGCATACTCTCTAAACCAGGCAGCATCCTGGGAAATCTACTCTGTACCCTTTCCAATGCTTCCACATCCTTCCTATAGTGAGACGACCAGAACTGGACACAGTACTCTAAGTGTGGCCTAACCAGAGTTTTATAGAGCTGCATCATTACATTATGACTCTTAAACTCTATCCCTCGACTTATGAAAGCTAACACCCCATAAGATTTCTTAACTACCCTATCTACCTGTGGGGCAACTTTCAGGGATCTATGGATATGTACCCCCAGATCCCTCTGCTCCTCCACACTACCGAGTATCCTGCCATTTACTTTGTACTCTGCTTTGGATCTTGTCCTTCTAAAGTGTACCACCTCACACTTCTCCGGGTTGAACTCCATCTGCCACTTCTCAGCCCACTTCTGCATCCTATCAATGTCTCTCTCCTATCTTCGACAATCCTCTACATTATCTACAACACCACCAACCTTTGTGTCATCTGCAAACTTGCCAACCCATCCTTCTACCCCCACATCCAGGTTGTTAATAAAAATCACGAAAAGTAGAGGTCCCAGAACAGATCCTTGTGGGACACCATGAGTAACAGTCCTCCAATCTGAATGTACTCCCTCCACCACGACCCCCTGCCTCCTGCAGGGAAGCCAATACTGAATCCACCTGGCCAAACTTCCCTGGATCCCATGCCTTCTGATTTTCTGAATAAGTCTATCGTGTGGAACCTTGTCAAATGTTTAAAATGTCTAAAATCCATATAGATCACATCCACTGCACTACCCTCATCTATATGCCTGGTCACCTCCTCAAAGAACTCTATCATGCTTGTTAGACACGATCTACCCTTCACAAAGCCATGCTGACTGTCCCTGATCAGACTACAATTCTCTAATTGCCCATAGATCCTGTCTCTAAGAATATTTTCCAACAGCTTTCCCACCAGAGACATAAGGCTCACTGGTCTATAATTACATGGACTATCCCTACTACCTTTCTTGAAAAAGGGGAGAACATTTGCCTCCCTCCAGTCCTCCGGTACCATTCCCGTAGACAACGAGGACATAAAGATCCCAGCCACATCTGTGGATCTGTGTACCTCCGTACATTCTTAAAAATCTGGCAAAGATGGATCCAAAAAACAAGAGAAGCTGAATCATTGAGTAGATTCAGGGCTGAGTCTGGACAGATCTTTAGTGCAAACTGAGTCTGGGATTATATCAAAAACTCACGTAATCATGTTGAAGGAACAGCTGCACACCGAATAAAAAATCTGATAGCACTGGAGGTGCAGGCACCGGGGGTTCAGTTTCTGATGCTGTCTGTTTGGAGTTTGCACGTTCTCCCTGTGACCACCTGGGTTTCCTCTGGGTGCTTCTCCCTCCGCCCTCCTGAAAACAGGTTCACCTTTTTGGAAGCTGTCAGGACAGAAGACACTGCCAGTCTGAGAGGCGGACAGGTCTGCAAGTCAAAAATTGGCGCTGAAGCAAAGCTGAGGAGACAGACATCAGGCAGAGCCGTGGTAGTAGGGGACTTCACAGTGAGAGGTACAGAACGGGGTTTCTGTAGCAACAGGCAGGATTTAAGGATGATGTGTTGCCTCCCTGGTGCCAGGATCCAGGACATCACGGACTGATTGCAGGGCATCCTCAAGGGTGAAGGTGAACAGCCAGAACTGGTAGTGTATGTCGGCACAAATGACGTCGGGAAGAGGAGGAAAGAAATTCTGCAGCGTGACTTCAGAGAACTCAGAAGAAGACTGAAAAGCAGGACCTCCAGGGTGGTTGTCTCTGGTTTGCTTCCAGTTCTTCATGCTGGTGAGGGCAGGAACAGCGAGATAAGGGATCTGAATGTGTGGCTGAGGAGCTGGTGCGGGAAGCAGGGATTTAGATTCTTAGACCACTGGGATCTGTTTTGGGGCAGGGATGAATTGTACAAAAGGGACGGGTTGCACCTTAACAGGCGGGGGACCATCATTCTGGCAGGCGGAATTGCCACTGCTACACAGATGTGTTTAAACTAAGTAGTGCAGTGGGGAGGAGAGGAAGTATAAGGATGGAGTTAAATGGTAAGAGAGAATAAGGAAAGTTACGAAAGACAATAGAATTAACGGGGCAGAAATCTCAGGAAAGGATCGAAGAGTATGGCCAAGTGCAATAAGAATCAATGTGAAAGGTGAGGGGAGTAATGGATTAAAAGTATTATATATGAATGCACGAAGTATAAGAAATAAAGTGGATGAGCTTGAGGCTCAGTTGGAAATTGACAAGTATGATGTTGTAGGAATAACAGAGACATGGCTGCAAGAGGACCAGGGCTGGGAAATGAATATTCAGGGGTATACATCCTATCAAAAGGACAGACAGATGGGCAGAGGGGGTGGGGTGGCTCTGATGGTGAGGAATGAAATTCAGTCCCTTGCGAGGGGCAACATAGAATCAGGAGATGTAGAGTTAGTATGGATAGAACTGAGAAATTGTAAGGGCAAAAACACCCTAATGGGAGATATCTACAGGCCCCCAAACAGTAGCCTGGATATAGGGTGCAAGTTGAATCAAGAGTTAAAATTGACATGTCGCAAAGGTAATGCTCTGGTTGTTATGGGGGATTTTAACATGCAAGTAGACTGGGAAAATCAGGTTGGCACTGGACCCCAAGAAAGGGAGCTTGTGGAGTGCCTCCGAGATGGATATTGGAGCAGCTTGTACTGGAGCCTACTAGAGAGAAGGCAATTCTGGATTTAGTGTTGTGTAATGAACCGGATTTGATAAGGGAACTCGAGGTAAAGAAGCCATTCGGAGGTAGTGACCATAATATGATAAGTTTTAAACTACAATTTGAGAGGGAGAAGGGAAAATCGGAAGTATCAGTACTGCAGTTGAACAAAAGGGGACTATGGAGCCATGAGGGAGGAACTGGCAAAAGTTGACTGGAAAGATACCCTAGCAGGGATGACAGTGGAACAACAATGGCAGGTATTTCTGGGAATAATACAGAAGGTGCAGGATCAGTTCATTCCAAAGAGGAAGAAAGATTCTAAGGGGAGTAAGGGGCGACCGTGGCTGACAAGGGAAATCAAGGATAGTATAAAAATAAAAGAGAAGTATAACATAGAAAAAATGAGCAGGAAGCCAGAGGATTGGGAAACTTTTAAAAAGCAACAGAGGATAACTAAAAAGGCAATACGGGGAGAAAAGATGAGATACGAAGGCAAGCTTGTGTAGAATATAAAGGAGGATAGTAAAAGCTTCTTTACGTATGTGAAGAGGAAAAAAAATTAGTTAAGACCAAAGTTTGGCCCTTGGGGACAGAAACGGATGAATTAATTATTGGTAACAAGGAAATGGCAGATGAGTTGAACAGGTACTTTGGATCTGTCTTCACTAGGGAAGACACAAGCAATCTCCCAGATGTAATAGTGGCCAGAGGACTTAGGGTAATGGAGGGACTGGAGGATATTCACATTAGGCAGAAAATGGTGCTGGATAGACTGATGGGACTGAAGGCTAATGAATCCCTAGGGCCTGATTGTCTGCACCCCAGGATACTTAAGGAGGTAGCTCTAGAAATCGTGAATGCATTGGTAATTATTTTCCGATGTTCGATAGATTCAGGATCAGTTCCTGAGGACTGGAGGGTAGCTAATGTTATCCCACCTTTTAAGAAAAGAGGGAGAGAGAAAACAGGAAATTATAGACCAGTTAGCCTGACATCAGTGGTAGGGAAGATGCTGAAGTCAATTATAAAGGATGAAATAGCGGCACATTTGGATAGCAGTAACAGGATCAGTCTGAGTCAGCATGGATTTAAGAAGGGGAAATCATGCTTGACTAATCTTCTGGAATTTTTTGAGGATGTAACTATGAAAATGGACAAGGGTGAGCCAGCGGATGTAGTGTATCTTGACATTCAGAAAGTCTTTGATAAGGTCCCACATAGGAGATTAGTGGGCAAAATTAGAGCACATGGTATTGGGGGTAGGGTGTTGACATGGATAGAAAATTGGGTGGCAGACAGGAAACAAAGAGTAGGGATTAATGGGTCCCTTTCAGAATGGCAGGAGGTGACTAGTGGGGTACTGCAAGGCTTGGTGCTGGGACCGCAGCTATTTACAATATACATTAATGATTTAGATGAAGGGATTAAAAGTAACATTAGCAAATTTGCAGATGAAACAAAGCTGGGTGGCAGTGTGAAATGTGTGGAGGATGTTGAGATAATGCAGGATGACTTGGAAAGATTGGTTGAGTGAGCAGATGCAGTTTAATGTGGATAAATGTGAGGTTATCCACTTTGGTGGCAAGAACAGGAAGGCAGATTACTATTTGAATGTTGTCAAGTTAGGAAAAGGGGAAGTAAAATGAGGTCTAGGTGTCCTTGTTCATCAGTCACTGAAAGTAAGCATGCAGGTACAGCAGGCAGTGAAGAAAGCTAATGGCATGTTGGCCTTCATAACAAGGAGAGTTGAGTATCAGAGCAAAGAGGTCCTTCTGCAGTTGTACAGTGTCATGGTCCAGATCGGGGTCCCTTTAAATTTAGCTTGTTTATGTTACGATCCGGACCGTTGATTCCCTGTCTTCCCTTGTCCCTCGACTTTGGTGATTAGAGGCAACTAACGCTCGGCTGAACCAGTAGTTTATAGTCTCCGGCTTTCAGCCGTTCGGTGCAGGCGCATCTGCAAAATCATCCAAGGTACGGTGTGCCGATGTCATCTGGCCGGAGTAAGCCTAGTCTCTGCAGAAGCGAGTACCGGTAATTTGCCTCTCCTCACCGGATCAAACTTGTCCAGTTACCTCACCAAAGCGAGCCTGCAAAGTTTCCTCACCAAGGTGGGTCTGTCAGTTAACCCGCCAGAGGGAATCAAGAACCATTGTCTACTGTTCCCAGGCCGAGTCGAGAGCTCGCCACTACCCGGAGGCTCCAAGTCAAGTCCTGGCTCCGGCGGCATTCAAGTTCCAAGTCAAGTTCCAAGTCAAGTCCTGTCCCTGGTGGCATTCAAGCACCAAGTCAAGTCCTGGTCCTGGTGGCATTCAAGCACCAAGTCAAGTCCTGGTCCTAGCAACTTCCCAGTTCTGAGTCAAGTCCTGGCCCTGGCGGTCTGTGATTCCTGTCCTACCACCTTTTCTGAATCCCTTCTCTGCCCCTCTCGCCTCTAGCCCTCGTCTGCAGCCCCCGCCTGCACTTCGGTCTAGTTCCATCACCGGAGCTAGATAGGTACTGTCTGGTGTTCATTTGTGTTCGGCCTGTCTTGTCTGGTCCTCGCCTCCGTGGGCTAAGTCAGGCCACCTTGCCATTGCTCCACCGGGGATCATGTCTTGTCTTGTCTGGTCCTCTCCTCCGTGGGGGTAAGTCTGGCCGTCTTGCCATTGCCCCATGGGGAGTCATGTCTTGTCTTGTCTTGTCTTATCCTCGCCTCCGTGGGGTAAATCAGACCATCTTGCCATTGCCCTGCAGAGGGTCATGATTCCTGGCCCTATGTCCTGTACCTAAGGAGGATTCCCGGCTCTCTGTTCTGTGTGCGAGTCCCGGCCCTATGTCCTGTACCCAAGGAGGTGTCCTGATTCTGTGTTCTGTGTATGTGTCCATGGTTCCATGTACCTGCTCCCTGAGACCGAGGCTCTGTGTTCCCATGTTCCTCCTCTCCCTAGCCTATGTCATGTCCTTGCCTGGTTCTGGGGTCCGAGCCCGAGGCAAGAACCAGCTACTGGGTCCTTGCCCAGTCTCTGGCTCGGAGTCCACACCCTAGCCTCTTCATGTCTCCTCTAGTTCTGGGAGCCGATTCTGAGTCCAAGCCTAGACCCTTGGTCCCAGCCTAGTCGTAGTCCTGAGTCCTTGTCCAGTTCACTATTTCCTGCTCCTGCCTTGCTCTCCTGGTATCGAGCAATAAACTAAATCTAAGTAACCTTACAAGATGTGTCTTGCATTTGGGTCCACCCTTGCTCCCAATTCCCCTGCCATTGTGACATACAGGGCCCTGGTGAGACCACACCTGGAGTATTGTGTAGAGTTTTGGTCTCCAAATTTGAGGAAGGACATTCTTGCTATTGAGGGAGTGCAGCGGAGGTTCACGAGGTTAATTCCTGGGATGGCGGGACTGTCATATGTTGAAAGATTGGAGCGTCTGGGCTTGTATACACTGGAATTTAGAAGGATGAGAGGGGATTTGATTGAAACGTATAAGATTATTAAGGGATTGGACACACTAGAGTCAGGAAACATGTTCCCGATGTTGGGGGAGTCCAGAACCAGAGGCCACAATTTGAGACTAAGTGGTAGCCATCTAGAACGGAGTTGAGGAAAAACTTTTTTACCCAGGGAGTTATGGATCTGTGGAATGCTCTGCCTCAGAAAGCAGTGGAGGCCAATTCTCTGGATGCTTTCAAGAAAGAGTTAGATAGAACTCTTAATGATAGCAGAGTCAATGGATATGGGGAGAAGGCAGGAACGGGGTACTGATTGTGGTTGATTAGCCATGATCACAGTGAATGGCGGTGCTGGCTCGAAGGGCCGAATGGCCTACTCCTACACCTATTGTCTATTGTCGCCCATAGTCCAAAGATGTATCAGTTGGTAAGTTAATTGGTCATTGTATATTGTCCCATGTGTCAACATATGTTAAATTGGTGGGCAGCTGTGCAGCTTGGCTCGAAGGGCTGGAAAGGCTACTCCATGCTGTATCTCAATAGATAAATAAATAATGGAGTACTGTGGTGTGAGCACACCTCTTTATCATAAAGGTGGCAGTACATTTCTCAGGGGATGGAGCTGCTGGAAGCAAACCCACCCAACCAAACTTCTTTACTATTAGCAATGAGGGAGGTGATGTCAGAACTGGTTGTTCCATTGGGGAATTCACATTTGAGTATCATGATCCTTCCAGCAAACTCGTAGTGCTCCCACTCTACCTTGTCTGCACTGACCACATTACAATTCACACAAGTATCTGTGGAAATATGGGTGGATAAAGTTAATAAATTGTTTCCCTTGGAGAGCAAACCTGCCATCCAGGTCTTGCTTTAGATTCTGGCAAGCCAAGACCAGAAAAACAAGAATATGCTTGATTTGAAATTGACAAACTCATGAATTGTGTGTATATTTCAATAAACATGTACAAACGTATTTAACGAAGGAAGATCTTAAATATCCTGTGTATGACAAGGTAAATATGAATCATTATACAATTATCCCATTCTCAGTTTTGTTTGTTGCACATCAAACAAATATTCACTTGTTCACTGGCCAGAACGGGTCAAAATTCAATGCTCTGAAATAGTTCACTCATTCTACCGTAGTTCTTGGGCATTGATGAAACTTTGGATCAACATCTTTCAATGAAAGAATCCCACCCTTACGATTGGGAAAAGGAAATTGTCACTGAAAAGAAAAAAAATGAATATCCCCATTTCATATATCTTCCCAAGTTAAACAACATAGTTTTATTCTTTGTCTGCTCCGATTTTCCTTCTTTCTCTGAGGGCTTCAGAAGAATCAGTCCGACTGACCCAGTGACCCCTCTTCTCATGGGAATCCGGACAGTGATTGTGGGCAGACAAGTGCAAGTGTACCCACCTGGCCCGGTGCTGCCCTCCTCAAACAGCCAGCAATCAGGGTCACTGACAGTGGCTGAGGTTTAACTTGTAATCCCAAACAGGGACGTTGATTGTAGTTATTGCACTCTCCAGGGAAGATCAATTGATCTATTCTGGAAAAAGTAGCATGATGTGAATCTTGTTGATCTTTGTATCTCAATAAATGATTAAGGAGAAGAAATAGATTCAAAACTGCTCTGCCATTCAATAACTATATGACTGATCTTATTGTAAACTTTATGTCCCACTACTGCATGTTCCAGGTAAACAGAGCCTTGAGGACAAGAGTTTGAAAGGTTTATGGCCCTCTGAAAGAGAAATGAACTTAACTTCACATCTATCCTAAGTGGAAAAAAATCCTGATTTTTAAACACAAGTGTTTTGCCTTAGATCGCCTATAAGAGGAAACATCCTTTTCATCGGCCCCCTGCCAAGACCTCTCAGGAGCTGATGATCCAATCAAGTAAGCTCTCAGTCTTTAAAACTCCTGTGAATACAGGCCTCAACTTCCCTCACAAGATGACCTACATATCAGAGTACTGAATCTAGCAAAAACGAAGAAAGGAGAGAGGAAGCAAATCTACTGGAGAAGAATCTTATGCACTGGATTTAGTTGCATTTGGAAAATCATAGGCTTAGTAGTGATAGTCAGAAGGGCTTTGTGAAGGGCAGATTGTGCCTTACAGAATAGTCTAAGTTCATTGAGGAGATGACAAGGGCAATTGGTGAGGTTGTAAAAGCTGTTCACGTAAATTTTAGGAAGGCTTTTGTCAAGCTCCTTCAGGGTTGTCTGATGCAGTAGATTAATTCACTTGGGATCTATGATGACTTTAAAATTGGTTGGCCGTAGAAGAGAGAGGATAGTCGTGGAAGGGTAAAATCCAGACTGGAGGACTATGGCCAGTGGTGTTCCAGAGGGATCAGTGCTGGCTCCGCTGTTGTTTACAATGTAAAGAAAATGACTGGATGAAAATACAGAATGGCTGATTGGTCGGCTTGAAGATGGCAAAAGGAGTACAAAGAGTGTTTGCAGTATACCAGATGTTATCTCTTCAGTGCTCTTTTGAACAGAAACACAGATTGCTGAGTTCAGATAACCTACTTGGACCTGATAGATCAGTCACCTGAACTAAATGGACTATACCCCATGATTCTGAAAGAGGTAGCTTAAAGATTGTGGAAACATAAGTAGTCATCTTTTAAGAATCATTCTGGAGGACAGGAAAACTGCAAACATCACTTCACTCTTGAAGAAGATGTAACCATCCGTTATATTGCCTCGTGTATGTCTAGGGGAAATCCCGCCCAGCACCTGCTTCAACACTCCCCTCAGGGTCAGTCGCAGCCCGAATCAATCTCAAACATCAATCATCAGCCAGCACACCTAGTAAATGTTAAAAAATACACTTTATAGATATTACTAATTCTATGACATTAATAGGAATTTGATACAGAGAGGAAAGTAATGGGGAAAAAAAGGCGCCAACTCTTATCAAAGTCCAAGTTCTTCGCGTGCTACCGTTGGAGCTCAATCACTTCCTGACAACCACCCGGATCCTGTCGACTCACGGCTCGGGACCACCCGGAGTGATCGACCGGAGCCTTTCCGCACGTCCGCCGTCCTCCCCATCTCTCCTCCGACTCCTCGTCTCTTCTCCGACTCCCCGCCTCCACTGTCCACCCCGTCTCCCCTCTGACTCCCCATCTCTCCTCCATCCTCCGTCTCTCCTCCGACTCCCCGTCTCTCCTCCGACTCCCCGTCTCTCCCCCGACTCCCTGTCTCTCCTCTGACTCCCCGTCTCTCCTCTGACTCCCCGTCTCTCCTCTGACTCCCTGTCTCTCCCCTGACTCCCCGTCACTCCACCATCCTCCCCGTCTCTCCACCGTCATCCCTGTCTCTCCTCCGACTCCCCGTCTCTCCTCCGAACCCCCGTCTCTCCTCCGACTCCCCGTCTCTCCTCCGACTCCCTGTCTCTCTTCCGACTCCCCGTCTCTCCTCCATCCTCCCCCTCTCCTCCGACTCCCCGCCAAAACCCTGTCCACCGTCATCCCCGTCTCTCCTCTGTGACGAAAGAGGGTTGCAAAAGTACACATAGACTAAGATGTTAACTGACCTGTGCTAGCACCAGTGGGATCACCAGTTGATCTGACACCTGCCTTCAGGAGAGAGAGATAAGTAAGACAATGGAGCAGCATTTGGAAATGTTAATGAAGAGATGAGAGAGTTTAATGGAAGGAGACACCGGTCTGAGTATTGTCAAGACCGGCTCCTTTTGAACCCTGAACTGTTTGAAGTGTGATGGACAAGCGATACCCCAGCAGGGGGATAAAAAGGGGTAGGTTCGCTAAGACAACACACACGACACCACGAGGTAACGAGACCCTGGAAGCGGTGCGCCCCCACAAGTCGGTGGGAGTTTTGGAGGTTTGGTCGCGGGACCAGCCATAGACACATAGAGTGGAAAGATATGGTCGGCGGGAACCTGGTGTGTGTCCGCCCTTGCCTGGGTGCCGGGTTCACCGCTGAAGAATGATCGTGTCTGGAACGGAGGGGTCACAGTCGGTGACCTCAGAAGACATTACAAAGGGCTCGCCCGAGGGCTAACTGCGAGGAATATCGAAGGTCTGTTTGGAATCCGATTTGCATATTCATTCGTTCTCTCTCTCTCTCTCCAACGGCACGACGGTGGTTACTGCGAACTGAACTCTGTCACTTGTGATTGAACATTTTGCTCCTAGTCTGTGATAGAGCTGATTGACCCTGTTATCCTAGTTCTGTGTACATGTGTGTTTATTCATTGCTAACCTGTTGCATTTGTATCCTTCCTATTGGAGTACTGTGTTGCTTGTTTCTTTAATAAAACTTTCTTGGTTCCAGTAATCTAGACTCCAACTGAGTGGTCCATTTCTGCTGGTTTGGCGGCCCAGTTACGGGGTACGTAACACTTCCGACTCCCCGTCTCTCCTCCGACTCCCTGTCTCCCCTCTGACTCCCCGTCTCCCCTCTGACTCACTGCCAATACCCTGTCCACCGTCCTCCCCGTCTCTCCTCCCACCCCCGTCTCTCCTCCATCCTCCCCGTCTCTCCTCTGACTCCCCATCTCTCCTCTATCCTCCCCGTCTCACCTCCGACTCCCCGTCTCACCTCCGACTCCCCGTCTCTCCACCGTCCTCTTCGTCTCTCCCCCGACTCCTCGTCTCTCCTCCGACTCCCCGTCTCTCCACCATCCTCCCCGTCTCTCCCCCGACTCCTCATCTCTCCTCCAATTCCCCGTCTCTCCTCTGACTCCCTATCTCTCCACTGACTCCCTTCTCTCCTCCGTCCTCCCCGTCTCTCCTCCGTCCTCCCCGTCTCTCCTCCGTCCTCCCCGTCTCTCCTCCGACTCCCCGTCTCTCCACCATCCTCCTCGTCTCTCCCCCGACTCCTCGTCTCTCCCCTGACTCCCTGTCTCTCCTCCGACTCCCCGTCTCTCCACCATCTTCCCCGTCTCTCCCCCGACTCCTCGTCTCTCCTCCGACTCCCCATCTCTCCACTGACTCCCCTTCTCTCCTCCATCCTTCTCGTCTCTCCTCTGACTCCCCGTCTCTCCTCCGTCCTCCCCGTCTCACCTCCGACTCCCCGTCTCTCCACCGTCCTCGTCTCTCCCCCGACTCCTCGTCTCTCCCCCGACTCCCCATCTCTCCACTGACTCCCCTTCTCTCCTCCGTCCTCCCTGTCTCTCCTCCGACTCCTCGCCAAAACCCAGCCCACAGTCATATCATACAGCATGGTATCCGAAAACAAAATGATACATAACCACCCATTGGCTAATAGAAGGCGACTATCTCACTTTAAAGTAAAACAAACTGCTAGCGCAAACTGTCTTCAGCGTTTAACACAACAAAGCCGCATTCCCCAGATTAACATAACAAAGTCGCCATTTTAACTCTACAAAAAGAAAGACCCCGTACTCTCCCCCCACCACAAAAAGTCATGCCCTCATGACGTAACCATAGTTCACCAGTGCTCTTTGTAAAACACAAAACCCAACCCAGGTGCATAAAACAGTGACATAACTTTCCAGGGCAGTAGAGATCACACCCTGCTCTCCCGGCGCTATATAAGTTAGTCTTTCCGGAGGATGCCTACTCCTCTGAGGCCTCTGTACTTCTTCTGCTGACTCTTCCTGTTCAGACACCCCAGGTGACCCCCCCCCCCGGCCTATCTGTCAGACCTTCCCCCTCACCGGGATCCCTCTGCCTCTGTGAACCCTCTGGCTCGGATTCTGCCTCCACCCGCTCCTCCCCCAATCCCGGCTGTACTACAGGCGGCTCTGCAACACCCTCCCTCGGTTCCCCTAACTCAGTGATGGAAGGGCCAGGAGTCTCTTCTCCCGGCACTGGGGAATCAGCGAACGGAAGCAGGTAGAACACGTCCGAATCATCATCTTCCGATGACGTATCCCTTCTCGAGGTGAGGACCGGCCCCGTCTTCTTCGCAGCGGGCTCCCCCTCGCCCCGCGCCCTCGCAGAGTCCTCGTACTAGGCGTAAACTCCCATTCGGGCTCTGGGTCCATCTTCACCTCGCGACCCGGAGGTAACAGGTCGTTCAGATGGAGTACCTTGACAGGCCCCTGCCCGCCCTTAGGTCTCACCCGGTAAACCGGGAGATTCGGCATCTGACTCTCCACCACATAGGGGGTGGCTGCCCAATGGTCCGCCAACTTGTGTTTACCCGGTAGTCCTAAATTCCGGATAAGGACTCGGTCTCCCGGCAATAGCTCGACGAACGTTACTTTCTGATCATACCCCTTTTTATTCCGCTGGTTCTGCTTGGTGGCTGCCGCCTCAGCCAACTCGTACGCCCTTTTCAACTCTCTCCTCTCGATACGGCCCCCCGGGGACCCCTTGGATTTATCTGATCTCACCCCGGCTAACACCTCCTGAACCGCTGAAGACCGTCCCTGAGGGTCCGAGCCCCCTGGTCGGCCCAAAGCACACTCCTCGGCCCGTACCTCTCGGATCAGCTGTCCGAATGATGGGGGGGGGGGAGGGGGGTCCACTTAAATGACTGCCGTACACTCCAAGCCACCCTGTCATCCTCCCAGGAACCGCTACATATCTGGTTCATTCTTAACTTCGCCACTTCGTCCTCCCTCACTACCCCTCGTCGCAGCAACCCCGTAAGCTTTCCTTCCGGCCGGAAAACATAGTCTGAGAGCTTTTCCCCTCTTCCCTGCCCCATCCGTTGAAACTCCGCTAAATGTTTCCAGGGATCTCCTGACAGTCCAAACACTTCCTCCAAAGCGTCCAAACACTCCGCTAGGGAAGCCAAGGGGCGCGCCGCTCTCAGATCGCGGACCACACGGGCCGCCCCGTCCCTTAAGCTTTCCACCAATCGCTGTCTCTTTTCCTCATCCGAAACTGGCCACACCTCTAACAGCTGGAATGTATCCTCAACCCAGGTTTCATATTCTTCCTCCCCTTCCGGGGTGGGCCTGGCTCCCGAGAAAATTCTCAGCTTCGGCCGGAGCCCCTCATCCCTTCTCGCCAGGGAGGTAATGGCAGCCGTTAACTCGGCAGTCTCATCACGCCCATGGGGGCGGGGCCTGGCCAAACCTTCGCTCTCCACACCCCTTGCTACTGGCACCTCCCCCCCCGGGGGCCTTATCTAGCTCCTCCTCCGGCACCTCCTCACTTGCGTCCTCGGGGAGGGTGTGGAGACCCCACGGCCCCGCCTCCGCCTGGACGTGGACTGTCGCTGGTAGCTCCAACGTCATGACGTCGGCACTCGTCCGCACCAACATCCAACTGGACTCCAGTTCTTTCCCACACCTTCCAGCTATAAGTTCTACCTGACAGATACCTTTAATCAGACTCAACCCTCGCACCAGTACATCTGCCGGAATGCGATAATCGACCCCACTTAACACGCACGCATGATTCACCGGTACCTCCTCTGATTCACACCAATTTACAATCTTATCTCGATCCATCTTCACACCACTTAACGCAACGACTAGTACAACTTTCCCGAAAAGTCCAAATCCAGGACGGTAGCCCCCACTTGTAACGATCCGTTATATTGACTCGTGCATGTCTAGGGGAAATCCCGTGCAGCACCTGCTTCAACACTCCCCTCAGGGTCAGTCGCAGCCCGAATCAATCCCAAACATCAATCATCAGCCAGCACACCTAGTAAATTTTAACAAATACACTTTATAGATATTACTAATTCTATGACATTAATAGGAATTTGATACAGAGAGGAAAGTAATGGGAAAAAAAGGCGCCAACACTTATCAAAGTCCAAGTTCTTCGCGCGCTACCGTTGGAGCTCAATCGATTCCTGACGACCACCCGGATCCTGTCAAGTCACGGCTCGGGACCACCGGGAGTGATCGACCGGAGCTGTTCCGCACGTCCACCATCCTCCTAGTCTCTCCTCCGACGCCCTGTCTCTCCTCCGACTCCCCGCCAAAACTCAGTCCACAGTCATATCATACAGCATGGTATCCGAAAACAAAATGATACATAACCACCCATTGGCTAATAGAAGGCGGCTATCTCACTTTAAAGCAAAACAAACTGCTAGCGCAAACTCTCTTCAACGTTTAACACAACAAAGCCGCATTCCCCAGATTAACATAACAAAGTCGCCATTTCAACTCTACAATAAGAAAGACCCCGTACAAAGAGAAGGATGTAAAAGACAGGAAATTGGAAGCTAGTTAGTCTGAATTCGGTGGCTGGCAAGGTGTTAGATTCCATTCTTCAGCGTGAGGTTTTGGGGTACTTGGAGACACATGATAAAACAGGCTAAAATCAGCATTGTTTCCTGAATGGGAAATCTTGCCAGAAAATTCTGTTGGAATTCTTTGAGGATGTAACAGGTAGGATCAACAAAGGAGAATCAGTGTATGTTTTTACTTGAATTTTCAGAGGGCTTTGACAAGTTGCCATACTTGAGGTTCCTGGAATGAGCTTCCAGGTGTAGTGAAGGAAGCAGATATGATATTCACATTTGAGAGGCTTTTAGATAGACATGGAAATGAAAGGATTGGAGACATAGAAACAGAAACCCTACAGCACAGTACAGGCCCTTCAACCCACAACGCTGTGCTGAGCGTAATATTTTAGAAATTACCTTGAGTTACCCATAGCTCTGTATTTTTCTAAGGTACACGTACCTATCCAGGAGCCTCTTAAAAGACCCTATTATATCCACCTCCAAAACTGTTGCTGGCAGCCCATTCCACGCACCCACCACTCTTTGCGTAAAAAACTTACCACTGACGTCCCCTCTGTATCTACTTCCAAGCACCTTAAAACTGTGCCCTCTTGTGTCAGCCATTTCAGCCCTGGGAAAAAGCCTCTACCTATCCACACCATCAATGCCGCTCATCCTCTTATACACCTCCATCAGGCCACCACACATTCTCCATCGCTGCAAGGAGAAAAGGCCAAGTTCACTCAACCTATTCTCATAAGGCATGCTCCCCAATCCAGGCAATATCCTTGCAAATCTCTTCTGCACACTTTCTAGTTTCCACATCCTTCCTGTAGTGAGGTGACCAGAACTGAGCACAGTACTCCAAGTGGGGTTTGACCAGGGTCCTATATAGCTGTAACATTACTTACCGGCTCTTGAACTCAATCCCACAATTGATGAAGGCCAATGCACCGTATGCCTTCTTAACCACAGAGCCAACCTGCGCAGCTGCTTTGAATATCCTATGGACACAGACCCCAAGATCCCTCTGATCCTCCACATTGCCAAGAGTCTTACCATTAATACTATATTCTTCCATCTTATTTGACCTACCAAAACAAACCACCTCACACTTATCTGGGTTGATATCCATCTGCCAGTTCTCAGTCCAGTTTTGCATCCGATCAATGTGCTGCTGTAAACTCTAACAACCCTCCACACTATCCATAACACCCCAAACATTTTTGTCATCAGCAAATTTACTGACCTATCCCTCCACTTCCTCATCCAGTTCATTTATAAAAATCACAAAGAGAAGGTGTCCTAGAACAGATCCTTGTGGCGCACAACTGGTCACGAACCTCCATGCAGGATATGACCCACCTGCAACCACACTTTGTGTTCTGTAGGCATACCAATTCTGGATCCACAAAGCAAGGTCTCCTTGGATCACATCCCTCTTTACTTTCTCAATTAGCCTTGCAT
Organism: Mobula birostris; assembly: GCF_030028105.1. NCBI lineage: Eukaryota > Metazoa > Chordata > Chondrichthyes > Myliobatiformes > Myliobatidae > Mobula > Mobula birostris. Next base: position 43,386,239 of record NC_092395.1, read on the forward strand.
GGGGTACCTTACCAAACGCCTTGCTGAAATCCATATATACAACACCTACAGCTCTACCTTCAATGTGTTTAGTCACATCCTCAAAAAATTCAATTAGCCTCATAAGCCACAACCTGCCTTTGACAAAGCCATGCTAAATATTCCTAATCATATTATACCTCTCCAAATATTCATAAATTCTGCCTCTCAGTATCTTCTCCATTAACTTACCAACCACTGAAGTAAGCCTATAATTTCCTGGGCTATCTCTTCTCCCTTTCTTGAATAAGAGAACACATCTGCAACCCTTCAATCCTTTGGAACCTCTCCTGTCCCCATTAATGATGTAGAGATCATTGCCAGAGGCTCAGCAATCTCCTCCCTCACCTCCCACAGTAGACTGGGGTACATCTCACCTGGTCCTGATGACTTATCCAACTTGATGTTTTCCAAAAGCTCTGGCAGATCCTGTTTCTTAACATCTATATGTTCAAGCTTTTCAGTCTGCTGTAAGTCATCCCTACAATTGCCAAGGTACTTTTTTGTGGTGAATACTGAGGCAAAGTATCCATTAAGTAACTCAGCTATCTCCTCCGGTTCTGTACAGACTTTCCCACTGTCACACTTAATTGGTCCTGTTCTCTCACCCCTTATCCTCTTGCTCTTCACATACTTGTAGAATGCCTTGCAATTTTCCTTAATCTTGCTCACCAAGGCCTTCTCATGGCCCCTGCTTGCTCTCCTAATTTCATTGTTAAGCTCCTTATTGCTTGCCTTATAATTTTCTGGATCTCTATCATTACCGAATTTTTTGACCCTTTCGTAAGCTTCTCTTTTCTTCTTGACTAGATTTTCAACAATCTTTGTACACCACAGTTCCTGTACCCGACCATCCTTTCCCTGTCTCATTGGAACCTACCTATGCAGAAAGCCACGCAAATATCCCCTGAACAATTGCCACGTTTCTGCTGGACATTTCTCTAAGAACATCTGTTCCTAATTTATATTTTCAAGTCCCTGCCTGATAGCTTCATATTTCCCCTTACTCCAATTAAACATTTTCCTTACTTATCTGTTCCTAACCTTCTCCAATGCTATGGTAAAGGAGATAGAATTGTGATCACTATCTCGAAAAGCCTCTCCCACTGAGAGATCTGACACCTGACCAGGTTCATTTCCCAATGCCAGACCACTGAATGGCGGGGCAGGTTCGATGGGCCGGATGGCCTGCTCCATGGTTCTTATGTTCTTATATTCAGGCCATCTGGCCCATCGAGCCTGCTCTACCATTCAATCAAAATCAAGGCTGACCTGACCGTGGACTTATCTCCACTTAAATGCCATTTGCCCAAAACCCTTAATAATGCAAACTTCTATCAAACCTTGTCTTACTGAGGTAACCTACACTGCTTCATTGGGCAGAGAATTTACTCCCCCCAAATCCTGAGCCTAGGTCTCCTAGTTCTACTCTCACCTACCAGTGGAAGCAACTTTCTTTCCACAATCTTAACTCCCTTTCAAAATTTTATATTTTCCTATGAGATCTCCTCTCCATCTTCTGAGTTCCAGTGAGTACTGTCCCAAGCAATTCAATCTCTCCTCATAGTCTAATCCCCTCATCTATGGAATCAACCTCGTGAACCTCCTATGCATCACTTCCAAACCCAGTACATCCTTCCACAAGTAAGGAGACCAGACCTCCATGCAGTACTCCACATGCGGCCTCACCAGTACCCTGTATAGTTGCAGCATAACCTCCCTGCTCTTAATTTCAATCCCTCTACCAGTGATGGACATCATTCCATTTGCCTTCTTGATAGCCTGCTGCACCTGCAAGCCAAGCTTTTGTGATTCATGCAAAAGCCATCCCAAATCCCTCTGCACAGCAGCATGCTGCAATCTGTTACCATTTAAATAATAATCTGATCTTCCATTTCTCCTACCAAAGTGGATGACCTCGCATTTACCAACATTGTACTCCATTTGCCAGACACTTGCCGCTCACTTATCTTATCTATATTTCTCTGCAAGCTCTCTGTATCCACTGAATGATTTGCTTTTCTGCTCAATTTAGCATCAGTAGTCAACTTAGATACACTACACTCTGTCCCTTCTTCCAGAGCATTAATCTATATCGTGAACAGTTATGGGCCCCCAGCCAGTGCAGCACACCACTCATCACTGATTGCCAACCAGAGAAACACTTATGTATGCCAACTCTCTGCTCCCTATTAGTTACCCAATCCTCTATCCATGTTAAAATATCACCCCCAACTCTATACATCATTATCTCATAGATAAGTCTTTTATGTGGCACCTTATCGAATGCATTCTGGAAATCGAAGTAAATAACATCCAACTGCTCCCCTCTATCCACTGAACTGTTTTTCCCTCAAAGAACTCCAGTAAGTTTGTCAAACAGGACCTGCCTTTGCTGAATCCATGCTGTACCCTGCATGATGGATCCATTTCATTCAACATGCCTTGTTATTGCTTCATTAATGATAGTTTCAAGTATTTTCCCAACTACAGATGTTAAACCAACTGCCGTCCAGTTACCTGCCTTTCGCCTGTATCCTTTTTTGAACAGTGGCATGACATTCACCTTCTTCCACTCTGCCAGAGCCTGCCCACAGTCCAGTTTCTCATTCAGTCAGTTTATGCATTCGTTTTGTTTTGAGTTTGAAACTTTTCCCTCTGTGTGGTTTATCTCTTTGATTGTGCTTTTTGTCTGACTTTCAGACTCTCCCTATGTGGCCTTGTCTGTGACACTTTCTGCACACATTTTTTTTGAACCAACAGCAGTTTGCATCATAGGACGATTTGCCACATGGATAACATTTTTGGCTTTTTGCATCAGTCAGAACATTTTGTACGTTTCACATTCTAAAATCTTTTTTCTGTAGTTCTGATGCATCCTTTGCTGCAGTCTCTAGTGATATTGCAATGGTCAATGACCATTGTAAGTTGAGGTCTCTTTCTGACAGTAGCCTCTTTTGTGTACTCTGACTATGCATGCTACTTACAAGACTGTCCCTTAATACATCAGAAAGTCCATGTCTAAAGTCACCATTTTGAGAAAGTTTGTGCAGTTCTGCAATGCATACAGAAATTCTTTCAACCTTTGACAGGTTGCTTTACTGAAATTCAAATCTCCCAGCTGTTACTAGCGGATTTGGGCTCATGCGATTTTGTGAAATGCAGCAATTTTTTTGACTGTCTTACTGGCTGGCTTTTCAGGAGTTACTAAGTTGAGTAAGAGACTGTACGTTGTAGCACCCATTAAGTTAAGACATCTGGAGACTTTCTTTACCTCATCCACATTGTTAGCATTACTATACAGTTCAATGCTGTCACTATATGATTTCCAGTCCTTATGAGCACTATGAAATTAGTCAACTTTCCCCACTGAGGCCATCGTCATGTTATTTTTTACGTTAGCTTCGCTGGTTGTGGGTCAGGTTTTCCATTCTTGGAACCTGGGTGGAAGGACAGAGTAAAATTGAATCTTGAGAAAAACAGGGACCAACGAGCTTGACGGGAGTTGAGACGCTTGGCAGTACAGATATATTTCAGATTCTTATGATCAGTCCAGACTAAGAATGGCACCTTTGCTCCCTCCTGCCAATGTCTCCACTCCTCCAGAGCTAGCTTCACAGCCAGCAGTTCTGGGTTTCTGACATCGTAATTCCGCTCTGTGGGAGCGAGGCGGTGAGAGAAGAGGGCGCAGGGTTGTACCTTCTCATCCTTGGCCGAGCACTGAGATACAACAGCTCTTACGGCGATGTCAGACGCATCCACCTCCACAATGTACTGCCGGTCGGTGTCGGGTTATATCAGGATGGGGATAGAGTGGAAGCTTTCCTTCAGGTCAGAGAATGCTTTTTCAGCAGCAGGGGACCAGGAGAATCGGACAGCAGATGAGGTACGATCAGTGAGTGGTGCAGCCAGTGTACTGTCATTTCTGATGAAGCGGCGATAGAAGTTAACAAAGCACAAGGAGCATTGCCACTCATGACGGGTTGAAGGTTGGGGCCATTCGACCACCGCCTTAGCCTTCTGTTGTTACATCTGAATGGAACTGTCTGAAATTACATACCCCAGGAGACAGTATTGCGATGAAACTCACATTTTTCAGTCTTCACAAAGAGCTGGTTCTGCAGAAGGCGCTGGAGAACTCCATGGACATGACCTTTGTGTTCAGCAAGGGACTTAGAAAAAATCGAAATGTCGTCGAGATACACAATAACAAATTGTTTCAGCCTGTCCCTGAGAACGCCATTTACCAGGGCTTGGATGACACCGGGTCACTGGTGAGACTGAATGACATGATTACAAACTCGGAATGGCCTGAGGCGGTGTTGAAGGCCATCTTCCACTCGTCCCCTTCGCAGATGCGGACCAGATGGTAGGCGTTACAGAGTTCAAGCTTGTTGAAAACTGAGACTCCTTGCAGTAGTAAAAATGCCGAGATCAAGAGCGGAAGAGGGCAACGGTTTTTAACAGTGACTTATTTCAGTCCCCGGTAATCAATAAATGGATGCAAGGAGCCGGAATTGTAGATGGGGGAAAATGGCAAGGCAATGTAGACTGACGAGGAGCTTGGAGCTCACTCAGTGTCCCCAGGGACCCTTTGGAACCCCTCCCTTTGAGGTGTTGCTGAAGGCGAACATCAATACGGATGGCCAAATCCACCAGGGCTTCAAAGGTGGCAGGAACGTGCTGGGTGACCAGCTCATCTTTGACGTCATCGGAGAGGCCATTCAGGAAGGTATCATAATGTGCCTCCGAGTTCCAGCCGCTGGAATTGGCCAGGGTCCGGAACCCTCTGGTGTAATCTGACACGGATCTGCGCTCCTGGAGCATGAGCAGGATTTCACGGGCAGCGAGAACACAGAGGGCGGGGCGGAAAATGCAGTCGCAGAATGTTGATAGAGTGACTGAATCTGGGCCACAAGATCGGCTACATTGGCAGAAAGCGACTCCACTGACCTGAACATCGAGTGCAGCTGGTTCTGGTGCCTACCCAGCTTCACTCCCTGTTGTTCCAGGACAGCTCTCAGACGACCGGGGTCCGCTGGATCCGTTCTTAGCCAGATTGTACTGTCAGGGCGCTAAAGCAGAGACCCAATCGTAGACCAAGTACTGTGCGCACTGTAATATTTACTGAGTAGCAAATCCAGAGGAGCAACAGAGTCTACGTCAAGGTTCAGGCAGAGATCAAAAATTCCAGAGAAATTCAAAAACGAGAATCGGGAAACAGGCAGAGTCGATATTCGGATGGACAGAGTATGGATACGAATGCCAGGAAGGTTCAGGAAAACTCAGTGGCACAATCTAGCAACAAACAGATGAAAACACAGGACTAAAATATACTGAGCAATAAACGCGGATGCAGATGGTAGGCAGACACAATGAGACAGAATTGGCTGCAAAAAAAAAGGTAATAATGAGAAATAGGCGAGAGGCGGCGTACTCAGTAATACAGGGTCCGGAGTAGAGCAGGAACGGGCCAGGAACACATGGGGGAATGAAAAGAAACAAGAGCACATGGCAATAGAAAACCACAGACTGACGGCTGGGGGAAAACACACATAAAGACAAAGTTCAGCTGGAGGTACTGACAGAAAGGCACACAGTCGGAGAACTTAACGTGTCTGTTCATCTTGCAGAGAGAGCAACAAATCAATGCTTATGCATAATTTATCAGTCAATAATTAATGCTAAGGGGAGTCATTGCGCTGAATGAAATAGACTCATTACATTAGAGATGTAATCTGTAAGGACGCTGTATGTCCGCCAAGAGGCGTTCAAGGTTCGAGGTACATTTATTATCAAAACATGTATGCAGAATACAACACTGAGATTTGTCTTCGCTAGGCAGCCGTGAAACAAACAAAACATTGGGACCGTTCGAAGAAAAACATCAATGCTCCTCCACACCACCCCTCTCCATTTACAAAAAAATGAACAAATCATACTAATGGCAACAAGAGAACATCAACCCCACCCCCCCACTCCCACGCACAAAAATTAAATGTTGCAAATGGCACCGAGAACAAAATAAACCAAACAAATTACGTAAATAGTAACAAGACAGAACGGGCGTAAACGCAGAATATAAAATATGAAACTGAAAGAATCGAAATGAACTACCGTCCAATTCATAAATCCCTGACACAGAACTACGGTATCATTCAAACACAGCGACCTTCCCTCAGGAGCGGTGATGGAGAGATGGTCACATGCAGACACCTTCTCTAGCAGCAGCGAGTGAGAGGCTGCTAGACGGCGGTGAACACTCTCACACATTCAGGGTGCTCCATTTTCCACTCAGTCTAAAGATGTGCAGGTTCTAATCAAGATTCTGCAAAACCTGGGCCTCCGCACCTCGCTCTGCAACTGGAATCTTGTCTTCCTCACCGGAAGACCACAGTCTTGTCACAACCACGGATTCGGTAGCGCAGTAGATACGGCAACTGCGTTTGTGAATATGCACGTATTGGCTAATTATTATTTAATCATGATGGTACTTAACTCCATACTTGTCGTCGTAGTTCTTGTCAAGTCTTGGACAGAGCACAGCAATGCTTCGCTGCTTGTTTGCATTCGGCCTTCCCTGAGAAATTAGACTTTTGAGTCAAATGACTCTGAAGACCAGCGGTATTCGTTTTATATTTTAGCTGTTCTTTTCAGCCGCAGTGTAGGCAGTGCAGAACCAAGTTCTGCATCTGAGAGTTTTAGTTAACGGCCCTGTTTGGACTCGCATTTATTCTTTTATTTTCCTTTTAACACTTCGCATTAAAGTCTGCGAACTGTAGACCTGCTTCAATCTCTCTCGCTCTGCACTGAGGCCATATTCGAACCAAGTAACAGCAAGACTCGAAAACACAAAGATGAACCCAGCAGAGAGAGAGCAGCTGACCTTTGTCGTGAGATTCATTGGTCAGGTAGGGGACAAGCTACAAGCAATGGAATCTGTTCCCAGTGAAGTTACGGAGGTAATGAAGCAGATAACCTTGTGCCGACAAGCCCAGTCTCACTTGGTGGAACAGGTATCTTCCCTATTCGTAGCTGTTCAACAGCTCACCACAGGCAATCGGACTCAAGTGTCTGCGATTTCCGCACTCATGGCCGCTGTCCACGAACTTACTGTGAACAGCCAGCATCAGCTGACAGCCATGAATGTTCTTGCCAACCCAATTCGGCAACTTCAGGTCGCCTCAGTCCCACTCCTGGAATCTCGCTGGTCCTCCTTTACTGCTGCCCCGACAAGCTCTGCTACTTATGCTCCCGCTCCCGCGCCTGGACCGGAGCCGACTCCCACGACCTAACAGGAATCGAGTATTCCACCACCAGGCAGATATTCTGGTGATCTCGATGGTTGTAGGAATTTTATTACCCAATGCGAGCTAACATTCCAAGCCCAGCCTGCTCATTTTGCTGATGATGTGCGAAAGTTGGCGTACATGGTCAACCTTCTTGGTGGACCTCCACTCAGTCTGTTCAACGCTTTACGGGAGCAAGGATACCCCGCAGCCCAGTCGTTCCGACATTTTGTGGCGGAGTTAAGGAAGTCTTTTGATCTTCCAGTACGGGGTCAGGAGGCTGCCCACCGACTCATGGACCTGCAAGGCAGAGGAACGGTGAGAGCCTGTGCAGTTAAATTCCGTACCCTTGCAGTAGAGACGGGATGAAATGAGAGATCTCTCATCACTGCCTTCCAGCGTGGACTGAACGCAAGGATTCAGCATGAGATTGTTGTCCGGGAAGAGGAAGATAGTGTGGATGAACTGATTAATCTGGCTATTCGAGTTGACGACCAAGTAATGAGTGGTGCAGAGAAAGAAAGTTTCAGACTTCCTACACGCTGCCTGATCATCGTCTTTCCTCGCCCTCTCCCCCTCCCTCACCACCCATCACCCAACCCACGGAGGAGCTTATGCAAGTGGGACGCATGGGCCTGTCTCAGGTGAAACGAAAGTGGTGCCGGAGAACAGGTTTCTGCCTCTATTGTGGTGATTCAGGACACTTCCGGGCGACATGTTCCAAGCGTCCAGTAAAAGAGAAAACCTGTCAGCAGAGAGGGGAATCCTGACGGGTCGGTTCTCTCCTCAGTCAGCTTCCCCAAATTCTGTAATGCTCGCAGCTTCCTTGTCGTGGAGGTCTCAGTCCCATGAACTTAAGTCGTTTATTGACTTTGGTGCGGCCCGGAACCTTATGGACATCTCTCTTGCTCAAGGGTGGGGAGTTCCAACTCGGGAATTAAGAGAAAAGATCAAGGTCAAGGCACTGGACGGTCGACCTCTCGGAACCGGCCAGATCCACCTTTCCAACCAAACCATCCAACGGGTGCTCGAAGGCAACCATCATGAAGAAATATCTTTCTATCCGGTTAATTCACCTGAACTGCCACTGGTACTTGGACTCCCCTGGTTATCCCGACATATCCCTCGGATCGATCGGTCTCTGAATATGCTGCAAGAGTGGGGACCGACATGCCTGTCTACCTGTCTGGGTGCAGCTCAAGCTCCATTCCATTATCGGCCCCTGAACAACATCAATGTGAAGGACCGCTAACCTCTTCCATTGCTGGCGTCTGCGTTTGAACATCTGCAGGGAGCAATCATATATTCCAAAACTTGATCTGCGCAATGCTTACAATCTAATTCGCATACGAGAAGGCGATGAGTGGAAAACGGCTTTCAACACAGCTAATGGCCACTATGAATACCTGGTGATGCCTTTTGGTCTGGCCAACGCCCCCGCTGTATTCCAGACCTTGGTTAACGACGCAAACAAGAGGAATTCCGCAGATGCTGGAAATTCAAGCAACACACATCAAAGTTGCTGGTGAACGCAGCAGGCCAGGTAGCATCTCTAGGAAGAGGTACAGTCGACGTTTCAGGCCGAGACCCTTCGTCAGGACTAACTGAAGGAAGAGTTAGTAAGAGATTTGAAAGTGGGAGGGGGAGGGTGAGATCCAAAATGATAGGAGAAGACGGGAGGGGGAGGGATGGAGCCAAGAGCTGGACAGGTGATTGGCAAAGGGGATAAGAGAGGATCATGGGACAGATGGCCCAGGGAGAATGAAAAGGCGGGGAGGGGGGAGGGTGGAAACCCAGAGGATGGGCAAGGGGTATAGTCAGAGGGACAGAAGGAGGAAAAGGAGTGTGAGAGAAAGAATGTGTGTATAAAAATAAATAGCGGATGGGGCACGAGGGGGAGGTGGGGCATTAGCGGAAGTTAGAGAAGTCAATGTTCATGCCATCTGGTTGGAGGCTACCCAGACGGAATATAAGGTGTTGTTCCTCCAAACTGAGTGTGGCTTCATCTTTACAGTGGTGGAGGCCGTGGATAGACGTGTCAGAATGGGAATGGGATGTGGAATTAAAATGTGTGGCCACTGGGAGATCCTGCTTTCTCTGACAGACAGAGCGTAGGTGTTCAGCAAAACCGTCTCTTCAGTCTGCCCTTACACTTCCTCCCTTACCACCATTCAGGGCCCCAGACGGTCCTTCCCGGTGAGGCGACACTTCACCTGTGAGTCGGCCGGGGTGATATACTACGTCCGGTGCTCCCGATGTGGCCTTCTATATATTGGCGAGACCCGACGCAGACTGGGAGATCGTTTTGCTGAACACCTACGCTCTGTCCGACCTCGTACCCCATCCGCTATTTATTTGTATACACACATTCTTTCTCTCACTCTCCTTTTTCTCCCTCTGTCCCTCTGACTATACCCCTTGCCCATCCTCTGGGTTTCCATCCCCCCCCCGCCTTTTCCTTTTCCCTGGGCCTCCTGTCCCATGATCCTCTCATATCCCCTTTGCCAATCATCTGTCCAGCTCTTGGCTCCATCCCGACCCCACCCCCCCAACCCTCCTGTCTTCTATCATTTTGGACCTCCCCCTCCCCCTCCCACATTCAAATCTCTTATTAACTCTTCCTTCAGTTAGTCCTGACGAGGGTCTCGGCCTGAAACGTCGACTGTACCTCTTCCTAGAGATGCTGCCTGGCCTGCTGCGTTCACCAGCAACTTTGATGTGTTTTCCTTGTTTAACGATGTGCTCAGGTACATGTTGGAACAGTTTGTGTTTGTGTATTTAGATGACATCCTTATCTATTTCCGCTCTTATCAGGAGCACGTCTAGCATGTCCAGAGAGTACTCTCAGCTACCTTCTTGAAAATAACCTGTACGCCAAGATTGAAAAATGTGAATTCCATTAAGACCGGGTGTCGTTTTTGGGCTATATACTTACCTCAAACAGTGTTCAAATGGACCCTAGTATATTTCAGGCAGTTGCAGAGTGACCCAAACAGTCCACAGTCAAACAGGTACGGCACTTCATGGGGTTTGCGAACCTTCATCGCCGCTTCATCCGGAACGTCGGCTATATCGTGGCTCCAAATAATGCACTGACCAATAAGACCTCGGCAGGATTCCACTGGACTGACGATGTCGACCAAGCGTTTTCAGAGCTAAAGCGACGATTCACCAGTGCCCCGCTGCAGCAACACCCAGATCCATGTCAGGCATTCATTGTCGATGTGGATGCATCCGGTGTAGGCATTGGAGCTGTGCTCTCTCAGTGCTCGTTTGCAGATAGCCGGCTGCACCCTTGTGCCTCTCTTTCCGGTCGCTTGAATCCGGCAGAGGGCAATTACAACGTTGGGAACGTGGGGCGTCTGGCTGTCAAGGACGTCTTCGCTGAATGGCGACACTGGCTGGAGGGGCAGAGCATCCATTCTCGGTCTGACAGATCACACTGTTCAATTTCATCCTCACTTATCGGCCCGGCAGCAAGTACACAAAGGCCGACGCTCTCTCCCGGCAGTTTGACGGATCTGAGGACAATGCCGATCCAGAGCCCATTTGGTCCCCTAATCTGAGGAAAGACATCCTTGACATAGAGGGAGTACAAAGAAGGTTCACCGCATTGATTCCTGAGATGGCAGGACTTTCATATGATGAAAGACTGGATCGGCTAGGCTTATACTCGTTGGAATTTAGAAGATTGAGGGAGGATCTTATTGAAACGTATAAAATCCTAAATGGATTGGACATGCTAGATGCAGGAAGATTGCTCCCGATGTTGGGGAAGTCCAGAACGAGGGGTCACAGTTTGAGGATGAAGGGGAAGCCTTTTAGGACCGAGATTAGGAAAAACTTCTTCACACAGAGAGTGATGAATCTGTGGAATTCTCTGCCGCAGGAAACAGTTGAGGCCAGTTCATTGGCTATATTCAAGAGGGAGTTAGATATGGCCCTTGTGGCTAAAGGGATCAGCGGGTATGGAGGGAAGGCTGGTACAGAGTTCTGAGTTGGTATTCAGCAATGATCAAACTGAATGGCGGTGCAGGCTCGAAGGGCCGAATGGCCTACTCCTGCACCTATTTTCTATATTTTCTATGTTTTCTATGTATCGCTGCTCCGGTGATCTGGGGAATAAAGGCAGGGGTGAGGGCCGCCCAACAATTAAATACAGGCCCAGATGGGTTTCCTCCCAACCGGCTGTTTATCCCCGGTGCGGTGCGTTCCAAAGTGTTAGAATGGGGTCACTCCTTCCATATCTGGCTTGACGTGCGGGAATTTAACGGACTCAGGAGTTTATCAAGAGGTAATTTTGGTGGCCATCTATGTACCAGGATGTCCACGACTTTGTACCTGCCTGTCCCATCTGCGCTCGGAACTAATTATCACGCCAGCGTCCAGCAGGTCTGTTATGTCCATTGCCTGTGCCCCACCGCCTCTGGTCCCACCTCTCTGTAGATTTCATCACTGGTCTGCCCCCGTCTAATGGAAACACCGCCATTTAGGTCGTTGTGGATCGATTTTCCAAGGCTGCCCACTTCATTGCCCTCCCCAAGCTCCCATCTGCTCGTGAGACTGCCACACTCCTGGTTCAACACGTGTTCAGGATCCATGGCTTCCCTCAAGACATAGTGTCTGATCGTGGACCACGGTTCACTTCCCGCTTTTGGAGGCTTTCTGGTCTCTTTCAGCAGCCACGGCCAGCCTCTCGTCTGGCCTCCACCCTCAATCTAATGGCCAGACTGAGAGAGTGAACCAGGAGTTGGAGACAGCCCTGCACTGTCTTGCCTCTTCCAACTCCACGTCCTGGAGCTTCCAATTGGTTTGAGCGGAGATCACCCACAATAACCTCCAGTCATCCTCCATCGGTATGTTTTCCTTTGAATGCCATGAGGGATTCCAGACCCCGCTCTTCCCTGATCAGAAGATCAACTAAGGAGCTCCTGCTGCTGAACAGCTGATTCACTGAAGATCCACCCAGTATTCCATGTTTCCCAGCTCAAGCGGGTAACTACCTCCCCCCGACCCCAGTCACTCCACCTCCTTCCCGCCTGGTAGATGGTTCCCTTGTCTAAACTGTGTGGCACCTCCTAGCATCTCGCCGGGTACGTGGTAAGGTCCAGTAACTTGTGGACTGGGAAGGGTTTTTTCCTGGTGAAAAATACAGTTTGAGTTTTTTCTACTGAAAATCTACATCCTCAAACATAACCCCACTCCACCACTTCATCAATTGTTCCTTGTTGTTTTCTGATTATATGTTCCATGTTCCTGCCTCTTTTCCACAAGGCCCCATTATCTGCAAACAGTGACCTACCTATATCTATATCCACTGGTATCTTTTCATCATTGATCATAATGATGAAAAGTAACAAGCTAATCACACTACCTTGAGGTGTGCCATTTCCCACTATGCACTGTTTTGATAATTCTGATCCAATCCAAACTAGAATTTTTCCACCAAACAAAAAATCTTTCATCCAATTAAAAACTCTCCCACCAACATCCATCTTGTGCAATTTAATTAACAATCCTACCTTCCACATCATATCATAGGCTTTTTCAATGTCAAAAAAACAGTAACTACAGACTCTTATTTTGCCTGGGCCTTTCTTATTTCAGTTTCTAACCTTATCACTGAGTCCATGGAATTCCTTCCCTTCCTAAAACCACTCTTATAACTTGCCAGCATTGCCCTCTTCTCAAGCTCATACTATAACTTTTCTGTTATCATTCTTTCCATTATCTTACATATATTTGGTGTTAATGCTATTGGTCTGTAGCTAGTGGGTTTTGACGGATCCTTGCCTAGTTTCCTTATTGGAATTACTACCACTTCTTTCCATGCACTTGGTAATCTTTCCTCCTCCCACACTCTGTTATAAAAATGCAGCAACTTCAAGAGCAACTTCTCCTAGACTTTTTCATATAACATAGCATATCAGATCTTTCCCTGGGGAGGTTGTTCTCGATCTCTTTATTGCTCTCACCATTTCTGCCAACGTAAATGGATCATCAATTACATCATCTGTTCCTTCCCTCCTGTTTAACACACCTGGGTGTTGACTCATTGTTCTTTCCCTTCTCTTTCTTCCTCCTTCAGACAAATTTTCTGAACTGTGTATCTGTAGAAACAACTTGGCCATGATTTCCGCCTTATCCCTACTGGAGACTGCTGTTTCCTCCTCAGATATCATTACTGGATATTCCCATTCCCTTCTATCTCCGCCCCCCTATCCTCTTAATCATTCTCCATACCTCTCCCACAGGTGTTGTTCTTCCTATTTTGTTTCAAAAACTCCTCCAGCTTGCCCTTTGAGCTTGACATATAGTTCTCACCACTGCCTGTGCCTTCTTACATTGAATCAAATCCTGCATTTTATGGGTTCTTTTAACTAGCTTGAAAGCTGTATTTCTGTTTTTTACAGCCTGACAACATTCCCCTGCACACCATGGTACCAGTTTTCTATTCATCCTATATTTACTCCTGGGTATAGCTCCTTCTGCTGCCATAATAATTGCGGGAGTCACCTGACTGCTTAAGTCATCTATATTTCCAAAAATGTCAATCTTTGTCAATGCTTCTTCACTCAACTTCTGGGACTTACCCCAATCTGCTTTTCCAAACACCCACTTTGGGATTCCACCACCTGGTCTTACTTCAACTCTTTCACCCACTGAACATAAAACAGGGTAGTGTTCATTTCCTACTGCTGAAGCAGTCCAAACTCCCTAGTTACTAACACCAGCCAAGGTATTACAAACTAATATAATATCTAATACTGACTCAGTTCCTGTTGTTATATTTATCCTTGTTCCTCTACTATCATTCATACACACCAAATCCCTTTCCTCCATCAAATCTTCAATTACCTTTCCATTTAAATCTGTAATCGTATCCCCCATATTGTGCTTGAACATTGAAATCTGCACACCACACTGCTTTATGTCTGTGTTGTCCTTGTATCCTTAATAGGTTGTCCAAATCCAACCTTTTACATGGATTGTAGTAGTTAATTATAACCACTGCCTCCCCTCTCTCCCACACTTCCACTACTATGTATTCCTTATCATCTCTTTTTCCAGTACCCTATATGGTATACCTTGCTTGATTAACATAGCACAACCCCCTTCTTCCCCTAGATTTCTATCTTTCCTTATCATTGTATACCCATAATACCACAAAGTCTAAAGTTGGTTTCACCTAAGTTTCCTGAATACACACTATGTCTGGTTTTACAACCATTTCTTTAAAAAGTGTTTGAATTTCTGGCTATTGGCCAGTAAGCTCCTTCCATTCCATTGCAAAATTAGTATTAACAACCCATGACACTTCCTGGCTTGACTGATTAGTGAGGTTCTCCCTCACTTCTTCCCAAGTTGGTTCTACTGACCCCAAATGGCTCACTGCTGTGTTGACAACCATCTGAATTTTGTCCTTTCTTGACTTTACCTCAGCTGTATTATTAATCACTCCAGCAATGAATGTTACCACATCCTTTTTGTCTACATAAACCCTGTCATTTGTTCTTTGTTGCACCTCTTGCATCCCTATTGCTCCCTGTGATGGAAGGGCAATATCCAGATTTCAGGATAAGTCCAGTGGTGTTCCACAGGGATCAGTGCTTGCGTCTCTGTTGTTTACAATGTACAGTAAAATGACTTGGATGAAAATACAAAGTGGCTGATTAGTAGGCTTGCAGATGGTAAAAGGAATACAAAAAGTGTTTGCAGTGCACTAGATGTGATCTCAGCAGAGCTTCTTTGAACAGAAAGACAGAATGCTGAATTGAGATAAGCTACTTGGTCCTGAAACATCAACTACCTGGATTGGATGGACTACATCCCAGGGTTCTGAAAAGGTCGATGTTAAGATTGTGTTGGAATTTGTAGTCATCTTTGAAGATTAATTAGATTCTGCAATGGCTTTGGTGGACTGAAAATTACAAATGCCAGTCCACCCCCGAAGAAGAGAGTGGCGAAAAGAAAGGAAGTTATATTATATTTTAGTGGTTGGCAAGATATTAAAGTCCATTCTTAAGGATGAGCTTTTCAGTACTTGGAGACACTTGGTCTAGTGTATGTGACCCCTGCCATAACAGTAGTACAATTTGTTTGGCCAGGCTGGTTTCTCACTCTTTTAGAAGTTTAACTGGTCATTGTAAATTGTCCCATGATAACGTAAGGTATAAATCAGGGGTTGCTGGGCTACGTGGGTCAAAGAGCTGGAGGGGCCTTTTCCACTCTGTATCTCTAAATAAATACAAATAAATAAACTAAGTAGACAGGTTTGTGTGGGTGTGCACGTGTGTGATGAACCCTTCGGACCAGCGAGGGTCGTCGGGTAGCGGCAGGTCTCGACGCATGTGAATGTCCTTTATTTGAGTTTATTGGAGCTATTTTAGTGACTAATGTTATCAATGAGCTGATTGTCATTTTCAGGATGGTTGTCATGTGAAATTGGTTACCTGTGCTTCTTGTTCTTTGGCAATCAGTTTTTGATTTTGACCGCATAGGTTTCTTACATTTTATGTTCCATTTAAGATTATTCTGGACCAACGCTCATCGATCAGTCCTGGATTTTCATTCTGTGAGCTCTATTCCTGAGTAAGTGAGCTCTTACTATTCTTTATATTATTCTCCAAATAAATCTTCATCATTAATTTCTTCTATCTGCTGAGTCCTGAGTTTACACAGTACCCTCTTCCACTCGTCTGAATTTTATGACAGCAGGACACAATGGGGATTGATGGCATGAACAGCATCTCCATGAAATACATGCATCATTGCAGAAGGTCTCTGGTTTCACACACTCACTTGTGTGTCCTGCAATGTGTTCCCAGAAATACCATGAAGAGTCAATTAATCTGCTGCCCTGGAGCGATACAAGGGGCACGCTGAAACTTGCCATGAGTTCTTAAATCAGTGCTCCCTAGCCTTTCAGTTAGAATTTTTGAGGTTCTCTTTGGATACGTGTAAAGAGGCCTATATAATTTCCTTCCACTTGGGCAGAGCCCTTTCATGGGCAATGGCTTTATATGAGAAGGATGCTGCTGTATATTCTGATATAACGCTATTTCTAAGAATGATGAGGAGAATATTCTGTCATCCTGCTGGGGCCCCAGAGGGAGCCAGCAGACTCCTACAGCTACATCAGGGAGTGTGGTCCATGGCTGACCACTCCATTAATTTCTGTACCTTCATGGCAGAGAGCAGGTGGGACAATGTTTATACAGGGATTAAGTTACCATTTTAAAGATGCTTTTGCCTCCAGGGACCAGGCAGAGTATTTGAAAGAAATTGATGGACATGACCATAAGAATTTCCTATCATCTATCTGAAAGAAGGCTGGAGAGATGTGGTGAGTTCTCTCGGATCGTTGGTTCTCAGAAATACTCAATGCCTACTCCGGTTCCTCAACCCGATAGCCAAAGCAGTTCCTTGCAGTCATCTCTCAAAAATCCCATGTAACCTGGAAGAACCCGGGTCTCCACAGCAGAGGGAGGGACATATATGGCAGAGGTGTTGCTGGTACTGTGGTAAAGCTGGCCACTTCCAAGTCACCTGCCCAAGGTTGTTGGGAAAACTCCAAGGACTGTCAAGTGAGTGGGAAAGTTTTAAAGATAGTCTCAAGACTCTCTTCCATTTTGTCAAGTTCTGGATGGTTTTACCATACCTATTATCTTGGGGGAGACATCAACATTCTGTTAGAGCTGTGACGACAAACCAAGTTATCAGAAGATTGATGCTGATAAGAGAGATAAGAGAGACAATGGAGAAACATTCAAAATGCTAACACGAGAGAAGAGAGAGATTAACGAGAAAGAAACACATTTCAGAATAATGACAGACCGGTTGCTTTGAATCTGAACTGTTTGAAGTTTGATGGACAGGTGATACCCCAGCAGGGGGATAAAAAGAACAGGTTCGGTAAGGCATGACACACACCACGAGATCACGAGATGACGAAACCTTGGAACAGCGGTGAGCCCCCACAAGTTGGTGGGAGTTGGAGGTCTGATTCGAGGGAACCGACCATAGACTGACAGGGTGAAAAGGGACGATCGGCAGGAACCTGGTGTGTGTGTCGGCCCTTGCCTGGGTGCCGGGTTCAGCGCGGAAGAGCGGTCGTATCCGGAACGGAGGGGTCACAGTCGGTGACCACAGAAGACATAAAAGGGTTCACCGGAAAGCTAACTGCGAAGAACATCAAAGGTCTGTTTGAATCAAAATTTGCATTCTCTCTCTCTCTCCAACAGCACAATAGCGATTACTGCAGACTGTACTAAGCTGAACTGAACTCTGCGTCACTTGAGACTGATCATTTTACCTCTAGACTGCAATCGAGCTTGGTTGATTCCTATTACCCTAGTTCTGTGTACATGTGTGTTTTATTATTGCTAACCTGTTGCATTTATATCCTTACGATTAGAGTACTGTGTTACTTATTTCTTCAATAAAAACTTTATTAGCTTCTGTTAAACCAGACTCCAACTAAGTGCTCCATTTCTGCTGGTTTGGCAACCCAGTTACGGGGTACGTAACAGAGCCTTGGAAAAATCTGGCTCATCAGGGAATTTTTTGGACATCAGGATGGCTGAGAGAATTCAAATTCCTAAGGTTCACCTCTACAATTTTATCTGTGCTACGGCCCTGAATGGTAGACTTTTGGAATATGGACATATCCTTCATCTTTCTGTCCTCTCAAGTTGACTATTGGAAGTCATGAGGATCCAGTTCATTTCCATCTTATTCATTCACCAGACAGTCCCCGAATAAGACCATAAGATGTAGAAGCAGAATAAGGCCTTGGCCCATCAATTCTGCTCCACCATTTCATCATGATGAATCCATTTCCTTTCTCAGCTCCAATCTCCTGTCAGTTCTTTGTATCTTTTCATGCTTCAACTGATCAAGAATCTAATCAACCTCTGCCTTAAATATACCCACTGATTTAGCCTCCACATTCACCTGTGGCAATAAATTCCACAGATGCACCACTCTCTGGCTGAAGAAATTCCTCCTCATCTCCATTCTAAAAGGGTGCCTCTATTTTGAGGTTGTGTCCTCTGGTCTTGTACTTCCCCCACCATAGGGAACATCCACTCCACATCCACTCTATCAAGGCCTTTCAACTTTCAATAGCTTTCAATGAAGTCACCCCTTATTCTTCTGAATTTCCAGTGAGTCGAGGCCGAGAGCCTAAAATGCTCCTCATATGATAAGCTTTTCAATCCTGGAATCTTTCATGTGAACCTCCTTTGAACCTTCTCCAATGCCAGCACATCCTTTCTCAGATAAGGGGCCCAAAACTGCTCACAAAACTCACCTGGGCTTTGTAAAGCCTCAGCAGTGCATTTGCCCTCTTCATCTCTGACTCAATTTGCAAATTGACCTTTAGGGAATCCGGTAGAAAGACTCCCAAATCCTTATGCACCTCAGCTTTTTTAAATTTCTCTGCATTTAGAAAATAGTCTGCCTTTTTATTTCTTCAGCCAACGTGCATGACCAGACACTTCCTGACACTGTACTCCATCTGCCACTTTGCCCATTCCCCTAATTAGTCTAAGTCCATCTGTAGGCTCTCTATTTGTTCAAAACTACCTGCCCTCCACCTACCTTCATATTGTGCACAAATCTGGTCACAAGACCATCAATTCCAGCATCCAAGTCATTGGCATACAACGTAAAAAGAAGCGGTCCCAACACAAACCCGTGTGGAACAGCATGAGTTACAAGCAGCCAACCAGAAAAGGCTCCCTTTATTCCCCATCTTTGCTTCCTGCCAATCTGCCAATGCTCCATCCATGCTAGTATCTTTCCTGGCATACTATAGCTCTTAACTTGTTAAGCAGTCTCATCTGTGGCACCTTGTCAAAGGCCTTCTGTCATGGTCCGGTCCATGGACTCAGGACTCCGGGTCTTCCAGCCGTCCCTTGTTTGACTAAATCGAAGGCACCTGATTCCCATCTTTGGGCTTGCAATATATGTAGCCTTGGGATTGAGTGTGGATGGCTGGTTTGGCTTGTCAGTCCCCCTTGGAGCAATCTGCCAATGGAAGGCTAGTGAATCCATTTGTGATCTCTAGGCCTGGTTGGAGGACCACTGCTTCATGGAGCCTTGTTGCCACTCATTGGAGTAGTCTTTGCGGTATGGATTTGGCTGTTTCCCGTGCCAGATGAGTGGCTGCCAGACACTCCAAGCTAGATAGGGAGCTGGCTCTTTCCGTAGCCAGCTGAGGTTGCTGGCTGAACTGAGACTCGGAGCTTCCCCGGAGCAGAGATGGAACTGTCTGTCGTTCTTTGGTGTTTGTCTCTTCTTGTCCTTGCCTCTATGGGGTAAGCCAGGCTCTTTTGCCATTGCCCTGCAGGAGGATCTGTCTTGTCTTGTCCTCGCCTCTGTGGGGTAAGCCAGGCTATTTTGCCGTTGCCCTACAGGGGATCTGTCTTGTCTTGTCCTTGCCTCTGTGGGGTAAGCCAGGCTGTTTTGCTGTTGCCCTGTGGGGGGATCTGTCTTGTCTTGTCCTTGCCTCTGTTGGGTAAGTCTGGCCATTCTGCTGTTACCTGACAGAGAAAGCTGTCCCACCTTGGTGTGGAGATGAATTTGAGTCCCGGCTTGTCGTAGGATAAGTCCCGGCTCTATGTCTATGTTCTGTCCTGTCTCATATGTGTGTTGTCTAAAAGATGAGTCCTGGCTTGTCGAAGGATAAGTCCCGGCTCTATGTTGATGTTCAGTTACCAGTCTGCCTCTCAGCTCCAGACCCTGAATTATCAGCCTCCGCATTTCAAGATGAAGACCCCAAGCTTCAAGGATACCAAGCCTCGAGGATCCCAAGCCAAGCTCCAAGAACCCAAGCCTCGAGGATCCCAAGCCAAGCCCAAGACCCAAGACCCCAGCCTCAAGCCAAGCTCGAGACCCAAGACCCCAGCCTCAAGCCAAGCTCGAGACCCAAGACCCCAGCCTCAAGCCGAGACCCAAGACCCCAGCCTCAAGCCAAGCTCGAGACCCAAGACCCCAGCCTCAAGCCAAGCTCGAGACCCAAGACCCTAGCCTCAAGCCAAGCTCGAGACCCAAGACCCCAGCCTCAAGCCGAGACCCAAGACCCCAGCCTCAAGCCAAGCTCGAGACCCAAGACCCCAGCCTCAAGCCAAGCTCGAGACCCGACCCTAGCCTCAAGCCAAGCTCGAGACCCAAGACCCCAGCCTCAAGCCAAGCTCGAGACCCAAGACCCCAGCCTCAAGCCAAGCTCAAGACCCAAGACCCCAAGCCTCAAGAATCCCAAGACCTGGGACCCCAAGCCTTGAGGATCCCAAGCCAAGCTCAAGACCTGAGACCCCAAGCCTCGAGGATCCCAAGCCAAGCTCAAGACCCAAGACCCCAGCCTCAAGTCATGTCATGTCCTTGCCTGGTTCTGGGGTCCGAGCCTGAAGCAAGACCCAGGTACTGGGTCCTTGTCCAATCTCGGGCTTGGAGTCTGAGCCTTGTCTTGTCTCCAAGCTCAGGCCTCTAGACACCAGCCACGTCCTGTCCTGAAGCCATGTCATGTCCTTGCCTGGTTCTGGGGTCTGAGCCTGAGGCAAGACCCAGGTTCTGGGCCCTTGTCCAATCTCGGGCTCGGAGTCCAAGCCTTGTCTCCTAGTGCATGGTTCCTAGTCCTGGTCCCGCTTTCCCTAGCCCAACTCTGCATTCTTTTCCCTGCTCCTTGTCAGAATCCTGTCACATCCCTACTCTAGTCACGTCCTATTCCTTGTGCTTCAGTGTCTGTGTCTTGCATTTGGGTCTGTTTCCAGCACTCCATTGTGACACCACCTGAAAATCCAAGTGCACAACATCTTATTTTCTTTTGTCTTATCTGCTTGTTCTTTCTTCAAAGAATTCCAACAGTATTGTCAGGCAAGGTTTTCCCTTAAGGAAGCCATGCTGATTAAGGCATATTTTTCACATGCCTCCAATATCCCAAAACCATTTATTTAACAATCGACTCCAATATCCTCCTAATCACTGAGGTCAGACTAACCAGCCAATTTTTTTTTTTCTTTTGCTTCTCTCCCTTCTTGAAGAGTGGAATGACATTTGCAATTTTCCATTCCTCTGGTATCATACCAGAATCAATTGATTCTTGAAATATCATTACTGATTCCTCTACAATCTCTTCAGCTACCTCTTTCAGAACCCTGGAGTGTATACTATCTGGTCCAGGTGGCTTATCTACCTTCAGACCTTTCAGTTTCCCAAGAAACTTCTCCCTAGATATGGCAACTTTACACACTTCTGCTGCATGACTCACATGAAGTTCCTGCATACTGCTGGTGTCTTCCACAGTGAAGACTGGTGCAAAATACTTATTCAGTTCATCTGCCATTTCCTTGTCCCTCATAACTACCTCTCCAGCATCATTTTTCAGCAGTCCAATACCTTCTCTTGCCTTTCTCTTCCACTTTCTGTATCAAAAGAAACTTTGGATATACTCTTTAACATTATAGGCTAGCTTGCTTTTGTATTCCATTTTTCTTTCTTTCTGACTGTTTAGTTGCCTTCTGTTGGTCTTAAAAAGCTTTGCAATCCTCTACCTTCCCACTGATGTTTGCTCTACTATATGCCCTCAGTTTGGCTGTTTCGTTGGCTTTGACTTCTTTTGTCAGCCACGGTTGTGTCATCCTGCCTTCCGAATACTTGTTCCTCTTTGGGATGTATTTTTCCTGCACCTTCCAAATTCCTCCCAGAAAGTCCAGCCATTGCTGCTCTGCCAGTGTTCTTCTCATATCAGTATTGGCCAGCTCCTCTCTCATGCCTCTGTAATTCCCTTCACTCCACTGCAATAGTGGTAGATAAATAAATAAGTGGATAGATAAGTAAGTAGGTAACTAAATGAACAAATAAATAGATTGATAGACAGGTTATGGGTAACACTGCTGTTGGCCCACCTCCGTATCACAAAGGCGACGGTGCATTTCTCAGGAGACAGAGCTCCAGGAAACAAACCCACACAACCAGATTTCTTTACTTTCAGCAACGAGGGAAGTGATGTCAGTACTGGCCACTCCAGTGGGGAATTCACATTTGAGTATCATCATCCTTCCACTAAACTCTTAATGCTCCCACTCTACCACATCTGTACTGACCACATTACAATTCACACAAGTAGTAGTGGAAATATGGGTTCCGTAAAGTTAATAAATTGCTTATCTTAGACAGAAAATCTGCCAATTCAGTCTTGCTTTAGATTCTAGTGAACCAGGACAGGAAAGATTATACAAGTGAGGATCAAGCTCGATTTGAAATTAACAAACTCATGAATTGTGAGCATATTTCAATAACTACATATTTAATGAAGGAAGGTTTTACATATCCTGTGTAAGACCATGCTAAATATGGATCATCATACAGTTATCCCATTTTCAGTTGTGTTTGTTACACATCAAGCAAATTTTTACATCCTCAATGACCAGAATGGGTGAAACTTCTATACTGTGAAATAGTTCACCCATTGTACAGTGCTTCTTGGATGTTGATGAAACTTTAGATCAAAATCTCTCAAAGTAAAAATCCTCTCTTTGTGGTTGGGAGCAGGAAGGGTGGCTACCCTTCACATGGTGACCTTGTTTGGTTCCCACATTTCACCTGTGGACATGGCCATGCTGTCATTTTCAGACCCGAGATCCAGGAATGAAAACCTGGTCACATCTCTGTCATTTCTCGGACATGCCCAAGTTTAACGAATAAGGGTATGCAGAAAGCAACTTCAGATAACAATTCTATATGGGTTGTCACTGAGGAATAACTGCATATCCACAATTTACAATTGTGTTTTTGTAGTTCAATTTTTCTTTTTCACTGAGGGCATATGTGCATCTAACCCTGTGACGACTCTTCCCATGAGAATCCGAACAGTGAGTGTGGGCAGACAAGGGCAAGTGAATCCATCTCACCCAGTGTTGTCCTCTTCAAACAGCCAGCAATCAGGGTCACTGATAGTGAGCAGGAGTGTGGACATCATGGCTGAGGTTTAACTTGTAATGCTGAGCTGGGACATTGGTTATAGTAACTGAATTCTCCTTGGAAGAACAATTGATCAATTCTGGAATAGGCAGCATGACATGGACCTTGTTGTTCTCTACATCTCAAGAAATGATTATGTGAAGACACATTCTATTATATTAAATCTATCTACATATTTACACTGGGATCAATGACATACAGCTCCCTTGGATCCGTTACCTCATTTATTGCATTGAGATCTGGTCATCCCATTATGGGAACAATGCTTTAGAGAGGGTGCAGAATAGGTTTATGAGGATGCTCTCCAAAGTTGAAGGCAGGTGCTGTAGGGAGGGTTTGGATAAATCTGGTGTTTTATTCCCATTATAAAAGTATCTGACAGTAGATGGCATGCATTTATGGTAAGAGGGGTAAGTTCAAAGGAGATTTGCAGGGTACATATTTACACAAAGAGTGGTGAGTGCCCAGAATGCACTGTCAGAGTTGGTAGTGGATGTTAAGATGATAAAAGGCATTTCTGACGCTCTTAAGTAGGCACCTGAATGTTCAGAGAAGGAAGACAGATGAATATTGCATAGCAGAAAGGAATTGTTTATTCAAGCATTAATTAACCTTGTGGCTCAAAAGGCCAGTTCCTGTTCTGTACTATTCCCTGTTCCTTTCTGATCATCACAGGAAGGTAAATGCAACTTCGGCATTAGTTTTGAGGGGAGTATAATATAAAAACAAGGATGTAATGTTGAGGCTCTACAAGGTATTAGTCAGACTGCACAAGGAGTATTGTGAGTAGTTTTTGGTTCCCTTATCTGGAAAAGGATGTACTGGCTTCATAGAGGAGGTTCACAAGGGTAATCGCTGGAATGAAAAGGTTAACGTTTGATGTGTGTTTGATACCTCTGGACCTGTACTCACGGGAGTTCAGAAGAATGAGGAGGGGATCTAATTGAATCCTATTGAATATTGAAAAGCCAAGTGGAGTGGATGTGGAGAGGATGTTTCCAATATTTGGAGAATACAGGATGAGGGAGCACAGCCTCAGAATACGAGGATGTCCCTTTTGAAAAGAGATGGAAAGGAAGTTCATTAGCCAGAGGGTGATGAATGTGTTGAGGTTTTTGCCACAGGCAGCTGTGGAGGCCATCTCAATGGTTTTATTTAAAGCAGAGATTGATAAGTTCTTGATCAGTAATAGTGACAAAGCATATGGACAGAAAGCCAGAGAATGGGGTTCAGAAGGATAATGAATCAACCATGAATCAATGAGGTTGAAAAGGATAATAAATTAAACATGACAAAGCAGACTCGATGGGTCAAATGGCCTAATTCTTCTCCTATGTTTTATGGTCTTATGTAGGTCTTGCAGTGGAAGGAAGATTCCTGATGAAGCAGCAAACATGCTTGGGTTGAATGTAGTCCATGAGCAACTGCTGCAGTGATATCATGGGACTGGGACGCTTGAAGTACAACAACCACAAAATTTTACACAGGTGAGATATAATTCCAGTCACTGGTGTGCTTTACTCATGATACCCCATTGATTTCCGTGTTACCAGAAGTTGATGGCATGATTGAGGATAACAGAACAGGTATCAATGGGGTTGCTCTGTTGGGAACTTGCATTAACCCAACGGACTGAATGGCCTCATTATGCATTTTAATAAATTGCACCATAAGACCACAACACATAGGAGCAGAAACAGGTCATTCAGCTCATCTACTCCGCCATTGCATTATGGCTGATTTATTAGCAGCAGTAGTTCAATGCAATACATAAACTAGAAGAGAAAACTAAATAAATAAAATAATAATAATAATAATAAATTAGCAAGTAAATCAATTACAGTATATATCTAACCCTCAGGCTTGGCCAGCATGTGTCTGTCTTGGGGGAAATAACTTCTGGCTCTGTCAAACTGAGAAATCTCGTTTGTGTGGATGCTACGTGATGTGTTGTCCGGTTACAAATCCGCACTGCAAAATATGAAACAGTACACAATATGTGATTAAGCAATTGACCTTTGTCATGCTTAATTTGACTCTATGGTTAGTAAAGAAACAAAAAAAACAAAATGGGTCCATTCTCATGAAACAGTCCATTGTGCATTATTGGAGGTCACTATTTGTTCATTTGTTCCCATTGACCTCCAAGCATAGCCTGCCTTTGCACCCACGCTCATCATTCCACTCTGACCAGCAGTCTTCTGACTGTCGCCATGCAGACCCCTATCTCTCCATCGATCCCCGATGAAAAGACCGCGAGAAACCCGGCTCGCAGACACACAAGAAAGAACAACATTTCTCCCATTGGATTCCAAAGCCCCATTATCTCTTGTCATAACCCAAATATTGCTGTTACAGAGAAACCATTACCTCAGCAGTGGAACATTGCATAGAAGCCATGACATTAGCCTTGACAGTGAAACCTTACAGCGCGTTACAAACGTATATTGAATAGATTAAAAAACGTGCAAAAACAGAAATATTAAAAAAGTAAGGTAGTATCCAAGGGTTCAATGTCCATTTAGAAATCGGATGGCAGAGGGAAAAAAGCTGTTCCTGAATCGTTGACTGTGTGCCTTCATGCTTCTTAGGTTAGTAGGTTAACTGGTCATTGTAAATTGTCTCATGATTAGGTTAGTGTTAAATCAGGGGTTGCTGGGCTACGTGGGTTGAAGAGCTGGAAGGCCCTTTTCCACACTGTAGCTCTAAATTAATGCAAATCAGTAAACTAGGTAGACAGGTTTGTGTGTGTGTGCATGTGCGTGATGAACCCTTCGGACCAGCAAGGGGCGTCGGGTAGCAGCAGGTCTTGATGCATCTGAATGTCATTTATTTGAGGTTATTGGATTTATTTTAATGACTACTTTTATCATTAAGCAGACACTTTTTTTATGGGATGCCTGTCATGTGAATACGGTTTCCTGTGCTTCTTATTCTTGGTCCTTTTTTTGATTTTGATTTTGACCCTCAAGGGTTGCTTGCGTATTATATTCCATTTAAGTTTATTCTGGACCAGCACTCATCGCTGAGTCCTGAATTTTCATTCTGTGAGCTCTAGTCCTGAGTAAGTGAGCAGTTGGTTTGATTACTCTTTACATTATTCTCCAAATAAATCTTCATCATTAATTTCCTCTGTCTGCAGAGTCCTGAATTTACTCTGTACCCGGATCCGCTCGTCTGAATATTATGACAGCAGGACTCAGCCAGTCATGGACACAGTGGAGTTTGATGTCATGAACAGCATCTCCAATAAATACTTGCATCATTGCAGAAGGACTCTGGTTTGAATCACTCGCCTGTGTGTCCTGCTAAATGTTCCCAGAACTACCATGGAGAGTCAATTAATCTGCTGCCCTGGAGCGATACAATAGGGACACTGAATCTTGCCGCGAGTTCTAAAATCAATTCTCCCTAGTCGTTGAGTTAGAACTTGCAGGGTTCCCTTCGGACAGGTATAAGGAGGCCTATATAATTTCCCTCCTCTCGGGCAGAGCCCTTTCATGGGCAACAGCTTTAGAGGAGAAGGATGCTGCTGTGTATTCTGAGATAAATCTAATTGTAAGAATGATGAGGAGAATATTCTGTCATCCTGCTGGGGCCTCAGAGGGAGCCAGCAGACGTCTACAGCTACATCAGGGAGCGTGATACATGGCCGACTATTGCATTGATTTTTGTACCCACATGGCAGAACGCATGTGGAATAATGTTTAGACAGGGATTAAATGACCAGTTTAGAGGCGTTTTTGCGTCCAAGGATCAGGCAGTGCAATTGGAGGAATTTAAGACGTGACCATAAGAATTGACAATCATATTCCTGAAAGAAGGCCGGAGAGATGTGGCAAGTTCACCCAGAAGGCTGTTTCTCAGAAATGCCCAATGCCTACTCCGGTTCCTCAATCTAGTAGCCAAAGCAGACCCCACAGACTTTTCTGGAAAATCCCATGTAACCTGGAACAAGCCGGGTCTCCCCAGCAGAGTGAGAGGGACATATGAGGCAGAAGCATTGCTAGTACTGTGGTACAACTGGCCACTTCCGAGTCACCTGCCCCAGGTTGTTGGGAAAACTCCAAGAACTGTCCAGTGAGTGGAAAACTCTTAAGGTTAGTCTCAAGACTCTCTCCCGTTTTGTCAAGTTCTGGAGTGGATATACTACTCCTAATATCTTGGGGGAGACATCAACATTCTGTGAGAGCCTTAGAAGAATCTGGATCATCAGAAAATTTTTTGGACATCAGACTGGCTGAGAGATTCCAAATTCATAAGGTAAGACTCTGTCATCTTATCTGTGCTACGGCCTTGGATGGTAGACTGTTGGAATATGGACATATCCTTCATCTTTCTGTCCTCTCAAGTTGACGAACGGAAGTCCTAAGGATCCAATTCATTTCTACCTTATTCATTCTCCAGCCATTCCCCTAATAAGACCATAAGATACAGAATTAGAAATAAGGCCATTTGGCTCAACTATTCTGCTCCACCATTTCATCATGATGGATCCATTTCCCTTCTCAGCTCCAATCCCGTCTTCTCTTTGTATCCTTTCATGCCGTGACTGATCAAGAATCTAATCAACCTCTCCCTTAAATATTAGATTAGATTAGATTATGAGGACACACAGTCCTCTTTTATTGTCATTTAGTAATGCATGCATCAAGAAATGATACAATGCCTTTCCAGAATGATATCACGGAAACACATGACAAACCGACTTAAAACCTAACAAAAACCACATCATTATAACATATAGTTACAACAGTGCAAAGCAATACCGTAACTTGATAAGAACAGACCATGGCACAGTAAAAGTCTCAAAGTCTCTCGGAAGTCCCATCATCTCACGCAGACGGTAAACCTCCGGCGCCACCAACTTGCCGATGCAGCATACTGGAAGCATCCGACCACAGTCCGACTCCGAGTCCATCCGAAAACTCCGAGCCTCTGACCAGATCTCTGACACCGAGCGCCGAGCACCATCTCTGCTGAGTGCTTCAACCCAGGCCCCATCAACAGACAATGAGGCAAAGCCGAGGATTTGGGGCCTTCATCTCCAGAGATTCTCGATCATACAGCAGCAGTGGCAGTGAAGCAGGCATTTCAGAAGTTACTCCAGATGTTCCTCCCTGCTTCTCACGGCTGTCTCCATCAAATCCAGTTTGTGCACAGTCCCCTAGTTATACATACGATATTCATGCGGAACGGAAGCGCGCGCTGTTGCGCCACCACCTTCTCCTCCCTCCACGGACTTGGCATCCACACTCACCTGTGGCAATGAATTCCACAGATTCATCACTCACTGGCTGAAGAAATTCCTCCTCATCTCCATTCTAAAAGGGTGCCTGTATTTTGAGGCTATGTCCTCTGGTCTTGTACTCCTCCACCATAGGGAACATCCTCTCCACATCCACTTTGTTGAGGTCTTTCAACATTCAATAGCTTTCAATGAAGTCACCCCTCATTCTTCTGAATTCCAGTGAGTAGAGGCCTAGAGCATAAAATGCTCCTCATATGATAAGCTTTTCAATCCTGGAATCGTTTTTGTGAACCTCCTTTGTACCCTCTCCAATGTCAGCATATCCGTTCTCAGATAAGGGGCCCAAAACTGCTCATAATACTCCCCTGTGCTTTATAAAGCCTGAGCATAGCATCCTTGTTTTTGTATTGTAACCCTCTCAAAATGAATGCTAACATCACATTTGCCTTCTTCACTGCCAACTGACCTTGTAAATTAACCATCAGGGAATCTTGCAGAAAGACTCCTAAGTCGTTTTGCACCTCAGATTTTTAAAATTCCTCTCCATTTAGAAAATAGACTACCTTTTTATTTCTTCTACCAAACTGCATGATCAGACACTTCCTGACACTGTAATCCATCTGCCACTTTGCCCATTCTCCTAATTTATCTAAGTCCTTCTGTATGCTTTCTACTTGCTCAGAATGATGTGCCCTGCACCTATCTTCATATTGTCCACAAACCTGGCCACAAAACCATCAATTCCAGCATCCAAGTCATTGGCATATAACGTAAAAATAAGCCGTCCTAACAGAGACCTCTGTGGAACAGCACGAGTCACAAGCAGCCAACCAGAAAAGGCTCCCTTTCAGTTTTGCCTCCTGTTAATCAGCCAATGCTCCATCCATGTTAATATCTTTCCTGTCATACCATAGCTCTTAAATTGTTAAGTAGCCTCATGTGCGGCACCTTGTCAAAGGTCTTCTGAAAATCCAAGTGCACAACATCTGATTCTCCTTTGTCTGATCTGTGTATTCTTTCTTCAAAGAATCCCAACAGTACTGTCAGGCCAGGTTTTCCCTTATGGAAACCATGCTGATTAAAGCATACTTCATCACATGCCTCCAAGTAACCCAAAACCACTTCCTTAACAATCGACTCCTACATCATCCCAATCAATGTCAGACTAACCAGTCAATAATTTCTTTTTGCCTCTCTCCCTTCTTGAAGAGTGGAATGACATTTGCAATTTTCCATTCCTCTAGTACCATACCAGAATGAATTGATTCTAGAAAGATTACTACTAACATCTCTACAACATCTTCAGCTACCTCTTTCAGAACCCTGGGGCAGATACCATCTGGTCCAGGTGACTTACCTACCTTCAGACCTTTCAGTTTCCCAAGCATCTTCTCCCTAGATATCGCAACTTCATACACTTCTGCTGCATAACTAACACGAAGTTCCAGCATACTGCTGGTGTCTTCGACAGTGAACACTGATACAAAATACTTAATCAGTTCATCTGCCATTTTCTTGACCCTCATTACTACCTCTCCTGCATCATTTTCCAGCAGTCCAGTATCTTCTCTTGTCTTTTCCCTGCATTTGACATATCAAAAGAAACTTTTGATATACTCTTAATATTATTTTGTGAGCTTACTTTCGTATTCCATTTTTTCTTTCTTTGTGACTTTTTAGTTGCCTTCTGTTGGTTTTAAAAAGCTTCCCAATCCTCAAACTTCCCACTAACGTTTGCTCAATGATATGCCCTCAGTTCGTCTTTTATGTTATCTTTGACTTCTTTTGTCAGCCATGGTTGTGTCATCCTAACTTTAGAGTACTTCTTCCTCTTTGGGATGTATTTTTCCTGCATTTGCCAAATTGCTCTCAGATAGTCCATCCATTATTACTTTGCGGTCATCTCTGCCAGTGTTCTGCTCTTATCAGTTTTGGTCATTTCCTCTCTCATACCTCTGTAATTCCCTTCACTCCTCTGTAATACTGGTACATATATAAATAACCAGATATATAGATAGATATGTAAGTAACTAAATGAACAAACAAATAAACAGATTGATAGATAATCGGTAACAGTGTCTTGGGCCCAACTCTGTATCATAAATGTGACAGTGCATTTCTCAGGAGACAGAGCTCCAGCAAACAAACCCACACAACCGGATTTCTCTACTTTCGGCAACAAGGGAGGTGATGTCACTAGCGGCCACTCCAGTGGGGAATTCACATTTGAGTATCATCATCCTTCCACCAAACTCTTAATGCTCCCACTCTGCCTCGTCTGTACTGACCACGTTACAATTCACACAAGTAGCAGTGGTAATATGGGTTCAGTAAAGTCAATAAATTACTTATCTAAGACAGAAAACCTGCAAACTCAGACTTGCTTTAGATTCTAGTGAGCCGGGACAGGAAAGATTACACAAGTGAGGAACATGCTTGATTTGAAATTGACAAACTCATGAATTCTGAGCATATTTCAATTAGTACCTATTTAATGAAGGAAGGGTGTACATATCCTGTGTATGACGATGGTAAATATGGAACATCATACAGTTATCTCATTCTCAGTTGCGTTTGTTACACATCAAACAAATTTTCACTTCCTCAATGGCAGGAATGGGTCAGAATTCAACTCTGTGAAATAGTTCACCCATTGTACAGTACTTCTTGAATGTTGATGAAACTTTGGATCAAAATCTCTCAAAGAAAGAATACTATCCTTGTGGTTGGGAACAGGAAGGGTAACTGCCCTTCACATGGTGACCTTGTTTAGTTCCCACATTTCACCTATGGACATGGCCATGCTGTTGTTTTCAGTCCTAGAGATCCTGAAAACAAAATCTGGTCGCATCTGTGTCCTTTCTCAGACATGCCCAGGTTTAATGAATAAGAGCATACAGAAAGTAGCTTCAGATAACAATTCCATATCAGTTGTCACTGAGAAGAATAACTGCATATCCACAATTTACACGTGTTTGCGTGGTTCAAATTTCCTCTGTCTCTGAGGGCATCAGGAGCATCTAACCCAGTGACAACTCTTCCCATGGAAATCCAGACAGTGAGTGTGGGCAGACAAGGGCAAGTGAATCCATCTCACCCAGTGCTGCCCTTTTCAAACAGCCAGCAATCAGGGTCACTGATAGTGAGCAGGAGTGTGGACATCCTGGCTGAGGTTTAACTTGTAATCCTGAGCAGGGACATTGGTTGTAGTAACTGCATTCTCCTTGGAAGAACAATTGATCAATTCTGGAATAGGCAGAATGATGTGGACCTTGTTGTTCTGTACATTTCAATAAATGATTATGTAAAGACACATTCTATTATATTAAAAATATCTACATATTGATGCTGTGATCAATGACATATTTCTCCCTTGGATCCATTGCCTCATTTATTGCATTGAGATCTGGTCATCCCATTATGAGAACGATGGGGAGGCTTTAGAGAGGGTGCAGAAGAGGTTTACCAGGATGCTGTCCAAAGTTGAAGGCAGGTGTTATTGGGAGGGTTTGGTTCAATCTGGTATATTTCTCCCATGATAAAAGTGTCTGATACGAGATGGCATGAATTAATGGTGAGAGGGGGAATTTCAAAGGAGATTTGCAGTGTACATGTTTACTCAAAGAGTGGTGAGTGCCAAGAATGCACTGATATAATTGGTAGTGGATATTAATACGATAAAAGGCATTTCAGAGGCTCTGAGGTAGGCACCTGAATGTTCAGAAAAGGAAGACAGATGAACATTGTGTAGGCAGAAAGGAATTGATTATTAAAGCATTTATTAACCTTGTAGCTCAAAAGGCCAGTTCCTGTTCTGTACTATTCTCTGTTCCTTTCCTATCATCACAGAAATCCAAATTTCTCCATTTCTGTTCTACTTGAGGCACTATGGGTTCAGGGATTTATGACCTGGGTTTATATTATCCGGTGGGTGATCATTAATGAATATCAATGATACAGTGTGCTGGAGCTTCATTTTGGAGAATTGACCCCATTGGAGTTAATTATTTCAATAGGTTCCACTCTTCCCCTTCTCCCAAAATTAACTCTACTGCTGAGTCAGCAGAGAGCACATGCCACTAGAAACAGGCAGTTTTTTAAGACACCCCAATCATCAAACGAGCCATTCCTGAAACTGGAAGCAGCAACACACATGACGCATCACTGAATGCCACTGTCCGGGAGGGGCAAGTGCAAACAAAAGCGCCCTCACTGTGCATTAGCCTAATGTGTACCCGATAAGCATAATGTCAGCACAGCCAGAAAGGGACAATGAGAATTTTGGGGCTACTGGTGGGGTTGGGGGTTTGAGGAAGTTACTTGTGTTAGACCAGCTCAGTCACAGCTGCCTTTCCAACCCTCCAGAATATTTATAATGTATACACTTGTACAGTGATATTGGGCTAGAATTTCCAGTATCTGTACCAGAGATGACAAAGAAACTGGTCAGGGTAATGAATAGCATTGGAGTAAGTCAGGCCGGGGTGTGGGATGGGGAGGTGGAATCCAGCTTGTCTTGTCCCCATGTGCTGGTCATTTGTTTTAATGATGCTCTGAAGGAGCCTTGCAGTGAAACGCGATCCCACTCATCCAGACTGATTCCAGCCAGGTTCAGACCACGAAACCATGAGGGATTTCACTACCTGGGCAGCCCTCTATGTAATAATCAGCTGTAAAATCTGCTCTTCAGCAGTTTACTGCAGAGTGGGGTGGAATAAATCTGCAGTCATTCCTCTCCCCTCACTGACTCTCCAATTGTTATCCCACAATTGATCAGCCCACTGGTTTAGTCTGCATCTGGTTTTGG
Organism: Mobula birostris; assembly: GCF_030028105.1. Taxonomy (NCBI): domain Eukaryota; kingdom Metazoa; phylum Chordata; class Chondrichthyes; order Myliobatiformes; family Myliobatidae; genus Mobula; species Mobula birostris. The sequence continues at coordinate 43,419,588 of NC_092395.1, forward strand.
CAAAACAGTGCAGAGTGTAACAGAACTCACCAGTCCCAGGGCTGCACATGTTCCCCCTTATTCCCATCTACTTCCTACAGAAGCAGTGGGCTATGCATTGGGAAGATAGATACAAGTATGCTAAGGTAGCATGTGTGGGATGTCATGCACTGCTGATATCTCACAGCTTCAGCGACCTGGATTTGATCCTGAGCTTATCCATGTGAAATTTGTATGTTCTCTCTGTGACCATTTGTGTTTCACAGTGATGCTCCATTTTCCTTGCATTGTGCAGATATGAGATTGGAAATTTCCCCTTAGTGCAATGAAGAAAGAATAGAATCAAACTGTACTTGATGGTGTGAATGAGTAAAATGGAGATGGCATCAATGGGGTTACTCCATTGGGTGCTCCTAAGGACCCAATGGGCTGAATGGCCTCATTATGTGTTTTGCTAAAGGAACAATTGCACAGTTTCTGCTCTAGTATTTGGTATAACATTACAACAAATGAGATTTATCTTCCTCCTGTAGAAAGCACTGAGATATCACTAACTGGGAACAGGTTGGTGTGAGATTTCTCAGGTGGGAGTGGTGGGTCTTGGCCATTGCATTGCCGATATTTGGTGAATGTGTTTTCTTTCCAAGAAACCTGGGCTACAGTGCCTGTGATATGGGAAATTGAACCTGGATCTGACTCAACACAATGAACGAGGGAGCACTCCGGAAGGAAAACACCTCTTCCAGACAAGGACGCTGTTTAAATTGGAGTCAGTTTTGTGGGTATTCAAACACTTGGCCAGCTCCTGACAACTCCACTAAGATGGAGTAATCTGAGTCCTTCCTTGTATTGAGCAGGAAGATTCCACGAACCCCTGCCAATCAGATCTGAGTGGGTATGTGGCTACCAACTGAACACTGGGTAGAATTTTGCAAGGAATGGCTGCATGAAGCTATTTCAAAGTGACGTCCAGTATTGCTCAGTCATGCACAATCTTCAGTGATGTGTCATGAATTCATTTAGGTAAATTTCTACATGAACATTCATTTCGATGAAATAGATTGCACAGCCCCTTAAACCTGCTCTGATATTGAACCACATTATGGTTGACTTCTTGAAACCTTAAAGTTCCAATACTCTTTGTTCCAAGTAACCTTTCACCCTCTTCTGAATTTGAAAGTATCAATTGGTTTTGCTTCCAAAGCCCCTTGAGATATGATTCAAAGGTTTTTGACCCTCTGAGAGAGAAACAAACTTATCTTCACATCTGTCCTAAATGATCAGCCCCGGTCTTTCAAAAATTAGCATCTCGTTCTGGAGGCTTCTTCAAAAGGAGACATCCTGTCCATAGTCACCCTGCCAAGATCGACCAGGAGATGATGATCCAATCAATTTCCCTGTCAGTCTTCAAAACTTCAGTGGACACAGGCCTCACCTTCCCTCACAAGATGATCTACACATCAGAGTACAGAATCCAGTGAACGGGGAGATTAGAGAGAAAAAGCAGGGCTCCTCCTTCCAAGAGATGAATCTTAGGCATTGGATTTAGCTGTATTTGGAAAAGTGTTGGCTTATTAGTGATAATCAGGATGGCTGTGTGCAAGGCAGATCATGCCTTACAGAACAGATTGAGGTGTTTGGGGAGGTGACGAAGATGATTGATGAGGGTAGAGCAGTAAAAGTTGTCTACGTAAATTTGAGGAAGTCTTTTGATAAGCTCCTTCAGGGTAGCCTGATGCAGAAGATCAATTCACATTGGATCCATGATCACTTTGTGGACTGGATTTAAAATTAGTTTTCCATAAAAGATAGTGTGTAATCATGGAGGGGCAATATCTAGATTGGAAGGCTATGGCTATTGGTGTTCTGCAGGTATCAGTGCTGGGACCTCTGTTTTTTTATGATGAACAGCAAATGACTTGGATGAAAGTACAGAGTAGCAGATTGGTAGGCTTGCCAGTGGCAAAAGGAATACAGAGAGTTTTTGTAGTATCCCATATGTGATCTCAGCAGTGCTCCTTTCAACAGAAACACAGAATGTTGAATTCAGATAAGCTACCTGGACAGATAGATAAGCAACTTGAGCCCAAAGGACTACACCCCATGTTTCTGAAAGAGGTGGCTTAAAGATTGTGGAAGTGTTAGCAGTCATTTTTCAAGAATCATTAGATTCTGGGATGGTTTTGGAGGACTGGAAAATTACAGATGTCACTCCACTCTTTAAGAAGAGAGGGATGAAAAAGACAAGAAATTATAAGCCAGTTTGTCTGCCTTTGGTGGCTGGCAAAATATTAGATTCCATTCTTCAGGGTGAGGTTTTGGGGCACATGGAGACACATAAAAAACAGGCCAAAATCAGCATGGTTTCCTCAATAGGAAATCTTGCTTGAAAAATCAGTTGGAATTCTTTGAGGAAATAACAGCAGGATTGACAAAGAAGAGTCAGTTCCTGTTTTTACTTGGATTTTCAGAGCCTATGATAAGAGCACATGGATAGAAGGTTGGCTGACAGGCAAGAAGCAAAGTGTGAGAATAAAGAGGGCTTTCAGTCATTGAATTCCATGACTGGTGTTGTTCTGCAGGGGTCAGTGTTGGGACGGCTTCTTTTCCATTTCTATATCAATGATTTAGATGAGGAAATTGATAGCTTTATTGGGCAAGTTTGTGGACAATACAAAAATAGGTAGACAGGCAGCTTGTGTTGAGGATAAAGGGAGTATGGAGAAGAACATTGGCAAATTTGGAAAATGGACAAAGAGGTGGGAGATGGAAGACATAGGGAGGTGTTTGGCCATGCACGTTGGGAGAAGAAATAAAGGTGTGGAATATTTTCTCAGCAGGAGAAAATGTTCAGAAATCAGAGGTGCAAAGCGAGTTGATAGTCCGGGTACAAAATTCCCTAACAATTAATTTGCAGGTTAAGTCAGGAGTAAGGAAGCTCAATGCAACTTCAGCATTAGTTTTGAGGGGACAATAATATAAAAATAAAGATGTAATGTTGAGGCTTTACAAGGTATTAGTCAGACCACACAAGGTGAGGACTGTGAGCAGTTTTGGTCCCCCTAACTGGAAAAGGATGTACTGGCAATGTAGAGGAGGTTCACAAGAGTGATTGCTGGAATGAAAAGGTTAACGTATGATGAGCGTTTGATGGCTCTGGACCTGTACTCACTGGAGTTCAGAAGAATGAGGAGGGGATCAAATTGAATGCTATTGGATATTGAAAAGCCAAGTGAAGTTGATGTGGAGAGGATGTTTCCAATATTTGGGGAATATAGGACTAAGGAGCAGAGCCTCAGAATATGAGGATGTCCCTTTAGAACAGAGATGAAAAGAAAGTTCTTTAGCCAGAGGGTGATGAATCTGTTGAAGATTTTGTCACATTCAGCTGTGGAATCCATCTCAATAGGTTTATTTAAAGCAGAGGTTGATAGTTTCTTGATTAGTAATGGTGTCAAAGCATATGGGGAGAAAGCAGGAGAATGGAGTTCAGAAGGATAATGAATCAACCATGAATCAATGGGGTCGGAAAGGATAATAAACTAAACACGACAAAGCAGACTCGATGGGTCAAGTGGCCTAATTCTTCTCCTATGTTTTATGCTATTCCATCATGCCTGATTCATTATCCCTCTCATTCCCATTTTTCTGCCTTCTACACGTACAGGTTGACGCGTTTACTGAACAAGAAACTGTCAATCTCCATTTTAAGTGTACTTAATGACTTGGCCAGCACAGCCAACTGTCGCAATGAATTCCACAGACTCACCACCCTCTCGCTGAAGAAATTCCTCCTCATCAATGTTCGAAAGGGACGTCGTTGTTTTCTGAGACTGTTCCCTCTCGAGGAGTGCAGCTTGGGAACATGTCGGTGTGAGGATTCTTTGTGTGATGGGAATGGTGGGTTTTGCCCATTGCAGGGTGGTGTTTTAGTGAGTGTGCTTTCTTTATCAGGAACTCAGTGCCGCAGTGCCTGTGCTGTTGGGAATTGAACCTGGGAGTTCCCCTCCAATCTACCTTTCTATGCATGTGCAAATGGCACGGATCAAACTGGCAGCTGTACCAGGATTGCTGGGTCTCTCTTTACCTCTCCCTTTTTCACCCATCCCACACCACTCCTTTCCCGCCTTTCTGACTCCTGGGCGTTTTTCTCTCTCATCTCACCTTCGCTATCGGCTGTTTCTCTGTCACTCCCTCTTTCTCTATCCATCCCATCTCTCCTTCCCTCCCTCATGATTTCTCTTTCTCAGAACAGACACACACTCTTCCTCCCTCTGCCACCACTCTCATGCTCCTCAGAATGAACAACAGCAGGGAAGCAGCCATTGTTTGAAACCCCGGACTGAATCGCCCAATGGTGACTACCCCGTCCATCGAAGTAACGGCAAGGGGGTGAGGGGGAGGTCAGCAGTGGAGGGCTCTGAGCGAGTTGCTGGGGAGGGAGAGGAAGGACCAAAATCGGAACAGGTTTCGGGAAATGAATGCAGTGGCGCTGCAGATCGAGAGAGGGTGAGGGTTCAGCCTAGGAAGCATTGATCGGAGTGGGAAGGAGAAGGGAGAGAGGGCGAAAGTATGGCTGGGAGAGTAGTGGAAAGGGGACCAGCAGTTAACGTAAAGTAAATCCTGAACCACTCTGTCTCTGGACTCCTGTAGCTGCATACCATCACCCAAAAGATAGTTGAGGAACAGTATTTCAACTTATTACTGGGAAGTTTACATCCCTTGTGACCCAACCATTTCAGATACCCAGATTTTCTAGTTTGTGTCAGTATTGTTAATTTCTGGAGAAAACTTATTAGCCCAGAGCGTAAATACAATTTATTCCTCTCTCCACCAATGCTGCCACAGAACCTGAATATTAGCAGCCACGTTCATGTTCATTTCCTTTACTAACCTTCCCAAAACCAACTGCTTTGTTCTCATTTTACATCGTAGCCTAACAGTCAACCCATCACCCTGACCCGATTCTTTCCAGTATCTCCGCAATGGAACTTCCCGTCATTCGTTGCTGATATTCGGTGTCCAAGGCTGCCGTCGAGATTTCCTGAACTTCACAAACCAGAGATAGACGAGTCTCCCCTCTCTTCCCTCCTCCCACTCGGTATCAGAATAGGAAAAACACGAAAGATGTCGAAACGCACACACGGAAATCATTCCTGCACTGATCATCTTTATTGGTAGTTCGTCACCGTTACTGTCTGTCAGTCTGCTCTTGACGACGAATCACTAAAACATTAATTAATAATTCTAATTAATCCATACCTAATTTCAGAGAAAACCATTCACCGCCTGAAATTTCCAGAAGACAAGTACCTGTCCGCTTTAACACCTTGTAGCCGTCTCAGTAGGAAAAAGAACATAATCAGCCTCAGGTACAAATATTCCAACATCGAAGTGGAAACTACAGAGAGCGGAACAGAAGGGAAGTACAGGGAAGAGCGAGTGAGAGTGGTAGAGGTGAAAGATACAAGGCCATGATCTCCCGTTAATCGGAAACAAACAAGGCCGAAGCCGCGCTCTGTTTAACAGCTGGATTGTGTGACTGTTGCGGATATTGTCGAGGCTGCTCCTTGTTGAACTGAGCAGGAGTAGCTCTTCCCACTGCTCCAGTCTGCGCCGGGCACCGTCGGGTAGCTGCTGTGACTGAAGGTTTTGTCCGCATTCTGAGTCACCCTGCTGGTTTGCACCTCACTGCTCGTCGGACTGTCGTTCACTGTCCAGCTGACGACAGGGAAGCCCATCGACAATTTACTGACCAGGCAAACTAAGGTGCCCGATCCTTTAGCGGAGATATTCTCGGCTGATGGCCCAAGCAGTTTCACTGAAGGGTCCGGGAGCTGCTGAGCTGGAACATAAACGAGAGAAAACGTGTTTCAAGTCGCGCCATAACTCTCGTCATTTCACAGTTTGACAGAATCGCGAGTAGAAGGTTTCAGCTTCATTGAGAGGGGTCCAGAAATTCGCCGAGAGACAGTGCAGTGCCCATGGAGGACAGTACTTCTTGGTCAACCCGGAAAACTAGAAATCAACTCCAACCGGTGAGGTCGGTTGGCGAGGAGTCATTCATGGAATCGAGAGACACACTGGCATCAAAGCGCCCCCACCCCCAGAGAAGTTTAAAGTGTCCACTTTCTGGGCCATCAGTGACATGTTCCTCCTCTTGCCTCCGCCGCACTCACCCATCACTAAAGATCCCGCTGCTGTTGGGAGGTTAAACATCTCACAATCTGCTCTGCCCCAGTGGGCGAGGGCTCCGATTGCGGGGTCCTGAGCTCCATGTAGCGGGGCGGGGTAGGTCGCTCTCTGATCTGTGATGTCGAGTGATTCGGCTCCCACTCTCCGTGAGGGACGGGAGGTTGGATTCTCCCCAGAATCGGAGCTCTGGGTTCAGTCGGTGTAGAGACGGGGATCGCCGAACAGTGGTTCCCGGAATGGAGTATCGCTCAAGGGAATAGGTGGCAGGAGAGAGGAGGCAAGGACTGGGCAGTGGGAGAGGGTCTGTTATCCGATGGTGAAGGACGAGAGTTCCACCTTCACTGGAAGTCCAGTGAAAGTCCAAGAGTTGTTTCTTTGGGGAGTTCTAAATAATAAATTGAAACGTGTCATTCTACTGTGTTGACAACCACAGTGGAATGTCCTGACCCCACTGACACCTCACATCCCACTGTGTCCCTTCACTGGATCCCTTCACGTTCCTTCCTGTGAAACCACCATAAAAACTGACAAACAACAGGAATTCTGCAGATGCTGGAAATTCAAGCAACACACATCAAATTTGCTGGTGAACGCAGCAAGCCAGGCAGCATCTCTAGAAAGAGGTACAGTCGACGTCAGGGTCTCGGCCTGAAACGTCGACTGTACCTCTTCCTAGAGATGCTGCCTGGCCTGCTGCGTTCACCAGCAACTTTGATGCGTGTTGCTAAAAACTGACAAATTAACACGACAGCAGAAATAACACCAATGAACAGAAAGTGTTAAATCATGGTTCGTCCGAAAACACACCGAAAAGAGAAATGTTTCATTAAAAGACGAAAACAATTCACCAAACACAACTCCATCGAGTAAAACTGATGCTGGACACGAACGCGATTAGACTGTAAGTCAACATTTCCACTGTAAAGTTAGCTAGGATATTATAATGTAGAAGTTATGCATTGCTGGGTGATCGTATTTATCCGGTGATCATCGCAGGAGGTATTTATCGGACACTTACCTGTAACAAAGAGCTTGGCCCCCGGGCCGAACACCCACACAGTGTGGGATTCCGGGCATCAGCAATTACCCAGGACACTGCAATCAGGCAGAAAACACGGTCAGACGTTCCCGTTTCAGCATGAAACCAGACTTCACACATTCCGACTGTCCCGGTCTGTGAGGGACTGGAGGGGGTGAACTCACAGCCGTATCGCCAGACTGACATTAAACGACATCAAACACTCGACAGTGGGTGACGGGATTCGGAAACATTCCAAATATGGCAAGAATGGCATTGCAAAAATAGCGTATAATGGGTAAAATTAAAGTAACCTTATGAAGAGTGAATGATGAGAGTGTTTTCATCCGTTGCAAAGATGTGAAGTGTATCATGTTTGCTGACCCCAGTTTTTGTTTTACCCTCTCTCACTGTGACAAGTAGCCACTGCCCGCTGAAAACCACTTTCCGCAGTAATAGACGGCAGCGTCATTCATCTCCACGTTTTTTATGATCAACTGGTAAACGGTGCCGGCGCTGTTGGCTGCCGACGTGAAACGGTCGCTGCTAAACCCAGGCCCGTAGCTTGGACTACTCCAGGAATGATAGTAGTATAGGATCCACTGTGGACCTATTCCCGGTATCTGTTTGTACCAGCCAACACCATAGCTATCCTTTGTTCCGATGTCACAATTCAGCGTGGCCGTGGCTCCCGGTCTCACAGACACGGTCGGAGTCTGAGTCAGAGTTTGGGACTCTCCAGCTGTGAAAGACAGGAATTCAAATTTAACATCGACTTTTCAATCTGACCCCAAGACCCACCTTAGCAATCGTTAGCGGTGCAGACTTGCTGCCTGTACTTACAGCCCAGCCACATTAACCCAGTTATATAGCCAATTACACCGGAGAGGATTCCATGCAAATAAGGGTGACTGACACTGACCAATCAGAGCGGGAATCTGAAACCCTCCCATTCGCCGCTGCACGTCGCCGGGTTAATGCAACGACACCAGCAGCAACTGACTGATCTGTTCAAAACAACTCGCGAATGAAAACAAGAGGAATTCTGCAGATGCTGGAAATTCAAGCAACACACATCAAAGTTGCTGGTGAACGCAGCAGGCCAGGCAGCATCTCTAGGAAGAGGTACAGTCGACGTTTCAGGCCGAGACTCTTCGAAGGGTCTCGACGAAGTGTCCTGACGAAGGGTCTCGGCCTGAAACATCGACTATACCTCTTCCTAGAGATGCTGCCTGGCCTGCTGCATTCACCAGCAACTTTGACGTGTGTCGCAAATGAAAAGGTCGTTCATTGTCGGACATTTTCCACTTCTGCCTTCATTTCCCTGATTCCTTCCTTTGGTCCAGAGATGTCCGTCACACCTCCAGTGACAACAGGGACAAGGACAACAGGACAGTGCAGACTTCCTGTTCCCACAACAGTCTTTCAGCCATGGAGTTCAAACCCACTCTGACAGTTTGAGGTTCGAAATGTGGGGATTTAGATCAGAATCAGAATCAGGTTTATTATCACCGGCATGTGACGTGAAATTTGTTAACTTAGCAGCAGCAGTGCAATGCAATACATAATCTAGCAGAGAGAAAAACTAAAATTATAATAAACAAGTAAATCAATTACGTATGTTGAATACATTAAAACACGTGCAAAAACAATAATACTATATGTTAAAAAAGTGAGGTAGTGTCCAAAGATTCAATGTCCATTTAGGAATCGGATGGCAGAGGGGAAGAAGCTGGTCCTGAATCGCTGAGTGTGCGCCTTCAGGCCTCTGTACCTCCTACCTGATGGTAACAGCGAGAAAAGTCCATTTACCGGAAAGTATTTACCATGAATGTAAAAATTAAAAGCAATTAAACGTGTATTCTTGTAAATATTTTTTTCATTATGAATAAAGTTTATGTTAATATAAAACAAACCTGTACCGCCACAGTATAGCGTTCTCCCGCTACTGGAGAGAGAGAGAGAGAGAGAGAGAGAGAGAGAAGCCGGAATGGGTGAGGAATCTCCTCACTTATTGTTGGAGTGTTTCACTGAGGGGTCGGGACGTGGGGGCGGGGGAGCACATGAGCAGCAAAAGCCCTATTGGTTTGAGGAACGTAATTAACGGAACTGGCAATACCGGCTATTAAACAAATTGCTTTGCAGTTATTTTTGTAAATACTTTTTTCAATATTAATAAAGTTTATTTCGATATAAAATGACTCATATGACTGAATGTGCCACTATGGCCCAATTGACTTCAATAGAAACTGTGCCGAAATAAAAATCAATAAAGTAACGCTAGACCAGGAGGGCCATTAACTGCAACTGTCTAACTAAAGGTAATGTCGATGCATCGGCTTGGCCACAGTAACATAATACTAAATAAATACCGCTTCTGAGCAGCGTCAGGCTACTCAGTTATCTTTTTTTTCCCGGAACCTGATGTGACGAGAATACACATAAAATAAGATGTTTGCTGGCCTGGGTTAGCATCAGTGGCATCAGCAGTTGGTCTGTCACCTGTCCTCAGGGGAAGGAGAGATAAGGAACAATGAAGCAGCATCTGGAGATGTGTAATGAAGGGACGGGAGAGAGAGCTGTCTGGAGCAGCTCCCCCTTTGAACCCTGAACTGTTTGAAGTGATGGACAGGCGATCTGGAGATGTGTAATGAAGGGATGGGTGAGAGAGCTGTCTAGAGCGGCTCCCCCTTTGAACCCTGAACTGTTTGAAGTGATGGACAGGCGATACCCCAGCAGGGGGATAAAAAGGGACAGGTTCGCTAAGGCAGCACACACACGACACCCGAGGTAACGAGACCCTGGAAGCGGTGCGCCTCTCACAAGTCGGTGGGAAGCCTTAAACGCACAGGGTGGAAAGGTATGATCAGCGGGAACCCGGTGAGTGTCCACCCTCGCTTGGGTGCCGGGTTCACTGCAGAGTATCAACAGCATCTGGAGGAGGGGTCACAGTCGGTGACCTCAGGTGACATCACAAAGGACCCGCCCGAAAGCTGCATATGAGCAATATCGCCGGTCTGTGAGTGGAAGCCGTTCTGAATGATCAGTCGTTCTCGTTCTCTCTCTCCCCCTCCCCCCACGTTGTCCATCGCCATGGCAACGATTACTGCGAACTGAACTAAATTGGATTGAAATTTGTGTCACTTTGAAATTGGTCATTTACCCCAAGGCAACGATAGAGCTTGATTGATGCTGTTATCTTAATTCTGTGCACATGTGTGTTTATCATTGCTGAAGTGTTGCATTTATTATCCTTTCGATTACTGTGTTGCTTGTTTCTTTAATAAAACTTTCTTAGTTCTAGTAATCCAGACTCCAACTGAGTGATCCATTTCTGCTGGTTTGGCAACCCAGTTACGGGGTACGTAACACTGAACATCGGTAAGTAGGGGGATTTGGTGTTGCTCTGCTGTTGGTCAAGTGTCGGAAGACTGGAACGAGAGGAAGGGAGTAAAACACCACAAGGAAACACGAATTAGCTGGAACCTGCAATTTCGCGAGCATGATTGCCGAACCTGGTCCGGAGCCCGCCTGCGAGAACGCGCAGACCCCACCCCGCGGCAGAGTCCGTGGTTGTGACACTATGCGACAGAGAGGCCACAAGCACAACCTCCCAGAACGTGCCGTCCTCCATCACGTGTGTGTAAGACAGCTGCAAGCGGGAGAGGCAGGACCATGCAATGACGCTGGAGGAGCTGACTGACTCCATCCATTCTTTCAAATCGAACATAATTCCCAGAACTGATGGGGCCTTCTCAAGTTAAATCAAAAGGAATCAAGTTTAATTACCAGTCAAACCATACACGGAGACAGTCCAACGAGACAGCGTTCATCTGGGGCCAAGGTGCATAGTATACAGTACATTCAAATTAGCGAGAGAGAGAGACACACACACACATCCTTACGTAAGAAAACACACGTACAGTCCATTGATGGTTTCCTCCCGGTAATACAGCCTGTCATTCCACCGATCGAACACTTGAGGGCAGCACCAACGGTAGCAGGCAGCTCTTAACAGAACACGGGCTCCACGCTGCACCACCTTCAGCGTCATCTCACCTGGACTGCAGCAGCATGCAAGCCCCCTGGCGGCCCTGTCCTTGCTACAACCGAGGCAAGGCTGCTGCCTCGTCGCCTGCAGCATCTTACATTATCGACGTCCAACAGCGTCTTCGGTCGTAGGAGAAAAGTTCCAGATAGTCACTCACGGTTACACTGCACGCTGGTTTCGCACACCAACTCTGATGGCTTCAAGTAGCAGGCAACAATATGGTCTTGGCCCAGGTCAGCTCCTCGGAACATTCTCCAGCCCATCTGGCAGCTTCTCTTTCTCCCTTCTGAGCGTCAGCTCCTTTGACACCCTGGCCTGCGGGTCCTAGCAATGAACTAATAAGGTAGACCGGCGGCAGCCATAGTTGTTGGAGAGCAGTATAGTTTAAAGATCAGTAAAACAACACACATTTTAAAAAGAAAAGTGCACCTTTGGTTGGCTGCTGAGTTCGAACGTGTTGCCATCTTACCGGAAGTCACAATGTTTGGAAATGCACAATTCCAAGCTCCTAGCTGCCGCATGTTAGACTCTATGAAGAAGGGCACCCAGAACACTACAGCCTAACTGCTAGAAGATTTTACTTTCAAACTCTCCACTTTTAAAGTATGCCCAAAGGCAAAATACTTCAGCAGCTGTAAAACTGAAATTAAAGTAGAGACACTCAAGAATTCTGATGGTATCCATTGGAGAGAGAAACAGGGTTTAAATATCCGACTTTCATCAGAGACAATAATATCTTGTTTTATATTTCATTGGTCAGTTGGGATTGTCAACTACCATATCAGACTGACCACTTAAAATGTTGTAGTTCTGGTGGACATATCTGCGCAATGGGAATTGATCTCTAAACAGAGTATTCTGATGAGTGAATTCACAATATTTTGCTGTAAAGGCTGTTTTTTTCTGGGTGAGTCTTTTGAAGGATTGCTTCTTTTTCTTTCAGTCATTGCTCATTGATATATCTGGAAAGCCCCATGCATTGGAGAATTGATTTTGCTGGCCATAAGGGAGATTCTAAGGACAGTTTTGCATACATCACCAGACCAAATAATTAAAGCGATGGTACTCAGTGACAAGTCTGTTTAAAGATGAATAGGTGAAATATCTGAGCATGTGGAAGGCACATTATACAATGGAACTTGTTCCCTTTTCTTGTTTGTGTGCTGTATAGGACCTTTGCCAAAGCCATCAGAAAGACAAGAGGATAAAATGTGTGACCTTGACAGACAATGGAGGGACCCAAGTGAAATGTTCCCTGTGCACGGATGGATTTACCCTCTTCCACTCAGATGTGAAGTTGGTTCACAAATTGATTGGCATGGCTAAGCAGTCAGGCTGCCAACGCAAAATGCTCACAGAACCAGTTGCCAAAGAGCGAGGCCATGCTGTATGGCAAGTGGCCCAACTGATCCAATGTGTCCTTTATCATCGGGTTGGATTATGTGAGGGTGCTGGGGATCTCATTCTGAAGGGCCAAAGGGTGCAATAGGAATTGACTGGAGCAGATTGGGAGGGTAAAGCGGGACTGTGGGGAAGATGCTCCTATCATTAAGTGAGAAGAACTAGCCATCCGATGTGAGGTGCTCTCAGGGCTGCTACACTTGCTGCAGATGTGGCTCATCCCCCCGCTCTGCTCCTCTAGTTTGGAAATGACCCAGATTGTCCTCCGGTTCATCTGGGAATCTAAGAAGGAGCAAATAAGACTGGTTACAATGCACAAGTCCTTGGACAACCAAGGCAAAAATGTTCAAAATATCCCCATGTGCTGTTGCTTCAGACTGTGCATGGAGCCTAAGCCCATGGACCCCAAGTACCATTACTGAGGTTCTATCTGTCTTGGATGTTGAGACGGATTCGTCTGGCCTTATTGACATTGAATGTCATGTCCCAGTCAACTGAATGCTTGGCACAGCCACTTGTAAGTGCTTGGTGGGGAAGGACAACATGGAAGGTTCTTCTGCTACGGGACAGGGAGTGGCTGGGTTTGGTGACGAAGTTCCTGAGTTATTCCTGAGTGTAGCATCCATCAGAGACTATGTAAGAAACAACAGAGTTATTGGCTTTAAGGAATTTAAATGAACACTACATAATGCTTAATTAAAGAATAAAAATGCATTGCACCATTTATTCTTGTAAATATTTTATTATAAATGAAGTTTATTTTGGAACAAAAATGCTTTGGGTCCCATCTTCACTGACCATGCCCATCTCCACTCACAGACCATGTCCGTTGCAGTGGCCTGGCAGCATAGCCCATTGTTTAGGAGGCTTTTAATCATTCTCTTCACATGGTACCATGAGATGGGCAACAAATATCAGCTTTGCCAGTGACAGCCACATTCCAAGAATGTGGAATATCTGAGGTTGACCAGAGTCCCAGGATCTGGAACAATGCTCTTGGAGGAAAGTGAGCCCAGCTGACACTGTACCAGTGAGATGATACATGCATTTATCATCTTTAAACAACCAGAAAATTAAATGTCTATTGAGTAAGTCAGGTCAAAAGTCAGTCAGAATGTGTGTTGACAATGTCGGAACTCTAGTACGGAGGAAAGACAGAGTCCAAAGTCAAGATGACAACCAGGGTTTATTCTTAAGAATCCCAGCAGCAACATCGCGAGACATAACATTCTCTCTTTTTTCTTTTTCAATATTTTTATTGATTTCTATATAGAAGAATACAGAGTCCAAGGGAATACATATTATAAAACAAAAGAAAAAATATAATGATACCAGGTACAGTATATAGAATCACATTAATGAACTCCTTACCCTATATTCATATAGATTAGAATAATTTGTACATTGGAATATAAACAGTTTTATATAAAAAAATCTATACCCACTACCAAAGTCGAAGCTGTTTTGGGAAAAAAAAAGAAAAAAAAAACCTTATCAGAGAATAAAATATGCTATGAACCAACTTCTGTACTTTAACGAGAAGTCAAAGATTATGAGAATAATTTAAAAATGGCCCCCACAAATTTTGAAAATCTTGGTTAGATTCAGAAATTGAACAACGAATCTTTTCTAAATTTAGGCATGCCATAACATCCCGTAACCACTGAGCATGGTTGGACGGAACAGCATCCTTCCACTTAAACAAAAGCGCCCTCCTAGCCATAAGAGAGATAAAAGCCAGAATGTGCAAATCAGATGTCTTCAAGATGATATCTTTCCTTCCAACAATACCAAATAGGGCAGTCAAAGGATTAGGCTTAACACTTACTTTAAAAAGTACAGAAAAAGTTTGGAATAATTCCTTCCAATATTTTTCAAGTCTTGGGCATGTCCAAAGCATATGAATAAATGAAGCTTCTCCATTCTTACACCAATCACATAAGGGAGATGTATTCATATAAAAATAAGATAACATATCCTTGGTCATATAAGCCTTATGAACCACTTCAAATTGCAGGAGGGAATGACGAACACATAAAGATGAAGTATTAACCAATTTAAAAATTTCATTCCAAGTTTCTTCAGAAATTGAAGTCTGTAAATCTTGTTCCCAAAGATTTTTGATTTTGTCTAAAGAATTATTTCTCATTCCCAGCAACGTACCATAAATATTGGATATTGAACCATTATAAAATGATTTCATTTAAAGAATTTCATCCAGTGCGTTCTTATCAGGACTATTAAGAAATGTATATAATTGAGATTGCAGAAAATCTCTAAATTGTAAGTACCGAAAAAATGGGTGTTTGGTCAACCATATTTAGTTGACAATTGTTCAAAAGAAAAAAGATTTCCTCCACAAGCAGATCTTGGAAGCGTGTAATGCCCAATCCTTCCCATTGTTTAAAAACTACATCAGTCATAGAAGGCTTTAAAGATAATTTTAAAAAAAGGGACTAGAAAGGGAGAACCTCAATAAACCAAAGTGTTTTCTAAATTGTCTCCAAATCCTCAAAGTATGTTTGACTACCACATTTTCAGTTATCTTACTTAAGAATAAAGGAAGTGAAAATCCCAGAAGAGATATAATAGAAAATTTACTAACTGGGTTAGCTTCTAAAGAAACTCATCCAGGACAGTCCTCATGATTAATATAGTGTAACCAAAATGTGAGATTCTGTATATTAGCTGCCCAGTAATAAAACCTAAAATTTGGTAAAGCGAAATCTCCATTCTTTTTAACTTTCTGGAGATGGACTTTATTCAATTGAAGATGTTTACTTTTTCCATATATAGGAGGATAAAATAGAGTCCAGAGGGTCAAGAAAGGATTTAGGAATAAAAACAGGTAAAGCCTGAAAGAGGTATGTAAGTTTAGGTAAAACATTCACTTTAATAGAATTAATTTGACCAATCAATGTTAATGAAAGGGGCAACCAATTTGATAATGTTCTTTTTATATAATTTAATAAAGTAAGAAAATTTTCTTTAAATTGGTATTTATAATTCTTAGTAAATGTTACACCCAAATAAGTGAATTGGTTTCTTAATATTTGAAAAGGAAATTTAATATCAGTTGATACCAAATTATTCAAAGGAAAAAGTTCACTCTTGTGTTGGTTCAATTTATATCCAGAAAACCAACTAAAATAAGAGAGTAAAGAAAGCACAGAAGGTAATGAAGTTTCAACATTAGAAATGTAAAGCAGTAAGTCATCCACATAAAGTGAAACTTTGTGGATAGTACCCTTCCATAAAATAACAGTGATATCATTAGGTTCTAAGGCCAGGTCAAAGAGCAAAGGACTCAAAGGGCAACCTTGTCTGGTTCCACGTTGAAGTTTAAATGGTTTAGTATTCTGAGAATTAGTAAGAACGCGAGCAAAAGGAGGTAAGTACAGTAATTTAATCCATTGAATAAAGTTGGACCAAAATTTAATAATACCATTCAAACCAATCAAAAGCCTTCTCAGAGTCTAAGGATATCACGCACTCCAATATCTCCTTAAAAGGAGAATAGATAACATTTAATAACCGAGGAAGTGAGAATATCGATTTTCAATAAAACCAGTCTGATCATCAGAAATGATAGATGGTAAGATATTTTCCACCCTACGGGCCAGAACTTTAGAGAGGATTTCGTCATCAACATTAAGTACGGAAATTGGTCTATATGAAGAACATTCAGTTGGGTTCTTATTTTTTTTAAGGATAAGCGAAATAGAAGCTTCGTGAAAAAGATTGTGGCAACCTACCTGGCTTACAAGAAACTGAAAAAACTGAACATAAATGAAGTAGAAGCAAAGAAGAAAAAACCTTATAAAATTCTCCAGAAAATCAATCAGGACCAGGATCTTTTCCTGAATGCAGTGAGCGTACAGCCTCAGCTATTTCTTCATGAGAAATACATAGATCCAATTGGTTTCAGTTATCAGCAGTAAGTGTGGGGATATTTAATTGGTCTAAAAAATTATCCATTACAGTATTATCTTTAAGAGGATCAGTACTACATAGTTTAGAATAAAATTCTCTAAAAGTATCATTTATTTCTAAATGATCAGTTATCCTAATACCGTTAGCTTTATAAATTTCTTTAATCTGTCATTTAGCACTAGAAGTTTTAATTCGGTTAGACAATAATTTACCTGTTTTATCTCCATGAATATAAAATTGACTTTTATCCTTTAGGAGTTGAGTTTCAATAGGATATGTTAATAAAAATCAAATTTAGTTTTAATTTCAACCCGTCTTTTATACAAAACAGCATCTGAAGACAGAGCATATTCTTCATCTAATTGTTTCAGCTGATTGGCTAAATTAATTCTCTCTTTGTTAGCTTTTTTCTTAACACTTGCAATATAAAAAAATGATTTGTCCTCTAATATATACTTTAAAGGAATCCCGTATGACAAGACTAGAACTCTCCTCCACTGTATTCTCTTCAAACAAGAGAATAATTTGCCTCTCCAAGAACTTTCAAAAATCCTTCTCAGATAACAAAGTTAAATTACAATGCCAGAATCTGTTTGTCTCAGGAAAACCTGAAAGATTTACAAATAAAAGCACAGGAGCATGGTCAGAAATTGCAATCTCTTTATATTCACAAGATCGAACTAATCGAATCATTTGGTTATTCATAAAAATTAGTCAATTCTGGAATATGTATGATGAACATGAAAGAAAAAATGAGTATTCTCTATCTGCTGGGTTTAAGAAACACCATATATTCATGATACCACATTTAATTAGAGATCAATGAATAAATTTTCTCAAAACTCGGACCCTGCTGTTATAACTAATTGTGTCGCCACTTAAATATTACATGTAACATGGAATCCTCAAGATAAGTTTAACAAGTTTAAACATAAAACACCCAGAGTCTGCATGATAAAGAGTGAGTCATTCAAAACAAAAGCAAGGAAAACAATTAACAAAAATTAACCAATTATGGTGCTCTTAAAAATCTCAGAGCCCAATTCTCTCCAGCTTGCCAGACATGAACAAACACCTCTTTACAAAGTCATATTATAGTGATGGCATTTCAAGTGTAGATTTTCCTTGTTAATAGAGGCAGTCTGATAGAGACAACTTTGGCAGGGAATCTTAGAGCAATGGGAATGGACACCCTGGACAATATGGAAACTCAGGAGTCTTCCTGTTTTCTGGACAATGACAGGTACAGGAAGTATTTTCAGCTGAAGGAGCACATCCTCTGGGTTTGGAACTTGGGCAACAACGGTCCATCCACAAGGCTAATTGTTTCATGTGCAGTCAGCTTCAGGAGCTGGTCATCCTGCAGCTAAAGTGAGTGCATGTATCAGGGAGACGAGGAGATCACCAGGCAGACTGGTGCAAGGAGATAGTTCAGCAGAGCCATGAGGACTCCCTGCTCTCTAACTGTATGATATTCAGAGTACTGATTGGGGATAGTCTTCCTCTAGGGACAGAGGCATGGCCAGACAAGTGGGTTCATTGTGCAGGCAGAGGAACAGGAAGAGGAATGGTTCCTAATTTGTGGAGCAGAATATCAAACTTTTCATCAAAGTAATTGGTCACTTGACCCATGTGCCAATAATGAAGTCAAATTAAACTAAACCAATCTGCTTCCACAAGGTCTATATCCCCGCTATATTATTTTGGCTGCTGCAATTTCCTTCCACATCTCATAGATGGAGAATTTTGAAATTTATTTGCCGCGGGTGAGATAGCAGATGACTGGAGAATAGAAAAGGTGATCTCAGTATTCAAAAGGGCAGCAGATATAAACCAGGCAATGTCGGGCCATGAATTTTAAATCAGTGGAAGGGAATTATAGTAAAATTCCCAAGGATAGGATATACTTATGCATGGAAAGGCTGAGATTAATCGGGGCATAGTCAGCATAGCTATATTTGTGGGAAAGCTTGTCTCAATAATTGATTGAATTTTCAGGTATAACCAGAGACTGGATCGACTGAGTTTGTATCTTGGGAACTTGGAGAAGTCAGTGTGTGAGTTGATAGAGATATATGAGATAATGAGGAAGATAGAGAGTAGATATTAAAGATATTTTTCTAGTGGAGGGATTTGAAGGATATCTCTCTGGTGGAGGGATGGCCTTAAACTGATAAGGTAGGACATTTAGAAGAATCCTGAGGGGAGACATTCCACTTAGAGAATGGTGTGACACTTGAACATCATTCATGAGGAGTTGGTAGATGCAGGTAATGTCGAAAAACACTTGAATTGCAGAGAAGATTACAGGCCAAACACCAGTTCATAACTACATCCAGCAAGACCTGGATTACATTCAGAAATGGGCTCATAAGGGTTAAGTAGTATTCATATGATAGATATGCTGGACTGGCGTCATGCTTAAGAAGTGTGTGTCGAGCTACCTACACCTGGCATTCAGTGCCATACCACCATGATACTTTGCCACTATTTATAGCATCTAAGACAAACACACAATGGAACACTCTTCACTTTTGAAGAAGAGTACAGCTCCAAAAATTTTTCAGAAGCTCAAAACTATCCAGGAGAATGCAGCTCAATTTCCACTGCCATCGACATTCATTTACTCCACCATGGATGGTCCCAACCCAGCTGAAAGAGGAGGAGTGTTGGACATGGGTCAAGTAATGCATCCTGTAGAAACCAAGAGCGACAGAAATGTTAACAGAAGCTTCAAAGATCTCCTCCCTGAGAGAGGATGGGTCTTTGAAGATGGGCTACACCTGTGAACAACTTGAAAGAATAGGCCAGGACAGAGGACTCTGACCTGTAGCTGATGCTCCAGGATGGTGATAGGCTTAAACAAACAAACATCAACATTTCATTCTATCCACCAGAGGTGTACAGTGAATTCAGTGTGGTCCACTTATAAAATGTCCTGCTGTTACTTCCCCATGTTAATCTATCTTTCTATTCAAATCTTTTTATTGTTATATACAGGAAAAATAACATGAGTACATCGAAGTAATGACAGTTACAATGCCTCAAAAAAAACATTATCTTAAAGATTGAAAAAAAAATTTGAGACAACAAAAAAAAACCTACTAAGCAGAAAAGTGAGAAAAAAAGAGAACCCTTTAGGTGTACAACCCTGGAGTCACGCGTCATACAAAAAGTTTCTAAAAATAAACATCAAACTGCCAGCAAGAAAAGAAAATATACTAAAATAATTTACAATTAGATTGTGGAAAAATTATATCAATTAACTCAAATGATAATAACGAGCAAATGAGCCCCATCTTTTCTCAACATTAAATAAAGGTTCAAAGGTTCGACTTCTAATTTTCTCCAAACTAAGACATAGCATCACTTGAGAGAGCCATTGTGACAAAATGGGAGCTGATATATCTTTCCACTTCAACAAAATGGCCCTCCAAGCTAACAATGTAACAAATGCAATAACATGTTGGTCAGACACAGAAATACCATGAATATTTTGAGGAACTATTCCAAAGAGCACAGTTACTTTATTAGGTTGTAAGTTAATTTTAAGTGCTTTAGAAATATGTCTTTAATTTCTAAAGCACTTAAAATTAATCTACAACCCCATGTTACTCTAAGAACTCCTTCCAAATCTTTCAGCTCACCTGCAAGTACACAAGGTGAGAAAAAGCAGGAGGTGTCCCCCGCAAGTTCATTTCCAAGTTACAAGTTGGAAATATTAGATTATGAAGACATGTAGTCCCCTTTTACTGTCATTCAGTAATGCATGCATTAAGAAATGATACATTATTTCCTCTGGTGTGATATCACAAAACACAGGACAAACCAAGACTGAAAAAACTGACAAAACCACATAATTATACATATAGTTACAAACAGTGTAACAATATCATAACTTGATGAAGATAGTCCGTGAGCACAGTAAAGTTTAAAGTTTCTCAAATGTCCAACATCTCATGCAGACGGGAGAAGGAAGAAAAACTCTCCCTTCCATGCCGACCACAATCCGACTCTGAGTCATCCGAAAACTTCGAGCTCTGATCAGCTCTCCGACACCGGGTACTGAGCAGCATCTCTGCCGAACGATTCGACCTCCTTCTTGGTTGCCAAAAGCAGGCAGGACCGGGGATTTTGAGGCCTACCCTCCGAAAGATTCCCGACCACACACTGTAACGACAGCAGCAGACGGGCATTTCAGAAATTCCTCCAGATGTTCCTCTGTTCTTTCGCGTCCATTCTCCATCAAATCAGAATTGTCCACAGCCCCTATTTAACAGATATGACATCATTTTTCACCAGAGAACTGCGCACGTGCAACACGCTGCCATCTTCTCCTCCCGCCGATATCTCGCAAATAAGTAAGAATATCTAGTCTTGGACCTCAGAAAAATTTCTATAAATGTACTGTGATAAGGACTTTCCTGAATGTTTAGCCTTTGGGAAAAAGTAACGGGTTTGAGTTCAAAAAATGTTGTGTGATGTGTGGCCACCTGTCAGTTCACTTGAGTTTTATCTATCTCCATCTCACAGCCAAGATATTAGTGCAGGGAGATTCAATTGTCATTTTGAAACTGGAGCCAGTTACGTATCTGAAACTGCTGGACTGTAGGGAGAAAGGCTGGTGCATGTAATGTTTTTAATATCGAGCTGGTCTGAGGTGAACAGGCCAAATGGCCTCACTTTCTGAGGGAGTCATTCTGATTCACTGTTATTTACCCTCTTATGATGACCTGTGAGTCTGAGACGGTGAATTTAGTTCTGGCACCTCTCAGGTAAAACCTTCTTGTTTTAGGCAGTTCATAAAGTTGATAATTGACTGATGCCTTGTTTCTGCACTGTCGAGTCACTGAGATGAAATGACAGCATCCATCTCCAATATAGTACAATTCCCTTTTGTAACTCTGGTTAGATCTGGAGGTGATATTGTCCAGAAAGTTCTTCAGGAGTCAAAAGGAGTTGCCACATTGATGGTTACAGCTGTTTTATCAGACGTTCATCATGGAAAGGTGCAAAAATAACAGGGTTGTTATCATGGGTGACTTTAACTTCCCTAATATTGATTGGCACCTGATTAGTTCTAAGGGTTTAGATGGGGCAGAGTTTGTTAAGTGTGTCCAGGACGGATTCCTGTCACAGTATGTGGACAGGCCTACCAGGGAGAATGCCATACTAGATCTAGTACTAGGTAATGAACCGGGTCAAGTCACAGATCTCTCCGTGGGTGAGCATCTTGGGGACAGTGACCACCGCTCCCTGGCCTTTAGCATTATCATGGAAAAGGATAGAATCAGAGAGGACAGGAAAATTTTTAATTGGGGAAAGACAAATTATGAGACTATAAGGCTAGAACTTGCAGGTGTGAATTGGGATGATGTTTTTGCTGGGAAATGTACTATGGACATGTGGTCGATGTTTAGAGATCTCTTGCGGGATGTTAGGGATAAATTTGTCCCAGTGAGGAAGATAAAGAATGGTAGGGTGAAGGAACCATTGGTGACAAGTGAGGTGGAAAATCTAGTCAAGTGGAAGAAGGCAGCATACATGAGGTTTAGGAAGCAAGGATCAGATGGGTCTATTGAGGAATATAGGGAAGCAAGAAAGGAGCTTAAGAAGGGGCTGAGAAGAGCAAGAAGGGGGCATGAGAAGGCCTTGGCAAGTAGGGTAAAGGAAAACCTCAAGGCATTCTTCAGTTATGTGAAGAAAAAAAGGATGACAGGAGGGAAGATAGGACCGATTTAGAGATAAAGGTGGGAAGATGTGCCTGGAGGCTGTGGAAGTGAGCGAGGTCCTCAATGAATACTTCTCTTCGGTATTCACCAATGAGAGGGAACTTGATGATGGTGAGAACATTATGAGTGAGGTTGATGTTCTGGAGCATGTTGATATTAAGGGAGAGGAGCTGTTGGAGTTGTTAAAATACATTAGGACAGATAAGTCCCCGGGGCCTGACGGAATATTCCCCAGGCTGCTCCACGAGGCGAGAGAAGAGATTGCTGAGCCTCTGGCTAGGATCTTTATGTCCTCGTTGTCCATGGGAATGGTACTGGAGGATTGGAGGGAGGCGAATGTTGTCCCCTTGTTCTGACAGGAAATGATCATGTTGAGGTGGTGGAGGTGTGCGTTCATGGGTGTAGGAGTTAGTCATCCTTCGTACTTGGGGAAATTAACTGTTTTTGAATCTAGTGGTCCTGGTGTGGATGCTACACAGCATCCTCTCAGCTGGGAGTGGGACAGTCAATGTGCAGGGTTGGTCGGATCATCATGACATTACTGACACCATTCTGCTTATGCGTCCTTGATGGTGGGTCAACTTGCGCCGCTGATGCATTGGGCATACCCATGGTATAGAACTTCCTGTCCACCACAGAGCAGTTTCCTTACCATGCAATGAGAAAGCTTGTTAGGATGCCCTGTATTGCACATCTGCAGAAGGACATGAGTAAAGATGTGCACAGTCCAGCTCACTTCAGCCTCCTTGGAAGTAGAAGTGTAGGTGAGCTTTCCCAGTTGTGTAGGATGTCTTCTGGGATGATGAGAGGTGATGCATGATGTGTGGCCAATCTGATGTGTGCGGTGTGAGTTCTCCTGACATCAATAACAATCTTCCTTGTCTTGCTGACATTGAGGAACAAGTTAATTGCCTGGAACCAGGCATCAAACTCTTGCACCTCCTCTCTGAAGGCTGTATTATCATTGTTGGTGATGAGCCCCACCACTGTTGTGTCATTGGGAAACCTGACAATGTGATTACTTAATGCTTGGCTGTGCAGTGATGTGAGAGCAGAGAGTTTAACAATGGGGTGAGCGCAGAGCCCTGGGGGTGGGGATCACCTGTGTTAAGGATCATGGAGAGGGAGGAGCAGTTGTGCATCCTGACTGTCTGAGGTCTGTTTGTTGGGAAGTCCAACAACCAGTTGCACGGTGGTGGATTTAGGCTGTGGAGTAGGAGTTTGTTCACCAAGGTCCGTGGGACAATCGTGTTGAATGCTGAACTGCAATCCAGAAACAGCATTCTGACAGTCCTGCTGGAGGGTCTTGACCTGAAACGTCGACTGTACTCTTTTCGATAGGTGCTGCCTGGCATGCTGAGTTGCTCCAGCATTTTATGTGTGTTGCCTGGATTTCCAGCAGTTGCAGATTTTCTCTTGTTCTGACACAAGTGCTCCCGTTTTCTCGGTGTACCAGGGCCAGTTGTATGACAGATGCTATTGCATTCGTCATTCAGTAAACATATTTGTGAGTGTCCAGTGTGGCAGGAATGAGCTTTTAATATGTACCATTACCAGCTGTCCAAAGCACTTCATGATAATTAGTGTCAGTGACACCGGTCGATGGTCGTTTAGTTCTGAGAGTGTGGAGTACTTTAGTACAGGAATGATATTGGCTGATCTGAAGCATATGGGACAGCAGCCTGGATGAGTGAAGTGTTGTAGATGTCCGTGAAAAGGTCAGTGAGCTGGTGTGTACATTTCATGAGTCCTCAGCCTGGGATGTTGTCTGGCCCGGCTGCCTTAACGGGTTTGAATCTCTTCGGAGTCCTTGTGATTATACAAACATGAAAGCAAGTGTAAGAAAAACTAACACTAGAAAAAGAGAATAAAAGCAATAATTTGGGCTCCAATTAACACAGCTCAGTCAGAATCAGAATCAGGTTTATTTTCACTGACAGATCCAATACCCTTCCCTTGTGACTCTGTTTTGTAAAATAAAATCATTTAAAATCTGAGGACAATAACATGCAAGGTCGGACATTATTAGCAGTTCTTCATGGGATAAACTGTCGAAAACATTGATGGTAACAAAACAAATGATGGCGACGAGGAGGTGTACAGGAGCGAGATAGATCAGCTGGTTGAATTGTATTGCAACAACAACCTTGCACTTAACATCAGTAGGAACAATGAACCGGTTGTGAACTTCAGGAAGGGGAAGTTGAAGGAACACACACCAGTCCTCATTGAAGGATCAGCATTGGGAAGTGTGTGCAGTTTCATTCAAAAGGCGATGACTCAAACAGACAGTATCCAACATTCAGGTCCCATCATTCAGGACATGTCCTCTACCTAATGCTGCCATCAAGGAGGAGGTACAGGAGCCTGAAGACACACACCCAATGTTCCAGGAACAGCTTCTTCCCCTCTGCCATCATATTTTTGAATGGACAATGAATCCATGAATAGTGCAACAGTATTTTTCCTTCTCTTTTTCACTACTTGTTTAACTTAATCTTAATAATTCTTCCTGTCCCCTAATGGGTGGTGTAGTTGTGTATATTTCCCTCAATCTTGAGGCCTGGGAGTTTGAGGGTTAGCGTAGATATGGGAACAGGTCGAAGAGTGGAGTGACCGTCAGCCTCCACCTGCAGATGGATGACCTCAAGCAGTATGCCAGAATTGAAAGAGATATTGATTTACTAATCCACCTGACAAGGGTGTACGGCAGAGACATTGAGATGTCATTTGAACTGGAAAAGTGCAGCTGGATGGTGGTGAAAAGAGGGAAACTCATCAATACTGAAGGAATTGAGTTACCTGAAGGCAACAGATCAGATGTTCAGGACAGCTACAAATACCTGGATATCCTGCAGACACATGGAAGTCACAATGAGGACACAAGGAAGGCTGCAACATCCAAGTACCTCCAAAGAGTGAGACAGTTCCGAAAGAGCCAGCTGATTGGGAAGAACATGATCAGAGTCATCAACACATTCGCCCTGCCAGTTATCAGATACCCAGCAGCAATAATGTGCTGGCCAAGGAACAAGCTGGAAGCCAGTGACATCAAGACCCAGAAACAACTAACAATACATGGAGGTTTTCACCAAAAGTCCAATATTGAGCACCAGCACACCTGCTGAAATAAAGGAGGATGAGATCTTGGAAGTGTCGAAGCCTCAATCCTGGAAGAAATATGAAACATCAGTGAGTATGTCAGGAAGATGGCCCTTAAGGATGACCTGCTTAGAGAATACCTAAGGCAGCAGGCTGGGGACATGGGTGAAGAAGAACCAGAGGACCAGTGGCCATGGCAGGACAAGTTGCTGCACAGGACATACCATCTCCAGATATCAGTGGTAACTGACAAAAGAAAGTCCTACCAATGGCTGGAAATGGCAGGGCTGACCCAGCACAGAGGTGCTGCTCATGGCTGCACAAGAACAGGCTCTGAGCACAAGAGCAATAGAAGCAGGGCCTATTAAACCAAACAAGACTCAAGATGCAGACTGTGGAAGGAATCCTCTGAAACCATCCAGCACATAGTAGCAGAGTGTAAGATGCAGACAGGGACAGCATACACAGTCAAGTTGCAGGAATTGTGTACAGGAACATCTGCACTGAGAATAGATTGGACACCCGCAAGATCAAATGAGGAGCACCTGAGAAGATAGTGGAGAATGACAGAGCTAAGATCCTGTGGGACTTCCAAATATAGACTGATCAGCAGGAACTGGCCAAGCAACCAGACATGGTAATACAGAACAAGAAACAGGAGAAAACAATGCTAATAGATGGGGCACTCCCAATTGATAGTAACATTAGGAAGAAAGGAGATGAGAAGCTGCAGAAATACCAGGGCTTGAAAGAGTAGATACAAAGAACATGGAAGATTAAAGCCAGAGTAATTCCACTGGTGATAGGTGCACTTGGAACTGTGACACTGGACTGGGAGAGTGGCTCCAACCAATGCCAAGAACAACATCTGATATGTCTGTCCAGAAGAGTGCACGACTAGGGATGGCAAGGATACTGTGCCAAACCCTCAAGCCCCCAGGCCTCTCGTAGACGACCCAAGATTGAGGAAGAAATACACATACACACCACCCATAGCAGGTGAGAAAACATATGTGCCCCTTATTGAAATTTATCACTTAATTATTATGGAATGTAACGTAGTGTTGCTGCAAACCACCCAATTTCATAACGTATGCCAGTGATATTAAATATGATCCTGATTCTGAAACATTCCCCTTAAAGAAAATACTGCCACAAAATGTTGAACATGGAACCTTGCTGTAAGTATAAGTAAACACTTCAGTTATTGTTTAGACAATATTACTGTTTGTTTCCAGTATTTCAACCAGAAATTATCCTACTTCACTCTATAGAGTCTGATATTTCAGGAGTACAACAGCACTAATACAATCTGACAGTTGGTTATCAACTTGTTATCAACGGACTGTAGAATATTAAGACCCGAAATTCTAGTCATTGATAAAACTGAACCAAGATTTTCTGATCCTTGGAATGAAAATACTACTTTGAAAGCCAGCTGCACTCATTTCAATATAAAAGGTTTGACTGGGTGAGGCAAGGCTGCTGCGAGTTTGTCCTGCAGCAGTTTACACTGGGAATGGAGGAGGCCTGGAATGCAACACAGTGAGAAAGTATTCCATGGGAAATTGGATATTATTGTTAATGTGGGAGAAACAAACTATTTTAAAGAACAATTCTATAAATAAAAATTGCTTCACAATAAAAAAAAACATCTTTGGTGCAGCTTAGAGCAGCTGCTGCCTGGGTATGAAAACAACAAACATCTGTGGCCACAGCAGGATATGAGCTGTTATTTTAAGGAGAGGGACAGCCCAGAATGCTTACATTTGCCATTTCTACTAAATATCACAGTTTCTGTTCTACCTGATATTATTTTAAGTATCTGTGAAGCACTTGACCTTTAAAGAGACATTATCTCCGGTTCTCCCCTTGAGTTATGGCAGTGAAAACAAGAATTCCTTCAGAAATTGTGCCATGTTGGTTGTCAGATTAACTCCACTCATCAGATTTATTCACTGAATTCCAGGGGAAGAAAATGTTAGTGAGGTCGATAGTTTAACTGTGCGACAGTCAGTAAACCCCCATTATAGAAATGAAGGGAGTTGTAGAATATGGCTTCCATTAACTGCTCTCTACTTTCCAACAACCTATTGATCACATCTACCAGTACGATCATTGACAGAAGAATCTTCCATATGTGGATTGGTGAGGTTGAGGTCAAGTATGTTTCTCTCTGCTGTTGTTCATTCATTTTCTGCTGCAGGCTCTCACTTGAAGCTCTGTCCTTCAGGACTTGACCAACTCAGTCTGTGTTCGTGGAACCCAACCACTCTTGGTGACCACCATAGAAGTCCCAGTAAACATTCTGTGTTCTTGCTTCTATTAGTACTTATTCTGTGTTGCTCAACATAGGGAACATCGATTCATCCATGGAGGGAGGCCAGGAGATAGTAATCAGGAGGAGGCCTCCGTGTCCATGTTTCTCTTGACGTTATGAGACTTCAGTGTGTCTTGATTCAATGCTCAAGGCACCAAGGGCTCCTCTCCCCTGCTGGTACACAACTGTGCCCTCACCTCTAATGAGTATTTTAGGACAAGACACACCCAGGATGGTGAGTTTGAAATTGCCATTTTGTCTCTCCTGCTCCTGTGTATTTCTGGAGCCACGCTTTGCACAATGTAATGTCAAGCAACCCAGAACCAGGACATCTCTACAGGATGATGGATTTCCAGCATCTGCAGCATCTCTTGTGTTGATCATCATTGCAGAAGTTCCTCTGGGAAGTATACTCATCCCAACTGCTTCATCAGTGACCTTCCTCCCATCATAAAGTCAGCAGTGGGGTGTTCACAGACATTTGTAGAATGTTCAGTTCCACTTGTAACCCCTCAGCTAATGCTTCAGTCCCAGCCTGTATACCATCCAGACGTCGACAACATTTAGTCATGGGCTGATCAGTGACAACTGATATTTGCACCCATAGTGTCAGGCAATGACTATCTCCAAGAACAGAGAATCTAACTCCTTAGGATTGACATTCAATAACATTAACATTGATAGATCCTCTACCATAAATATCCCAAGAGTTCACGTTTTCTGGAAAATTATGTGGACTATTGAAATAAATACCATTGTCCCAGGATTGGCTCAAAGGCTGGATATTCTGTAGTGGGTAACTCACTTCTTGCCATCACAAGATATTTACATTTTTTTATATTCAGTAGGTAGAGGTTTGATGGAATATTTTCCGCTTACTTGGATGAGTGCAATCCCAACGATTCTCAAGAATCTCTGCATCACCCTGTATGACTAGTGACTAGTACCTCCAAAATTAACTGAAGTATTCATTCTCTCCACCTCTTCCCAGAGTAGCAGAGTAGCAGTACAAGGTGTACCTCAGTTATTCATTCACCTCTCAAACACCAGCTAGACCACCTAGAGCAGTGTTTTGCAATCACTTTTAGCCCAACGCCCCCCTTTAAGCACCTTCATACTTGCCAACACTGCTCTTAGGCACAATGTACTTTCTGGCACCCCCATGGTTTAAAAACATGTCTATCATATGCTGACATGGGAAAATCGATTCTGCTTTAAATTCTTATTTTTCTTTAATCCTAACTTACACAGTACCTGTACACTGTACAGCAGCTTCGATATCAATGTGATCCTTGAGCTTGATGGTTTTTAGCAAGAGTTGAAATATCTGTTTCAAGTTGTGACAGCAAAAGCTTCACATCCCCACATGTAACAACGTCCAAGCAGCTTCAGTTTTCTTTTTGTGAGTATGTGGTTCACTGCACTGAAACCACTTTCAACAAGGTAGAAGCATGGAGGTGCAATGAAGAGCAGTCCGGTTCTTCTCCAAAGACCAGGGAACTTCGTATGACAGTGTAGCCACATATAACAAAAGCCAACATTTTAAAAAAAATATTTTTGCTTCTTCATCATTCTGAATTTTGTTCATTTCTTTTTGCAAGCTCTCTTCCTGTTCATCCACCTTGCAAAGAAATGGGTTAATGACCCAGTCTGGAATTTAAAGATTGTTCAAATCCTTGAATCGATTCTGAAAATCCTTCTTCAGTGACTGCAGGTATAAGCAGTACTCTTTTGAATCATAGTCTGTGAAAGAGAGTGCCATACTATCCATGCAGGGAAATTGCGTAAATATTCTTCTTCCAGTGTTTTGCTTACATGTATATTTCCAATTTTCTGATAAAAGTAGCTCAGTACTTTTTGCCTGGATTAAATTAATATTCTCACTCTGCAGTTTGCAGTTTCATATTTGGAATGCTCATTTTGTCATACAGATTGCCTCGGTATGCCACATCTCCATGTAGAAGTTTAATCTTGTTTCCTAAGTTCTTGTCAACTTTGAGCAAAAATTCAACCACAGTGTCAAAAAGATTGAAGAAACATTTTAAGCAGCAGCCTTTTGACAGCCATCTGTCATATATGGTGCTCCATCTGTTGCACAAGAACTCATGGTCCTAATCAGAATACTTTTATCCTCAATATGCATTTTGATCTCATCTTAGATTGATTTTCTGTTGTTTTTTGTTTTTATCTTTTCACAATAGAGAATCTCTTCATAAACCTTTCCATTTTTGATAGACCGTAAATATGCCATTAGCAATGCCTCATAGTTTTGCACAGTTGGCTCATCCAATTGTATCCCAAATTCAGTTTCTTATAGCACTGTGCATAGTCGATATCAATGTCTTCACTCATTTCGTCAACACAACTAGCTACAGAATTATTACTCAGAGGAACAGATTTTAAAATACTGCTGTCTGTTTTGAGATCAGTGGTGAGCACTTCTGATACAGCAGGCATTATTAAATTTCCACTAATAGGATGAGATTTTTCACATTTTGCTATCATTTTAGAAATACTGGAAGAAGCCACGAGACCACTATCAAGGTCATCTTTAAATTTCCTGACAGATGACTCCAGTCAAACACTTCTTTCACTTTGTGGAACTGGGTAATTCCATAATTAGCTTTTTCATGGCGTTGTTTATGGAAGTTTTCCTGCAAACTCGATAGTTTCGTGGCTTCATTAGATACCACAGTATTACAAATAGACACATGAAGCATTGCTGATCTGATGGGAATGGAATTAAACCAGACTCCAGGTATGTAACATTGCATTGTTGCACTTTCTGTTGTTTCTGTTTCTTAGCAGGATTAGAATTGAAGGCTTCATTGCCTTCAGACTTGTAGAGATCATGTGGTACATATTTATCCATCATAAACAGAGCTAAATTAAAATAAAAAAATTAACACAAACTGGGAATGCCTCTCGCATGTTGATGATGGCAGTGAGTTGGCATGGGTAGAATGATGGTAGTCGCACACAAAGGAGTGAAGAGGTGAAGATGAAGATGATCAGAAAAGTGAAAATTACATTAACAAGGAATCAGATTAGAATCTGAATGGTAGGCAGGATGGAGGTAGTGTTGGCAAGCAATTAGACTATTCAAGTTAGCGCAATTGACCAATCACATAAGGTCTCATAATTATAGTGCCATGAAAGGGTGCCGCTTACCGCCGCCCCCCCACCCCCAAGGATCTTGAATGCATCCCGGTATACTTCTTTTTCTCCTAATGCCCCCTTAGGACACGTAACTGCCCCCATTGGGAGTCACTGGTTTAGAGGATCAAGTAGATGCAGACAAGCGCCACCAGCTGCGATAGCTCCTCCAACTCGCAAACCATCAAGATCTAGAAATGCATCACTGATCCACCACTGAGGTTCAGGAATATTCTCTCTGATATCACTGTCAGAATACCTTCCCCAGTTCAGCAACAGTATAACTGTACAGTTCACCACCATCGTTCACAGGATGAGCAAAGGATACTGGACCTGCCAGTGATGCCCAGATTCTAGCAATGAATTTTTAAAATTGAGAAATCAATGTACACCCATTCGTACATTTACTGAATCACAGTTTAATTCAGTTATAGAAATTAGTCATAAGAGCCAGATTCTTGCAGATTGGTTTGTATGAAAAAATGGAAGGAGGCAGGTTTTAAGATCAGACATCTTCTTTCCTCCAACTGATGAGATCAAAAGTTCAACCACTTCCTGAATTGGATTTTGAACTGGAATTGGTTTACTATTGTCACATGCACTGAGGTACCATTGTACAGCACATTGAATTAGTACAAGGAAATACAATAATGGAATTCACAGTAAAGTGTAGCAACTGTAGAGAAAATGCAGAACAGGTAGACAGTAAGCGCAATCAGAATGAGGTGGATTGCAAAGTCAAGGATCTTTCTTATCGTACTAGAGGATCCTTCAATAGTCTTATAAAAACAAGTAGAAGATATTCTCGAGCCTGCTGGTACATGCTTTCAAACTTTTTCTGATTAGCCTGATGAGAAAGGAGTTAAGAGGTAATGTCCAAGGTGGAAAGGGTCTTTGATTATGCTGGTTGCTTTAATGAGGCAGCAAGAAATATAGACAGGGTCCATGGAGGAGAGGATGGTTTTCTTGATGTGCTGAGATGTATGTACAACTGTCTCAGTACTATTGATACGGACAGGATCATATGCCAACGATCTGGTCAATTCCTGAAGTAACTGACTAGATCATTTGTTTGGTTGACATTGAGGGAAAGGGTGTTGTCATAACACCATGTTACTGAGCTCTCTGTCATCTTCTTGTATTCTGGCTCATTGTTCTTTGAGTTATGGCCCACCAATGTGTTGGAGCAAAGTTGGGCTGTGCAGTATTGACTGCAGATGAATATCATTTCCAGGTTGAATATGTCATATATATTTTGATAAATAATTTATTTTGAACTTTGAACTTTGTACAGGGAGTAGAGTAGTGGCTGACTACAAAATCTTGTGGAACACCAGTGTGGAAAATACTTTTGGCAGTGGTAGTGCTGCCTAGCTTTACTGATTGGGATCTCTTGGTCAGGAAGTCAAACTTCCTGTTGAAAAAGGAGGTCTTGGATCTTTGAGATGAATTTGCCTGGGATGACAATATTGAAGCCGGGGCTGTAGTCAATAAACAATAGACTAACATAGGTGTCTTTACTGTCCAGATGCTGCAGAGTTGGCTGTAGAGTCAGGGAGATGATGTCCACCATGGACGAATTGCAGCGGGCTGAGGTTGACTGGGATGATGAAGTTATTGAGTGCCCTGACCCGCCTCTCAAAATGTTGAAGTCTGGATGATTGCCATGTTGGAGAAAGGATCAGTGTGTGATGTGTCAGCCGAGGGACTTTGGCACAGACCACAAAGCTTAAAATGAGGCAAAGGCACTTAAGAAGTGGTGTGGTATTTTTATTGTGTGGTTCATCTGTGTTATTGAATCACCAGCATTAAATTAGAGTGAATAAAATGGTATCTATTTAGGAAGTATTCTCCAGTCTGAATTGAACAAGTCCACCTTTCAATCAATAGGAATCGTGGTCTACAGACAATGTTTGACAATACTACAGTGAAGGATTTTGATATCAGGTCTGGTGGGGATTTCTGCATTAAATGCAGAGCAGAAGCTTTTGCAGTATCATGTCAGCAGACAAAGTCAAGCAAAGTCTCTCATTCAATTTGGTGGTATT
Source organism: Mobula birostris (assembly GCF_030028105.1). Classification (NCBI taxonomy): domain Eukaryota; kingdom Metazoa; phylum Chordata; class Chondrichthyes; order Myliobatiformes; family Myliobatidae; genus Mobula; species Mobula birostris. The sequence goes on from NC_092395.1 coordinate 43,452,523, forward strand.
TGTTCTAAATGGAAGAATAAAGTATGAGTTTGTCCAATTGTACATTACCAAGACCAAGAACGCCCAGGTGGACAATGATACTCCACTGGATTACAAAATAAGTGTGGAAGGGATAAAGTGGCTGGACCATATTTGACAGGATTGACTCAAACTAGATACAGGTTCCAAAGTGCTTGTAACAAATGTTGACTGTTCATTCATTTCCTTAGACACTGCCTGATGTGCCGAGTTCCTCCAGCAATTTGTGAGTGTTGCTCTGTAGGTGAGCATGTTCTCCTATGAGATACCTGCTCATTATATTGATTGAGACCTGTGCCCATTGTCAAGCAAAGTGAGTGAAATGTTTGGCTGGATCCACTACAAAAAGATTTCTGGAGTTCTGGAAGGGAAAGTCTGTCCGACACAGGGAAGGAAGGACACTGCATGGGGCACTGGATCGGCAAGCATGGAGTAAGCTGGAGGTAAATTTCTGGGATGAGTGGGTTGTCTTGTCCTGAGCAGAAAAACAAATTTTAAAAAAGCAAGATGTTGGGGGAATTCAGCAGGTAAGGCAGCATCTGTGGAGGGAAATGGACGATAGACGTATTGGGTATGGTCCTTTCATCTAGACTGAATGACAAGAGGGCAGATATCCAGTATAAAATGGTGAAGGGAAGGGGTGGAACTAGAGGTGGCAAGTGAGAAATGGATCAATGTGAAGGATGGGGGTGACAGATAGATGGAGAAAGGGAAGGTGGAAATGATGACAAAGATAGGAGGTGATAGACAGAGGAAACAAGGGCTGAAGATGATGGAATCTGATTGGGGAAGTTGGGTAATGGAAACAAGTGAGGAAGATGGGGAGGGCAGATGGGAATGGTGAGGGAGGGGAGATGTAGTGGATCAAGTGTATGGGTCATGGGCAGATGTTGTAGGTAGAGTAAAGTACAGAAATTTAGTGTTAGAAGATAGGGAGAGCTTAGGAAAAATGGCTAGACCAGGAGAGGGGAAAAAAGGAAGAGAGGAGGAATAGTTGACTGGAAATTAGAGAATTCAGTTCTCATGCCATTAGACTGTAGTTTATCCAGGTGGCACAGAAGGTGATGGTCCTCTATTTTGTGTTTATCTTTTCCATGGAAGAGGACGAGGCTGAGCACAGACATGTCAGTGTCCGAACAGGTTTGAAAATTAAATGGATAACAACTGGGTGCCACAGATAGTCATGGCAGACAGAACATGGATGCTCAGGAAAGTGCCATGTTTCACCAATGCCGGGGTGGCTACATTGGGAGAACCAGATGCAATAATCTAGGCCGGAGGCTTTGCAACTAATTTTGCATTTGCATGTTTCACCAGGAACCAGACGCTTGATCTTGAAAGCTACCCCCGTCAGCAAGTCTATCAATTCCCTCTTAGCTCCCACCATTCTCAATATTTATATTCCAAGAAAAAATCATCAAGATCTCAGTATGAGAAGACTAAAGTTTTAGGACAGAAAATCTATGAACAAATGAAAATATGATTCAGTAAGTTATCAATTTAGGTCTATGCAGATTTCTTGAATATTTAAAATACATTCCTGGGATTTGGGCATCACTGTCAAGGCCAATATCAATTACCCATCCCTCATGGAGTGGTGGTGAACCATGGACTGGACTCGCTGCCAATCTTCTGAGGAAGGTGCTCTCGCAGTGACACTGCGGAAGGTGTTCCAGCAGGTCAATTGAAAGACTGGTGATACATTCAGGCCAGGATGCCAGTTTGAGAGGGGGCCTGAGGAGGTGGTAATCTTCTACATCGCCTACGTTTGCCCCTCCTGGAGACCTTGGCCACTGTTTGGGAGGTACAGTCGGAGGAGCTGAGTATATAACTTGAGATTTCCCACCCTGCAGCCACTGTGGACAGTGGTGGAATGAGTGACTGTTAAGAGGAGTTATTCTGGGAGGTGTGATCAAGAGGGCTACTGTGTCCAAGATGACACTGAACTTCTTTTGAGTTATTGGGACTGTTGTCAAACCAGTCAGTGAAGAATACTCCATGATTAGATATAATAAGACCATAGATAAAGGAACTGATTTAGGCCATTTGGCCCATTAAGTCTGTTCCGCCATTTCGTCATGGCTGATCCATTATCCCCCTCAGCCCCAATCTCCTGCCTTCTCTCATATCCCGTCATGCCCTGACTATACAAGAATCTATCAATCTCTGCCTTAAAATATACCCAATGACTTGACCTCTAGAAACACCTGTGGCAACGAATTCCATAGATTCACCACTCTCTAGCTACAAGTTCCTCCTCATGTGCATTCTAACAGAATGCTCCTCTATTCTGAGGATGTGTCCCCTGGTCTTAGGCCCTCCATCATGGGAAACATCCTCTCCTCATCCACTCTATTAAACCCTTTCAACATCTGATAGGTTTCAATGAGGTCAACCCTCATTCTTTTGAATTCCTGCGAGTACAGGTCCAGAGCCATCAAACACTCTTCATATGACAGATTTTTCAATCCCAGACACACTTTCATGAACGTCCGTTGGACCTGCTCTAGTTTCAGCACATCCTTTCTTAGATAAGGGGCCCAAAACTGCTTGCAATACTCCAAATGAGGTCTTACCAGTGCTTTATAAAGCCTTAACATTATATCATTGCTTTTATATTCTCATCCTCATGAAATGAATGCTAACATCACATTAGCCTTCTTCACCATTGACTCAACCTGCAAATTAACCTGCAGAGAATCCTGCACAAGGAGTACCAAGCCCCTTTGCATCTCATATTTTGCATTTTCTCTCCATTTATAAAAACTGTCTATCCTTTTACTTCCTCTAACAAAGTGCTTGACCATACACTTCCCAAAACTGTATTCCATCTGCCACTTCTTTACCTATCCTCCTAATCTGTCTAAGTCTTTCTGTAGCCCCTCTACGTCCTCAAACCTACCTGCCGCTCACCCGATCTTTGTATTGTCCATAAACCTTGCCACAAAGCCAACAATTCTGTCATCCAAGTTACTGTTATATAACAGAAAAGAAGCAGCGCCAACACACCCCCTGTAGAGCACACGTCGTCACTGGCAGCAACCAGATATGGCTCGCTGAATTCCCACTTTTTGCCTGCTGCCAATCAGCCACTGCTTTATCCATGCTGGTATCATTCCTGTGATACCATGGAGTCTGAACTTGTTAAGCAGCCTCACGCGCGCACCTTGTTGAATGCCTTCCAAAAATCCAAATACACAACCTCCACTGATTCTCCGTTGTCTATCCTGATTGTTATTTCTTCAAAGAGTTCCAGCAGAATTGTCACACAAAATTTTCCTTTGAGGAAACCGTGCTCACTATGGCCCATTTGAACATATTATGTCTTGATGTGCTGTATGTATAGTGGAAAGACCGAGAGTTATGAGAATGTGATCCACCCACCACCATATAACAGCCTCTGACCTAATCCTGGGCCTGAGCTCTTTATCTAGCTGGAACACTTGAGCTTTTGGACAATGTTAACCCTCAGGATATTGATGGTGGAGGATTCAGCAATGTTCCTGTCATTGAATGTCAAGGCTCTGTGGTGAGATTCTGTTTTCCTGGGGATTGTCATTGCCTGACACAATAGCTTGTAAATATCACTTGTCACTTATCAGCATATCTCTGAATGTTGTCAAGAACTAGGTGACCGTCAGGCTGGGTCTGCAGCATTAGCCGAGGGGTTAAAAGTGAAATTGGCCATTCTGCTGCTAAGTTAACAGAGTTCTGAAGCACCGAGCTTGCAGACTGAGCCTGTGGCAGGTAGAGAGTGAACAATAGCAGGGAGAAACATATTTGAAATCAGTCTCACCAATCCACCTGTGACAGATGGTCTGTCTATGATTGCATGGGTAGAAGTGGCCTTTGGAGCATCCTTATGGGGACAAATCCCATTTCTACATCGAGGACTCCCTCTATTGTATGATGTTGTATGGCGTAACAGACATGTTACAGAGAATAAATCCAGAACAGCTGACAGCTCAGTACTGGGCATCTCTGAGGCTCTCTGGACTATCAACATCAGCAGAATTATCCACCACCATAAGCTGTAACCTCACAGCCCAGCATATCCGTGAACCTCCTTCACTGTCAAGCCAGGGCATCTACTCCAGTTGAATGATGAGCACAGCAGGGGTTCTGGGAGCAGCACCAGGCAAACCCAACACTGATGCGGTCTCGGCATGGAGAAAACACAGCACCGCTTCATTTCTCTGTTCTTTTCATTGCAATAGAAAGGGAAACAGGCTCAGAAAATGTAATGGGAGTGAATTCACCATCACCCAATTAAACCCATCAGCTCTGATTAACATTTCCTTCCAACTTCAGTGAATAAACCTGAAAGGTAAAGTTACTCAGACAACCAACATGACAGAATTTCTGAAGCAATTCTTGTTCTGAATGTTACAATTCAAGGAGAGCATCAAAGATAATGTTCCTTTAAACAGCCAGTGCCTGATTGATTCTTAAAGTTAAAAAAGGGTAGAACAGAAACTATGATATTTGGGTATTGTCATATAAAAGGCAGATAGTAACGTTTTGTCTCAGTTCTGGCCAGCCCCTCGCCTTAAAATAACAGCTCATTTCCTGCTGGGGCTGCAGATGATTTTTTTCACGGTTAATTCAGGTTAGGCTTAAATCAATAGTTGCTGGACTGTGCGGTGTGAAGGTCTGGGAGGGCCAATTCCATGTGGAATGTCTAAATAAACAAAAATAAATAGACTTTGTAGTCAGTTGTGTGTGTGAGATGAACCAGAAGAGATTGATTAACTTCGCATGTCACTGGCCTGCCAAGGATCAGCAGTTGGATGACATCAGCAGCTTCTTCATGAAATACTTGCATCAACATTTTAAAAGACTCTGCTTTTGTGCATTCACTGTGTGGACTGCTATGTTTTTCCAGAACTTCCGTGGAGAGTCAATTAACCTGCCGGCTCTGGAGCAATAAAATAGGGACCCTTATTCTTACAGTGGGTTCTTAAATCAATGCTCTCTTGTCTTTGAATTACAACATGAAAGGTTCTCTCAGACAGGAGCAATGTGGCCAAGATAATTTCCCTCCTCTCCGCCCCTTCATGCTCAATAACTTTATGGCAGACAGATGCTCCTGTGTGATCTGATATAACTTTCTTTCTAAGAGTGTGGGGGCCTTTGTCAACCTGCCGGGGGCTCAGAGACACCCAGCTGACTCCTCCAGCTGCATCAGGGTGTGTGATCCATGGCTGACTATTCCATTGATTTCTGTATCCTAGTGGCAGAGAGTGGTTGGGACAATGAGATTTTGATTGCTGTATTCAGACAGGGATTAAAAATGACCAGCATTAAGACGTTCTTGCAACCAGGGACCAGGTAGAGTATTTGGAGGAATTGATGGACATGGCCATAGGAATTGACAACCATATTTCTGGAAGAAGAAAGGTGTGACGTGACGATCGGGGAATGGCTGCGCAAGCGTGTGGACATCAGCCTGTGAGAATAGTGAGAAGAGTATAAAAGGAGACAGCTTTTTCATGAGGGTGTCAGAGTAGAGAAATACAGAGTAGAAAAGGCTTTGGCTCAATGAGGCTTCGGCAAGAACGAGTCAAGGCGAGGTAGATTTCTGTGCAGGTTACAGACAGGAAGTATGTGTGTGAGGTCGGTGTTCTGTGCTTGGTGTCAGATGTGGCGAGTCTGGGAGACTACCAGTCTCCAGGACGGCCACATCTATGCCGGGTATGTCGAGCTGCAGCTCCTTAAGGACCATGTTAAGGAAGTGGAGATGCAGTTCGATGACTTTTGTCTGGTCAGGGAGAGTGAGGAGGTGATAGAGGAATCTTGTCACACTGGGGCCTGGGGAGACAGATAAGTGGGTAACAGTCAGGAGAGGGAAGTACAGGAGTCAGAGGCTAGAGAGCACCCCTGTGCCAGTAACCCTTAACAATAAGTACTCCTGTTTGAGTACTACTGGGGGGAACGGCCTACGTGGGGGAAACAACAGTGGCCGTGCCTCTGGCACAGATTCTGGCCCTGTGGCTCAGAAGGGTAGGGAAAGGAAGAAGATGGCATCTGTGATCGGGGACTCTATGGTTAGGGGGTCAGACTGGTGATTCTGTGGATGCAGGAAAGAAGTACGGATGGTAGTTTGCCTCCCAGGTGCCACAGTCCGGGATATTTCTGATCGCATTCACGATATCCTGAAGTGGGAAGATGAAGAGCCAGAGGTTGTGGGACATATTGGAACCAATGACATAGGCAGGAAAAGGGAGGAGGTCCTGAAAGCAGACTACAGGGGGTTAGGAAGGAAGTTGAGAAGCAGGACAACAAAGGTAGTCATCTCAGTGTTACTGCCTGTGCCACGTGACAGTGACTATAGGAATAGGGTGAGGTGGAGGGTAAATGCATGGCTGAGGGACTGGAGTAGGGAGCAGGGAGCAGGGATTCAGATTTCTGTATCACTGGGACCTCTTTTGGGGCAGAAGTGACCTGTACAAAAAAGATGGGTTGCACTTGAATCTGAGGGGGACCATTTTCCTGGCGGGGAGGTTTGCAAAGTCCATAGGGGAGAATTTAAACTGGAATTGCCAGGGTGTGGGAACAAAACTGAAGAGACGGAGGAAGAGGAAGTTGGCTCACAAATAGAGAAAGCTTAGATACAGTGCAAGCAGGAGGATAGGCAGGTGATGGGGAAGGGACGCGCACAGGCGGGTGGTTTGAGATGTGTCTATTTTAAGGCAAGGAGTATTAGTAACAGAGTGAATGAGCTTAGAGTGTGGATCAGTACTTGGAGCTATGATGTTGTGGCCATTACAGAGACTTAGATGGTACAGGGGCAGGAATGGTTACTTTGAGTGCCAGGCTTTAGATGTTTCAGAAAGGACAGGGGGGGGGAGGCAAAAGAGTTGGGGACATGACACTGTTGATCAGAGATAGAGTCACAGCTGCAGAAAAGGAGGAAGACATGGAGAAGTTGTCTATGAAGTCTCTGTAGGTGGAAGTCAGGAACTGGAAGGGATCAATAACTCTATAGTAACAGGGACATCGAGGAGCAGATAGGGAGACAGATTATGGAAAGGCTTAATAACGATAGGGTTGTCGTAGTGGGAGATTTTAATTTCCCTAATATCGATTGGCATATACCTGGAACGTGGGGTTGAAATGAGGTGGGGTGGTTAGGTGTGTTCAGAAAGGTTTCTTGACACAATATGTAAGTATGCCTACAAGAGGAGAGGCTGTACTTGATCTGGTATTGGGAATTGAACCTGGTCATGTGTCAGATCTCTCAGTGGGAGTGCATTTTGGAGATAGTGATCACAATTCTATCTCATTTCCCATAGCATTGGAGAGGGATAGGAACAGACAAGTTAAGAAAGCCTTTAACTGCAGTAAGTAGAAATATGAGGCTATCAGGCAGGAACTTAGAAGCATAAGTAGGGAACAGATGTTCTCAGGGAAATGTATGGAAGAAATGTGGCAAAAGTTCAGGGAATCTTTGTGTGGAGTTCTGCGTAGGTACAGTGGCATGCAAATCTTTGGGCACCCCTGGTCAAAATTTCTGTTACTGTGAATAGTTAAGTGAGTAGAAGATGAACTAATCTCCAAAAGTTATAAAGTTAAAGATGAAACATTCCTTTCAACATTTTAAGCAAGATCAATGTATTATTTTTGTTTTGTACAATTTTGGAGTGAAAAAAAGGAAAGGAGCACCATGCAAATGTTTGTACACCCCAAGAGATTTAAGCTCTCAGATAACTTTTACCAGGGTCTCAGACCTTAATTCGCTTGTTATGGCTATGGCTTGTTCACAATCGTCGTTAGGAAAGGCCAGGTGATGCAAATTTCAAAGCTTTATAAATACCCTGATTCCTCAAACTTCGTCCCAACAATCAGTAGCTATGGGCTCCTCTAAGCAGCTGCCAAGCACTCTGAAAATTAAAATAAGTGATGCCCACAAAGCAGGAGAAGGCTATAAGAAGACAGCAAAGCATTTTCAGGTACAGTAGCCATTTCCTCAGTTCATAATATAGTTAAGAAATGGCAGTTAACAGGAACGGTGGAGGTCAAGTTGATGCCTGGAAGACCAAGAAAGCTTTCCAAGGGAACTGCTCCTAGGGTTGCTAGAAAGGCAATACAAACCCCCGTTTGACCGCAAAAAACCTTCAGGAAGATTTTGCAGGTTCTGGAATGCTGGTGCACTGTTCTACTGTGCAGCGACAGCTGCACAAATATGACCTTCATGGAAGAGTCATCAGAAGAAAACCTTTCCTGCGTCCTCACCACAAAATATGGCCTCAGAAGTTTGCAAAGGAACATCTAAAAAAGCCTGATGCATTTTGGAAACAAGTCCCAGGGACTGATGAAGTTAAAATAGAACTTTTTGGCTGCAATGAGCAAGGTATGTTTGGAGAAAAAAGGGTGTAGAGTTTCATGAAAAGAACAGCTCTCCAATTGTTAAGCACGGGGGTGGATCGATCATGCTTTGGGCTTGTGTTGCAGCCAGTGGCACAGGGAACATTGCACTGGTAGAGGGAAGAATGAATTCAATTAAATACTAGCAAATTCTGGAAGCAAACATCACACCGTCTATAAAAAAGCTGAAGATGAAAAGAAGATGGCTTCTACAACAGGATAATGATCCTAAATACACCTCAAAATCCACGATGGACTACCACAAAAGGTGCAAGCTGAAGGTTATGCCATGGCCCTCACAGTCCCCCGACCTAAACATCATTGAAAATCTGTGGATAGTCCTCAAACGAGCAGTGCATGCAAGACGGCCCAAGAATCTCACAGAAGTAGAAGCCTTTTGCAAGGAAGAATGGGTGAAAATCCCCCAAACAAGAATTGAATGACTCTTAGCTGGCTGCAGAAAATCATTACAAACTGTGATACTTGCCAAAGGGGATGTTACTAAGTATTGACCATGCAAGGTGCCCAAACTTTTGCTTCAGGCCCTTTTCCTTTTATGTTATTTTGAAACTGTAAAAGATGGAAATAAAAAAAGTAATCTTGCTTAAAATATTAAAGACTGGGTCATCTTTAATTTTATGCCTTTTGGAAATCAGGTCATCTTTCACTCGCTTATCTATTCACAGTAACAGAAATTTTGACCGAGGTGCTCAAACTTTTGCATGCCACTGTATGTTCCAATGAGACAGAGAAGGGATGGTAGAGTACAGGAACTATGGTGTACAAAGGCCGTTGTAAATCTAGTCAAAAAGAAAAGAAGAGCTTATGAAAGGTTCAAGAAACTAGGTAATGATAGAGATCTAGAAGATTATAAGGGGAGCAGGAAGGAGCTTAAGAAAGAAATTAGGAGAGCCAGAAGGGGCCATGAGAAGTCCTTGGCAGACAGGATTAAGGACAATACATACCTGAACTTGTGCACTGCATGATCTTCTGCTTTTCAGCCTCCCCTGACCTATATGAATCTGTCATACAAGCATTAAAGGATTTTCCAATTCCAATTGAGGTAAAACAAAACAGCTACTCTGTCAGAATGTGTGAATGTCACAAAATAGTACATTGGAAGCTTTGTACTCTGGACTTCCTACAAGATCAATGCAAGAAAGATAGGACTTCCTGATCTTGGCAATACCTTCTATATGAAGAGTGTCATTCAGATCCTTTTCATGTTTTCTGACTTCAGGCATGCTGTGATGCTACTCATGGAGACTGATTCACAGTCACTAATGATGAAACTTCAATGGTTCTTTCTTTTCCTGGAACATAGTCAGAGACCTGCCATTCTCCCAGCAGCTTCTTGAAAGCTTAATCTCCTCCATAGTTTAATCAAAGTGTGCAACAGGACCGTCAGAGTATTTCAGATATCTATTGGAAAGCTACATGAAGAAGAGAAGACTAGTAAGGGAATTCTCATGGACAAAGACATTCAGACAGTGAACCTCGTGGAGAATTTTGAGATCCAATGGAACCAAAATTAGAAAGAATGTTTGGAGGGAAGATGGTGACTGGGATCCTTTGTCATTGTTATAATGTTTCCTTCTGAGAGGAAGCTTTTAAGATCTATCCCTAACATTTCTGTCACCTAACAAGGTCCTGTAAGTGTGTGGTCATTCAAGTGACTCTAATATTTCAATGAAGATTACCAGTGCAGATAATTTGGTATCACAAGCTGAGCAACAACACACGACTGTTAAGTTTCCAAATAAACAGATGCAAAAAACATATAAGGAGTTTTCAGTGCAAGTGTTAATCAGTTCCCATGGAAAAACAAAAGAGGAGACTGCAGCATTTAGAATTAGTTCCTTGTTATAGAATGATTTTACAGAGGCCTCCAGGGCAAATAAATCTGTGACTCAGCAAATTGTAGATCAGTGTCTGACCTTAGTTATTACTTTCTTACACCAGAAATGCTGCCAGCTGATAACAGATCATTAGATGTAGGAAAGATGGTGAAATTGACAAGTTCTGTTGAAAATCAGCATATAGTTTTGATGCATTTGTCAATGTAATGGTAAAGGTTGGGGAAGTATGCATGAGAAGTTTTGGACTGAGGACCGATCCACACAACCAACAATAAGACAGGCATAGCTGGGCATATATGAATACATATCGTTTTGAGCTTCTGGAGTGTTGTTGAAGCTGTCCTTATACAGACAACTGGAGAGCATTCCATCACCCTACTAACTTGAGCCCTGTCAGTGCTGGACAGGATTTGTTGAGTTAGGAGGTGAGTTACTCACCACAGGAACAGCTGATCTGCTTTTGTTGCCCTGTTGCGTACTGTATATGGTTACTTCAGTATCGTGTGAATGGTAAGGCCATGAATTCAAAAACGCTAGATGGGACCCAGCAGCTGGAAGACATCAAAATGTTGAAGATGAGGTATCCTGGATATATAAAGCTCACCGAGTTATACAACACATACCAGCCTCTTTGTCCTAACTGGTCCATGCCAACCAAAATCTCCATCCAAGTTAGTCCCATTTGCCATTGTTTGGCCCATAGCATTCTAAACATTTCCAATCCATGTACCTGTCCAACTGTCCTTTAAAATTTGTTAGTATACAAGTCTCAACCCCTTCCTCTGGCAGTGCATTTCACAAAGATGCTATACTTTGTTGTGTAAAATAAGTTATCTCTCAAGTTTAAAGATTCGTGATTCAAGATAGTTTAATATCATTTCCTGTACACGAGTATAAAGGAAAACACAAGAATTGTTACTCGGGATCTGATGCAGCACAAAGGCCCCACAAAAGCTAAATAACATAGTAATAATAATTTAAAAACACAATTAGTATAAATACATAAGATAGCTTCTATACATTGATTGAATGCATGTCAATAAACTGATGCCAAGCTGTACATAAGGCAACTGACAAGAAAAATATAAAGTAGTGGTGGAGTTAGTGGGTAGAGGGGTTGATCTACCCTTTTTATAGGCATCTGTTAGTGTTGTGAGACCATGGATTTGTGCCTTGGAAGGTTTCCAGGGCAGAGGCCTGGGAGGGTTGTATCGGAGATCGGCAATTGCCCATGCTGCAAGTCTCCCCTTTCCACGCCAGCGATGTTATGCAAGGAAAGGGCATTAGGGCTGATAGAGCTTGGCACCGGTGTCATCACAGAGCAATGTGTGGTTAAGTGCCTTGCTCAAGGACACAACATGCTGCCTCAGCTGAGGCTTGAACTAGTGGCCTTCAGATCATTAGACCGACCCCTTAACCATGATCCATCTTACTGCTTGGGGAAAGTGATGGCTTTTGAGACTGGTGGTGTTGGTATAGATGTCATGTAGCTCCTCCCTAATGGGAGTGGGACAAACTGCCCATGGGGAGAGTGACTGGGATCCTTTGTGATTTTACTGGCACTTTTCTGGCACCTTTCTGTATATATGTCCTTGATGGTGGGTATGCTGTAGATGACGTGAGTATGGATGTGCAAAGTTCATCTCTCATTTGCCTCTTCAGAAAGTAGAAGTGTTTATGAGCTGTTGTGACTGTGTAGGATGTGTTCTTGGACCAAGTGTGTGATGTGGTCTCCCAGGAGTTTGAAACTGCTTGAAGTTTCCACTGCTCTGCTGCTGATGTCAATGAGATGTACGATTTCTGCTGAAATTGATTATCTTCTTTGTCTTGCTGACATCTAGGAAGAGGTTATTCACCTGGCAACAGTCTTGACCTCTTCCAGTTCCTCTCTGTAGGCTGTCTCAGCACTGTTGATGATGGGCCCTACCTTGGTAATGTAAGGTGTTCCCTCTCAACTTAAATCTATGTACTCTTGTGTTTAATTCCCCAAAACATGGAAAAATACAGAATGCATTCATCCCATCTATGCCCTTCATGGTCATATACACCTCTCTGTGATCAGTTCTAACCTGACTAACCTTTGCCTATAACTCAGTCCCTTAAGTCCTGGCAACTTGTAAATCTTGCCAGTAACTGCATTCTTTCCAGTTTAATAATATCTTTCCAACAGCAGGGCAAACAACATTGAACATAATACACCAAGTGTGACCATTGCAGCATCCTGTACAACAGCACCATGGCCTCCCAACTGTTATACTCATTGCTGTGACTGATGAAGTCCAATGTGCCAAAAGCTTTTGTTACCACCCAGTCTATCTGTGACTCCACTTTCAGTTAAGCTTGTACTTGCACTCCAAGGTACCTCTCTTCACCGTCACTCCATATTCATGTGAAAGTTCGACCTAGACTTGATCTTGCAAAATGCAATGCTTTGCACTTAGAAACATAGAAACACAGAAAACCTGCAGCACAATTCAGGTGCTTTGGCCCACAAAGCTATGCCGAACATGTCCCTACCTTAGAAATACCTAGGCTTTACCTATAGCCCTCTATTTTTTGAAACCTCCATGTAGTCATCCAGGAGTCTCTTAAAAGACCCTATTGTTTCCCCATCCACCACCTCTGTCAGCAGCCCATTCCACGTATTCACCACTCTCTGCGTGAAAAACATACCCCTGACATCTCCTCTTTACCTATTTCCACGCACCTTAAAACTATGCCCTTTCATGCTAGCCATTTCAGCCCTGGGGAAAAGGCTCTGACTATCTACACGATCAAAAAATCTCATTATCTTGAACGCCTCTATCAGGTCACCTCTCATCCTCCGTCGCTCCAAGGAGAAAAGGCTGAGTTCACTCAACCTATTCTCATAAGGCATACTCCCCAATCCAGGCAACATCCTTGTAAATCTCCTCTGCACCCTTTCTATGGTTTCTAAGTCCTTCCTGTAGTGAGGTGACCAGAATTGAGCAGAAAACTCCAAGTGGGGTCTGACCAGGGTTCTATTTAGCTGCAATGTTACCTCTCGGTCATGTTATCCAAATGAAACTCTATTTTACATTCTTCATCTCACTTCCCCAGCTGATCAAGCTGCCCCTGTAATTATGAATGATCTTCTTCATTATTTACTATTAATCATGTCTTGTATGTTCTGATTCAAATTGTTGATACATATGAGAAACATCAATGGGTCCTGCACCATCCGTCGAGGCACAGCATTAATCATAAGAAACCAGACCAAGAAACTTTTCTAAGAAAATATCCTGTGAGTGCCCATGGTAAACATGGTTCATTATACAGTTCTCCCATTCTCAGCTGTGTTTGTTGCACATCAAGCAAACCTTCATGAGTTCAATGCCTGGAACGGGTCAAAATTCAATGCTCTGAGATACTTCATGCATCAACATTACTTCCTGGATGTTGATCAAACGAGATTAAATGCTCTCAATGAAAGAATTCTACCCTTGGTGTTGGGTACAGGAAGTGTGGCTGCCCTTTACCAGGTGACTTTGTTTTGGTCAAACATTTCATCTATGAACATGGGTACGCTATGGTTTCCAAAACCTGGCCTCGACACTGTCATTTTTCAGACAAGGCCAGGATTAACTCTTAATTCTAATAAGGGCCAACAGGAAGTAGCTGAATAGAATAAGGGAATTTTCTACCTCTGCCCAAAGTTAAACCACTCAGCTTTAATCTTTGTGAGCTGCAATTCTCCCTCTTTCTCTGAGAGCATCAGGAGCATCACTCTCACTGACCCGGAGACCCCTCTTCCCATGGGAATCCAGACAGTGAGTGTGGCAGACAAGAGCAAGTGAACCCATTTGACCCAGTGCTGCCCTCCTCACTCAGCCAGCAATCAGGGTCACTGACAGAGAGCAGGAGTGTGGACCTGCTGGCTGACCTTTGTAATCTGAAACAGGGACACTGGTTGTAGTTACAGTACTGTAATCTCCGGGGAAGATCAATTGATCCATTTTAGAACAGGTAGCACGACACGGACCTTTTTGGTCTGTACATCTCATTGAATGATTATTGCAGAGACGTATTTTGTTATGTAAGTCTATCCACTTATTGATGGCTATCATGAATGACATACATCTCCCTTGAATCCATTGCCCTATTTATTGCATTCAGTTCTGGTCATTGCAATATGAGATGCATGGGGAGGCTTTAGAGAGGATACAAAAGAGTTTACCAGGATGCTGCATAAAGTTGAGGGCAGGTGGGAAAAGGGGTGATTGAATAAGTCTGGCATATTTTCACATGTTAAAAATGTCTGATACTTGAGGACATTCATTAAGTTGAGGGGGCTTAGTTGAATAGAGATTTGCAAAGCATATGCTTCCAGAAAGAATGGTGAGTGCCAAGAATGTACTGCCAGAGTTGGTAGCGGAGGCAAATATGTATTATTTCTGTTACTTTCCTATTTTCACAGAATCTAATTATCCCCATTTCTTTTCTACTTGAGATACTATGGATTCACAGATTTATGACCTTGGTTTGCATTATCCAGTGGGTGATCATTAACGAATGTCAATAATGCAGAACGCTGGAGCTTCAATTAGGACAATTGCCCCACTGGAGTTAATTATTTCATTACGCTCCACCAGTCTCTGACATCCTGAATATACTTGCAGCACAAAATAGCTTTCGCCTTTTGAAGATGTCCTGGATGCTGGGGAGGCTGGTGCCCATGATGGAGCTGGCTAAGTTTACAAATTTCTGCAGCTTTTTCCGATCCAGTTTAAAACTTCCCTCCAAAAGAAAGAAATCAAGGGGCTAAAATCAAATTGTAGACTCCACCAGGAACTCCTCTTCAGAATTTTACTTTTTGCAATCAAGTAGAACGTAATCAGTCTAAATGTGTACCAAGCTTCAGAAGGAGCATTTGGGGTATCAAAGCATAGGACCTATATAAAAAAAAATACAGAGGCAATGGGATGAAAAGAATGACAAGAGATTTGTGTGAGAATTATAAAAATTTGGATGTCTTGACAACAAGACAGTTGGGGGCATGGAAAATGTACTGAAGACTTACAAGTAGAAAGCTAAAAAAGGAGACAGAGAAATAGAGACAGAGGCACATGACACAAATAATGAGAATTTAAAATTAGACACAGGGTATCAAATTAGGGCAAGTATAGATGGACAATCTATGAATGGATCCTGATGGGGCATCTCAATTGGATCAATGAAAGTGATGTATATATTGCTGTTGAGGACAAAATTTGTTGCCGTTCTTCATTAGGAGAAGGCATTCCTGATGGGCTGCGTTCTCAACTGTCCAAAATTTGTATCATGTATGTACAGTACTTCGGCAGTGACATTGGGCTGGAGGTTCCAGTATCCATAGCAGAGACAACAAAGAAACTATTCAGGATAATGAGTGACATTGGGGTGAGGAAGTGGAATCCAGCTCATCTTGTTCCCAAGTGCTGGTCTCTCTTGACCTTTGTGATGGTGCAAGTCATTTGTGTTAATGATGCTGCTGAAGAAACCTTGCAGTGAATCTCGATCCCCCCTCATCCAGATGGATTCCATCCAGGCTCAGACACTGTAACATGCTGCATTTCACTACCTGCAGTGTCATCGATATTATAATCAGCTGTGTAATCTGTCCTTCAGCAGTTTTCTCCAGAGTGGGGTTGAATAAATCTGCTGTTATTCCTCTGCCTCATTGGCTCTCCAATCATTATTCCACAATTGATCAGCTCATAGTTTGGACTGCAACTGCTTTTGGCAAAATAGAACAGAGTAAAACTGAACTCAACCAGTCCCAGAGCTGGCCAAGTTCCGCCTTATTCGCATTTACTTCCTACAGAAGCAGTGGGCCATGCATTAGGAGTACAGACATAGGATGCTTAGGTAGAAGCATCCATTTTCTTCAGCGGTTGAACAGGGCAGGACTGTGCAAGCGTGTGTAAGTCAGCCCGTGAGGCAGCGGGAGTATTTAAAAGAGAGCAGTTTGACAGACCGGGCGACGTTGTAGGGAGCGACAGAGTAGTGGGAGACAGAGTAGGTAGGCTTTGCCTCGAGAGACTTCGGCGAACAGAGGCTGAGGATGAGCTTCACTCCAAGTGAGGTAAGGCCAGGTAAGTTCCTTTAAAAGGAGAACGGCCTGCAGCGGTATTTTATTTGAAGCAAGAAAGGCGGCGAGTCTGCAGCATATTGGGTAGGTCATGACAACTGAGATCGGCCCCGTGGTTTGTTCATCCTGCAGCATGTGGGAAATCAGGATACTTCCAGTGTCCCTGACGACTATGTGTGCAGGAAATGTGTCCAGCTGCAGCTTCTGGCAGACCGCCAGTGGACGGAGCTGCGATTGGATTCATACTGGAGCATCCGTGATGCTAAGAAAGTTGTGAATAGCACGTTCAGTGAGTTGGCCACACAGCAGGTAAAGGCTACACAGGCAGAAAGAGAATGGGTGGCCACTCAACAGCGTAGCAGTAGGCAGGCAGTGCAGGAGTCCCCTGAGGTCATCTCCATCCTAGACAGATATACCGTTTTGGATACTGTTTGGGGAGATGTCTCATCGGGGGAGCCAGAAGCAGCCGAGTTCATGGCACCATGGGTGGCTCTGCGACACAGGAGGGAAGGAAAGGGAGTGGGAGAGCTATAGTGATAAGGGATTCGATTATAAGGGGAATAGACACATGTTTCTGTGGCTGGAAATGAGACTCCAGGAGGGTATGTTGCCTCCCTGGTGCAAGGGTCAAGGATGTCTCCAAGCAACTGCAGGACATTCTGGAGTGGGAGGGTGAACAGCCAGTTGTTGTGGTGCACATAGGTAAAAAATGATATGGGTAAAAAACGGGACGAGATCCTACAAGGTGAATTTAGGGAGTGAGGAGATAAACTAAAAAGTGGGACCACAAAGGTAATAATCTCTGGATTACTTACTACCAGTGCCACGTGCTAGTCAGAGTAGAAACAGGAGGATATATCAGATTAATACATGGCTTGAAAATTGGTGCAAGGGGGAGGGATTCAAATTTCAGGGGCATTGGACCAGTTCTGGAGGAGGTGGGACCCGTACAAACAGGACGGTC
Source organism: Mobula birostris (assembly GCF_030028105.1). Classification (NCBI taxonomy): domain Eukaryota; kingdom Metazoa; phylum Chordata; class Chondrichthyes; order Myliobatiformes; family Myliobatidae; genus Mobula; species Mobula birostris. Next base: position 43,469,822 of record NC_092395.1, read on the forward strand.
TGCACCTGGGCTGGATTGGAACCAATGTCTTAGGGGAAGTGTTTGCTACTGTTGTTCAGGAGGATTTAAACTAAGGTGACAGGGGGATGGGAACAAGTGCAGAGAGACAGAGGGGTGTAAAATGAGGGTAGAAGCAAAAAGTAGTAAGGTGAAAAGTAAAAGTGGCAGACCAGCAAATCCAGGGCAAAAATCAAAAAGGGCCACATTTCAACATAATTTTATAAGGGCTAAGAGTGTTGTAAAAACAAGCCTGAAGGCTTTGTGTGTCAATGCAAAGAGCATTCGTAACAAGGTGGATGAATTGAATGTGCAGATAGTTATTAATAAATATGATATAGTTGGGATCACAGAGACATGTCTCCAGGGTGACCAAGGATGGGAGCTCATCATTCAGGGATATTCAGTATTCAGGAGGGATAGACATGAAAGAAAAGGAGGTCGGGTAGCATTGCTGTTTGGAGAGGAGATTAACACAATAGAAAGGAAGGACATTAGCCTGGAGGATGTGGAATTGATATGGGTAGAGCTGCATAACACTAAGGGGCAGAAGACGCTGGTGGGATTTGCATACAGGCCACCCAACAGTAGTAGTGAGGTTGGGGTTGGCATTAAACAGGAAATTAGAAATGCGTGCAATAAAGGAACAACAGTTATAATGGGTGACTTCAATCTACATTTAGATTGGGTGAACCAAATTGGTAAGGGTGCTGAGGAAGAGGATTTCTTGGAATGTATGCGGGATAGTTTTCTGAACCAACATGTCGAGGAACCAGCGAGACAGCAGGCCATTCTAGACTGGGTATTGAGTAATGAGGAGGGGTTGGTTAGCAATCTTGTCATGTGAGGCCCCTTGGGTAAGAGTGACCATGATATGGCGGAATTCTTCATTAAGATGGAGAGTCACATAGTTAATTCAGAAACAAAGGTTCTGAACTTAAAGAAGGGTATGAGACGTGAATTAGTTAAGATAGACTGGCAAATGACACTTAAAGGGTTGACGATGGATATACAATGGCAAACATTTAAAGATCACATGGATGAACTACAACAATTCTTCATCTCAGTTTCTCAAAAGAATAAACCAGGGAAGGTAGTGCACCCGTAGCTGACAAGGGAAATTAAGGATAGTATCAATTCCAAAGAAGAAACAGACAAATTAGCCAGAAAAAGCAGCACACCTGAGGACTGGGAGAAATTCAGAGTCCAGCAAAGGAGGACAAAGGGCTTAATTAGGAAAGGGAAAAAAGATTATGAGAGAAAACTGGCATGGAACATATAACTGACTGTAAAAGCTTTTACAGATATGTGAAAAGAAAAAGATTGGTTAAGACAAATGTAAGTCCCTTACAGTCAGAAACAGGTGAATTGATCATGGGGAACAAGGACATTGCAGAGCAATTGAATAACTACTTTGGTTCTGTCTTCACTATGGAGGACATAAATAATCTTCCGGAAATAGTAGGGGACCGAGGGTCTAGTGAGATGGAGGAACTGAGGGAAATACATGTTAGTAGGGAAGTGGTGTTAGGTAAATTGAAGGGATTGAAGGCAGATAAATCCCCGGGCCAGATGGTCTGCATCCCAGAGTGCTTAATGAAGGATCACAAGAAATAGTGGATGCATTAGTGATAATTTTTCAAAACTCTTCAAATTCTGGATTAGTTCCTGAGGATTGGAGGGTTGCTAATGTAACCCTGCCTTTTAAAAAAGGAGTGAGAGAGAAGCTAGGGAATTACAGACCAGTAACCCTGACTTCGGTGGTGGGGAAAATGCTAGAGTCAGTTATCAAAGATGTGATAACAGCACATTTGGAAAGCGGTGAAATCATCTGACAAATCTCATAGAATTTTCTGAGGATGTAACTAGTAGAGTGGATAGGGGAGAACCGGTGGGTGTGGTATATTTGGATTTTCAAAAGGCTTTTGACAAGGTCCCACACAGGAGATTAGTGTGCAAACTTAAAGCACACGGTATTGAGGGTAAGGTATTGATGTGGATAAAGAATTGGTTGGCAGACAGGAAGCAAAGAGTGGGAATAAACGGGACCTTTTCAGAATGGCAGGCAGTGACTAGTGGGGTACCTCAAGGCTCAGTGCTGGGACCCCAGTTGTTTACAATATATATTAATGACTTAGGCGAGGGAATTAAATGCAGCATTTCCAAGTTTGCAGATGACACGAAACTGGGCGGCAGTGTTAGCTGTGAGGAGGATGCTAAGAGGATGCAGGGTGACTTGGATAGGTTAGGTGAGTGGGCAAATTCATGGCAGATGCAATTTAATGTGAATAAATGTGAGGTTATCTTCTTTGGTGGCAAGAACAGGAAAACAGATTATTATCTGAATAGTGGCCGATTAGGAAAAGGGGAGGTGCAACGAGACCTGGGTGTCATTGTGCACCAGTCATTGAAAGTGGGCATGCAGGTACAGCAGGCGGTGAAAAAGGCGTTTGGTATGTTGGCATTTATAGCCAGAGGATTCGAGTACAGGAGCAGGGAGGTACTACTGCAGTTGTACAAGGCCTTGGTAAGACCACTCCTGGAGTATTGTGTGCAGTTTTGGTCCCCTAATCTGAGGAAAGACATCCTTGCCATAGAGGGAGTACAATGAAGGATCACCAGATTGATTCCTGGGATGGCAGGACTTTCATATGATGAAAGTCTGTATCGACTAGGCTTATACTCTCTGGAATTTAGAAGATTGAAGGGGAATCTTATTGAAATGTATAAAATTCTAAAGGGATTGGACAGGCTAGATGCAGGAAGATTTTTCCCGATGTTGGGGAAGTCCAGAACAAGGGGTCACAGTTTAAGTATAAAGGGGAAGCCTTTTAGTGCCAAGATGAGGAAAAACTTCTTCACACAGAGAGTGGTGAATCTATGGAATTCTCTGCCACAGGAAACAGTTGAGGCCAGTTCATTGGCTATATTTAAGAAGGAGTTATATATGGCCCTTGTGGCTAAAGGGATCAAGGGGTATGGAGAGAAGGCAGGTACAGGATTCTGAGTTGGATGATCAGCTATGATCATACTGAATGGCAGTGCAGGCTCAAAGTGCCGAATGGCCTTCTCCTGCGCCTATTTTCTAGGTTTCTATGTGTTCTATGTAGCCTGAGAGACATGTCAGACAGTGCTGATATCTCACAGCTTCAGCAACCTGGATTTGGTTCTGAGCTTGTCCATGTGAAATTTGTATGTTCTCTCTGTGACCATTGAGTTCCCCACTGATGTTCTGTTTTCCTTGTACAGTGAAGATATGGTACTGTAAATTGCACCTCATTGCAATGACGCAACCAAAGAATCAAATGATGTTTGATGGCATGTGTGAGTAAACTGGAACTGGCATCAACGGGGTTACTCTATTGGGAGGTTGTAGGGACTCAATGGGCTGAATGGCCTTATTAGGTGTTTCCCTAAATAACAATTCCACTGTTTATGCTGTAATATTTGAATACTGACATCTTTTCAGTGTAACATTATGACAAATGATAATTATTTTTAACCAGTAGAGGTGCAGAGATATCACGAACTGAGAAGAAGTTGGTGTGAGATATCTGTGATGGGATTGATGGGTCTTGACCATTGCATAAATATGTTATTTTTCACCAGGAACCTCGGGCTGCAATGCCTGTGTTGTGGGAAATCGAAACTGGGATCCCACTCAACACAATAAATGATGGAGCACTCAGAAAGTGAAATCCTTCCTCCAGGCGATGATGCTGTTTAACTTGGATTCAGCGTTGTAGATATTCCATCAGCTGGACAGCTCCTGACAACTTCACTAAAGATGGAGTCATCTGATTCTTTTCCTTGTGATGGAAGGAAGATTCTATGTGCTACTGCCAATCAGATCTGAGCTGGCACTGAGCTGCCTATCTACAAAACGTAGATAGAATGGATCAGAATGGTCCAAGGGATGGTTATTTTGAACTGAGGTCCAGCGCTGCTCAGTAAGGTGAGTTCTTACAGTCAGTGATGTGTCGTGAAAGCAAGTAGGTAGATTTCCTTATGAACATTGACTTAGGAGAGGAAGTAGATTGCTCAGCCCTTTGAACCTGCTCTGCCATTCAATCACATTATGGCTGATCTTGCTGTAACCTTAAAGCCCCGTTACTCCATGATCCAATAACTTTTCACCCTCTTACTGATTTTACAATGTGATTTGTTTCTGCTTCCACAGCCTTGGAGAAAATGAGTTCCCAAGGTTTGTGTTTCTCTGGGAGAGAAGCAAACATTGATTCACATCTGTCCGAAATAGCCAGACCCTGAATTTTAAACACAAACACCATGTTCTAGATGCTCCTACACGAGGAAACACCTTGCTGAGATCCCACCAGAGATGATGATCCAATTAATTTCCCTTTCAGCCTTCAAAATTCCGATGGATACAGTCCTCAATTTCCCTCACAAGATGACCTATACATCAGAGTAGTGAATCCAGTAAAAGGGGAGAAATGGGAGTGAAATGAGTGTTCCTGCTTCCTGCTAGCCAGCTGATGGTGCAGTGGCATCTGTACCAGACTTCAAGGTGAGTGGTCTCTAGTTTGAACCCAGCCAGCTCCTTGCACACTTTACATCCGTGCTGCATTGAGCGTCGAGCTAGCAACTTGGCCTCATTAAAAACAGGCAAGTGCAAAAGAAACTGCAAAGAGTATTTTCAGTACAGCAGATGAGATCTCACTAGTCCTCCTTTCAACAGAAACACAGATTGCTGTATTCAGATACGCTACCTGGACCTGATAGATAAGACACCTGGACGAGATGGACTACAACCCAGGTTTCTGAAAGAGGTAGTTGAGAAGATTATTGAGTTGAGGCATTAGTAGTGATCCTTCAAGAATCACTAGATTCAGCAATGGTTTTGGAAGAACGGAAAATTACAACTGTTACTCTGCTCGTCAAGGAGGGAAGGATGCAAAAAACAGGAAATTATAGGCCAGTTAGTCTGACTTCAGAGGTTGGCGAGATGTTACAGTCCTTTATTAAGTATGAGTTTCGGGTACTTGGAGACACTTGATAAAATAGGCCAAAGTCAGCATGGTTTCCTAAAAGGGAATCTTGCCTGTGAAATCTGCTTGAATTCTTTGAGGAAATAACAGGTAGGATGGACAAAAGAGAATAAGGGTAAGTTATTTTACTTGGATTTTCAGAAGCGTTCAAAAAGGTGCCGCACATGAGGCTGATAAACAAGATAAGATCCCATAGTATTACAGGACAGATACTAGCATGGACAGAAGATTGGTTGACTGGCAGGAGACAAAGAGGGAGAATAAAGGGGACCTTTAGTGGTTGACTGCTGATGACTAGTGGTGTTCCGCAGGAGTCAGTGTTGGGACCACATGTGTTCACGTTATATGTCAATGATTTAGATGATGAAATCAATAACTTTGTAGCAAAGTTTGTGGATGATACAAAGATAGGTGGAGGGGCAGGTGGTGTTGAGGATGCATATAATATGGAGAAGGACTTGGACAGATGAGGAAAATTGGCAAAAAAGTGGCAGATAGAATACAGTTTAGGGATGTATGTGTTCATACACTTCTGTGGACTATTTTCTTAACAGGGAACAATTTTAGAAATTAGACATGCTAAGAGACCTGGGAGTCTTAGAGTAGGAATCCCAAAAGATTAATTTGTAGGTTTCAATGCTGGGGCTTTATAAGGCATTGCTCATACTGCATGTGGAATATTGTGAGCAGTTTCGAGTCCCTTATCTTGAAAGTTCTGTGCTGGCATTGGAAAGGAAGTTCACGAGAATGATTTCTAGAATGATAGGGTTAAAATAAGAGTTGAATTTGATGGGTCTGGACCTGTACTTGCTGGAGTTTTGAGGAATCGGGGTGGGGGTGTTTGGAATCTCATTGAAACCTGTTGAATATTGAAAAACCTAGTAGAGTGGACGTGAAAAGGATGTTTCCAATAGTGGGAGAATCTAGGACCAGAGGACAGAGCCTCAGATTACAAGGATGTCACTTCAAAACAGAGTTGAGGAATTTGTTTATCCAGAGAATGGTGAACATGTGAAATTCATTACCTGAGACACTGTAGAATCCATTTCAATGGGTATATTTAAAGCAGAGATTGATAGCTTCTTGATGAATAAGTGCATGAAAGTGTACAGGGAGAAGACAGGCAAATGGTGTTGAGAAGGATAATTAATCAACAATGGCAGGACAGAGTCGATGGGCCAAATTATCTGATTCAACGACTATGTTTCCTATGGTTATTAATGAAGCAGCAGGTGGAATGTACAGCATCAGGAAATGTTGCATTGATATCCTGGAACTGGGATGTTTGATATAGAATAACCACAACATCTTATTCTGGTGAGATATGATTCCAGTCACTGCTATGTTTTCATCATGATATCCATTGATTTTAGTGTTACCAAGACTTGATGGCATGTTTGAGAACAAACGGACACTACTGGGGTTGCTCTTTTGGGAGCTTACATGGTCCCAATGTGCTCAATGGCCTCATGATTTATTTTCATAAATTCCACCATAGGACCACAGGACAGAGGAGCAGAAACCGGCCATTGGGCTCATTGAGTCGGTAGCACTATTCCATCGTTGCTGATTTGTTATCCCTCTCAAACCCATTCTTCTCCCTTCTCCCTGTAACCTTTGACACGTTTTCTAATCAAGAAAATATCAACCTCCATTTTATGTAACGAGCTGGTGGGGAGGGCAAGGATGAATTAAAGTAGGAACGGGTTCGGGAAATAAATGCAGTAGTGCTGTAAATGGAGAGAGGTTGAGAGTTCAGCCTAGGAAGCATTTGTTGGGTGTCGGAAGGAGAAGAGAGAGGACGAGAGTGCGGCTGAGACAGTAGGGGAAGGGAGATCAGGAACTAATGTGAAACAAATCCTTAACTATTCTGTCTCTGGACTCTTGCATTCGCATACTGTCACCCAATAGATAGTCGAGAAACAGGTTTAAACTTCTGACCAGGCAATTTTCATCCCTTGTGACCCAACCATTTCAGATAGCCAGACTTTCCAGTTTGTGTCAATATCGGTCACTTCTGGCGAAACCTCATGAGCTCAGAACGTAACTACAATTTATTCCTCTCTCCAGCAACGCTGCCCAGGAGCCTGGAAATTTGCAGCCACGATTATGTTCATTTCCTTTATTAACCTTCCCAAAACCAACTGTTTCGTTCTTCTTTTACACCACAGCCTTGCAAGTCAACCCACCACCCTGTCCCCGATTCTCAGCAATGGAACCTCCTTTCCTTCTTTGCTGATATACGGTGCCCTAGGCTGCCGCACTGATTTCCTAAAGTACACCAAGCCAGTCACGAACGAGAGCAGAGAGACGAATCTCCTCCCTCTTCCCTCCTCCCACTCAGTGTCAGAATTGGAAAACCAAGAAAGATGACGAAACGCACACTCGGGAGTCGCTCCTGCACTGATCATATTTATTAGTAATTAGTTACCGTCGGTCAGTCTGATCATGATGACGAATCACAGAGCATTTATTAATCATTCAAACTAATCCAACACCGATGCAAGAGAAAACCAAATACCGCCTGAAATGTCCAGAAGACAAGTAACTGTCCGCTTTAACACCGTGTAGCCTCTCAGTCGGAACAAGATCAAAATCAGCGGGTACAAATATTCCAACACCACAGTGGAAACTACAGAGAGCGGAACAGAAGGGAAGTACAGTGAAGAGCGAGTAAGAGTGGTAGAGGTGAAAGATACAAGGCCATGATCTCCCGTTAATCGGGGACAAACAAGACCGAAGCCGCGCTCTGTTTAACAGTTGGATTGTGTGACTGTTGCGGATATTGTCGAGGCTGCTCCTTGTTGAACTGAGCAGGAGTACCTCTTCCCACTGTTCCAGTCTGCGCCGGGCACCGTCAGGTAGCTGCTGAGACTGAAGGTCTTGTCCGCGTTCTGAGTCACCCCGCTGGTTTGCACCTCACTGCTCGTCGGACTGTCGTTCACTGTCCAGCTGACGACAGGGAAGCCGATCGACAATTTACTGACCAGGCAAGCTAAGGTGCCCGATCCTTTAGCGGAGATCTCCTCGGCCGAAGGCCCAAGTAGTTTCACTGAAGGGTCCGGGAGCTGCCGATCTGCAACGGGAACAAGAGAAAACGTGTTTCAAGGCGCATAGAAGCTCTCGTCATTTCACAGTTTGACAGAAGCGTAATTAAAAAGTTTCAGCTTTATTGAGTTGAGCCCAGAGTCTCACCAAGGGACAAGACAGTTCCCATGGAGGACGGTGCATGAAGATCAACACGGAAAAACTAGAAATCTACTGCAACCGGTGAGGCTGTTAGTCTCTGAGTCATTCACGGAGTTGAAAGACACACTGGCATCAAAGCGCCCCAGAGTAGTTTAATGTGCCCACTCTCGGTGCCATCAGTGACACATTCCTACTCTTCCCTCCGGCCAGCCCACCCATCATTAATGAGAATATATATGTTACAATCTGCTCTGCCCCAGTGGGCGAGGACACTAAATGCGCGGTCCTGAGCTCCATGGAGTGGGTCAGTATAGACCGCTCTGTGATCTGTGATAATGTCGAACGATTCGGCTCCCACTCACATGGGGGACGGGAGGCTGGATTCTCCGCAGAATCGGAGCACCGGCCATAGTCGGTGTAGTGACTGGGATCGATGAGCAACGGTTCTGGGGAAGGAGCAGCTCTCACGTGAATCGGTGGCGGGTGAGAGAAGGCAGGGACTGGGCAGTGGGAGAGGGTCTTTTTTAGGGATGGGTGCTGGAGGAGAGTTCCACCCTCACTGGGAGGGCAGGACGTTTCGCTGGAATGTTCGAATTAATAAATTGAAACTTGTCGTTCTGCAGTGTTCGCAACTACGGCCTGTCATTTGCCGGTAAAGCCCTGTCCCCACTGACGACTTTTGCCCCACTTTAGGAAGATGGATCCCTTCACGTCCGTTCCAATTAAACCAACACAAAAACAGACAAACTAAAACTAGAGCAGAAGTAAAACGAATGAACAGAAAGTTTGTCCGAAAACACAACCGAAAAGAGAAATGCTTCATTAAAATACGGAAGCAATTCTCTTAACCCAACTCTATCGAGCAAAACTGACGCTGGACACGAACACGATTAGATTGTAAATTAACATTTTCATTGTAAAATTCGCTAGGGAATTATAACTTATAACTGGTTAATTGACGGGTATTTATGCCGTGGTCACCGCAGGAGATATTTATCGGACACTTACCTGTAACAAAGAGCTTGGTCCCTGGGCCGAATACCCCGTAGCCACTACCAGTTGAAAACCACTTTCCGCAGTAATAGACGGCAGCGTCACTCATCTCCACGTTTTTTATGATTAACTGGTAAACGGTGCCGGCGCTGTTGGATGTCGACGTGAAACGGTCGCTACTAAACCCAGGCCCGTAGGTCGGGGCGCTATGCGATTTATAGTAGTACAGGATCCATTGTGGAACTGTTCCCGGTGTCTGCTTGTACCAACCTACATTATAGCCATCATCTTTTCCGATGTTACAACTCAGCGTGGCCGTGGCTCCTGGACTCACCGACATGGTCGGAGGCTGAGTCAGAGTCTGGGACTCTCCACCTGTGAAAGACAGGAATTCAACTTTAACATTGACTCTTTAATGTGACCCCAAGACCCACCTCAGCAACCACTGCCTGTACTTACAGCCCAGCCACACTGCCAGAGACCAGAAAAAGCACAGCGTCCGCATCGTTGCTGCCCGTCAGCTTCCTGCCTCCTGTCTGCCCGTGGATCTGTGACTGACTGGCCGCCGCTGCCAATGGAGCCCAGTTATAGAGCCATTCACACCGGGGAGGAAATCGATGCAAATCAGAGTGACTGACACTGACCAACCAGAGCCGGGATCGGAAACCCTCCCATATACTGTCACATACCATCGGATTGAGGCGGCGACATTGTCAGCAACTGACTGATCCGTTAAAAACAATTTGCGAATGAAAAAGTCATTCATTGTCTGACATTTCCCAAACTCTGCTTTCATTTCCCTGATTCCTACCTTCGGTCCACAGATGCCCCTCACACCTCCAGTGACAACAGGACAGCACAGTGCAGGCTGTTGAGGGTCTCGGCCTGAAACGTCGACTGTACTGTTTTCCATAGATGCTGCCTGGCCTGCTGGGTTCCTTCAGCATTTCGTGTGTGTTGCTTGGATTTCCAGCATCTGCAGATCTTTTCTTGTTTGTGATAGAGCAGTGCAGGCTTCCTGTTCCCACATCAGTCATTCAGTCATGGAGTTCAAACCCACTTTGGCAGTTTGAGGGTTTGAATTCGTTCTAATTGTGGGGATTTAGATCAGTGCGGGAAGTATTGATTATGAATGTAAGAATTAAAAGGTTTATTCTTGTAAATGTTTTTTTTTCCAGTGTGAATAACGTTTATTTTAATGTGAAATCTAACCAATATGACCCCATTTTAGCGTTCTCCCGCTACTGGAGAGGGAGAAGCCGGATTGGGTGTGGAAACCCCTCAATTATTGTAGCAGTGTATCACCGATGGGGTCCGTGAGTGGCAACAGCCCTATTAGCTTTAAGGAATGGAAAGGACAGTACTGAAAGCATTGGCCATGAATGTAAGAATGAAATGGCATTATATTTATGTTTTGTAAGTACTTTTTATTATGAATAAAGTTGATTTTGATGTAAAACAACCTGTCTGACAGACTGTGCCGGTCCGGTATATCCCAATTGCGGAGAGAGTACCTGGAACCTGGACAACGGGAAGTAGGGACCATTGGCGTTGCTCTGGTATTTCTCAAGGCTCGACAGAACTGGAACAAGAGGAACGAAGTAAACTGCCATCACAATGAAACTCTAATTAGCGGGAACGTGCATATTTTCGAGCACGATTGCCGAACCTGTTCCGCAGCCCGCCTTTGAGGACACGCAGTCCCTGCGGCAGAGCCCGTGGTTGTGACATGTTCTACAGAAAGGCCACAGGTAGCACAGCCTCCCAGAATTTGCTGTCCTCCGTCCCCAGGCGACAGCAAGCGGGAGAGTCAGGACCAAACAATGACCTGGAGAAGCTGACTGGCTCTATTCATTATTTCCAATCGAATAAAAATCTCAGATTCCGATACTCGGTTCCGAGGGACCTGCTGGAAATGCCCAATTCTATGTTTCTAACTGGCGCATGGCAGACTCCATGAAAAAAGGGGTATTCATTTTTTTCTTAAATACAAATAAAGGGCATCCAGAGCTTTATAACTAGCCTGCTAGAAAATTTTGCTTTCAAACTTTCCGCTTTTAAATATTGATCAAAAGCGAAATCGAGCAGAAACAATTGTGACGGTGTCCGCTGGAGAGAGAAACAGGGTTTGAATATCTGACTTTCATCAGAGACAATGATACCTTATTTTATATTTAGAAGGCCAGTTGAGTTGTAACTATCAATCAGTCTGGCCATTTGATATAACATAAGTATGGTGTGCATATCTACCCAATCGGAACTGATTTCTAAACAGAGTTTTCAGATCAAACTAAAAAGCTTGAGCGTGTACATATTAAGAAAGAAGATTTGCTGGAGCTTTTGGAAAGCATCAAGTTGGATAAGTTACCGGGACCAGACCAGGCTACTGTGGGAGGCAAGGGAAAAGATTGCTGAGCCTCTGGCGATGATCTTTGCACCATCAATGGGGGCGGGAGAGGTTCTGGAGGATTGGAGGGCTGTGGATGTTGTTCCAATATTCAAGAAAGAGAGTAGAGATAGCCCAGGAAATTACAGACCAGTGAGTCTTACTTCAGTGGTTGGTTAGTTGATGGAGAAGATCCTGAGAGGCAGTATTTATGAACATTTGGAGAGGCATAATATGATTAGGAATAGTCAGTGTGGCTTTGTGAAAAGCTGGTCGAGCCTGACAAGCCTGATTGAATTTTTTTTGAGGAAGTGACTAAACACAATGATGAGGTTAGGACAGTAGATGTAGTGTATATGGATTTCAGCAAGGCATTTGACAAAGTATCCCATGCCAGGCTTATTGAGGAAGTAAGCAGGCATGGGGCACTGCTCTGTCGATTCAGAACCGGCATGCCCACGGAAGGCAAAGAGTGGTTGTAGATAGGTCATATTCTGCATGGAGGTTGGTGACCAGTGATGTGCCTCAGGGATCTGTTCCAGGACCCCTACTCTACGTGATTTTTATAAATGATCTGGATGAGGAAGTAGAACGAAGGGATAATAAATTTGCTGATTACACAAAGTTTGGAGGTGTTGTGCATAGTGTGGTGGGCTGTCAGAAGTTACAGTGAGGCATTAATACGATGCAACACTGGGCTGAGAAGTGGCAGATGGAGCTCAACTAAGATAAGAGTGAGGTGGTTCATTTTGGTAGGTCAAATATGATGGCAGAATATAGTATTAATGGTAAGACTCTTGGCAGTGTGGAGGATCAGAGGGATCTTGGTGACTGAGTCCAAAGGACATTCAAAGCTGCTGCGCAGGTTGACTCTGTGGTTAAGAAAGCATACGGTGTATTGGCATTCATCAGCCGTGTGATTGAGTTTAAGAGCCAAGAGGTAATGTAAGGACCCTGGTCAGACCCCACTTGGAGTACTGTGCTCAGTTCTGATTGTCTCACTACAGGAAGGATGTGGAAACCATAGAAAGGGAGCAGAGGAGATTTACAAGGATGTTGTTTGGATTGGGCAGGATGCCTTATGAGAATAGGTTGAGTGAACTCAGCCTTCTTTCCTTGGAGCGACGTAGGATGAGAGGTGACCCGATAGAGGTGTATAAGGTGATGAGAGGCATTGATCATGTGGATAGTCAGAGGCTTTTCCCCAGGGCTGAAATGGCTAGCATGAGAGGTCACAGTTTTAAGGTGCTTGGAAGTAGGTACAGAGGAGATGTCATGGGTAAGTCATTAATCAGTGAGTGCTGAGTGCATAGAATAGGATGCCAGTGATGATGGTGGAGGCGGATATGATAGGGTCTTTTAAGAGGTGCCTTGGCAGGTACATGGAGCTCAGAAAAGTAGAGGGCTATGGATAACTCTAGGTAATTTCCAAGGTAAGGGCATGTTCAGCACAGCTTTGTGGGCCAAAGGGCCTGTATTGTGCTGTAGGTTTTTCTATGTTTCTATAGTTCTATGAATGAATTCACAACATTTTGCTGTAATGCAGTTTTTGTGTGGGTGTTTTGAAGGATGGCTTATTTTTCTTTCAGTCAGATCGTGTAAACTTTCACAAATGAAAACCACTTCCAAACATGTCTGCCAACACTTTACAGGAGTGATGGTTTGTGAGCTTTTTACATTTCATTACTCGTTGATAAATCTGGAAAGCCCCATACAATTGGAGAAGAACAGATTTAGCCAGCCGTAAGGAAGCTTCTGAGTACAGTTTTGCATAAATCACCAGACCAAATAATTGAAGTCAGTGACAACTCTGTTAAAAGATGAATAGATGAAATATCTGAGAATGTGGAAGACACAGGGGACAACAGAATCTGTTCTCCTTCTTGTTTGTCTACTGCATAGAGCCTTTGTTGAAATGCAAACCCCATCCTTCTAGTTTTGAAATGACCTGGACCATTCTTTGATTCATCTGGGACTCCAAGATGGAGTGAATAAGACTGATCACAATGCACAAGTCCTTGGACAACCAAGGCAACAACATATGTAATGTCATCCTCACCCTGATGAGCACATTCATGTATGCAACACACATCAAAGTTGCTGGTGGACGCAGCAGGCCAGGCAGCATCTCTAGGAAGAGGTACAGTCGATGTTTCAGGCCGAGACCCTTCATCGGGACTAACTGAAGGAAGAGTTAGTAAGAGATTTGAAAGTGGGAGGGGGAGATCCAAAATGATAGGAGAAGACAGGAGGGGGAGGGATGGAGCCAAGAGCTGGACAGGTGATTGGCAAAGGGGATATGAGATGATCATGTGACAGGAGACCCAGGGAGAAAGACCAGGGGTGGGAGGGAAACCCAGAGGATGGGTAAGGAGTATAGTCAGAGGGACAGAGGGAGAAAAAGGAGAGTGAGAGAAAGAATGTGTGTATAAAAATAAATAATGGATGGGGTACGAGGGGGAGGTGGGGCATTAGCGGAAGTTAGAGAAGTCAATGTTCATGCCATCAGGTTGGAGGCTACCCAGACGGAATATAAGTTGTTGTTCCTCCAACCTGAGTGTGAATTCATCTTTACAGTAGAGGAGGCCGTGGATAGACATGTCAGAATGGGAATGGGATGTGGAATTAAAATGTGTGGCCACTGGGAGATCGTGCTTTCTCTGGCAGACAGAGCGTAGATGTTCAGCAAAGCGGTCTCCCAGTCTGCGTCGGGTCTTGCCAACATATAGAAAGCCACATTGGGAGCACCGGACGCAGTATATCACCCCAGCCGACTCACAGGTGAAGTGTCGCCTCAATTGGAAGGACTGTCTGGGTCCTGAATGGTGGTAAGGGAGGAAGTGTAAGGGCCTGTGTAGCACTTGTCCCGCTTACAAGGATAAGTGCCAGGAGGGAGATCAGTGGGGAGGGATGGGGGGGACAAATGGCTGGGGTGATAAACATTCGTCCCCCGCATCCTTCCCCACTGATCTCCCTCCTGGCACTTATCCTTGTAAACGGAACAAGTGCTACACATGCCTTTACACTTCCTCCCTTACCACCATCAGGGCCCCAGACAGTCCTTCCAGGTGAGGTGACACTTCACCTGTGAGTCGGCTGGGGTGAGATACTGCGTCCGGTGCTCCCGATGTGGCCTTCTATATATTGGCGACACCCGACACAGACAGGGAGACCACTTTGCTGAACACCTACGCTCTGTGTGCCAGAGAAAGCACGATCTCCCAGTGGCCACACATTTTAATTCCACATCCCACTCCCATTCTGACATGTCTATCCACGGCCTCCTCTACTGTAAAGATGAAGCCACACTCAGGTTGGAGGAACAACATCTTATATTCCGTCTGGGTAGCCTCTAACCTGATGGCATGAACATTGACTTCTCTAACTTCCGCTAATACCCCACTTCCCCCTCGTACCCCAACCGTTATTTATTTTTATACACACATTCTTTCTCTCACTCTCCTTTTACTCCCTCTGTCCCTCTCACTATACCCCTTGCCCTTCCTCTGGGTTTCCCCCTCACCCCTTGTCTTTCTCCCTGGGCCTCCTGTCCCATGATCCTCTCATATACCCTTTGCCAATCACCTGTCCAGCTCTTGGCTCCATCCCTCCCCCTCCTGTCTTCTCCTATCATTTTTGATCTCCCCCTCCCCCTCCCACTTTCAAATTTCTTACTAACTCTTCCTTCAGTTAGTCCTGACGAAGGGTCTCAGCCTGAAATGTCGACTGTACCTCTTCCTAGAGATGCTGCCTGGCCTGCTGCGTTCACCAGCAACTTTGATGTGTGTTGCTTGAATTTCCAGTATCTGCAGAATTCCTGATGTTTACATTCATGTGTGGTTGCTTTAGACTCTCTGTGGAAAACTCTAAGTACCTGGGCACCAAGTACCACTATCAAAGTTTTCTCTGTCCCTGGTGTTGAGAAGGACAAGTATGGACCTTTGTCGCGCCATGTCCCAGTCAGCTGGACGCTTGGTGCAGCCACTTGTAAGGGCTTGGTGGGGTAGGACCACAGTGAAAGTTTCTTCCACAAAGGGAAAGTGAGAGACCAGGTTGGTGAGAAAGCTTCAGAATTGTTGCACTAAGTATACCACCCTCGGAAACCACATAAGTGGCAACAGTGTTATTGGCTTGAAGGAATTTAACTGAACACTACTGAACAACTTTTTTAAAAAAATTACAAGGCATTGCAGCATGGTTTATTCTTCCAAATATTGTTATGAATATAGATGCTGCCTGACCTGCTGAGTTCCTCCAGAAATTTGCGTGTGTTGCGGTCACAATATGTGCTGGCAATGTTGGAACCCAGATGTGGAGGAAAAAGAGTCCAATGAAGAGACGAAAACCAGAGTTTATTCATAAGAATTCCTTTTTAAATCTTTTTTATTGAATAGGTATACAAAAGGGTTAGGCATACAGGCACTAATACACTGTTAGAATATAATAAAATTACAGGAAATATTAATACAGAAAAAAAAGTGATACAAACAATGTAATTTAAACATAATATACTAAGGTAACATAATAGTATACTAATTTTTATATATATATATCAATAGAGAAAAGGAAAAAAAAAACCCAAAAAAACTCACTGTGCAACTAAACTAAAAGCAAAGCAAAGCAATGGGCTAACTTGAAACCAAATAGAGTTAAAGAACTTAAAATCACGTCCTCAAACCCGACCTCCATTAAAAAATTCATAAGAATTCCAACAGAACATCAGTGGCTTGGCCGAGCAACACCGCAAGACGTAATATTCTCGAAACAAGAACCCCACAACTAGCGCTAATTGGGCCTCCGCTTAAATATTACAAGTAAGAAGGAATCCCTGAGTCTTAGCAAGTTTAGACATTAAACACACAGAGACTGCATTACAGAGAGTAAGTTGCTCAAAAAGAAAAACACAAGTAACTTTTAAATGATTAGCAACAATTGACCAAACAAGCTGCTCTTCGAAACCTCAGCGCCCAACGCTCTCCGGCTTGTCAGACAAGTCTGAAGAGCTCATTACAAAGTATGTAATAAGGCTGGTGTTTCAAGTGTAGATTTTTCTTGTTAATCGAGACAGTCTGATAAAAAAGGATCTGGCAGGGAATCTCAGAGCAATGGGAATGGATAACTGTGACAATGTGGGACCTCAGGAGCTTTCCTGTTTTCTGCACAACGATGGGTACAGGAAGTGTTTTCAGCTGGAAGAACATATCCTCTGGGATTTGGAGCTTGAGCGACAGCAATCCATCCACAAGGCTGAATGTTTCTTGTGCAGCAGGTTTCAGGAGCTGGTCATCCTGCAGCTAATGTGAGAGCATGAAGCAGGGAGACTGGCAGATTACGTGGCAGACTGAAGTGCAGGCAGGTGGGTCAGCAGATCCTTGAGTGCTTCCTGCTCTCTAACTGTATGATATTCAGAGTACTGATTGATGATAGTCTTCCTCTAAGGACAGAGGCATGACCAGACAAGTGGGTTTATCGTGCAGGCAGAGGAACAGAAAGAGGAATAGTTCTTAATTTGAAGAGCAGAATATCCAACTATATCTCAAAGGAATAGGCCACCTAGCCCATGTGCCAATAATGATGTCAAGTTCAACTGAAGCTATCTGCTTCTACCAGGTCTATATCCCTGCTTTATTCCTTTGGCTGCTGCAATTTCCTTCCACATGTCAAAGGGGTGCAGGTTGGTAGATGAACTTGCTGCTATAAATTGGTCCAGGAGTGTCGGTGAGTGGAAGGATCTGATGTAAATTGAATAGAATGTGAAGGGAAAGAAATGTAATTGAATGGGATTAGTGTGGGTGTAGTAAGGTGCAGATAAATGTTAGCCTGAGGAAATAGTGCAGGAGGGTGGCTGTAGATCCATGGGTGATTGGGATCAGTTCATGGGTGAGCTTGTGTGTGTGTGGGTGGGGTGGGGGTTGTCATCAGCTCAGACCAGACTGTGGGACCAGAGCTCTGACCAGCATCCTCAGAGGAAGTTTCACTGGAGTAGGAAGGAATGAGAACATGGGAAAGTAGCAGTGTAATGGAGGATAAAAGGTGTCCTGGGAAAGGAGGGATCTTCATGTATGGGCTTCACCTGGAGACAACTTGAAAGACTGGTCCAGGATAGAGGACTCCAGTTTGTGGCCTATGCAACAGAATTGTGATAAGTTTAAACAAACAAACATCAACATTCATTCTATACACCCCTGGTAAAATATCATGTTGTTACTTCCCCTGGTTACTCAAACACCACCTTCCAATTCTTTGAGCTGTATTACCAAGTACACAAGGGCAGAATGAGCAGGAAATGCCACCTGTAAGTTCACTTCCAAGTCACAAACTATCCTTTCTTGGAAATATCTAGATAGTAGATAAAAATATCTCATCTTGGACCTGAGAATATTTCTACAAATGTACTGTGTTTGGGAGTATTCTGAATGTTTAACCTTTGAGAGAATGTTACAGAATGCTTTGAGTTCAAAAGAGTTTTTTGTGATGTGTGGCCACATGTGAGTTCACTTGAGTTCGATCGATCTCTATCACACAGATGTTTGTGCAGGGAGATTCAATTGTAATATTTAGAGAGAGCCAGATACATATCTGAAACTGCAGGGTTGTGGATAGTGGGCTGGGCCATGTAATGTTTTTAATATCGAGCTGGTCTGAGGTGAACAGGCCAAATGGCTTCACTTTCTCATATAACCATTATGCTTCACTATTATCCAGTCTCTTATGATGATCTGTGCGTAAGAGACAGTGAATTTTGCGCTTGCACCTCCCAAGTAAAACCTTGTTGTTTTTGTGCAGTTAATAAGGTTGATAACTGTCTGATAATCCCAATTTCTTCACTCCACACTGTGGAGGGAGGAGAAGATTGCAGCACTACGCAGCGCGCGCGACCTCTCCGGTGAAATGATATCATATTTGTTAAATAGGGGCCATGCACAATCCTCATTTGATGGAGACAGACGTGAGAAGCACTGAGGAACATCTGGAGAAACTTCTGAAATGCCCAGTTCGCTGCCGCTGCTACTGTGCGATCTAGAATCTCCAAAGGGGAAGGCCCCAAATCCTCGGATTTGCCTGCTACTGACGTCTGGGGCTGGGGTCGATGTGCTCGGCAGAGATGGTGCTCGGTGCTCGGTGTCAGAGGGCTGGTTGGAGGCTCGAATTTTTCGGACGGACTGAGATTTGGACTGTGGTCGGGTGCTTCCAGGATGCTGCATCGGCAAGTTTGCTGGGCTGGAAGCTCATGGCAGGGAGAGTTTTCTTCCTTCCACCATCTGCATGAGATGTTGGGACTTTCGAGAGACTTTGAGACATTTTTTACCATGCCCATGGTATGTTCTTCTATCAAATTACAGTATTGCTTGCACTGTTGTAACTATATGTTATAATTATGTGTTTTTTGTTAGTTTTTCAGTCTTGGTCTGTCTTGTGTTTCTGTGATATCACACTGGAGGAAAATTGTATCATTTTTTAATGAATGCATTGCTAAATGACAATAAAAGAGGACTGCATGTCCTCATAATCTAATAATCTAATATTTCTGTACTGTCCGGTCTCTGACATTAAATGACAGCATCCAACTCCAATATGGTACAACTCCCTTTGTAACTTTGGTTAGATCTGGGGATAATATTGTCGAGAAGATTCTTCGGGAGTCAAAAGAAGTTGCCAGATTTATGGTTACAACTCCTTTATCAGATGTTCAGCATAGAAGAGGCACAAAAAGGCCAGAAGAAAAAGAACACAATAATAAACAAAAACACAATAAATGTAAATACATAACATTGCTTATATACATAGATTGACTGTGTGTTCATAAACTGACACGAGGCACAGGAGTGTTTGCCCATAAGGTGACTCTGACAGGAAATGATAAAGTACTGGTGGTGGAGGTGTGGGTTAGTGGGTAGAGTGTTGGTCATCCTTACTGTTTGGGGATATAACTGTTTTTGTGTCTAGTGGTTCTGGCATGGATGCTACGCAGCTTCCTCCCTAATGGGAGTGGGACAAGCAGTCAATGAGCAGGATTGGTGGGATCCATCATGATGTTTCTGGCTCTTTACCAGCACCTTTCTGCATGTATGTCCTTGATGGCGCATAGGCAGGTGCCAATGACGTGTTGGGCATACCCCTTGTATTGAACTTCCTGACTACCACAGTGCAGTTTCCTTACCATGCAGTGATTAATCTTGTTAGGATACTCTCTACTGTGCATCTGCAAAAGGACATGAGTAAAGATGAGCATAGTCCAGCTCCCCTCAGCCTCCTGAGGAAGTAGAGATGTTGGTGAGCTTTCCTGATCGTGTAAGTTGGGATCGAGAGCCATGTAACGTTATGCATAATGTACCCTCCCAGGAATTTGAAACTCGTCAAAGTTTCCATTGCTGTGCAGTCAATATTTTGTGACTAGTGTGACTTAGTTCTCCTGAAGTCAATAACAATTTCCTTTGTCTTGTTAACTTTGAGGAAGAAGTTATTTGCCTGGCACAGGCTTCGAACTTTCCCACTTTCTCTCTGTAGGCTGCCTCATCATTGTTGGTGATGAGCCTCACCACTGTTGTGTCATCAGTGAATCAGACCATGTGATTACTTAGATATTTGGCCGTTCGATGATACGTGAGCAGACTCGACAGCAGTTGGCTCAGCACACAACCCTGGGGGGTGGGGGGGGCACCTGTGTTGAGGATAATGGAGAGGGAGGAGCGATTGTGCATCCTGACTATCTGAGGGCGGTTTTTTGGGAAGTCCAATGCCCAGATGCATAGTGGTGCATTTAGACTGATGAGTAGGAGTTTGTTCACTAATATCCGTGGGATAATAGTGTTGAATGCGGAACTGAAATCCAGAAACAGCATTCAGACACAAGTGTTCTTGTTTTCTAGGTGTACCAGGGCCAGGAGCATGACAGATGTTACTGCATTTGTTGTAGAGCTGTTCTACCAGTAAACATACTGGTGAGTGTCCCATGTGGCGGCAATGGAGCTTTTGACGTGTGCCATTACCAGCTGTTCAAAGCACTTCATGATAACTGGTGTCATTGCCACCGGGCGCTAATTGTTTAGTGTGAAGGTGTAGAGTACTTTGGTACAGGAACGATGATGGCTGATCTGAAGCATGCGGGGACAACAGCATGGATAAATGAAGAGTTGAAGATGTCTGTGAGGAGTCAGTGATCAGGCGTGTCCATTTCTTGAGTAGTCAGCCTGGCATGTTGTCTGGCCCGGCTGTGTTATGGAGCTTGACTCTTTGCAGAGTCCTTGTGATTATACAAACATAAAAGCAAGTGTAAGGAAACTAGAAAAAGAAAATGAAACCCCGCTGGTTTGCTTCGCTGCGTAAGTCTAGGGTAGACACACTCTGGTCCCACCAAACCCGTGAGATTGTGTCACAGTGGCGGGGGCATGGGGAGCAAGGCTGAACCCAAATGCAAGACACATCTTGTGAGGTTAATTAAATTTAGTTTATTGTTTGATATCAGGAGAACGAGGCAGGAGCAGGAGTAGCGAACTGGACAAGGACAGAGGACTACGACCAGGCTGGGACCAAGGGTGTTTCAATAAGATCCCCCCTCAATCTTCTAAATTCCAACGAGTATAAACCTAGTCAATCCAGTCTTTCATCATATGAAAGTCGTGCCATCCCAGGAATCAATCTGGTGAACCTTCTTTGTACTTCCTCTATGGCAAGGATGTCTTTCCTCAGATTAGGGGACCAAAACTGCACACAATACTCCAGGTGTGGTCTCACCAAGGCCTCCCTGCTCCTGTTCTCGAATCCTCTTGCTATGAATGCCAGCATACCATTCACCTTTTTCACCGCCTGCTGTACCTGCATGCCCACTTTCAATGACCGGTGTATAATGACACCCAGGTCTCGTTGTACCTCCCCTTTTCCTTATCGGCCACCATTCAGATAATAATCTGTTTTCCTGTTTTTGCCACCAGAGTGGATAACCTCACATTTATCCACATTAAATTGCATCTGCCATGAATTTGCCCACTCACCTAACCTATCCAAGTCACCCTGCATCCTCTTAGCATCCTCCTCACAGCTAACGCTGCTGCCCAGCTTCGTGTCATCTGCAAACTTGGAGATGCTGCATTTAATTCCCTCATCCAGGTCATTAATATATATTGTAAACAACTGGGGTCCCAGCATTGAGCCTTGCGGTACCCAACTAGTCACTGCCTGCCATTCTGAAAAGGTCCCGTTTATTCCCACTCTTTGCTTCCTGTCTGCCAACCAATTCTCTATCCACATCAATACCTTACCCCCAATACCGTGTGCTTTAAGTTTGCATACTAATCTCCTGTGTGGGACCTTGTCAAAAGCCTTTTGAAAATCCAAATATACCACATCCACTGGTTCTCCCCATCTACTCTACTAGTTACATCCTCAAAAATTCTATGAGATTCATCAGACATGATTATCCTTTCACAAATCCATGCTTTGTCCGATGATTTCACCGCTTTCCAAATGTGCTGTTATCACATCTTTGATAACTGACTCTAGCATTTTCCCCACCATCGATGTCAGGCTAACCAGTCTATAATTCCCCGGTTTCGCTCTCCCTCCTTTTTTAAAAAGTGGGGTTACATTAGCCACCCTCCAATCCTCAGGAACTAGTCCAGGGCTGGGACTCATGACCATCCGCGAGGCAACAGCAAGACGGTCTGAACACAGAGGCAAGGACAACCCAATATAAGACACGACTCCCCGCGGGGCAATGGCAAGACGGCCAGTCTTACCCCACAGATGCGTAGATAAGACAAGACAAGACCAACACGAATGAACACCAGACAGTACCTATCTAGCTCCGGTGATGGAACTAGACCGAAGTGCAGGCAGTGGCTGCAGACGAGGGCTAGAGGAGAGAGGGGCAGAGAAGGGATTCAGATAAGGGGGTAGGACAGGAATCACAGACCGCCAGGGCCAGGACTAGACTCAGGGCCAGGACTGGACATGGTACTTGAATGCCACCAGGGCCAGGATGTGGACATGGTACTTGAACGCCACCAGGGCCAGGATGTGGACATGGTACTTGAACGCCGCCAGGGCCAGGATGTGGACATGGTACTTGAACGCCGCCAGGGCCAGGATGTGGACATGGTACTTGAACGCCGCCAGGGCCAGGATGTGGACATGGTACTTGAACACCAGCAGGGTCAGGACGTGGACATGATACTTGAACGCCACTGCAGCCAGGACGTGAACATGGTACTTGGATGCCACTGGAGCCAGGACGTGGACGTGGTACTTGGATGCCGCCAGAGCCAGGACGTGGTGCTTGGAACCACCGGGTAGTGGCGAGCTCTCGACTCGGCCCGGGAACAGTAGACAGCGGCTCTTGATTCCCTCCGGCGGGTTAACTGATGGACCCACCTTGATGAGGAAACTTTGCAGGCTCGCTTCGGCGAGGTAACTGGACAGGGTTGCTCCGGTGAGGAAAGGCAAATTACCGACACTCGCTTCGGGCGGAGACAAGGCTTGCTCCGGCCAGATGACATTAACACACCGTGACTTTGCAGACGCTCCCGCACTGATCAGCTAAAAGCCGGAGACTATAAACTACCGGTTCAGCCGAGTGTTAATTGCCTCTAATCACCAAAGTCGAGGGACACGGGAAAACAGGGAATCAATGGTCCGGATCGTAACGTAAACAAGCTAAATTTAAAGGGACCCCGATCCGGACCATGACGGATTGAGACAGCTCTCCAATCTCAATCGCCGGTTTGTGTGGATGCTGTGTAACTTGCTGCCCTGTTACAATTCAGTGCCAAGAAACAACAGACACACTGTGTACGATTAAAGGAATTACATTTATGAATCTTAACTAAAGGGTCAGTAAAGAAAAGCAAGAAAAAACTAAAAGGCCTCATTATAATTAAACAGTCAAATGTGTACAGTTGGAGCTCAATTCACCGATCCTCCATCAATCTTGCCGCCCAGCTCCATCGAATCATGATCTCCCCATTGGGTCATATCTTACAACTGGTTCTCTCCAGCGTCTTCTCTCTTCATCTCATGCTGAGTGAAAGACCCTGCTCATATTCCAAAGCGTCCGCTGTCTCTAACCATAACCGAAACACTTCTTCTACAGAAAGACCATTACATTAGCAGTGAAACCTTTCCCAGGTACTCTGTCCCCACCCAAGTTATTCCATTTCTCATGACATTGAGATCATTTTTCACCCCTTCAGACAAAGCATGAAGTCCAACCCAGATGTAAATGTCAGGCTGACTCATAGCTCACCAGGGTGCCACACTCTGTTCCCTGGGTGTGACGTAGGCCAGTCAGTCTGGGGGGGTCTCCTGACTCTTTGAAACTCCTTACTCCATCATCTTCTTCAGCTTCAGACACTCCTTGAGCTCTTTCATGTCCTCCTGGGGAGGCTTTTGTCTGTCCATTCCTTGGGCCTCTCGACAAACCAGAACCCCTCGTCACTTTGCTGATCTCACCCTCATACCCAGTTGCCTTAGACTCCAGCCTCCCATTATCTTCGAACCACAAATCTGCCTGTCCAGTACTAGTTTCCCCCTATTTCACTTGCCTCAACGTGAGAAGGTTTGGGAATCTCTTCATCAATTATTGGGGAGTTTGCGAAGGTTAGCATATACCACATTCCCATTTTCTCATCCTCCGAGTTCATATCATATTCAGGGGTGGGGTCCGGTCTCATCCTTCCCGCTGCTGGGCCTTCAGTTCACTCATGTCACTGCAGAGTTCTCTTACTAAGTGTAGGGTCCATTCAGGCTCTGGGTCAACATGTACCTCTTGTCCCAGAGGTGGAAGGTGGTTGCAATGGAGAATCTTGACAGGCCCATTCCCATCCTTTGGTTTCACCCAGAAAACTGGTATGTTTGGCCTCTGACTCTCCACTACATAGAGTGTTGCAGTTAGCTAAATAATGCTTCCCAGGTAGCTGCAAGTTCTTCATGAGGACTCTGTCTCCAGGCATTAGCTGGCAGAACCTTACCTTTTAATCATACCTCCTCTTATTTCTTTGATTCTGCTTGGTAGTTGAGGACTCAGCTCGTCCAAAAGCCTTTTTCAGCTCCCTTCTCATATCAGACATATACTTCAGCTAAGTCTTTTGTTGTCAATCTTCCCGACCAGTCCCAAAACAGATGTCAAAGGGCAACATCACTTCGCTTGCAAACAGCAGATAATGCGGTGAGTACCTGGTAGCTTCAATCTGTGTATAATTGTAGCAGTAGACCAGATGTCCAATATATTGACTCCACCTGTTCTCCTTTACTGACCTCCAAGGTTCCGAGGATGTCTGGCAAGGTCTGACTGAACAACTAGGGCTGGGGATCACCTTGCAGGTGATAAAGCGTAGTCCTGGATTTTTCAACTCCAAGCGTGCTCAGTATCTCATGTGTGAGACTACTCTCAAAATCCCGTCATAAGATCCATTGAGCTCCCCTTTGCACCAAAAATATTTTTTAGCACTTGCATGTAGCCAGCAGAAGTAGCAAAGGAGTTCTGTGTCTTTGAGGATCGCACTATCTCAGTGGCCGGCCCCCTCAAACTCTCTACCAATCGTCTTTTTACATCATCAGAACTCTGCCGCTCATCCAGCACCTGAGAGGTCTGCTCCAACCAATTTTCATTCTTCTCTTCTCCTTTAGGGATGGGCTTCAATACAGAGAACATTCTCAGTCTACGATAGCTCGGACTTTGAACCTGGGCATTTTGCCATTTATTCGCCAGGGAAGTAAGGGCTGCTACCAACTCAGAATGCACACCCCTCGCTGAAGGACTCATTAGACCTTCCATATCAGGCCACTCCTTCCCCGCACTCCGCAGAAAGGAGAACAACTTTTCTTAAAAATCTCTGTCCCCAGCTACGGGAAACTCTCCTTCCAGATCAGCACACTCGCCTTCACTCTCTTCCTCCCGGAAAGTGTGGATAGCCCACAGCTCCCTCCTCTCCTGGGGTCACAATAGTACCAGGCAGTTCTATTGTCGTTACATCAACACTAGTTTGAACGAAAACAAAATCTTTGTCAGCCATTTTGTCAAACCTCCGCAATTACATGATTGTAATTGTTCCTCATGCTTTAACGGTACTTGAAATCCGAAGTAACAATTAATTGGGGCTACGAATATCTAACCCACCGAATACACACGCATTCGTTACTGGTAACGCTGTGGATTCACACCACCAATAAACCCCTGCAGCGTCCATAACCACGTATCTTAATCACCTTACCGGACATTAGTTTTTGCACAGACTTAAACACACAACCCACTGGATCAATGCTCAGGGCAATCACACAGTATCCAACAAAATCTATCCGGGACGATATCCCCACAAATGAAACCCCGCTGGTTTCCTTGGCTGCGTAAGTCTAGGGAAGACACACTCAGGTCCCGCCAAACCCATGAGATTGAGACGGCTCCCCCATTCCAAACCCCGGTTTGTGTGGATGCTGTATAATTTGCAACCCTTTTACAACTCAGTCCCAAGAAACAACAGGCAGCACACTGCATACGATTAAAGTAAGTATATTTATGAATCTTGACTGAAGGTTCTGTAAAGAAAGAAAGAAAAAACAAAAATAGCCCATTATAATTAAACAGTCAAATGTGCACCAGTTGGAGCTTAATTCACCGATCCTCAGTCAATCTCGCTGTCTGGCTCCATCGAATCATGATCTCCCCATTGGGTCGTATCCTTTGAATGGTTCTCTCCAGCACCTTCTCTCTTCATCTCTCGCCAAACAAAAGACCCTGCTCACATTCCAAACCATCCGTTATCTCTAACCATAACCCAAACACTGCTTCTACAGAGAGAGCATTAAGTTAGCAGTGAAACCTTTCCCAGGTGTTGCAAAAATAAAAACAGCAATTTGGCTGTAATCAGCACATCACAATCAGGATCAGAATCAGAATCACTGACAGATTCAATACCCATAACCCGTGACTCTCTGATTTGTAACAAAATTCCCTTTAAATTTGAAGACAATAACATGCAAGACTGGCCATTTTTGCAGTTCTTCATGAGATAAACTGTGGAAAATATTAATGGATTAATGGTGACAAAAGAAAAGATCGTGATGAGGTGGTGTATGGGAGCAAGGTAGATAAGCTGACTGAGAGGTATTGCAACAATAACTTTGCACTCAGTGTCAGTAGGACCAAGGAGTTGATTCTGGACTTCAGGATGGGGAAATCAAGGGAAAACACACCAGTCCTCATTGAGGGATCAGCATTGGAAAGGGTGAGCAGTTTCATTCAAAAGATGATGACTCAAACAGATGGTATGTGTCATTAAGGACCCATCAACCAGGGCATACCCTCTTCCCATTGCTACTATCAAGGAGGAGGTGCAGGAGCCCGAACACACACACTCAAAGTTTCAGGGATTGCTTCTTCCCTTCTGCCAGCAGATTTCTGAATGGACAATGAATCCATGATCACCACCGCAGTATATTTTCCCTCTCTTTTTGCACTGCTTATTTAAATAAATAAATACAGTGACATGCAAAAGTTTAGGCACCCCTGGTCAAAATTTCTGTTACTATGAATAGCTAAGTGAGTGAAAGATGAACTGATTTCCAAAAGGCATAAAGTTAAAGATGACACATTTCTTTAACATTTTAACAAGAAAACTTTTTTATTTCCATCTTTTACAGATTCAAAATAACAAAAAAGGAAAAGACTCGAAGCAAAAGCTTGGGCACCATGTATGGCAGTACTTAGTAACACCCCCTTTGATAAGTATCACAGCTTGTAAATGCAAACAACAGGAATTCTGCAGATGCTGGAAATTCAAGCAACACACATCAAAGTTGCTACTAGTCCTGACGAAGGGTCTCGGCCTGAAACATTGACTGTACCTCTTCCTAGAGATGCTGCCTGGCCTGCTGCGTTCACCAGCAACTTTGATGTGACAGCTTGTAAACGCTTGCTGTAGCCAGCTAAGAGTCTTTCAATTCTTGTTTAGTGGATTTTCTCTCATTCTTTCTTGCAAAAGGCTTCTAGTTCTGTGAAATTCTTGGGCTGCCTTGCATGGACTGCTTTTTGAGGTCTATCCACAGATTCTTGATGATGTATAGGTCAGGGGACTGTGAGGGCCATGGCAAGACCTTCAGCTTGCACCTCTTGAGGTAGTCCATTGTGGATTTTGAGGTATGTTTAGGATAATTATCCTGTTGCAGAAGCTGAAGTTAAAAGTTCCATTTTAACTTCATCAGTCCACAGGACTTGTTGCCAAAATGCATCAGGTTTGTTTAGATGTTCCTTTGAACGTTTTGAATAGAACTTTTTGGCCTCAATGAGCAAAGGTATGTTTGGAGATAAAAGGTGTAGAATTTCATGAAAAGAACCACTCTCCAACTGTTAAGCAGGGGGGTGGACTGATCCTGCTTTGGGTTTGTGTTGCAGCCAGTGGCACAGGGAACATTTACTGATAGAGGAAAGAATGAATTCAATTAAATACCAGCAAATTCTGGAAGCAAACATTACACCATTGGTAAAAAAGCTGAAGATGAAAAGAGGATGGCTTCTACAACAGGATAATGATCCTAAGCACACCTCAAAATCCACAATGGACTACCTCAAGAGGTGCAAACTGAAGATTTAGCCATGGCCCTCACAGTCTCCCGACCTAAACATCATTGAGAATCTGTGGATAGACCTCAGAAGATAAGTGCATGCAAGACAGTCCAAGAATCTCACAGAACTGGAAGCCTTTTGCAAGGATGAATGGGTGAAAATCCCCCAAACAAGAATTGAAAGACTCTTAGCTGGCTACAAAAAGCGTTTACAAGCTGTGATACTTGCCAAAGGAGGTGTTACTAGACACTGACTATTCATGGTGCCCAAACTTTTGCTTCGGTTCTCTTTCTTTTTTGTTATTTTGAAACTGTAAAAGATGAAAATAAAGAAGTTTTCTTGCCTAAAATATTAAAATAATGTGTCATGTTTAACTTTATGCCTTTTTGTAATCAGTTTATCTTTTACTCACTTAGCTATTCACAGGAACAGAAATTTTGACCGGGATTCCCAAACGTTTGCTACTGTGCCTATGTAGATATGTTCAACCTCATTGTAATTGATAGATTTTTATTATTATGGATTGCAACATGGTGCTGCTGCAAAACACCAAATTTCACGACATATGCCAGTGATATTAAACATGACTCTGATTCTGAAACTTTCCCTTATACTGAGAACACTGCGGGAAAATGTTTAACATGGAGACTGACTGTAAATATAAGTGAAAACTTCAGGTATTGGTTAGACAATATTACTGCTTGTTTCCAGTGTTCCTGGTTCACTCTATAGAGACTGATATTTTCAATAGTACTAATACATTAATATTACTTGACTATAATATTCCGTTATCAATGAACTGCAGAATATTAAGAGCCTACATTTCAGACATCGATAAAACTTAAACTAGATTTCTGGATCCTTGGAATAAAGAGTACTTTGAAAGCCAACTGCACTCATTTCAGTACAGGGCCTGTGTCAATCATTTAATACTATCACAAATCAGTTTTATCAAATTGGAAATAAGTTATGAATGGAGGAGGTCTGTAATGTAACACACAGAGAAAAAAATTCTGTGGAAAAGTTGATTTTATTGAGGTGTGTTAATGTGGGAGATACAAATCACTTTAATGATTTAATTTCTAAATAAAAAATGCCTCAACATTTAAAAAATAAGTTTTGGTGCAGTTCAGATCAGCTGCTGCCTGTGTTTGAAGATAACGAATATCTGTGTCCCGAGCAGGAAATGAGCTGTTATTTTAAGGAGAGGGACGGCCCAGAACATTTACATTTGCCTTTTCTACCATATTATCCAAATATCATTTTCTGTTCTATCTGATATTATTGTGAGTATCTGTCAACCACTTGACCTTTAAAGGGATATTATTTCTTTGAGTTATGGCAGTGAGGACAAGAATTGCTTCAAAATTTGTGCCATGTTTGTTGTCAGAGTTTATTTACTCCACAGATTTATGCACTGAATTTCTGGGAAAGGAAATGTTAAAGAGGCCTGCTGGTTTAACTGTGTGACAGTGAGTTCACACCCATTCCATTGGCAAAGCTTGATTTCCTTTCCATTCAAATCAGAGGAATAAAGAAATGAAGAGATTTGGAGAATATGACTTCTTCTCACTGCCATCTACTTTACATCCATCTGGTGATGACTTCTACCAGTACAATCATTGACAGAAGCATCTGCTATATGTGGATTGGTGAGGTTGAGGTCAAACATGTTTCTCCCTGCTGTTGTTTATTCACTGCCTAGCAGAAGCTCAGTCTGGAAGCTCTGTTTTTCAGGACTTGTGCAACTCAGTCTGTGATGGTGCAACCAAACCACTTTTGGTGATGGCCACTGAAGTCCCTGGGAACACTCTGTGTCCGTGCTTCTCTCGGCACTTTCTCTGTGTTGCTCAACGTGGGGAATATCCATTCATCAATGGAGGGAGGCCAGGAGATTGTAATCAAGAGGAGCTCTCCCTGTGCATGTTTCACCTGATGCTGTGAGCCTGCTCTCTGCCTGGATTCAATGCTCAGGACACCAAGGGATCCTTTCCCCTGCTGGTACACCACAGTGCCCCCACCTCCAGAGAGTCTTTTGGTACAAGACACACCCAGAATGGTGAGGATGGAGTTGGAATCTTGTCTATACTGCTCTTGTCTATAATTGGAGCCATGCTTTGCGGAAAGGAATGTCAAGCATCCCAGAATCAGGACATCACCACAGGATGATGGATTTCCAGCATCTGCAGAATATTTTGTGTTCATCATAATGGCAGAAGTTCCTCAGGGCAATGTCCTCCATCCAACCATTTCATTGCTGATGTCCTTCCATCATAAAGTCAGTAGTGGGATGTTCACAGACATTTGCAGAATGTTCAGTTCCACTTGTAACCCCTCAGCTAATGCTTCAATCCCAGCCTGTATGTCATCCAGACGTCGACAACATTCAGTCATTGGCTGATAAGTGACAAATGGTATTTGTACCCATAATGTCAGGCAATGACTACCTCCAAGAACAGAGAATCTAACTACCTAGCCTTGATATTCAATGATATTAACATTGCTAATTCCTCCACCATTAATATACCAAGTTCACATTGACTGAAAAATCATGTTGGCAATTCAACTGAATGCCATGGCCCCAGGACTGGGTCAAAGTCTGGATATGTTGTGGTGGGTGATTCACCTCCTGGCATCACAAGACATTTTTATTGCATATATTCCATAAGCCAAAATTTGATGGAATATTCTCCACTCACTTGGATGAGTGCAGTCCCAGGGTCCCTCAAGAATCTCTGCATCATCCTGTCTGCAGCAGCCTTCCTGATTAGTACCTCCAAAATTAACCAAAATATCCATTCCCTCCACCGATGCCAATGGTAACAGCTGTGGAAAATCTAGAAGATGCACTCAGTTATTCACCCACCTCCTCTGAAGCACCTCTCAAACCAGCAGCTAGACCACCTGGAGGGACAAGTACAGTAGCTGCAGATGAACAGCGCCACCTGCAGGCTCTCCTCCAACTTACAAACCATCCAGACCAAGAAACGTGTCACTGGTCCACCAGCTATATTCAGCAACATTCTCTCTGACGTCACTGTGGGAGCATCTTCCCCCAGACAGCAGTAGTGCAAGAGTACAGTTCATCACCAATCTCTCACGGGATGAGCAATGGATACTGGGCCTGCCAGTGAAGCCCAGATATCAGAAATGATTTTCTTAAATTGTGTAACCTACTTAGACTAATTTGAACATCTTCTGAATCACAGTTTAATGCAGTTATAGATGTTCTGTTATAACAGCAAGGTTATTACAAATTGATTTGTATGTAAAAGCAGAGAGAGGCAGGTTTTAAGAGTAGGTATACTTCTCACATCTCTTGAGATGAAAAGTTGAGCTGCTTTGTGAATTCACTCACCTGCTCCCATTGTGGAAAGATGTCTTGACCCCTAGGTCTTGGAGTTTCGTGATGAATTTGCCTGGGATTACAGTGGGTTGAGGTTGCCTGGGAGATTGTAGATAATGCGTGCCATTATGTGAGGCAGGTGGAGTTTAGGAGGACGATGGCGCCTAATGGCAATTCCTTTGCTTGTATCTTCAAAACAGCTCTATTTCTGTCTTAAATATCTCTTTTTTTTCACCTTTTCAGGGTTCTTTTGAAGACCTTGATCTGGAGTTGCATGCTGACTTCGGTTCTTTGCGGGAATGGGGCCTGCTCTCGGGGTCTCACGAGTGGCTGCTTTTCGATGTGCCAAGGGTGCGGCCCAGATAACAAGCACACTTCCAGGGTGCCAAATTCTCGTGGCTGTGGAAGCAGGCGGACTTGACGTCGGTGCCGGCACCTGGTGCACCGTGGGAGATGGAAGATCAAAATGAGTGAGCTGATTGCTGGCTGTGTGCCCAAAGACCTGAGTAAACAGACTTTTACCACCATAAATTGGCAAATTGCTTTGTTATGTCTCCCCTCTCTCTGTGAAATGGGGGACACCTCTTTTTCCCTTATTCGGGAGAGAGAGAGCCTGTGTTATTTCAAATAACGGGTGAACGAGTAGTCTTTGGGGTAGTGCAAGTCTGTGTCCTTATTGATGCTTTGCTGCACGCTCGAGTGCTTGGTGGGTAGTGCCGATGCATTTTTGCTGGTCAGGGAAGGGGAGGGTTGTTGCTTTGCTGTTGCTTATGCGTGGAAGGGGGGAGCTGGAGAGGGCTTTGGGGTTCTAACATTTAACACTCATTCATTCTTTGGGGTAATCCTCTGTTTTCATAGATGTTTACAAAGAAAAAGATTTTCAGGATGTATATTGTACACATTTCTCTGACATTAGGTGTACCTATTGATACCTATCACCAGCCTTCCAAAATGTTGAAATCTGGAGGACATCTATGTTGGAGGCAGGAACAATGTGTGATGTTGCATAAATTCCTCTTGGACTTCCAGATGGGTCCAGGTGTTGATCTTAACTGACATTTCGATGACAAGCTCTACCATCTTTATCAGGGATGATACCAAGACATGTTTAGTCTGTTGGTATATATACTCGACTCCTGCTGTCTGCCTCTCCTGATTGCTAAGCCCTCAACCATTCAGGTTTCTGCTGTCCTACCTTGTTTAAAATTGTATTCCAGTTCTTACTTGGAGGGAGACCTTCGTCATTTTAGAAATTATTTCAATGACTTCTTTCACCAGGTGGTCACAAAAGCCACTGGCACAGCAGAGTAGTTTTGTGTCATCGAAGTCAATCCTGTGCTCATTGAATATGATCAGTGTGTGATGTATTAGCCAAGGACCTGTAGAACTGAACACAAAGCTTACAGAGAGGCAAAGCCACTTGGCAATATTAAGAAGTGGTAGGGTATTTTCATTGTGTGTCTTGTGTTGTTACTGAAGCCACCAGCATTGAATTAGAGTGAATAAAATGATACCTATTTAGTAAGTATTCTACAGCGTGAATTAAGTAAGTCCACCTTTCAGTCAATAGGGAATCATAGACTACAGCCAATGTTTGACAAAACTACAGTAAAGGTTTTGGTACCAGGTCTGGGAAGGAGGACTATATTAAATGCAGAGCAGAAACAAATGCTGCATCACGACAGCAGACAAAGTCAAACAAAGTACCTCATTCAATGTAGCAGGGGGTGATATTTGTACTAAATGGAGTAATAAAGAATGAGGTTTCTTCTATTGTCCTGTCAGATGTTCTTGGGACATGACAAAGAATTGCAGGAAGACAATGATAAAACATGGGATTATATAACAAGTGTGGATGGGATAAGGTGACTGGACCATATTTCCAAGCATTGATTGGAACTAGATACAGTTTCCTCTGTGCTTGTGAAAAAATGGAACACTCTACCCCTGTGTGTGGTTAATTGGCACCTGGATCGCTGGGATGGAGGAAGGGTCTCGGTGGAAAACATTGAGAGTTTATTCATTTCCAAACATGTTGCATGGACTGTTGAGTTCCTCCAGTAATTTGTGAGTGTTGCACTGCAAGTCAGCATGTTCTATTATGAGATATGTGCTCATTATATAAGGTTGTTGATTGAGACCTGTGTCCATAGACAAGGAAAACGAGTGAAGCATTTGGCTGTATCACTACAAAAATATTTCTGAGGATCTGGAAGGGAAAGTCTGTCTGACCCAAGGAAGGAAGGACAGTGTACGAGGCACTGGATCGACAAGCATTGAGTATGTTGGAGGTTATTTTCTGGGATGAGTGAGTTGCTTTGTCCCGAGCAGAAAAAGAAATTTAAGAAAACAAGACGTTGGAGGAATTCAGCAGGTAAGGGAGCATCTGTGGAGGGAAATGGACAGTAGATGTTTTAGGTTGGGCCCATTCATCTGGACTGAAAGATAACAGGGTAGAGATCCAGGTGAAGGGAAGGGTGGAGCAACTAGTGGCAATTGATAAATGGATCAACATTAAGGGTGGGGGTGACAGGGAGGTGGAGAAGGAGAAGGTGGAAATGATGACAAAGCTTGGAGGTGATAGGTGGAGGGAACAAGGGCTGAAGATGATGGAATCTGATAGGAGCGGACGTTGGGTAATGGAATCAATTGAGGAAAATGGAAATGATAAGGGATGGGAGACCCTGTGGAAGGAATGTGTGGGTGATGGCAAGATGCAGTGGGTAGAGGAAGGGACAGAAATTGGGTAATAGGAGTTGGAGAGCTTGTAGGAAAAATGGGTAGGCCAGGAGAAAAGAAAAAAAAAAGAAGCGAGGAGGATTAGTTGACTGGAGATTAGAGAATTCAGTTCTCATGTCTTTAGGCTGTAGTCTACCCAAGTGGCATAGAAGGTGTTAAGGTGATGATCCTCTGGTCTGTGTTTAGCCTCACCCTGGAAGATGACGGTACTGAGCACTGACATGTCAGTGTAAGAGCAGACCCGACAATTAAATGGCTGGTAACTGGGTGCTCTAGATGGTCATGGCAGATGGAACACAGGTGCTCAGCAAAGTAGTAACCCAGGTCTCAGCAGTGTAGGAGAGGCCTCATTGGGAGAATCAGATGCAATAAGCATGGCTGGAGGCTTTGTATGTGAGTTTTTGCATTTGCATGCCTCACTGGGAAACAAACATCTGACCTGGAAATCTACCTCCATCAGCAAGTCTATCAATTCCCTCTCAGCTCCCCCATTTCCCAATATTTATATTCCAAGAAAAAATCACTTTGGTTCATAAATCAATTTGAGAGGATCGATGTCTTAGGACATGATTTCTGTGAACAAATTAAAATATAATTCATAAATCTTCAACTTAGGTTTTTCTTGGATATTTTAAATTTATTCCAGGGATTTGGACATCACTGGCAAGGCCAAGTCAATTGCCCATCCCTTAAGGGAGTGGTGGCGAACCATGGACTTGACTCGCTGCTATCCTTCTGAGGAAGGTGCTCTCACAATGACGTCAGGAAGGGTGTTTCAGATGGTCAGACTGGCGATACATACAGACCAGGATGCCAGTTTGAGAGGGGGCCTGAGGAGGTGGTGATCTTCTGCATCACCTGCATTTGTCCTTCCTGGAAGTTTTGGCCTTTTGTCAGTGTTGAATGTCATACCTCATTTCAAACATTTATAACTCATCAATCCCTCATCCCTTTACTTGAGTGATAAAACTATTAAAAATTTGATAATACATTAAAGGTGCAAAATGCATGATCATTGTATGACCTAGTCTGCTGGGAAAGAATTATTCTGAAAAAGGAAGAGAATATTTCAAATATTCCCATTCTGAATCAATGATATTCAACAAGTGTGAATCTTGCACCTGGATTCAGATACCCTCTCATTGCATACTGCATTGGCCAGAACCACAAACAGTTTGTATCATGTCATTAATTCTTTCAAACATACTTCAGAAAATAAAGGAAGGATGAGGTAAGAAAGGATAAAACATGAGCTTAAGAGAGAACAAAGACAAACCCTTTATCAATAATTTTACGAAGAACCTTGAGGAATAACAGTAAATCATAAATACCTTTAGGCTGTACAGTGTAAATAATCTTTAACATTCACGCCAAAGAAAACAGACAGAGGCAATGAGTAGGTAGAACTTAAAGAGCTCTCTTCTTCATAGAGCTTATACACATCGTTACATGGCCTAGCAAAATATATGACATTCTCCAATGTAACTTCCCATTTAATTACACAGAAACTTTCCTCGAGTCCTATTGAATTTCTTGTGGTAAAATTAGGATTAACTCAAATTCCTTGAAGTACAGAATATCAGTCAATGGCTCTTTTATTCTTTCTCTCTCTGTCTCTATTGAGATTCCCGGATGGTATATTGCCTGCCAGGTGCCAGGATCCGAGATATTTCTCAATAAGGTTGGACCTGTACAGAAAGGATTGTTTGTGCTGGAACTGGACGGGGACCAATATCCTAGCAGGAAGATTTGCTAATGCTGCATGGTGCCCTTTAAACTAGAGTTGCAGGAAGATGGGAACCAAAGGGCCAGAACAGTTAGTGGAGAAGTCGTGGAGGCAGATGTTGATAAGACCTCAAACAAAGTTAGCAATCAACAGGTTGAGCATGGTGTGACTCGCGTCCTGAGCAATGCAAGAAGTATCATAGGAAAGGTGGATGATAGGACTGAAGATGAGGTAGTCGGCTTACAAACAAAGGCAATGTGTAGTGAGGAGAGGCTGTTCATAGGGCAAAATTGCACTCAAGAGGATGAGTTGCAATGTAAAAAGCAGACAAAAGGTGGAATACAGTACTGAAGGTGTTATATTTTAATGCGCATAGTATACGGAAAAAGATAGATGAAGTTGGAACACAGTTGCAGATTGACAGGTGTGATGAATCATGAGTGAAAGAAGATTATAGTTGGGAGCTTCATGTCCAAAGATGCACATTATATCAAAAGGACTAGAAGGAAGGCAGAGGAGACAACATTGCTCTGTTGGATAAAAAGTAATGATCTTTCAAGAATTACTAGGTTCTAGAGTGATTCTGGAAGACTGGAAAATTGCAAGTGTCAATCCACTCTTCAAAAGGGAAGAAAGGCCGCAAAAAGGAAGCAATAGGCTAGTTAGTCTGATGTCAGTGGTTGGGAAGATAATAGAGTCAATTACTAAGGATGAGGTCTCAGAGTACTTAGAGGCACATGAGAAAAAAATGAGTTGCAGTCAAGGGAAAATGTTGCCTGATGAATCTGTTGGATTATTGAAGAAATAACATGCAGCATAGACAAGGGAGAATCGGTTGCTGTTGTGTACTAAGATTTTCAGAATGCATTTGACAAGTTGAGAGAGAGAGAGTGAGAGAGAGAGAGAGAGAGAGAGTTACAATGAGAGTTATTGCTTTCACAATAACAGTCCATAACTAACTTCACTAAAGATACAGTCTTTTGGGTGTTGGTCTGTTTTTTTTCAGGATCGTACCTCTGGACCTAAGGATGGCATTCGGTTTGGCAAGTGTCTTGTCAATGATAACATTCTCGTTGTGCCTCTGGACCGGTGGAGTGACATCAGGTTTGGTAGGTGTTGTGGCAAAGACAACATTTTCGGTTGCCGGTGTCACATTGCTCTTGGTGACATGACCATCACTGAGGGGTAAGTCCAGTGGCTGTAATGTGTCCATCTTGTTGGATGCAATTGACTCCAATGGGCTCTTTGCTTGAGCATCCAGTATCTGGCCCACATGATATCTCCATGTCTGATCTCCAACATCCACTTTGTACATCAGTGGTCCAGTTCTTGTAGCTCTCCATTTGTCTTCTCAGTAATCACATGCTCAGACTTCCTGCCCAAACTCAAGGCTCTTTGCTGATTCAATTGGCAACTGGTTGAACTGGTTATTCTGCACTTCCTTCTGTAGATCTGGTTTCAGGAAGTCTGTGCGAGGTCTCAGACTCCTGCTCATGAACAGCATTGCAAGTGTTTGATTTGTTGTCACATGACCAGAGTTCTGATACACAATAAAGAAACTGTCTGCCTCGTGCTGTAGAGAAGTGTCCTCCTCGACCATCGCCTTAATGGACTTCTTGGAGGTTTGGATACACTTTCAGTTAACCCATTCATTGATGGGTGGTGAGGAGCTGACTTCAAATGTTTGATGCTATTTGTTCTTCTTGAATTGTCTAAACTTTTCTGACATGTATTGTGGTCTATTGTCATTCGCAGTTTGTTCTGGTAAGCCATTTATGGTGAAGATAGTCCTCAGAGCGGAAACAGTCTTTTCTGACAACACACATAAAAGTTGCTGGTGAACGCAGCAGGCCAGGCAGCATCTCTAGGAAGAGGTACAATCGATGTTTCGGGCTGAGACCCTTCGTCAGGACTAACTGAAAGAAGAGCCAGTAAAAGATTTGAAAGTGGGAGGGGGAGGGGGAGATCCAAAATGATAGGAGAAGACAGGAGGGGGAGGGATGGAGCCAAGAGCTGGACAGTTGATTGGCAAAATGGATAGGAGAGGATCATAGGACAGGAGGCCTAGGGAGAAAGAAAGAGGGAGAGGTGAAGCCCAGAGGATGGGAAAGGTGTATAGTGAGAGGGACAGAGGGAGAAAAGAAGAGAGAGAAAAAGAATATATATATACTGTATATATATAAAAAAAAAAGACATCCGTTAGTCTTGTGAGACCATGGATCTGCACCTGGAAAGTCTTCACTCTCCAAGATGCAGGCCTGGGCAACTCCCTTCTCTCATAATGGGCACTGTGAGATCACTGGGTAATAAAATGGACGAGTTGACTACGCTAGCCAGGAGTCAGAGAACATTTCGGGAGAGCAGTGTTATGTGTTTTACTGAAACGTGGCTGCACGAGGACATACCCAACCAAAACGTTTCTCCAGAGGAATTCCAGACCTTACGGGTGGACCGGAATTGCACTGCAAGTGGTAAGCATAAAGGAGGGGGGCTTTCTGTTCTGGTAAACAACAGGTGGCAATCCTGGTCATATTACGATCAAGGAACGTGTTTGTAGCCCGGATATTGAACTTTTGGCTGCTGGACTCCGACCATATTGTTTTCCAAGGGAAATCTCACATGCAATTGTGGTTGTTGTGACCATCCCTCACTCTGCCAACCCTACGTCGGCGTGTAACATCACTTACACCGTCATAGCCAGATTACAAACCCAGCACCCGAGTGCCCTCATTACCATCTCGGGTGACTTCAACCATGTTACCATGGCTAGAACACTGCCCAACTTCACGCAGTATGTGAGCTGTACAACCAGAGGGGAGAGGACTCTGGATTTGATGTATGCTAATGTTAAAGATGCATACAGCTCCTCTCCCGTCCCCCCATTGAGAAGGTCAGATCACAACCTGGTGCATCTCAAACCCTGCTACGTGCCTCTGGTGAAGAGTAAACCTGCAACCTCGAGGACAGTGAAGCAATGGTCAGAGGAGGCCTATGAGGCGCTCCAGGGTTGTTTTGCGGTGACAGACTGGCAGGCTGTCTGTGAGCCACATGGAGAGGATACTGATGGGCTCACATCAATTTCTGCGTGGACTGCAATGTTCTGGCAAGAGCTGTCCTTTGTTATTCAAATAACAAGCCATGGGTAACAAAGGACATTAAGGACATCCTGAACGCCAAAAAGAGGGCTTTTTTGGAGATGGAAATAGGAAAGAGCTGAGGGCAATACAGAGGGACCTGAAAGCCAGGATCAGGGAGGCTAAAGACAGGTACAGGAGGAAGCTTGAGTGGAAACTCCAGCAGAACAACATGAGAGAGGTCTGGAGTGGGATGAGGACCATCACTGGGTTCCGGCAAACTAGCAACAGAGGAGCTGAAGGCAGTGTGGACAGGGCCAATGAACTTAACCTGATTTGACATTGGGGCCCCTGCCCATCACTCACATGAGTCATCTGTTGTCGGCCCCCAACCAACACATATTCCACTCTCCCCTCCTACCCCTCCTCACAGTCCCCTACCCTGCTCTCATGACTATACCACTCCTCCACCCGAAACCACCACATTGGGCTTCACAGCTGAACAAGTGAGAAGACAGTTGAAACGTCTCAACCCAAGCAAGGCTGCAGGACCGGATGGTGTCAGTACCAAGGTGTTCAAAGCCTGTGCCCCTCAGCTATGTGGAGTACTTTATAATGTCTTCAACCTCAGCCTGAGGCTCTGGAGGGTTCCTGTGCTGTAGAACATGTCCTGCCTCGTCCCTGTGCTGAAGACGCTGTGCCCCAGCGGCCTCAATGACTACAGACCGGTGGCATTGACCTCCCACATCATGAAGACCCTGGAGAGACTTGTTCTGGAGCTGCTCCGGCCTATGGTTAGGCCACACTTAGATCCCCTCCAGTTCACCTACCAGCCCCGACTAGGAGTTGAGGTTGCCATCATCTACCTGCTGAACCATGTCTACGCCCACCTGGACAAGCCAGCGAGCACTGTGAGGGTCATGCTTTTTGACTTCTCCACTGCGTTCAACACCATCCGCCCTGCTCTGCTGGGGGAGAAGCTGACAGCGATGCAGGTGGATGCTTTCCTGGTGTCATGGATTCTTGATTACCTGACTGGCAGATCACAGTACGTGTGCTTGCAACACTGTGTGTCCGACAGAGTGATCAGCAGCACTGGGGCTCCACAGGGGGCTGTCTTGTCTCCTTTTCTCTTCACCATTTGCACCTCGGACTTCAACTACTGCACAGAGTCTTGCCACCTTCAGAAGTTTTCTGATGACTCTGCCATAGTTGGATGCATCAGCAAGGGAGATGAGGCTGAGTACAGGGCTACGGTAGGAAACTTTGTCACATGGTGTGAGCAGAATTATCTACAGCTTAATGTAAAAAAGACTAAGGAGCTGGTGGTAGACCTGAGGAGAGCTAAGGTACCGGTAACCCCTGTTTCCATCCATGGGGTCAGTGTGGACATGGTGGAGGATTAGAAATATCTGGGGATATGAATTGACAATAATCTGGACTGGTCAAAGAACACTGAGGCTGTCTACACGAAGGGTCAGAGCCGTCTCTATTTCCTGAGGAGACTGAGGTCCTTTAACATCTGCCGGACGATGCAGAGGATGTTCTACGAGTCTGTGGTGGCCAGTGCTATCATGTTTGCTGTTGTGTGCTGGGGCAGCAGGCTGAGGGTAGCAGACACCAACAGAATCAACAAACTCATTCATGAGGCCAGTGATGTTGTGGGGATGGAACTGGACTCTCTGATGGTGGTGTCTGAAAAGAGGATGTTGTCGAAGTTGCATGCCACCTTGGTCAATGTCTCCCATCCACTACATAATGTACTGGGTGGGCACAGGAGTACATTCAGCCAGAAACTCATTCCACCGAGATGCAACACAGAGCGTCATAGGAAGACTTAGGTATCAACGCCTCTTTGTACAACACACTTAAAAGTTGCTGGCGAATGCAGCAGGCCAGGCAGCATCTCTAGGAAGAGGTACAGTCGACGTTTCGGGCCGAGACCCTTCGTCAGGACTAACTGAAAGAAGAGCTAGTAAAAGATTTGAAAGTGGGAGGGGGAGGGGGAGATCCAAAATGATAGGGGAAGACAGGAGGGGGAGGCAAAAGGGATATGAGAGGATCATGGGACGGAAGACCTAGGGAGAAATAAAGAAAGAAAGGGGGAGGGAGAAGCCCAGAGGATGGGCAAGGAGTATAGTGAGAGGGACAGAGGGAGAAAAAGGAGTGAGAGAAAAGGAATACATATATATATAGATATAAAATAATAAATATGTAAATAAATAAATAACAGATGGGGTACGAAGGGGAGGTGGGGCATTAACGGAAGTCAGAGAAGTCAATGCTCATGCCATCAGGTTGGCGGCTACCCAGACGGAATATAAGGTGTTGTTCCTCCAACCTGAGTGTGGTTTCATCTTTACAGTAGAGGAGGCCATGGATAGACATATCAGAATGGGATTGGGACATGGAATTAAAATGTGTGGCCACTGGGAGATCCTGCTTTCTCTGGCGGACAGAACATAAATGTTCAGCATAACGGTCTCCCAGTCTGCGTCGGGTCTCGCCAATACATAGAAGGCCACATCAGGAGCACCGGATGCAGTATATCACCCCAGCCGACTCACAGGTGAAGTGTTGCCTCACCTGGAAGGACTGTCTGGGGCACTGAATGGTGGTGAGGGAGGAAGTGTAAGGGGATGTGTAGCACTTGCTCCGCTTACAAGGATAAGTGCCGGGAGGGAGATCAGTGGGGACGAATGGGCAAGGGAGTCGCGTGGGGAGCGATCCTTTTGGAAAGCAGAGTGGGGGGAGGGAAAGATGTGCTTAGTGGTGGGATCCCGCTGGAGGTGGCAGAAGTTATGGAGAATTATATGTTGGATCCGGAGGCTGGTGGGGTGGTAGGTGAGGACAAGAGGAACCCTATTCCTAGTGGAGTGGCGGGAGGATGGGGTGAGGGCACGGGTGCTGTATGATTTCAGGCCACTTCGTGTGAACATCCACAGCAATCAGATACGTGAAATCCATGAATGCCCCAGCAATGTCAATATGCACTCTTTGCCATGGTGATGAGGGCCAGTCCCTTGTGTGTACAGTGCCTTTGGTGGCACATATTGAACTTCATGGGATCCTGAATGGCTTTTGGCCAAGTCTTCAATCTTTATCTATTCCCAGCCACCACATGCAATTCCGGGCAAGACTCTTCATCTTGACTGTATCTAGGTGTCCTTCATGCAGATTCTCTAACACTCTGGTGCGCAGTTTAGAGGCAACCACTACATGAGATCCACACATCAGCGTTCTTTGACATGTCGACAGTTGGTCTGGTCTCACTGAGAACTTTGGAAATGTCAGATTATCAAGAGCTGGCTGTCCTTGCATGGTGATGTCATGGATTTTTGACAATGTCGGGTTTCTTGTTTCTCTTTGAATTTCCAAATTTGTTATCGGAAATTGGTCTATTAATGCTGTTTGTATGATTACTCGTGCAGATAATTTAACATCACAGGCTGAGCAACAAAACATGACTGTCAAGCCCCAAATAAATGGACACAAACGCAATATACAACAATTGTTCATCCCAGTTTGGGAAAAGAATAAATCAAGGAAGGTAGTGCACCCATGGCTGACAAGGGAAATTAGGAATAGTATCAATTCCAAAGAAGAAGCATACAAATTAGCCAGAAAAAGAGGCTCACCTGAGGACTGGGAGAAATTCAGAATTCAGCAGATGAGGCCAAAGGGCTTATTTAGGAAGGGGAAAAAAGGTTATGAGAGAAAACTGGCAGGGAACATAAAAACTGACTGTAAAAGCTTTTATAGATATGTGAAAAGAAAAAGATTGGTTAAGACAAATGTAGGTCCCCTACAGACAGAAACAGGTGAATTGATTATGGGGAGCAAGGACATGGCAGACCAATTGAATAATTACTTTGGTTCTGTCTTAACTAAGGAGGACATAAATAATCTTCCGGAAATAGTAGGTGACAGAGGGTCCAGTGAGATGGAAGAACTGAGGGAAATAAATGTTAGTAGGGAAGTGGTGTTAGGTAAATTGAAGGGATTAAAGGCAGGTAAATCCCCAGGGCCAGATGGTCTGCATCCCAGAGTGCTTAAGGAAGTAGCTCAAGAAATAGTGGATGCATTAGTGATAATTTTTCAAAACTCTTTAGATTCTGGACTAGTTCCTGAGGATTGGAGGGTGGCTAATGTAACCCCACTTTTTAAAAAAGGAGGGAAAGAGAAACCGGGGAATTATATACCAGTTAGCCTAACATCGGTGGTGGGGAAACTGCTAGTCAGTTATCAAAGATGTGATAACAGCACATTTGGAAAGCGGTGAAATCATCGGACAACATCAGCATGGATTTGTGAAAGGAAAATCATGTCTGACGAATCTCATAGAATTTTTTGAGGATGTAACTAGTAGAGTGGATAGGGGAGAACCAGTGGATGTGATATGTTTGGATTTTCAAAAGGCTTTTGACAAGGTCCCACACAGGAG
Source organism: Mobula birostris (assembly GCF_030028105.1). NCBI lineage: Eukaryota > Metazoa > Chordata > Chondrichthyes > Myliobatiformes > Myliobatidae > Mobula > Mobula birostris. The sequence goes on from NC_092395.1 coordinate 43,513,280, forward strand.
ACTAGTGTGCAAACTTAAAGCACATGGTATTGGGGGTAAGGTATTGATGTGGATAGAGAATTGGTTGGCAGACAGGAAGCAAAGAGTGGGAGTAAACGGGAGTTTTTCAGAATGGCAGGCAGTGACTAGTGGGGTACCGCAATACTCAGTGCTGGGACCCCAGTTGTTTACAATATATATTAATGACTTGGATGAGGGAATAAAATGCAGCATCTCCAAGTTTGCAGATGACACGAAGCTGGGCGGCAGTGTTAGCTGTGAGGAGGATGCTAAGAGGATGCAGGGTGACTTGGATAGGTTAGGTGAGTGGGCAGATTCATGGCAGTTGCAATTTAATGTGGATAAATGTGAAGTTATCCACTTTGGTGGCAAAAACAGGAAAACAGATCATTATCTGAATGGTGGCCGATTAGGAAAAGGGGAGGTGCAACGAGACCTGGGTGTCATTGTACACCAGTCATTGAAAGTGGGCATGCAGGTACAGCAGGCGGTGAAAAAGGCGAATGGTATGTTGGCATTTATAGCCAGAGGATTCGAGTACAGGAGCAGGGAGGTACTACTGCAGTTGTAAAAGGCCTTGGTGAGACCACACCTGGAGTATTGTGTGCAGTTTTGGTCCCCTAATCTGAGGAAAGACATCCTTGCCATAGAGGAAGTACAAAGAAGGTTCACCAGTTTGATTCCTGGGATGGCACCACTTTCATATGATGAAAGACTGGATGAACTAGGCTTATGCTCGTTGGAATTTAGAAGATTGAGGGGGGAATCTGATTGAAATGTATAAAATCCTAAAAGGATTGGACAGGCGAGATGAAGGAAAATTGTTCCCGATGTTGGGGAGGTCCAGGACAAGGGGTCACAGTTTGAGGATAAAGGGGAAGCCTTTTAGGACCGAGATTAGGAAAGACTTCTTCACACAGAGAGTGGCGAATCTGTGGAATTCTCTGCCACAGGAAACAGTTGAGGCCAGTTCATTGGCTATATTTAAGAGGGAGTTAGATATGGCCCTTGTGGCTAAAGGGATCAGGGGATATGGAGGGAAGGCTGGTACAGGGTTCTGAGTTGGATGATCAGCCATGATCATACTGAATGGCGGTGCAGGCTCGAAGGGCCGAATGGCCTACTCGTACACCTATTTTCTATGTTTCTATGTAAGTGGTAACATCTGAAAAAATCGGTTCTCATAGAAGAGCAGAAGAGGAGAGTATGTGTAACTCAGAAAAAATTATATTAGTGTCTCTCCTCCAAAATTAATTTCTTTCACCAGAAATGCTGTTGGTGATAACATATTATTATTATTATTTAAGGGCAGTGTGGAAGTAGGTGGCAAAGATGAAGACATTGATATGTTCCGCATTAAATCAGAATACAGTACTGATGCATTTGTCAATTGTATCAAAAAAGTTGAAGAGGGATGCCTGAGTCCTTTTGTAACCACGCTGTGTACAGTATACGGCTACTTCAGTACCTGGTAAATGGCAACACCCATGGGAGAAAGATGCCATTGGGTCCAGCCAATTGAATAGTATCAAATGGAGGGGATGAGCTAACCTGAATAAATAAGTTTCATAGAGTTCTACTGCACAGTCCCAGCCTCTTTGCCCCAGTTGGTCCATATTGATTGGTACCTCCATCCCAGTTAGTCCCATTTGCTATTGTTTGGCCAAAAACATTCTGAACATTTCCAAACCATGTACTTGTCAAACTGGTAATTAAAAGTTGTTCTTGTACATGTATGAACCCCTTCTTCTGTTAGCTCATTTCACATAGATGCCACAGTTTGTGTGTAAAGAAGACTATCTGGCTGGCAGCAGGCCTCGAACTCTTCCACCTCCAGTCCGTAGGCTGTCTCAGCATCGTTGGTGATGGGCTTCAGCAATGTTGTGCAAGGTGTTCCCTCTCACCTTAAACTTGTATATTCTTGTTCTTAATTCCACATTCTTGGAAAAAAATGCTGAGTGCATTCACCCTTCATGATCATGTACACCTCTATATAATCACCTCTCAGTTCTACCCTGACTAATCTCTGCCCATAACACAGACTCTCAAGATATCACAACCAGTAAATCTGTTCAGCAGTCTTCATTGTTTAATTTTATCTTTCCTATAGCAGTGCATCCAAAAATTTGCACAGTACTCCAAGTACGACCACTCTGGCATCCTCCACAACCACACCATAGCCTCCCAACACCATAAGTGACCTGGCTTATAGAACATAGAACATAGAACATAGAACAGTACAGCACAGTACAGGCCCTTCGGCACACAATGTTGTGCCAACCCTCAAACCCTGCCGCCCATATAACTCCCCACCTTAAAATCCTCCATATACCTGTCGAGTAGTCTCTTAAATTTCACTAGTGTATCTGCCTCCACCACTGACTCAGGAAGTGCATTCCATGCACCAACCACTCTCTGAGTAAACCACCTTCTTCTAATATCCCCCTTGAACTTCCCTCACCTTACCTTAAAGCCATGTCCTCTTGAATTGAGCAGTGGTGCCCTGGGGAAGAGGCCCTGGCTATCCACTCTATCTATTCCTCTTATTATCTTGTACTCCTCTATCATGTCTCCTCTCATTCTCCTTCTCTCCAAAGAATAAAGCCCTAGCTCCCTTAATCTCTGATCATAACGCGTACTCTCTAAACCAGGCAGCATCCTGGTAAATCTCCTCTGTACCCTTTCCAATGCTTCCACATCCTTTCTACAGTGAATCAACCAGAACTGGACACAGTACTCCAAGTGTCGCCTAACCAGAGTTTTATGGAGCTGCATCATTACATCGCGACTCTTAAACTCTATCCCTCGACTTATGAAAGCGAACACCCCATAAGCTTTGTTAACTACCCTATCCACCTGTGAGGCAACTTTCAAGGATCTGTGGACATGTACTCCCAGATCCCTCTGCTCCTCCACACTACCAAGTATCCTGCCATTTACTTTGTACTCTGCCTTGGAGTTTGTCCTTCCAAAGTGTACCACCTCACACTTCTCCATGTTGAACTCCATCTGCCACTTCTCAGCCCACTTCTGCATTCTATCAATGTCTCTCTGCAATCTTCGACAATTCTCTGCACTATCTACAACACCACCAACCTTTCTGTCATCTGCAAATTTGACAACCCACACTTCCACCCCCACATCCAGGTCATTAATAAATATCACGAAAAGTAGAGGTCCCAGGACAGATCCTTGTGGGACATCACTAGTCACAATCCTCCAATCTGAATGTACTCCCTCCACCACAACCCTCTGCCTTCTGCAGGCAAGCCAATTCTGAATCCACCTGGCCAAACTTCCCCGGAACCCATGCCTTCTGACTTTCTGAATAAGCCTACCATGTGGAACCTTGTCAAATGCCTTACTAAAATCCATGTAGATCACATCCACTGCACTACCCTCATATATATGCCTGGTCACCTCCTCAAAGAACTCTATCAGGCTTGTTAGACACAATCTGCCCTTCACAAACCATGCTGACTGCCCCTGATCAGACCATGATTCTCTAAATGCCCATAGGTCCTATCTCTAAGAATCTTTTCCAACAGCTTTCCCACAACAGACGTAAGGCTCACTAGTCTATAATTACCTGGACTATCCCTACTACCTTTTTTGAACAAGGGGACAACATTCACCTCCCTCCAATCCTCTGGTACCATTCCCGTGGACAACGAGGACATAAAGTTTCTAGCCAGAGGCTCAGCAAACTCCTCCCTCGCCTCATGGAGCATCCTGGGGAATATTCTGTCAGGACCCAGGGGCTTATCTGTCCTAATGTATTTTAATAACTCGAACACCTCCTCTCCCTTAATATCAACATGCTCCAGAACATCAACCTCACTCATATTGTCCTCACCATCTTCAAGTTCCCTCTCATTGGTGAATACTGAAGAGAAGTATTCATTGAGGATCTCGCTCACTTCCACAGCCTCCAGACACACCTTCCCACCTTTTTCTCTAATCTGTCCTACCTTCACTCCTGTCATCTTTTTTTCTTCACATAATTGAAGAATGCCCTGTGGTTTTCCTTTACCCTACTCGCCAAGGCCTTCTCATGCCCCCTTCTTGCTCTTCTCGGCCCCTTCTGAAGCTCCTTTCTTGCTTCCCTATATTCCTCAATAGACCCATCTGATCCTTGCTTCCTAAGTCTCATGTATGCTGCCTTCTTCCACCTGACTAGATTTTCCACCTGAGTTGTCACCCATGGTTCCTTCACCCTACCATTCTTTATCTTCCTCACTGGGACAAATTTATCCCTAACATCCTGCAAGAGAACCCTAAACATCGACCACGTGTCCATAGTACATTTCCCTGCAAAAACATCATCCCAATTCACACCCGCAAGTTCTAGCCTTATAGCCTCATAATTTGCCCTTCCCCAATTAAAAATTTTCCTGTCCTCTCTGATTCTATCCTTTTCCATGATAATGCTAAAGGCCAGGGAGCGGTGGTCACTGTCCCCCAGATGCCCACCCACTGACAGATCTGTGACCTGACCCGGTTCATTACCGAGTACTAGATGTAGTGTGGCATTCCAAAGAAGAAGCATACAAATTAGCCAGAAAAAGTGGCTCACCTGAGAACTGGGAGAAATTCAGAGTTCAGTAGAGGAGGACAAAGGGCTTAATTAGGAAGGGGAAAAAAGGTTATGAGAGAAAACTGGCAGGGAACATAAAAACTGACTGTAAAAGCTTTTATAGATATGTGAAAAGAAAAAGATTGGTTAAGACAAATGTAGGTCCCCTACAGACAGAAACAGGTGAATTGATTATGGGGAGCAAGGACATGGCAGACCAATTGAATAATTACTTTGGTTCTGTCTTCACTAAGGAGGACATAAATAATCTTCCTGAAATAGTAGGGGACAGAGGGTCCAGTGAGATGGAGGAACTGAGGGAAATACATGTTTGCAGGGAAGTGGTGTTAGGTAAATTGAAGGGATTAAAGGCAGATAAATCCCCAGGGCCAGATGGTCTGCATCCCGGAGTGCTTAAGGAAGTAGCCCAAGAAATAGTGGATGCATTAGTGATAATTTTTCAAAACTCTTTAGATTCTGGACTAGTTCCTGAGGATTGGAGGGTGGCTAATGTAACCCCACTTTTTAAAAAAGGAAGGAGAGAGAAACCAGGGAATTATAGACCGGTTAGCCTGACATCGGTGGTGGGAAAATGCTAGAGTCAGTTATCAAAGATGTGATTATTGCACATTTGGAAAGCAGTGAAATCATCGGACAAAGTCAGCATGGATTTGTGAAAGGAAAATTATGTCTGACGAATCTCATAGAATTTTTTGAGGATGTAACAAGTAGAGTGGATAGGGGAGAACCAGTGGATGTGGTATATTTGGATTTTCAAAAGGCTTTTGACAAGGTCCCACACAGGAGATTAGTGTGCAAACTTAAAGCTCACGGTATTGGGGGTAAGGTATTGATGTGCATTGAGAGTTGGTTGGCAGACAGGAAGCAAAGAGTGGGAATAAACGGGACCTTTTCAGAATGGCAGGCAGTGACTAGTGGGGTACTGCAAGGCTCAGTACTGGGACCCCAGTTGTTTACAATATATATTAATGACTTGGATGAGGGAATTAAAAGCAGCATCTCTAAGTTTGCGGATGACACGAAGCTGGGCGGCAGTGTTAGCTGTGAGGAGGATGATAAGAGGATGCAGGGTGACTTGGATAGGTTAGGTGAGTGGGCAGATACATGGCAGATGAAATTTAATGTGGATAAATGGGAAGTTATCCACTTTGGTGGCAAAAACAGGAAAATAGATTATTATCTGAATGGTGGCCGATTAGGAAAAGGGGAGGTGCAACAAGACCTGGGTGTCATTATACACCAGTCATTGAAAGTGGGCATGCAGGTACAGCAGGCGGTGAAAAAGGCGAATGGTATGCTGGCATTTATAGCAAGAGGACTCGAGTACAGAAGCAGGGAGGTACTACTGCAGTTGTACAAGGCCTTGGTGAGACCACACCTGGAGTTTTGTGTGCAGTTTTGGTCCCCTAATCTGAGGGAAGACATCCTTGCCATAGAGGGAGTACAAAGAAGGTTCACCAGATTGATTCCTGGGATGGCAGGACTTTCATATGATGAAAGACTGGATGAACTAGGCTTGTACTCGTTGGAATTTAGAAGATTGAGGGGGGATCTGATTGAAATGCATAAAATCCTAAAGGGATTGGACAGGCTAGATGCAGGAAGATTGTTCCCGATGTTGGGGAGGTCCAGAACGAGGGGTCACAGTTTGAGGATAAAGAGGAAGCCTTTTAGGACCGAGATTAGGAAAAACTTCTTCACACAGAGAGTGGTGAATCTGTGGAATTCTCTGCCACAGGAAACAGTTGAGGCCAGTTCATTGACTATATTTAAGAGGGAGTTAGATATGGCCCTTGTGGCTAAAGGGATCAGGGGGTATGGAGGGAAGGCTGGTGCAGGGTTCTGAGTTGGATGATCAGGCATGATCATACTGAATGGCGATGCAGGCTCGAAGGGCCGAATGGCCTGCTCCCGCACCTATTTTCTATGTTTTCAATGTTTTCTATTCCCCGCAGTCGGCCTGTCCACACATTGTGACAGGAATCCGTCCTGGACACACTTGACAAACTCTGCCGCTTCTGAACCCTTAGAACGAAATAGGTGCAAATCAATATTAGAGAAGTAAAAGTCACCTATGATAACGACCCTGGTATTTTTTCACCCTCCCAAAATCGCCTCCCAATTTCATAACGCCAAAAGCCTTCTTTCCCATCTTGTCTACCTGTGACTCCACTACAAACCTTGTACTTTCACTCCAACTGTTCACCAACACTCCCCATTCACGTGAAAGTCCTACCTAGATTTTATCTTGAAAATGTAATGCCTTGCACTTATCCAAAGTAAACTCCATTTGACATCCTTCATCCCAGCTGATCAAGCTGCCCCTGTAATTTTGGTTGATCTTCTTCATTGTGTACTATACCACCTATTTTACTGTCAACTGCAGACTTATTAGTCATGTCTTGTATTTACTTATTCAAATTGTTGACATAGATGACAAACAACAATGGGCCCTGCACCATCACCCGAGCCACACCACTAATCATGGGCAACCAGACTGAGAAACTATCCTCCACTTTGTTTGCACTTCCCCTTTTTCCCATCAGACCAATTGTGTCTTCAGTTAGCCAGCTCTTCCTGGATTCCATGTGAAATATCCTTCCAGAGCAGCCGAATACATGGAACGTTAAAGACTTAGTGAAGTTCATATAAATGACACCATGGCCTTGCCCTCACTGACATTCTTCATTGCATCATCAAAAAATCTCAGTAAAATTCATAAGACATGAACTCCCATGCACAAAGCCATGCTGATGTCTCTAACCAACCCCTGTATTTCAAGGTGTAGGGGTATCTTATCCCATAGAATCATCTCCAGTCATTTACCTGCCCCAGATGTAAGACTTACTGGTATATTGATCCCATTATTCCTTGCTACTCTTCTTTAATATATGCACAGCATTTGCTACCATCCAGTCTATTTACTAGCACTTCTCCATGGCTAACAATGAAGCAAATATCTGAACAATGGTTTCTAATTTCTTCAGTAGCCGCCCACAGTGCTCTTGGATGTAGCTAGTCAGGTTCTGTGGATCAGTGCACCTCCATATATTTTTAAAAATCTGGCAAATATGGATCCAGAAAACAAGAGAAGCTGAATCATTGAATAAATTCAGGGCTGAGTCAGGACAGATCTTTAATGCAAACTGAGTCTGAGATTATATCAAGAACTCATGTAAACATGACTCATAATAATGTTGAAGGAACAGCTGCACACCGAATAAAAAGTCTGATAGCACTGGAAGTGCAGGCAACTGGGGTTCAGCTGCTGATGCTGCCTGTTTGGAGTTTGCACATTCTCCTTGTGACCACCTGGGTTTCCTCTGAGTGCTTCTCCCTCGGCCCATAGTCCAAAAATGTTTCAGCTGGTAGGGTAATTGGTCTTTGCAGATTGTCCAATGTGTACACCAATTGGTGGACTGCTGTGTGGACTGGCTCGAAGGGCTGGAAGGGCTACTCCATGTTGTATCTCAATAGGTAAATAAATAATGGGATACCGTGGTGTGAACACACCTCTCTATCATAAAGGTGGCAATGCATTTCTCAGGAGACAGAGCTCCTGGAAGCAAACCCACCCAACCAAACTTCTTTACTATTATCAACGAGGGAGGGGATGTCAGGACTGGCCATTCCAGTGAGGAATTCACATTCGAGTCTCATGATCCTTCCACCAAACTCTTAATGCTCTCACTCTACCTTGTCTGCTCTGACCACATTGCTTTCCTTGGAGAGCAAACCTGCGATCTATGTCTTGCTTTAGATTCTAGCAAGCCAAGACCAGACAAGTGAGGAATATGCTTGATTTGAAACTCACAAACTCATGAATTGTGTGTGTATTTCAATAAACACGTATTTAATGAAGGAAGATTTTATATATCCTGTGTATGACAATGGTAAATATGGATCATTATACAGTTATCCCATTCTCAGTTTTGTTTGTTCCACATCAAGTGTTACGTAACCGGCAACAATGAATATCAAATGAGACAGGTTATATAAAAACAACTAAACATTTATTAAACACGGATAAACAATAAAAAAAACTAAAAACCTTATCCGGAAGTTTACCGCTATGCAGCCATTCAACAAATCATCACTTGGCACTGGTTATTAAAGCGTTAAATGCAAAAACAGCTCCTGAAGCAGCAAAGTCAGATATAGTTCATAAAATGGTAAATTCAAAAGTCCAACAGATTTATATGTTCAATTGGGAGAGACTTCTCTGGAGAAGGATTTCTTCTTAGACGCGACTTTCCTATTGGCTCTGTACAAAGGATTCACGATGCAGTAAATAAACAGTTTAAAACAACTGACCTTAAATTCCAGAGAGAGCAAACCTTGCATGAACTCTTTTCCTCTTTTGGCAAGAGTTATCTGCGATGCAGGTCGCTACTCCTTCAACGAAGATTCAGTATGGTCACTCCATTGTTAAACTGCCAAATGAAACCAACTCTTTTCAATCCTTCAGGTTCTGTACTTCGATAAAGTGTTCATTCTCCTGTACTACTGCTAGAATAAAGTAGATCAACACATCTAGCAAAAATTTTGGTCTAGCAATATTATTCCTTGCAACAGAACAGAACAACCATTTAAAAAAATGAAAATGCGACATAAATACAAATACGCAACAGAAACAGAGACACAGTACATTCTAGCTGGAAATCTAAAAACTAACTGCGTCATCTGGGGTTTACCCTTATATACCCATGGTGCACATGTCATCACATGGCCTCATATCAGCGGGAAAATTACATCAGGTGACCTCCAAAAGACCATTACACCATTCTCTGAAAAAAAATCACATATCTTCTTTAGGCACATAACGCCTCCCTCCAAAATAAAATTTTGGTTTCTTAAAGTACAAAATTTTAACAATTAACAATTTATACAAAAAAATACAAAGGTATAAAATTTACAACATACACAATATATACAGCCCTATCTTTCAGCACTTTACAAACTAATGTACAGTAGGAGTGTTACAAATGTTAAATCACAACTCCATAAAAATCAATATTTCATTGTACATTTAACATCTAGACAGACAATCTACGATCACATTATCTTTACCCTTGATATGAGTGATCAAAATATTGTATTCCTGTAACATTATACTCCAATTTAATAGTCTCCTATTTTTGTTTTTCATCTTACTCAAAAACACTAAAGGATTGTGATCGGTATAAACTGTGAGTGGTTTATGAGTATTACCAACATACACTTCAAAATGTTGTAAAGCCAAAACAAGAGATAACAATTCTTTTTCTATTGTTGAATAATTTCTTTGATGGGCATTAAATTTCTCAGAAAAATAAGCTACCGGATGATCAACTTCATCACCATCATCTCTTCGAACTGACACTGCTCCTGCAGCTTCATCACTAGCATCTAGAGCTAACGAAAATAGTTTTTCAAAGTCAGGAGATTTCAGTACAGATTGACTACATATTATAGTTTTCAATTTATCAAATGCCTCCTGACAAGACTCTGTCCAAACAAACTTTTGCAAAATACTTACAAAATTTTCTGTAATATCCTACCATACCCAGGAATCTTCTGAGAGTTTTTCTACCAGTTGGAGTGGGTACTTCTAAAATTGCCTGAACTTTTGCTTGAACAGGTGCTAATTTCCCCTGACCCACAACATAACCACAGTACATCACTGTGGCTTGACCAAATTCACTCTTAGCTAAGTTAATAGTTAAATTAGCTTTTGAAAGTCTCTCAATTAGTTTCTCCACTGCAGTAATATGTGTTTTCCATGTATTATTTCCTGTAACTAAATTGTCAATATAGGCATCTGTATCTTTTAATCCCTGAATCACGCTATTAATCATCCTCTGAAAAGTACTTGGTGCATTCTTCATCCTAAGTGGAAGATCATTATATTCATATAACCCAGATGGGGTTACAAATGCTGAAATCTCTCTACCTCTATCCATCAATGGAACACACTAATAACCTCTTAACAAATCAATGCTTTGTAAGAAATTTGGCCTGTACAACTTTATCAAGACAATCATCTACTCTAGGGATTGGATATGCATCAGTTTTTGTCACAGCATTTGTCTTCCTGTAATCTGTACAAAACCTAATACTATTGTCTGGCCTAGGCACCATAACACACGGTGAACTCCAATTCAAATTAGAATGTCTAATAATATCATTCTCTAACATATACTTAATTTCTTGTTCAGCAAGTTCACATTTGTCCCTGTTCATTCGATACTGATGTTGTTTTATGGGTTTTGCATCTCCAACATCTACATTATGTGTAGCTACGATGGTTCTTCTAGGGAAGTCTGGAAATAAATCTCTATATTTAAAAATTAACTATTTCATCTGCACTCTCTGCTCTGGCAGTAAATGAGCTAATTTTTCATCAATATTTTCCAGAGTTTTTGAATTTGGTAACCTGGCTGAAATAATGTTGTTTAAAATGAGTTTCAGATGAATCCTCCAGTAAGTTTTTATCAAGATCAGACTCATTATTGATCACAACAGTCATAATAGCAGCTTCTCTCTCATAGTACAGTTTTACTATATTTATATGACAAAGCTGTGTTGTCTTTCTCCGATCTGGGGTTCTTACCACGTAATCTACATCATTTACCTTAGATTTAATCTCATAAGGACCATGAAATTTAGCTTGTAATGGGTTCGTTTGCACTGGGTAAAGAACCAACACCTCATCTCCAGGCTTAAATAACCTCATTCTAGCTTCCTTATCATACTAAGTCTTCATCTTCTCTTGAGCTAATTTTAAATTTTCCTTGGCCAAGCTACAAGCTTTATACAACCTTTCTTTAAATTTGAAAACATAATCTAGCAAATTAGTGTGTGCTTCCTTATTAATCCACTGTTCCTTTAACAAGGCCAAAGGTCCTCGAACTCTATGTCCAAACACAAGTCCAAAAGGACAAAAACCTAATGATTCCTGTACTGCCTCCCTTACTGCAAAAAGAAGTAAATGTATACCTTCATCCCAGTCCTTTTCATTTTCCACACAATATGTCCTAATCATAGTTTTTAATGCAGAATGAAATCTGTCAAAGGCTCCCTGTGATTCTGGATGATAGGCTGAGGAAATAATCTGTTTTGCTGCCAGTTTATAAACTATCTGCTGAAACAATACCAACATAAAATTACTACCTTGATCTGATTGTACTTCCTTAGGCAACCCAAAATAAGTAAAGAATTTTATAAGAGCCTTTGTCACAGTTTTGGCTGTTATATTCCTAAGAGGTACTGCCTCTGGAAACCTAGACCCTGTGCACATGATAGTTAATAAATATTGATGTCCAGTTTTAGTTTTTGGCCAAGGACCTACACAGTCCAAACGGCTCACCAAATACTAGAATTGGTTGCAGTGGGGCAACTGGAGTAACCTGATTAGGTTTACCCACAATTTGACACAAATGACACGTTCTACAAAATGCCACCACATCTTGTCTTAAACTAGGCCAATAAAAATGTTTAGAAAATTTGTTCATAGTTTTCTTTACACCTAAATGACCACCCGAAGGTATACTAGGAGCCATAGTTAAAATCTCATTTTGGTAAATTTTAGAAACTACTACCTACTACCTACTACTACCAAACAGCAGCTGGGATGTGGACTAAAAGTTGCAGCTGGAAATAGAAAAAGCGTGTCAGAAGGAAAATGTCAAGATAATTATGGGGTATTTTAATATGAAAGTGGATTGGGAAAGTTAGGAAGGTAATGGATCTCAGGAGAGGGAGTTTGTAGAATGCCTACAGGATGCCTTTTTGGAGCAGGTTGTCCAGAAGCCCACCAGGGGACCGGCTGTTTTGGATTGGGTGCTGTGTAACGAACCTGAGGCGATTAGGGAGCTGGAGGAAAAGGAACCACTTGGAAGTAGTGATCATGATATGATTGAGTTCAGTTTCAAATTTGAAAAGGAGAAGTTGGTATCAGGTGTATCGATATTTCAGTGGAACAGGGGAAATTACAGTGGTATGAGAGAGGAAGTGGCCCAAGTCAATTGGAAAAGTAAGCTAAATGGGGGGATGGCAGAGCAGAATTGGATGAAATTCCAACAAGAAATAAGGAAAATGCAGGAAAAATATATTCCAAGAAAAAAGAAAATCATGAATGGAAAAATGGCACAAATGTGGCTAACGAGAGAGGTTAATGCAAAAATAAAAGCAAAAGAAACGGCATACAAGGAAGCAAAAATTAGTGGGAAAATGAGGACTGGAAAACTTTTAAAAACTTACAGAAGGAAACTAAGAAAATCATTAGGAAAGAAAAGATGAATTATGAAAGGAAGTTGGTGATTAATGTAAAAAAGGATACTAAGAGCTTTTTTTTAATATATGAAGAGTAAAAGAATGACAAGCGTAGATACAGGACCGATTGAAAATGATGCTGGAGAAATTAGAATGGATAACAAAGAGATGGCGGAGGAACGGAATGAGTATTTTGCATCAGTCTTCACAGTGGAAGACATGAGCAATATACCTGATAGCCAGAGGTATCAGGGAATAGAATTAGGTACAGTTAAGATTACTAGAGAGAAAGTACTTGGGAAGCTAAGAATAGGTAAGTCTCCCGGTCCAGATGAGGTGCACACAAGGGTTCTGAAGGAGGTGGCTTTGGAGATTGTGGAAGCATTGGAAATGATCTTTCAGAAATCAATAGACTCTGGCATTGTTCTGTAGGATTGGAAGGTCGCAAATGTAGTTCCGTTATTTAAGAAAGGAAGGAGGCAGCTAAAAGAAAATTACAGACATATTAGTCTGACAACGGTAGTTGGAAAGATATTGGAGTCAATCCTCAAGGACGAGGTTATGAAATACCTCGAGGTGCATGACAAGATAGGCCAAAGCCAGCATGGTTTCATGAATGGAACATCCTGCCTCACCAACCTATTGGAATTTTTTGAGGTAATCTCAAATAAGATTGACAAGGGAGAGGCTGTGGATGTTGTGAATTTGGATTTTTAAAAGGCCTTCGATAAGGTGCCCCATATGAGGCTGCTTAATAAGATGAGAGCCCATGGAATTATAGGAAAGATATTGAAATGGGTGGAACATTGGCTGATCGGCAGAAAGCAAAGGGTGGGAATAAAGAGATCCTATTCTGATTGGTTGCCGGTTACTAGTGGTGTTCCGCAGGGGTCAGTGTTGGGGCCACTTTTTACGATGTATATCGATGATTTGGATTATGGATTAAATGGTTTTGTGGCCAAGTTTGCGGATGACACCAAGATAGGTGGAGGAGCAGGAAATGTTGACGAAACGGAAAGGTTGCAGAGAGACTTAGTCAGTTTAGGAGAGTGGGCAAAGAAATGGCAGTTGAGATACAATGTTGACAAATGTACGGTTGTACATTTTGGAAGAAGAAATAATCAGGCAGATTATTATTTAGATGGGGAGAAAATTCAAAAATCGGAAGTGCAAAGGGACTTGGGGGTCCTCGTGCAGGATACCCTAAAGATTAACCACCAAGTTGGATCGGCGGTAAGGAAAGCGAATGCTCTGTTGGCATTCATTTCAAGAGGAATAGTGTATAAGAGTAAGGAGGTGTTGATGAGGCTCTATGAGGCATTAGTGAGACCTCATTTGGAATACTGTGTGCAGTTTTGGGCCCCCTATCTTAGAAAGGATGTACTGATGTTGGAGAGAGTTCAGAGAAGATTTATAAGGATGATTCCTGGAATGCAGGGGCTAACATATGAGGAGCGTTTGTCGGATCTTGAACTGTATTCATTAGAGTATAGAAGAATGCGAGGGGATCTCATAGAAACATTTCGAATGTTGAAAGGGTTGGACAGAGTCGATGTGGAAAGGTTGTTTCCCTTGGTGGGTGAGTCCAGGACAAGAGGCCATAGTCTTAGAAATAGAGGGTACCCAGTTAAAACAGAGATAAGGAGAAATTTTTTTAAGCCAGAGGGTCGTGGATTTGTGGAATTCATTGCCACATAGAGCTGTGGAGGCCCGATTATTGAGAGTGTTTAAGGAGGAGATTGACAGGTATCTAATTAGTCAGGGTATCAAGGGATATGGGGAAAAAGCCGGAAATTGGAACTAGATGGGTGAATAGTTTAGCTCATGGGGGAGCTGCGGAGCAGACTCGATGGGCCGAATGACCTACTTCTGCTCCTTTGTCTTGTGATCTTTTGTGATGATCAACTTCCCATTCCTCACTAGCAGGATTTGTAGGTGATCTCCACTTTCTCATTAATACTTCCTTTTCAAAATAACATCCTACTGGTACTTTTTCAATTTCACTATCTGGAAGAGCTTGTTCTATTAATTTAACTAACTCAGGATCTCTACCCTGCTCTGCTATCATCTCCTTTTGAGATAAAGACAAATCTTCCTGGTCAAACTTACCCCAAAATCCTGATCAAACAATGTAGGTAAGAAAGTTTCTGATACATCTTCAAAATTCGAATCTTGATTTGAACTGTCATGGGTAACAACCTCATCCTTTACTTCAGTCTTTTTAGCCATAGCTCTTGTTACAACACAGGAAGAATCTGTTAGGATCCCTCAGTGGTTCCTCAGAATTTGAATTTATTGTGAAATGCACTTCAGGAAAAACTTGGCCACCTGCTAAATCATTCCCTAACAAAAGAGAAACATCATTCACAGGTAAACTGGATTGTAGTCCTGCTTTAACAACCCCTGTAACTAATCCTGACCTTAAATTTACTCTATTTAAATGTACTGGCATAAGGGCACTCCCAACTCCTCTTATATAATTTACCTCACCAATGTCAGACTCATCACTAAACTTTCGCACACTGTCTAATATTAGTGATTGAGATGCTCCAGTATCCCGAAGTATTCTTATTGGTACTGAATTGGATCCTTCTTTCAAGGATACAAATCCTTCATTATAAAATTCATATCCCCTCTTCACTTGGTCAGACTCTGACACACCTTCATTGGTATTTTCTGAACCCTGTGAATTTACAGGTGTTTCAATATGCTGCACACAAGCATCTGGGACTACTTCTTTCTCTTTTTTTTTCAACCGAAAGCAATTAGCTACTACATGTCCAGGTTTCTTACGATAATTACAAATAATACCAAAATGTCTTTCCTTCACATATCTCCCTTCATCTTTACATTTCTCACTAACTTCAGGTTTAATTTCTGGTTTACCTTGACTCTCTGTGCTATTTTTCCTTTTAAAAAATTTACCTGGAGAAAATTTATTCTTGTGAATTAAAACATACTCATCAGCTAATTTAGCAATCTCCTGCAATGTAGCAGTGTCTCATTCATTTAAGCATGTTCTCACTTCAACAGGAATGCTTCTTTTAAATTCCTCCTACAAAATTTTAACTCTTTTAATTTATTATACTCCCCATTCACATTTTTAGAGGAAACCCATCTCTCAAAACACACAGATTTCTCATAAGCAAATTCCACATTAGTTTTTTCCACAGATTTCTTCAAATTTCTGAATCTTTCTCTATATGCTTCCGGAGCCAACTCATATGCCTTTAAAATATGCTGCTTAACAATATCATAATCCAGTGCTTGCTTAGCATCTAAAGCTGTATAAACTTGTCGTGCCCTGCCGTTAATTACACTTTGCAACATCACTGGCCATTGGTCTTTCGGTCACTTTAAACTCAGAGCAACAATTTCGAAATGCTGGAAATATTTGTCCACTTCAGCTTCATTAAATGGAAGAGCCAAAATAACCTCACAACTAGCAATAAACTGTTTTGTAGAACCAGACGACTGATTCCCGAACTTTAATTTCTGCATCTCTAACTCAAATTTCCTCTGGTTTTCAGCTTCTCTTTCTTCAAATTCTCTTTTTTTATTAGCATCTCTTTTGGACATTTCTGCTTTAAATCTTTCAAACTTTAACTGTTCAAGATGTAACTGCATTTCCAGATTACTCATTGGAAACTTATCTAACACCTCCTCATCAAACAATTTCAAAGTAATATAATGCTCAGCAATTTTTCTTTGTATGAATGCCTTGGTGGAATTCTTCATAAATCCCTTATTATCCAACCTCCTAGCAATCTCCAATACCTCAGGTTTTCTCGCAATCTCTCAAGACACTGAGTCAGGCGTCTCCATAAACCCGTCAATATCCATTGTTGACGAATACAACACACACACCAATCAAACCAAAAAAAATCGGATATTTCCCTTTTCCAAATCAAAATGGCAATTACCATCACTTAAACTCAAAATCGGAACATATCCCATGAGCCCCCACAAATTATGTTACTTAACCAGCAACAATGAATATCAATCGAGGCAGGTTATATAAAAACAACCAAGCATTTATTAAACACGGATAAACAATAAAAAAAAAACGAAAACCTTAACCGGAAGTTAACCACTATGCAGCCGTTCAACTCTTTTGGCAAGAGTTATCTACAATGCAGGTCGCCACTCCTCCCACGAAGACTCAATAAGGTCGATCTTTTGTTAAACTACCGAATGAAACCAACTCCTCTCAATCCTTCGGGTCCTGTACTTCGATAAAGTCTTCACTCTCCCGTACTACTGCTAGAATAAAGTACATCAACACATCTAGCAAAAATTTCTGTCCAGCAATATTATTCCTTGCAACGGAACGTAACAACCATTTAAAAAAGTGGAACTGCGTCATAAAAACAAATACGCAACAGAAACGGAGACACAGTACGTTCTAGCTGGAAATCTAAAAACTAAAAACTAACTGCGTCATCTCATGTCTGCCCTTATATACCCGTGGTGCATATGTCATCACGTGAACTCAAACTGGCAGGAAAATTACATCAGATGATCTCCAAAAGACCATCACATCATCCTCACAAAAAAAAAATCACAGATCTCCTTGAGGCATGTAACACAGGCAGATTTTCACGAGTCCACTGGCCAGAACGGGTCAAAATTCAATGCTCTGAAATAGTTCACTCATTCTACAGTAGTTCCTGGACGTTGATGAAACCTTGGATCAACATCTTTCAATGAAAGAATCCTACCGTTGCGTTTGGGAAAAGGAAATTGTCACTGAAAAGAATAAGTGAATATCCCCATTTCACATATCTGCCCAAAGTTAAACCACATAGTTTATTCTTTGTCTGCTCCGATTTTTCCTCTTTTTCTGAGGGTTTCAGAAGAATCAGTCCCACTGACCCAGTTCCCGCTCTTCTCATGGGAATCTGGACAGTGAGTGTGGGCAGACAAGTGCAAGTGAACCCATCAGGCCCGGTGTTGCCCTCCTCACACAGCCAGTAATCAGGGTCACTGACAGTGGCTGAGGCTTAACTTGTAATCCCAAACAGGGACCTTGGTTGTAGTTATTGAACACTCCAGGGAAGATCAATTGATCTGTTCTGCAACAGGTAGCATGATATGAACCTTGTTGGCCTTTGTATCTCAATCAATGATTAAGGAGAAGAAGTACAGTCAAGCCTGCTCTGTCATTCAATAACTTTATGACTGATGTTATTGTAAACTTTATGTCCCAATACTGCATGATCCAGGTAAACAGTCCCTGAGAACAAGAGTTTGAAAGGTTTATGACCCTCTGAGAGAGAAATGAACCTACCTTCACATCTATCGTAAGTGGACAAAACCTGATTTTTAAACATTAGCGTTTTGTTGTAGATCACCTATAAGAGGAAACATCTTGTCCATAGGCCCCCTGCCAAGATCCCTCAGGAGCTGATGATCCAATCAATTAACCTCTCAATCTTTAAAACTCCAGTGAGTACAGGCCTCACCTTCCCTCACAAGATGATCTACACATCAGAGTACTGAATCTTGTAAAAAGGGAGAAAGGAGAGAGGAAGCAAAATTACTGGAGAAGAATCTTAGGCATTGGACTTCATTGTATTTGGAAAAGCATGGGCTTATTAGTGATAGTCAGAAGGGCCTTGTGGAGGGCAGATTGTGCCTTACAGAATAGACTGAGTTCTTTGGGGAGGTGAGAAAGATAATTGATGAGGTTGTAGAAGTTGTTCACATAAATTTTTGGAAGGTTTTTGTCAAGTTCCTTCAGGGTAGTTTGATGCAATAGAGTAATTCACTTGGGATCCATGATGACTTTAAAATTGGTTGGCCGTAGAAGACAGAGGATAGTAGTGGAAGGGTAATGTCCAGATTGGAGGACTATTTCCAGTCGTGTTCCATAGGAATCAGGGTCGGCACCTCTGTTGTTTACAATGTACAGAAAATGACTGGATGAAATTACAGAATGGCTGATTGGTAGGCTTGCAGATGGCAAAAGGAATACAAAGAGTGTTTGCAGTATACTAGATGTGATCTCATCAGTGTTCCTTTGAGCAGAGACAGTTCAGATAAACTACTTGGACCTGATAGATAAGTCACCTGAACTAAATGGACTATACCCCATGATTCTGAAAGAGGTAGCTTAAAGATTGTGGAGACATTTGTAGTCATCTTTCAGGAATCATTATGGAATGGTTTTGGAGGACAGGAAAACTGCAAATGTCACTCCACTCTTTAAGAAGAGAAGGACGTAAAAGACAGGAAATTGGAAGCCAGTTAGTCTGAATTCGGTGGCTGGCAAGGTGTTAGATTCCATTCTTCAGTGTGAGGTTTTGGGGTACTTGGAGACACATAATAAAGTAGGCTAAAATCAGGATGGTTTCCTGAATGGGAAATCTTTCCAGAAAACTCTGGAGGAATTCTTTGAGGATGTAACAGGTAGGATCGACAAAGCAGAGTCAGTGTATGTTTTTACTTGGATTTTCAGAGGGCCTTGACAAGGTGCCACACATGAGATGACTGGAATAAGCTGCCAGGCGTAGTGGAGGAAGCAGATATGATAGTCACATCTGAGAGGCTTTTGGATAGACATGAAAATGCAAGGAGTGGAGAGATAGAAACACAGAAACATAGAAAGCCTACGCATAATACAGGCCCTTCGGCCCACAATGCTGTGCCGAACATGTCCTTACCTTAGAAGTTATCGAGGGTTACACATACACCTCTATTTTTCTAAGCTCCATGTACCTATCCAAGGGTCTCTTAAAAGAACCTATTGTATCCGCCTCCACCACTGTTACCGGCAGTCCATTCCAAGCACACCACTCTTTGCGTAAAAAACTACTTCCAAGCACCTTTAAACTGTGCCCTCTTGTGTCAGCCATTTCAGCCCTGGGAAAAAGCCTCTGACTATCCACACCATCAATGCTGCTCATCCTCTTATACACCTCGACCAGGTCACCACACATTCTCCATCGCTGCAAGGAGAAAAGGCCAAGTTCACCCAACCTATTCTCAGAAGGCATGCTCCCCAATCCAGGCAACATCCTTGTTAATCCCCTCTGCACCCTTTCTAAAGTTTCCACATTCTTCCTGTAGTGAGGTTACCAGAACAGAGCACAGTACTCCAAGTGGGGTTTGACCAGGGTCCTATATAGCTGTGACATCACCTACCAGCTCTTGAACTCAATCCCACAATTGATGAAGGCCAATGCACCGTATGCTTTCTTAACCACAGAGTCAACCTGCGCAGCAGCTTTGAATATCCTATGGACTCAGACCCCAAGATCCCTCTGATCCTCCACATTGCCAAGTCTTTCCATTATTACTATTTTCTGCCATCATATTTGACCTACCAAAATGAACCACCTCACACTTATCTGGGTTGAAATCCATCTGCCACTTCTCAGCCCAGATTTGCATCCTATTGATGTCCCGCTGTAACCTCTGACAGTCTTCCACACTATCCACAGCACCCCGAAGTTTTGTGTCATCAGCAAATTTACGAACCCATCCCTCCACTTCCTCATACAGGTCATTTATAAAAATCACAAAGAAAAGGAGTCCCAGAACCTATCCTTGAGGCAAACCACTGGTCACGAGCCTCCATGCAGAATATGACCCACCAACAACCACACTTAGTGTTCTGTGGGCAAACCAATTCTGGATCCACATAGCATTGCCCCCTTGGATCCCATGCCTCCTTACTTTCTCAATAAGCCTTGCATGGGGTACCTTATCAAACGTCTTGCTGAAATCCATATACACAACACCTGCAGGTCTATCTTCATCCATGTGCTTCGTCACATCCTCAAAAAATTCAATCAGGCTCGTGAGGCACACCCTGCCTTTGACAAAGCCATGCTGACTATTCCTAATCATATTATGCCTCTCTAAATGTTCATAAATCCTGCATCTCAGGATCTTCTCCATCAACTTACCAACTGCTGAAGTAAGACTCACTCGTCTATAATTTCTTGGGCTATCTTTACCCCCTTTCTTGAATAAAGGGACAAAATCTGCAACCCTCCAGTCCTCTGGAACCTCTCCCATCCCCACTGATGATGCAAAGATCATTGCCAGAGGCTCAGCAATCTCCTCCCTCGCCTCCCACAGTAGCCTGGGGTACATCTCGTCTGGTCCCAGTGACTTATCCAACTTGATGCTTTGCAAAAGCTTCGGCAGATCCTCTTTCTTAATATCTATGTGCTCAAGCTTTTCAATCTGCTGTAGATCATCCTTACAATTGCCAAGGACCTTTTTCATGGTGAATACTGAAGCAAAGTATTCATTAAGTACCTCTGCTATCTCCTCTGGTTCCATAGACATTTTTCCACTGTCACACTTTGCTGGTCCTGTTCTCTCACGTCTTATGCTCTTGCTCTTCAGATACTTCCAGAATGCCTTGGAGTGTTCCTTAATCTTGCTTGCCAAGGACTTCTCATAGCCCTTTCTTGCTCTCCTAATTTCATTCTTAAGCTCCTTCCTGGTAGCCTTATAATTTTCTAGATTTCTATCATTACCTAGTTTTTTGACCCTTTCATAAGCTTTCCTGTTCTTCTTGACTAGATTTTCAACAGCCTTTGTATACCATGGTTCCTGTACCCTACCATCCTTACCCTGTCTCATTGGAATGTACCTATGCAGAATGCCACCCAAGTATCCCCCTAACATTTTCCACATTTCTGCCGTATATTTCTGTTCCCAATTCATGTTTCCAAGTACCTGCCTGATAGCTTTATATTACCCTTTACTCCAATTAAACACTTTCCTAACTTGACTGTTCCTATCCTTCTCCAATGCTATAGTAAATGAGATAGAATTGTGATCGCTGTCTCCAAAATGCTCTCCCACTGAGAGACCTAACACTTGACCAGGTTCATTTCCCAATACCAGATCACGTACAGCCTCTCCTCTTGTAGGCTTGTCTACATACTGTGTCAGGAAACTTCCTGAACACACCTAACAAACTCCACCCCATCTAAACCCCTCACTCTGGGGACATGCCAATCGATATTTAGGAAATCAAAATCTCCCACCACGACAACCCTGTTGTTATTACAACTTTCCAGAATCTGTCTCCCTATCTGCTCCTCTATGTCCCTGTTTCTATTGGGTGGTCTATAAAAAATCACCCAGCAGAGTTATTGACCCCTTCCTGTAGCTGACTTCCACCCACAGAGACTCAGTAGACAATCCCTCCATGACTTCCTCATTTTCTGCAGCCGTGACACTATCTCTGTTCAGCGGTGACATGCCTGACCTCTTTTGCCTCTCTCCCTGTTCTTTCTTAAACAACTAAAGCCTGGCACTCTAAGTAGCCATTCCTGCCCCTGAGCCATTCAAGTATCTGCAATGGCAACAACATCATAGCTCCAAGTACTGATCCATGCTCTAAGATCATCCGCTTTGTTCATGATGCTCCTTGAATTAAAGAAAACACATTTCAAACCATCAGTCTGAGCGTATCCCTTCTGTATCACCTGCCTATCCTCCCTCTTGCACTGTCTACAAGCTTTCTCAATTTGTGAGCCAACCCTTCCTTCCTCCGTCTCTTCAGTTTGGTTCCCACCCTCCAGCAATTCTCATTTAAACTCTCCCCAATAGCCTTAGCAAACCTTCCTGCCAGGATACTGGTCCCCCTCCGATTCATGTGCAACCCGTCCACTTTGTAGAGGTCACACCTGCCCCAAAAAAGGTTCGAATGATCCAGAAATCTGAAACGCTGCCTCCTGCTCCAATCCCTCAGCCACGCATTTATCCTCCACCTCACTCTATTCCTACACTTACAGTCGGGTGGCACAGGCAGTAATCCCAAGATTACTACCTCTGTGGCCCTGCTTCTCAAATTTCTTCCTAATTCCCCGTAGTATGCTTTCAGGACCTCCTCCCTTTTCCTACCTATGTCGTTGGTACCAATATGTACCACGACCTCTGGCTGTTCTCCCTCCCACTTCAGGATATCATTGATGCGATCAGAAACATCCCAGACCCTGGCACCTGGGAGGCAAACTACCATCCGTAATTCTTACCTGCGTCCCCCTAACTATAGAGCCCCTATCACGGCTGCCATCTTCTTCCTTTCCCTACCCTTCTGATCATGTCTACTGTAAGCAGAAGAGGTTTATTTTAATTTGGCATCATGTTCCACATAGGTTTTTGTGAGGAAGGTCCTGTTTTGGTGCGATGTTCTCATATTTCAGAGAAATCTAGGTTAATCAGACAACCATTCAACAGCAGGAGAGAACCAGTAGCAGCACATCTCAGTTGACTGATCTCTTAACGACATTGTTACCAGGCGAGACGTGAGAAACCCACTTGGCATAAAATCTTAACTCTCCTCAGTTTAGCCAATCCACAAATACATCTCTTTGACAGAATAAATGAGAGGAGTATCCTTCCTCCAATCACGTCGACAAAATTTGAATTTAAATTCAAAAATTGCCTCTTTTGCATTCTGTGGCAGAACCAACATACTAAATAGGATAGTTTCAAAATAGATTTAGCATCTCAAAAATAGCACATTATTCATTGGGTATCATCAGCAGCAAAACTTTACACGTCCACAATTCATGACCTTGTTACACAGCATATCCTAACACCAACATTACAATCAAACCAAGCTGCTGACCCTGATTCAATGTTAAAATCAGAAGTGTACATGAGCAGAACTTATCAAGTCTAAAAATTACCTGAGACCTGAAGTTACCACACTGTGAGCATTAAGCAGTTGATCAGCATTAAGTTAACCGGCAGCCCTAAGCCATTGGATCTGAACAAAGGGCTTAAGCCCCTTAAGGGCAACAAAGGGAAATTTAGTGGGGGATATGCAAACAACAGGTTTGCTAAAACAATGATATTTTTGCAGTTTCACCGTGAACACAGAAAACTTTGCACTTAAGGGTACAAAAAAAGCTATACTGGAAGAGCACAGCAGGTCAAACAGCACCTTTGGGGGCAGAAGGTGTATGTTGATGTTTTGTACTGACAGCAGATATCACGACAGAGAGTGAACAGGAAATATTACCAGTATATAGCAGTATGGGGAAAGGTGTGACAGAGGCTGGGGGGTGATAAAATGGAGATGGATTGGGGTTCAGATAATGGAAAGATGGAACCAAGTGAGGGACAGGGAAGGAGATGAGGACAAAGAGAGAGGAAAGCTAGTATAGCAGTTATCACAATGTTATTACAGTTCTGGGCTTTGGACTTCCGAATTCGATTCTGATGATGCTGTGTCTGTACAACTACATATCAAATAAATGAAGGCATACACTCAAAGGAGAAGTTAATGTATATATTCATCTTGCAGAAAGAGCCACAAATTAATGTGCATGCATAAGTTATCAGTCATAATTAGTGTTAAGGGAAGTCATTGCGCTAAAAGAAATAGATCCATACATTACACTTCCTCCCCATTTAGACTGAGACCGCACATGTAACAAAACATTCAATTTCCCTTGAACAGACCATATTCAAATAATCATATTTTCACAAAGCAGTCCCTAACTTAGTTCACTGTACTAAAGTTTCATTCTTTGGATGGTGCTCTGTTTCTTTCAGGATAGTGTCTTTGGACCTGTGGAGTAGCATCAAGTTTGGCCAATGCTTTGTCAACGACAGCTTTCTCTGTTGCAGACATCACATTGCTGTTAGTGACATGATCATTACTGAGAGGTAAGTCTGGTGGACACAATATGTACGCCTTCTTGGATACAGTTGACTTAGTTGTGTCCTTTGGCTGAGCAGCCAGTGTCTGGTCCACATGATGTCTCCACGTATGATCTCCAAAATCCACTGTGTACATCATGGTTTGGTTCTTCTAACTGTCCTACTGGGTGTCCATTTGACTTCTAGGTAATCACACACTAGGGTCTCCTGTGCAGCCTTAAATGTCTTTGCTGATTTACTTGGCAATTGGTTGAACTGTTTATTCTGCACTTCCCTCCGGAGATATGGTCTCATGAGATCTAGGCAAGATCTCAGATTCCTGCTCATAAACAGCATTGCAGGTGTTTGATTTGTCGTTGCATGAACAGAGTTCTGATACACAAAAATGAAGTTATCCACTTTGTGTTGTAGAGAAGGGTCCTCCTCGTCCATAGTTTTAATGGACTGCTTGAAGGCTTGGGATAAACTTTTCAGCTAACCCATTCATTGTTCGTTGGTGAGGAGGTGACTTGAAAATTTTGATGCCATTTTTCTTCCATGAATGTTGTGAACTCTTCTGGCATGTATTGTGGTCTGTTGTCCTTCACAATTTGTTCTGGTAAGGTATTTCTGGATAAGATAGAATTCTGTAGAATATAGAAGATAGAATTAAGAGTGTGAACAGTACTTTCTGATGTGTTTGACTTCATTGGTATCACTTCAGGTCACTTTGTGAGCATCCACAGCAATCAGAAACATGGAGTTCCTGAATGCCTCAGCAACATCACCATACACTCATTGTCATGGTGACGGTGGTCACTCCTACGGGTGTCAAGGTGCCTGTGGTGTATTTTCAAATTTGTTGCATCCCAAAAAACTTTTGGTCAAATTTTCAATCTGTCTATCAATGCCCGGTGACCACATGTTCCGGACGAGACTCTTCATTTTGACTGTATCCATGTGTCTTTCATGGAGGTTTTCAAACACTCTGGTGTGCTGTTTAGAGGGAACCACAACATGAGATTGACACATCAGGGTTCTTTAATGTACAGCCAGTTGGTCTCATGTGATTAAGAATTCTGGAAACAATGGAATTACCATAACTTAGCTATATTTGCATGTTGATGTCATAGACTTTTCACAATGTTGGGCCATTCGTTGTTTCTCTATGTATTTCAGAATTTGTTAATGGCAGCTGGACCATCAATTCTGTGTGGAACTCTGCTGCTGAGTCACAGAATAAAGACTTTGCTTCTTCAGAAGTCAACAGTGGAAAGTGTGACAAGCCGTCAGCGGGGCTCTGTTGTTTATTACCCTTGAACTCTATGTCATAAGAGTGTGCTCTTAAGAAAAGTGTCCGTGTTGCAACTGGGTAGCAGACATCACTGGGATTCCCTTTCTGGGATTGCAAGTGCACACAAGGGGTGGTGATCTGTCAGTAGAGTAAACTTTTGTCTGTAAATGTAGTGGTGCAATTTCTTTACTCCTCATTCTAGACTAGGAGCTTTTCTGTTGACCTGTGCTCAGTCGCATTTTGCGATTCTAAGTGATCTTGAAGCAAATGCAATTGGACATTCAAATTCATCTTGACCTTGATGGGCAGAGATGGATCATAATGGGTGAGCAGTTCATCTAATGTTATTAGTTTCCTGTTTCCTTGAATGCTCTTTCACATCTTTCTGAATACTCCCACTTTGCTTCTGCCTGCAACAGTCCATTCAATGGGTGCAATGCCAAAGATGAGACGATTATACTGGGAAAGTTCCTTGTGAGTGTTGATTGTGGAAGAACTTACTGCTTGACTCCTCGATCTCCATTTGCAGATAGGCTGGTGACAAGTCAGTCTCTGAAAAACTCACCCCACCTGCCAAAGCTGAAAAAGTGTCTTCTATTCAGTGCTGCGGATACTGCAGAGTATGCAGCACAGGGTAATTCCTCACTTTGTAGTCCCCACATGTGCAAACAATTCTGACCTTCCTTTTCTTGATCACCAGGACAATGGGCATGGCACAATTGCTCCAGTCAACTTTGGAGAGAATGCCTGACACCTCCAAGCTCTGAACTTTAGGACATAGTGCGTAAGGCACTGGGCATGCTTTATGAAATCTTGGAGTTTCTGATTTATCCAATTCAATTCTGGCCTTCATGCCTTCGAGTTACCAATACCCTTCTCAAACACCTCATTGGTACTACCTGTTGGGCTGCAGTTCACTGTTGATGGCACATTGAAAGATTTGATTGAGTACCTGTATAGTTAGATTTTTCTGAACCACTCACATCCAAAAAGTGCTGGCCCTCCAGTTATTAATACATAAAGCTCAAACTACTGTGTTTGGCCTCCATACGACACCTTCATTTTCAGTTTACTTTCGGGAGACACTTTTTCAGTTGTGTAGCTCATTAGCATCAGAAAAATCTTTTCTAATAGTAGCTTAGAAAGCAGTCTATTGCAGTCAGCCCCTGAAATTACAGACAATGCTGATCCTGCATCCAGCTCCATTTTTAGTTGAACACCAGAAACATCTGTTGTTATCCATATGATTTTGCGATCTGCTTCAGTAATGCTGTACTGTTCCAGGCATGACACCTCACCTTTGTCAGCCTCTGTGTTGTCTGATTCATAAGAACATAAGAAATAGGAGCAGGAGTAGGCTATCTGGCCCATCGAGCCTGCTCCACCATTCAATAAAATCAAAGCTGACCTAACTGTGGACTTATCTCCACTTACATGCCATTTGCCCAAAGCCCTTAATTCCACAAGTATGCAAAAATCTATCCAACCTTATCTTAAATATATTTACTGAGGTAGCCGACAGTGCTTCATTGGGCAGGGAATGTCACAGGTACACCACTCTTTGGGAAAAGCGGTTCCTCCTCATTTCCATCTTTAATTTACTCCCCTAAATACTGTGGCTAGGTCCCGTAGCTCTCGTTTCACTCGCCAGTGGAAACAACTTTCTTGCCACTATCTTATCTATCCTTTTCATATTTTCATATTTTCCTATGAGATCTTCTCTTAACCTTCCGAATTCCAGTGAGTACGTCCCAGGTGACTCAATCTCTCCTCATAGTCTAATCCCCTCATCTATGGAATCAACCTGGTGAACCTCCTGTGCACCGCTTCCAAACCCAGTAAATCCTTCCTCAAGTAAGGAGAACAGAACTGCATTCAGTACTCCATATGCAGCCTCATCAGTACCCGCTACAGTTGTAGCACAACCCCCGTGCTCTTAATTTCAATCCCTCTAACAATGATGGCCATCATTCCATTTGCCTTCCTGATGGCTTGCTGCACCTGCAAACCAATCTTTTGTGATTCATGCACAAGCTCTCCCAAGTCCCTCTGCACAGCAGCATGCTGTAATCTGATACCATATAATTAATAATCTGTTCTCCCATTTTTCCTTACATAGAAGATGGCATCACAGTTTCCAACATTGTACTCCATCTAACAGATCCTTGCTGCTCACTTAACTTCTTTGTATCTCTCTGCAGGCTCTCCATATCCTCTGCAGAATTTGCTTTTCTACTCCATTTAGCGTCATCAGCAAACTTAGATACACTACACTCGCTCCCCTCTTCCAGACCAATTAATGTATATTGTGAGCATTTGTGGGCCCAGCACCAACCCATGCGACACAGCACTCATCACTGATTGCCAACCAGAGAAACATCCATGTATCGCAAATCTCTGCTTTCTATCCTCTATCCATGCCAATACATCACCCCCATCTCTATGCATCCTTACCTTATGGATAAGTCTTTTATGTGGCACCTTATCGAATGCCTTCTGAAAATCCAAGTAATACCATCTTACTATTTCCCCCTATCCACCGCGCTTCTTATATCCTCAAAGAACTCCAGTAGGTTTGTCAAACAGGACCTGCCTTTGCTGAATCCATGCTGTGCCCTGCATGATAGATAGTCATAGTCATACTTTATTGATCCCGGGGGAAATTGGTTAATTTGGTTATTGATCCATCTCCTTCCAGATGCCTCGCTATTGCTTCTTCAATGATAGCTTCAAGCATTCTCCCAACTAACAGATGTTAAACCAACTGCACTATACTTACCTGACTTTTGCCTGTATCCTTTTTTGAACAGTGGCATGACATTCACCTTCTTCCAATCTGTCAGGACCTGCCTAGAGTCCAGTTTCAGATTCAGTCACTTGATGTATTTGTTTGGTTTTGAGTTTGAAACTTCTCCCTCTGTGTGGTTTATCTCTTTGATTGTGCTTTTTGTCTTACATGAACACTATGTGGCCTTGTCTGTGACAGTTCCTGCATTTTTTTTTCTTTGAAACAACAGTCATTTGCATTATGGGAGGATTTGCCACATCAATAACATTTTTGGCTTTTTGCATCATTCTGGGAAATTTTGTCCATTTCACATTCTAATTTTTTTTTTTCTGTAGTTCTGGCATGTCCTTTGCTGCAGTCTCTAATGATATTGCAATGGTCAATGCCCACTGTAAGGTAAGGTCTCTTTCGAACAGTAGCCTCTTTTGAGTACTTTGACTATGCATGCTATTTTCAAGCCTGTCCCATAAACCATCCAAAAGTCCATGTGTAAAGTTACAGTATTGGAAAAGTTTGTGAAGATCTGTAATATATTCAGAAATGCTTTCAACCTTTGACTGATTGCTTTATGAAATTCAAGTCTCCCAGCTATTATTAATAGTTTTAGCCTGAAGTGATTTGGCGAAATTTCAGCAATTTTGTTGAATGCCTTACTGGCTGGCTTTTCAGGAGTTACTAAGTTGTGTAGGAGACTGTACATTGTAGCACTCATTAAGCTAAGAAGTGTAGGGACTTTCTCTACCTCATACACATCGTTAGCATTACAGTACAGTCCAATGCTCTCGTTATATGATTTCCAGTCCTTATGAGCACTATAAAATTAGTCAACTTTCCACATTCAGGCCATTGTCATATTTTTATGTTAGCTCTGCTGGTTGTGTGTCTCTCATTGTGTACTCTGCACATGCCCTTTTCTAGCATCTGTTAACACCTTCATTCTGGAATCATCCTCGTGAACCTGCTCTGGATTGTCTCCAATGACAACACATTCTTTCTGAGATATGGGTCCCCAAACCGTTGACAATACTCCAAGTGTGGCCTGACATGTGTGTTATAAAGACTCAGCATTATCTCTTACTTTTTATATTTTCTTCCCCTTGAGATGAATGCCAATATTGCATATGCCTTCTTTACTACAGTATCAACCTGTAAATTAACCTTCTGGTAGTCTTGCATGTGGACTCCTAAGTCCCTCTGTACCTCTGATGTTTGAATTTTCTCCCCATTTAGATAATATTCTGCACTTCTGCCCCTTTTACCAAAATGCATTAGCATACTTTTCCCAACACTGCCTTCTATCTGTTACTTTTTTTGCCCATTGCGACTTGGTGCATTCGCATTGATTCCTCTTTTGGTAAAGGCAATATTTCCCTTTACAAAAACCATACGACTTTAACTTATTTCAGTATTAGTCTCCAAGTACGCCAAAACTCATCCTTAACAATGGACTCCAACATTTTCCCAACTACTGAGGTTAGGTAACATACGCAAAATGCCGGAGGAACTCAGCAGGCCAGGCAGCATCTATAGAAAAGAGTATAGTTGACGTTTCGGGCCGAGATCCTTCATCAGGACTGGGGAAAACAAGATGAGGAGTCAGTGAGGAAGGTGGGGGGAGGGGAGGAAGAAGCACAAGATGAGGTGAAATCAGGGGGTTGATAAGGTGGGGGGATGAAGTAAAGAGCTGGAAATTTGATTGGTGAAAGATACAGGGCTGTAGAAAGGGGAATCTATTAGGAAAGGACAGAAGGCCATGGAGGAAAGAAAAGGGGGAGGAGCACCAGAGGAAGGTGATGGGCAGGTAAGGAGATAAGGTGAGAGAGGGAAATGGGAATGGGGTCTGGTGAAGGAGAGCAGGGGGAGGGGCATTACCGGAAGTTCAAGAAACTGATGTTCATGCTATCAGGTTGGAGGCTACCCAGGCAGAATAGAAGGTGTTGCAGCTTCAGCCTGAGTGTGGTCTTGTTGCAACAGT
Organism: Mobula birostris; assembly: GCF_030028105.1. Classification (NCBI taxonomy): domain Eukaryota; kingdom Metazoa; phylum Chordata; class Chondrichthyes; order Myliobatiformes; family Myliobatidae; genus Mobula; species Mobula birostris. Next base: position 43,543,809 of record NC_092395.1, read on the forward strand.
AGAGGAGGCCACGGACTGACGTGCTGGAATGGGAATGGGAAATGTAATTTCAATGGGTGGCCACTGGGAGATCCTATAATTTCCTTTCTTTGCCTTCGTCCCTTCTTAAAGTGTGGAGTGACATTTGCAATTTTCCAGTCCTCTGGAACCATGCCAGAATCAAGTGATTCTTGAAAGTTCATAACCAATTCATCTCCTATCTCTTCAGCAATCTCTTTCAGGATTCTGGGATGTAGTCCATCTGGTCCAGGTGACTTATCCACCTTAATACCTTTCAATTTGCCTCACACTTTTTCCTTTGCTCCCTGACACTCATGGACCTTTGGCACACTGTCAGTGTCTTGCACAATGAAGACTGATGCAATGTACTGAATAATTTGATCTGCCACTTCTTTGTCCGCCATTATTACCTCATAATTTTCCAGTGATCCAATATCAACTCACACCTCCCTTTTACTCTTTATATAATGGAAAAACTTTTAGGGTCCTGCTTTATAATATTGGTTAATTGCTTTCATATATCATCTTTTCCCTTCTTACGGGTCGTTGTTGCCTTTTGTTGGATTTTAAAAACTTCCCACTCATTTTTGCTCCATTATATTCCCTTTCCTTGGCTTTTATGCTGTCCTTAACATCCTTTGTCAGCCAGCCATCTGTGGGACACATCTATCCTGTGCCTTGTGAACTATTCCCAGAAACTGCAGCCACCTCTGCTCTGCTGTCAGCCCTGCCAGTATCCTCCCTTGCCTTAAGCTGCCTACTAAATCTGGATTATTGCACAACACCCCATGTAAGTTAGCCTTTCCCTGAGTGGGCTTAAGTAGAAGCTGCTCGAAAAAACCTTCTCATAAGCATTCAACAAATTCCCTCTAGAGCTGCACATTAATATGATTTTCCCCATCCCCTTGCTTATTGAAGTCCTTCATTACAATTGTGACATTACCCAAATTACATACCCTTTCCAGCTCCCTTTGTACTCTCAACCCCACATCTTCGCTACTTTTTGGAGGCCTATATATCATTCCTATAATGTTTTGTTTTTAGCCCTGCAGTTTCTGAGCATTAAGTTGGAGGACAGGAGCCTGGAGACACACACTCAATTTTGAAAGCTTCTTCCCATCCGCCATCAGATTTCTGAATGGACAACGAACCAACGACAATTTGGTCAGCATTTTTCTTTCCTTTATTTTTGCAGTACTTATTTATTTTTTTTTTATGCAGCCACCTTATTACAATTTACAGCTTTTCAGGCTTGTACTGCTGCAACAAAACAACAAATTTCTCGACATATGCCGGTGAAATTAAAGCTAATTCTGATTCTGTCTGCATTAACAGGTTTATTGTAAATTGTCCATGATGGACAGGGGCGTGTGTGTGTGTGTGTGTGTGTGTGTGTGTGTGTGTGTGTGTGTGTGTGTGTGTGTGTGTGAGATGAACCCTTTGGACCAGTGAGGGGGGGCTGTTAGCAGAGCTTGATTAACTTCACATGGCATTAGCCTGCCAAGGACAGGCAGTTGGACGGCATGATCAGCTTCTTCAGGAATTACCAGCATTATTGCAGAAAGACCCTGGTTTTGCACAGTCACCAACGTGTCCTGCTACGTGTTCCCAGAACTAGCGTGGAGAGTCAATTAATCAGTCGGCCCTGGAGTGTAACACTGGGGCCCCTGAGTCTTGCCACGGATTCTGAAGTCACTGCTCCTTCATCTTTGAATTAAAACCCACAATTTTCTCGTCAGACAGGAGTAAGGAGGCCTATATAATTTCCCTTCTCTGGGGCAGAGCCCTTTCATGGGCAACAGCTTTATGGGAGAAAGACGCTCCTCTGTATTCCGATATAAAGTTATTTCTAAGAATGATGAGAAGAATATTTTGTCATTCTTGCAGAGGCCCAGAGGCAGCCAACAGACTCCTCCAGCTGCATCAGGAAGTGCGATCCATGACCGACTGTTCCACTGATTCCCGTACCCTTGTGGCCGAGTGCAGGTGGGATGAAAACGATTTGTTTGCTCTGTTTGGTGGGGTGGGGTGGGGTGGGGGGGAGAATTAAAGGACCGATTTAAAGACGTTCTTTCAACCAGGGACCAGGTAGGTGATTTGGATGAATTTTTGGACATGTCCACAAGAATTGACAGTCATAAATCCAATTTCCCTCAGAAGTACGGTTCTCAGAACTATCCATGCACAATCTGATGTGCATGCACTATCCTTGCTCAATCTGATAACCAATGCAAATCCCGCAGTCATCTCCGGAACAACCTATGCAACCTGGAAGAACCCTGGTCTCTCCAGCAGCGTGAGAGGGACGTATGCGGTAGAGGTGTTGCTTACTCTATGGTAATGCTGGTGATTTCTGAGTGACTTGTCCCAAGTTGTTGGGAAAACATGCAGGACCCTCCAATGAGTGGGAGAACTGTGACTATCTCAAGTTTCTCTCCCGTTTGGTCACGTCAGAAGCATCAACATGCACCTTCTGCTGCCAAAGGTGCTGTTTGACCTGCTGTGTTCTTCCAGTATTGCCTTTTTTGCACCCTTGAGTAACAATGTTTTTTGTGTTCTCAGTGACAACTGGAAAAAATAACATCGTTTTCATAAATCTGTTGTTTGTATATCCCCTATTAAATTCCCCTTGTTGCCTTTCAGGGGCTTAAGCCCTTTGTTCAGATCCACTGACTTAGAGTTTCCAGTTAACTTTTTGCTGATCAACTGCTTACATAGGAACATAGAAAACCTGCAGCACAATACGTGTCCTTCGACACACAAAGTTGTGCCGAACATGTCCCTACCTTAGAAATTACTGGGATTACCTATAAGCGCTCTATTTTTCTAAGCTCCATGTAACTATCCAAAAGTCTCTTAAAAGATCCTATCGTATCTGCCTCCACCACCATTGCCGGCAGCCCATCCCACGCATGCACCACTCTCTGCGTAAAAAAAGCTTTCCCCTGACATCTCCTCTGTACCTACACCCAAGCACCTTAAACCTGTGCCCCCTTGTGGCAGCCTTTTCAGCCCTGCGATAAAGCCTCTGACTATCCAGATGATCAATGTGCCTCATCACCTTACTTTGCTTTACTTTACTTTATACTTTATTGTCACCAAACAATTGGTCCTAGAACGTACAATCATCACAGAGATATTTGATTCTGCGCTTCACACTCCCTGGATTACAAATATTAAATATTAAAGATATTAAAAATATTTAAAATGTGTAAATATTAAAATTTTAAATTATGAATCATAAATAGAAAATTAAAAAATGGGAAGTAAGGTAGTGCTAAAAAACCCCAAGAGACAGGTCCGGATATTTGGAGGGTACGGCCCAGATCCGGGTCAGGATCCATTCAGCAGTCTTATCACAGTTTTAAAAGAAGTTGTTCCCAAATCTGGCCATACGAGTCTTCAAGCTCCTGAACCTTCTCCTGGAGGGAAGAGGGATGAAAAGAATATTGGCTGGGTGGGTTGTGTCCTTGATTATCCTGGCAGCACTGCTATGACAGCGTGCGGTGTAAGGTGAGTCCGCGGACGGAAGATTGGTTTGTGTGATGTGCTGTGCCATGTTCATGATCTTCTGCACTTCTTTCGGTCTTTGGCAAGACAACTTCCATACCAGGTTGTGATGCACCCTAGAAGAATGCTTTCTATGGTGCATTTATAAAAAATAGTGAGTGTTTTAGGGGACAGGCGAGATTTCTTTAGTTTTCTCAGGAAGTAAAGGCGCTGGTGGGCCTTCTTGGCAGTGAACTCTGCTTGGTTGGACCAAGTCAGGTCATTTGTGATATTGACTCCGAGGAACTTGAAGCTTTTGACCTGTTCCACTTGGGCACCATCGATGTAACTTGGGTCCTGCGGTCTGCTAATCTTTCTGAAGTCAACAACCAATTCCTTCGTCTTGCTGACATTGAGGGATAGGTTATTGTCTTCGCACCATGCCACCAGGTTCTTAACTTCCTCTCTGTACTCAAACTCATCACTACCCAAGATACGGCCTACAATTGTTTTGTCATCAGCAAACTTATATATTGAGTTTGATGGAAACTTGGCTACACAATCATGGATGTACAGTGAGTACAGCAGGGGGCTGAGTACACAGCCTTGTGGGGCACTGGTGCTCAGAGTGATTGTAGAGGAGAGCTTATCCCTATTTTTACAGCCTGGGTCCTGTCTGTGAGGAAGTTGAAGATCCAGCCGCAGAACTCTATGCTAAAGCCCAGGTTCCGGAGCTTAGGAATCAGTTTATTTGGAATGATGGTATTAAAGGCAGAGCTGTAGTCAATGAAAAGGAGCGTTATGTATGCATCTTTATTCTCCAGGTGTTCTAAGGAAGAATGTAGGGCCGTTGACCTGTTGCTCTGGTTGGTGAATTGCAAAGCGTCGAGGTTGACCGGTAGGCTGTGGTTGATGTGTGCCATAACCAATCGCTCGAAGCACTTCATAGCAATTGATGTCAGAGCCACAGGTCGATAGTCATTCAGGCATGCCACCTTGCTCTTCTTCGGCACTGGGATTATTGTTGCCTTCTTAAAACACGAGGGGATCTCAGACTGAAGCAAGGAGCAGTTGAAAATGTCAGCAAACACTCCAGCTAGCTCGCTTGCACAGGCCCGGAGAACCCATCCCAGGATGCCATCTGGGCCCGTCGCCTTCCCTGGAATTATCTTCAGGAAGGCCCTTCTAATGTCCTCCTCGGTGACGATGAGTCTCGATGCCACCAGGTCTGGTTCATCCGTAGAGAGCGGGATGCTCCTCTTCTGCTCGAATCTTGCATAGAATACGTTAAATTCGTCAGGAAGAGAAGTGCCTCAGTTATTCATATTCGCAGCCTTTTCTTTGCACCCAGTGATCTCATTTAGACCCTGCCATAGTATACTGGCATCCCTTTGGTGAGCTTGGGCTTCCAACTTGGCTCGATATTGCCTCTTGGCACCCTTAATGGCTTTCCGGAGTTCACGCCTGGATTCCGTGTAGCGACTGGTATCCCCGGACCTGAAAGCCGCAGCTCTATCCTTTAAAAGGAACTTGACCTCATAATTCATCCAAGGTTTCCGGTTAGGGAATACCTGGATCGTCTTGCGAGACACACAGTCCTCCGTTAATTATACTTTATTTTCACCAAACAATTGATACTAGAGCATACAATCATCACAGCGATATTTGATTCTGCTCTTCATGCTCCCTGGAGTACAAATTGATAGTAAATATTAAAAATTTAAAATATAAATCATAAATAGAAAATAGAAAAGGGTAAGTAAGGTAGTGCAAAAAAACAAAAGGCAGTTCCGGATATTTGGAGGGTATGGCCCAGATCCAGGTCAGGATCCGTTATACAACTCTATCAGGTCACCTCTCATCCTCCGTCGCTCCAAGGAGAGAAGGCCGAATTCACTCACCCTGTTTTCATAAGGCATGCTCCCCAATCCGGGCAACATCCTTGCAAATCTCCTCTGCACCCTTTCTATGGTTTCCTTTCTGGAGTGGTTTTACCATCTTTAAATATCTTGGGGAAACACCACATTCTGTGAGAGCCTTGGTTGCATCTGGATCGGCGGGAATTTTTTTGGATGTAGGACTGGCAAAAAAAATCCCAATCCTGAGGCACGGCTCGACCAGCCGATATCTACTATGGCCGTGGGTAGTAGCTTTGGAAGCGGGATATATCCTTTATCTTCCATCGCTCTCAAGTTAACTATTGGAAATCATGAAAAGATGATTAATTTCTATTGTATTCATTCTCCAGACATTCCCCTAATCCTTGGTTATCTGTGGTTACACCATCATGATCCTTGAAGTTACTGGGTTTTCTGGCACCATTCAGGGTTGGTTGAGCTTAAGCCAGGACAGGTGCCTTGCTGGAGGGACCGAGACACCTTCCCAAGATTCTGATACGCCGACTCAAGTTTCCAAGATGCCTGCCCAAGTTAATGAGCGACCTGTTGTGAATCATGTCAAGTCGTCAATCGAGTCACTCCCTGTCTCCTCAAGACTAGATGTGAACTCAATGCAGTTTTCTGGAATCCCTTTAGAGTGTTCAGATTTGTTGCAGGTGTTCAAGAAGAACAGAGCAACAAAGATTCACCACAAAGCGACTCTGATTGCACCATCAGTTTACCATCTTGTTTGTATCCTTCCTTGAGAAGGCTCTATGCCTTGTCCACTCATGAGAGGCAAACTGAGGAGGAATATTCTGGTAATTATGGAGTTACTGCCTTGTGGTTGGTGGCACTGTCTTCCCTCTCTATGTCTGTGAGATAACTATTTGAAGGATGATTTCAACTTGTATCTTTTCATGGAAGTGATGTAAAAAGTTGAGTTTTGTTGTGTCGGAACCTTGATGTAATTGAAGTATGAAAAACATTGGTTGAAGAAAGGATTAAAAAGATATGGACAAGATTTTTTCAGTTGTGGTGTTGTCCTGCCATTGAACTTCTGTAAAGCATGTTCTTGTAAGATGTCAGAATTAGAATCAGGTTTATTATCACCGGCATGTGTTGTGATATTTGTTAATTTAGCAGCAGCAGTTCAATGCAACAGATAATATAGAAGAAAAATAAATAAAATAATAATAATATCAATAATCATAAACAAATTAGTAAATCAATTACAGTATACATATATTGAATAGATTTAAAATCACGCAAAACAGAAATAATATACATTAAAAAAGTGAGGTAGAGTTCACATGTTCAAATCCATTTCAGAATCCGATGGCAGAGGGGAAGAAGCTGTTCCTGAATTGCTGACTGTGTGCATTCAGGCTTCTGTGCCTCCCACCTGATAGTATCAGTGAGAAAAGGGCACGCCCTGGATATTGGAGGTAGGTTAGAAGCTGTAAAAGAACCTCTGTACGATAAACAGTACTTTGCAATATCTGAGTTATCTACAAAGTTCATTCTGTTGAGTGATAAACAATTCCAAAAGGAGTCTGTGTATTTGATGGCCACTGTGGATCAGTATGTGCTTTTGGAAATCATGGATGGGGTCAAAGGTTGCTGAAGGATGATTGCATCATGGATGTCGAGATGACAACAGCTTTGACCAATATGATCGATTGGCTTTCAATGACACTACCCAATGAAATAGATAGTTGAATTATTGGTTTACTGAAAGTTTTGGCTGTTGTGAAAAAGTTCAGCATTTTGATTGGAGTTACGCTTTCAATAACAGAACAGGTGTTCTCAATGCTGTTTTTTTTCCCAGTTGTAAGAGCAGGAGTGGGTTGCTGTGCTGAAATGCATGCCATTGTTTCCAGCATTCATCAAAGCATTTCACGTGGTTGTTCCTCACATTCCCAGATTGATAATGTCACTCTCCAAAGAAGAGTCCTAATTTGCTATAAGCTGTCAGCTGTAATTATCTGAACTTGTACATTGCATGATCTTCTGGTTTTCAGGCTCCCCTGATCTTTATGAATCTGTCAAAGAAGTAATAAAGGATTTTCCAATTCCAAGTGAAGAAAAGCAAAAGCAGCTACTTAATCAGAATGTCTGAATGTCACAAAAATGCAGTGGAACCTTTGCACCAAGACTTGCTACAAGATCAGATACTGGAAAGACAGGACGGGCAAATCTTGGCAATATCTGCTTCATGAACAGTGTCATTCAGATCCTTTTCATGGCTTCTGACTGCAGGCATGCTGTTATGCTACTGAAGGAGAGTGATTCAGTCATTAATGATGAAACTTCAATGGTTATTTGCTTTCCTAGAACATAGGCAGTGACCTGCCAGCTCTCCCAGCAGCTTGTTGAAAGCTTCATCTCCTCCATGGTTTAATTCAAGAGGTGCAACAGGACTGTACAGAGTATTTCAGTTATCTATTGGAAAGCTACATGAAGAAGTAAAGGTATTCTCATGGACAAAGACATTCAGCCAGTGAACCTTGTAGAGAAGATCAAGATCAAGAGGAATCATTAATAGAAAGAATGTTTGGTGGGAAGATGGTGACTAGAATGCTTTATCAGATCTACCACCACATTTCATAAATTTCTAAAAATGTGTGATCATTCAAGTGACCTGAGTATTTCAATGAAGATCACTGGTACAGATAACTCAGCATCACAAGCTGAGCAAAAATACATGACTGTTAAGTCTTCAAGTGAACAGCCACAAACAAAATCTCAAATGCATTCAGTGCAAGGGGTACCATTTGCAATAATCAGTTCCCATAGAAAAGCAATGGAGGAGACTGGAGTACCTAGACTTAGTTCCTTGCCGCAGTATTCCTTACAGTAGTTTTCTGGGGCAAAATGTAGATCAGTGTTGAGCTCATTAACTACTTTCGTTCACAAGAAATGTTGTTGGATGATAATAAATTTCATCATCACTTAAGGACAGTGTAGAAATATGTGGCAAAAGTGGTGAAATTGACAAGTTCTGCATGAAATCAGAATACAGCACTGTTGCATTTGTCAATGTAATGGAAAAAGTTGGGGAGTGATACCTGAGTAGTTTTGGAATGAGGATTGTTCCACATTGCCAACAAAAAATTGGCATAACTGGGCCCATGTAAGTAGTTATGCTTTTGAGTTTCTTGAGTGTTGTTGAAGATGTTCTCATCCAGACAACTAGACAGCATTCCACTGCACTACTGACTTGAGGCTTGAAGCTGGTGGACAGGATTCAGTGAGTTAGGAGGTGAGTTACTCCATACGGGATTCCAACCTCTGATCTGCTTTTGTAGCCATGTTGTGTATATGGCTGCTTCAGTATCCAGTGAATTGTAACACTCATGCAAGAAAATTACCATTTGGGACCAATCAATTGTAAGATATCAAAATGTAGGAGATGATGTATCCTGAACACATAAAGTTCATAGAGTGACACTACACAGTAACAGCTTCTTTGGCCAAACTGGTGCATACCCACCAAGATCTCCACCCAAGTCTTCATTGGGTCCCATTTGCCATCGTTTAGCCCAGAATATTCGAAACATTTCCACTCCATGTACCTGCCCAACTGTCCATTAAAAGTTGTTATTGTACATGTCTCAGCCCCTTCCTCTGGCAGCTCACTTCACACCAATGCCATGCTTTGTGTGTAAAAAAAAATTGCCTGACACCAGACCTCAAGCTCTTCCACCTCAATCCCTTCTCATCCATGTTGCTGACAGCCAGGTGCAGACCATCGGATTTCACTACCTGCACAGTTTCTGATGTTCTAATCAGCTGTGAAATCTATCTTTTAGCAGTTTGCTGGAGAATGCAGTGGATATAAATCTGCTGTCATTCCTTTCTCCCCTGATACCCAGTCGTTATCCCATAAGTCATCAGCCTACTAGTCTGGACTGCAGACGCTTTTGGCAAAACAGTGCAGAGTAAACCAGAGCTCAGCAGTTCCAAGGCTGTCCAAGATCCCCCTTGTTCCTATGTACTTCCTACAGGATAGTTTCAAAATAGATTTAGCATCTCAAAAATAGCGCATGATTCATTGGGTATTATCAGCAGCAAAACTTTACATGTCCACCACAATTCATGACCTTGTTACTCAGTATATCCTAACTCCAGCATTACAATCAAACCAAGCTGCTGACCTTGACTCAATGTTAAAAACAGAAGTGTACATGAGCAGAACTTGTCAAGTCTAAAAATTATCTGAGACCTGAAGTTACCACACTGTGAGCATTAAGCAGATGATCAGCATTAAGTTAACTGGCAGCCCTGAGCCATTGGATCTGAACAAAGGGCTTAAGCCCCTTAAGGGCAACAAAGGGAAATTTAATGGGGGATATGCAAACAACAGATTTGCTGAAACAATGATATTTTTGCCAGTTTCACTGTGAACACATAAAACATATCACTTAAGGGTACAAAAAAAGAATACTGCAAGAACACAGCAGGTCAAACAGCACCTTTGGAGGCAGAAAGTGTATGTTGATGTTTTGTACTGAGAACAGATATCATGACAGAGAGTGAACAGGAAATATTATCAATATCTAGCAATATGAAGAAAGGTGGGACAGAGGCTAGGAGGTGAAAAATAGAGATAGATAGGGGTTCAGCTATTGGTGTATCTTGAAAGTTGTTGCATTACAAAAAGCTTTTGGTCAAGATTTCAATACGTCTATCGATTCCTGGTGACCACATGTTGTTCCGGGTCAGACTCTTCATTTTGACTGTACCGAAGTGTCTTTCTTGCAGGTTTTCTAACACTCTGGTGTGCAGTTTAGAGGGGACCACAACATGAGATCCACACATCAGTGTTCTTTGACATACAGCCAGTTGGTCTCATGTGACTAAAAATTCTGCAAACAATGGGATCGCAATAACGTGGCCATCTTTGCCTGGTGATGTCAATGACTTTTCACAATGTTGGGTCATTCCTAGTTTCTCCATGCAATTTAGAATTTGTTACTGGCAGCTGGTCCATCAATTCTGTGTGGACTCTTCTGCTGGGTCACAGAATGAAGACTTCTCTACTTCAGAAGTCAACAGTAGAAGATGTGTCAAGCTTTCAGCAGTGCTGTGTTGTTTGGTAGCCATGAACGCTATGTCGTAAGAGTGGGCTCTTAGGAAAAGTGTTGAAGAGTCCTGATGAAGGGTCTCGACCTGAAACGTCAACTGTACCTTTTCCTATAGATGCTGCCTGGCCTGCTGTGTTCCACCAGCATTTTCTGAGTGTTGCTGTTCTAGGCATGACAGCTCACCTTTGTCAGGCTCTGTGTTGTTGATTCAGAAGAACCTAAGAAATGGGAGCAGGAGTATTGGATTGGTTAGCCAATAGAAGGCAGAGAGTTTGTATAAATGGGTATTTCTCCAGTTGGCAGTCAGTGGTGAGTGGGGTGCCGCAGGGGTCGGTGTTGGGCCTGCAGCTGTTTACCATTTACATTGATGATTTGGAAGAGATGACTGAGTGTAGCGTAGCAAAATTTGCTGATGACACTAAATTGAGTGGAAAAGCAAATTATACAGAGGATGTGGAGAGTTTGCAGAGGGATACACATATGTTAAATGAGTTGGCCAAGGTCTGGCAGATGGAATACAAAGTTGCTAAATGCAATATCATCCATTTTGGAAGGAATAATAGAAGAGCAGATTATTATTTAAATGGTGAAAGATTGTAGCAGGCTGTTGTGCAGAGGGACTTGGGAGTGCTTGTGCATGAAACACAAAAAGTTGGCTTGCAGGTACAACAAGTTATTAAGAAGGCAAATCGAATGTTGGCCTTCATTGCTGGAGGGATTGAATTCAAGATCAGGGACATCATGCTGCAACTTATACAGGGTTCTGGTGAGGCCACACCTGGGGTACCATGTGCAGTTCTGGTCTCCATACTTGAGGAAGGATATACTGGCTTTGGAGGCAGTGCAGAATAGGTTCACTAGGTTGATTCCAGTGATGAGGGGGTTAACCTATGAGGAGAGATTGAGTCGCCTGGGACGATACTCTCTGGAATTCAGAAGAATGAGAGGGGATCTTATAGGAATATACAAAATTTTGGAAAGGATAGATAAGGTAGAAGTAGGAAAGTTGGTCGGTGAGACTAGAGCTAGGGGACATTGCCTCAAGATTCAGGGAAGAAGATTTAGTACGGAGATGAGGAGAAACTGTTTTTGCCAGAGAGTGGTGAATCCATGGAATTCTCTGCCTAGGGAAGCAGTTGAGGCATCTTCACTAAAATATTTAAGATACAGTTAGATAGATTTTTACATAATAGGGGAATTAAGGGTTATGGGGAAAAGGCAGGTAGATGGAGCTAAGTTTACGGAGAGATTAGTCATGATCTTATTGAATGGCAGGGCAGGCTCGATGGGCTGGATGGCCTGTTCCATAGTTCTTATGCTCTTATGTTCAGGCCATTTGGCCCATCAAGCCTGCTCCACCATTCAATCAAAATCAAGGCGGACCTGACCATGGACTTATCTCCACTTATATCCCATTTACTCCAAACACTTAATTCCTCTACTATGCAAAAAGCTATCTAACCTTATCTTACTGAGGTAGTCTACACTGCTTCATTGGGCAGAGAATTTCACAGATTCACCACTCTTTGGGAAAAGCAGATCTTCCTAATCTCTGTCATAAATTTACTCCCCCCAAATCCTGAGCATAAGTCCCCTAGCTCTACTCTCACCTACCAGTGGAAACAACTTTCTTGCCACTATCTTATATAGCCCTTTCAAAATTTTATATTCTCCTATGAGATCATTTTTCAACTTTCTGAGTTCCAGTGAGTGCAGTCCCAGGTGACTCGATCTCTCCTCATAGTGTTACGTACCCTGTAACTGGGTTGCCAAACTAGCAGAAATGGACCACTCAGTTGGAGTCTGGATTACTGGAACTAAGAAAGTTTTATTAAAGAAATAAGCAACACTGTACTCTAATAGTAAGGATATAAATGCAATAGGTTAGCAATGAATAAACACACATGTACACAGAACTGGGATAATAGGATCAATCAAGCTCTATCGCAGTCTAGGGGTAAAATGATCAATCACAAGTGACAGAGTTCAGTTTAGTTCAGTTCACAGTAATTGCCGTCGTGCCGTTGGGGAGAGAGAGAGAGAATGAGTATGCAAATCGAATTCCACACAGACCTTCGATATTCCTCGCAGTTAGCTTTCGGGCGAGCCCTTTGTAATGTCTTCTGAGGTCACCGACTGTGACCCCTCCGTTCCAGATACGATCGTACTTCTGCGGTGAACTCGGCACCCAGGCAAGGGCGGACACACACACCAGGTTCCCGCCCGACCATATCTTTCCACCCTGTGCGTCAATGGCTGGTCCCGCGAGCAGACCTCCAAAACTCCCACCAATTTGTGGGGGCACACCGCTTCCAGGGTCTCGTTACCTCCTGGTGTCGTGTGTGGGTTGCCTTAGCGAACCTGTCCGTTTTTATCCCCCTGCAGGGGTATCACCTGTCCATCAAACTTCAAACAGTTCAAAGCAACCGGTCTCTGACAATACTCGGAACTGTGTCTCCTTTCAGTAATCTCTCTCGTCTCTCTCTTATTAGCATTTTGAATGTTCCCCCATTGTCCTCTTATCGGCATCAATCTTCTGATAATTTGGTCTGTCATCACACCCCCATCCTTCAAAGGATTTTTACCGGGGTAAAAATTATAGTCATGAATACGCTATTAGATACACACAAATATACATGTTTATCAGCTATTTGGCTAATACAGAGAATTTTAAGTTGTCAACACCTGACAGACAGTCAGCAATCATATTTTCTGTTCCTTTTATATGCGTTATTTTAATAATCCTCTAAAACCGGGCTCCAATTTAGCAAACTTCATAGTGGCCGAAAACACTAATGAATTGTGATCAGTATAACTTCTCAGTGGTTTTCGCCCCGGACACAGATAACAAGGGTCGTCCCATACCAATTTAGCATTCTTTGGCAAGGGCTTAGTAAGAGGGTGGGTACTATCCGCAAAGTTGTTTTTTTTTTCTGCAAACTTCCGATAGTACCCCACCACCTCCAAGAACCTTCTCAGGGCTCTCTTGTCTGTCGGGGTGGGGAATTCAGAGATAGCCCGCACGTTAGCTTGCATCGGAGCCAGCTGCCCCTGTCTTACCACAAATCCCAGATAAGTGACTTTTCCATGGCCGAATTCACTTTTTGCGAGGTTCACTGCCAGGCTGGCTTCAAATAGCTTTTTAAACAGCTCCTCCCACATGTTACTCCAGACCACTACATCGCCAATATACACTTCTGTGTTCTTTAGCCCGTTTGTCACTGAATTAATCATTCTATAGGGGTGTTGCTCACTAGGCTGACCTGATGTGACAACAGCTCCATGTCCCAGTTCTTTGCATCGCCTCGGGGCATCTAGACCTACGTGCGTGTGTCGTTTAATTAGCTCTCTTAGCGGGTCGCTTTTTTTCGGGGATTAATGGAGAGAACTCATCAGCAAAGTTGGTCAACACAATAGACATCTCCCATCTGGTCGGCACCACACTTATCTTTTCAAAATGGGTCCTCCCCTTATCAGGTGGCACCTTAGCCTCATTAATTTTCATGATATCACCAGCTAGATCTGTTTTCTGATCGTGGTGGGCTTTTAACCATGTTAATAGCCTCTAGCTGTGTTAACTCACGTCTGCAATAGTCAATAACATCCTTCCTCCTGTGCAGCCAGTAAAACTCTTTCATGGTTCCGCCGACTGTTTCCCTCCCCCCAAAATGTCCACCGAGGGGTATCTTGTGGGCTAGGTTAAAAATCTCATCCCCATAAATTTTTGGCACCATCCCCCATTTCTCATCTGCGGGTACAGTACTTGGTCTCCCTTTCTTCCTTAGTACTCCCTCCTCCAAACAATAGCCTACTGGCTCCCTTTTCAATTCTGCTTCAGAGAGAGCTGTCTCCGCCGAAACCATCAGCTCCTCGTCTCGCTCCTGTGTCTGTACAAAGTCCTTCCTTGCTAATGCTAAGTCTACCTCAACTCCCTCACTTCCTTCTGTTTCACTACACTCCTTCTTTTCACTTTCTACCTCCCCCGGTACAAGGCTGGTAGAAACGACTCAGTTAAATTTACTGGCAGCCTTTCTGTACACACGCCGAGTCACTGCACAAACGGGATGAACCTCTGAGTCCATGGGCGGGGCCTCAATGCTGGTAGGCTGATTTGTCAATCTCACTGCTGAGAACACTTTTCCGCCGGCGAGGTCATTACCGAGTAAGACTTCCACGCCTTTCATCGGTAGTTCGGGCCTCCCCACTATCGTGACCAGTCCAGAGACCAAGTCGCTTTTTAGGTGTATCTGGTGCAAGGGTACTGCCTCAGTCCCTTTCCCAATGCCTTTTATGACCCTGACTTTCCCAGTCTCGGTCTCCGAACTAAAGTCTAACACATTCTTTAATATCAATGACTGACACGCTCCCGTGTCTCTCCAGGTCCACACTGGAACTGGGTTTAACCCCTCCTTCACCGACACCAATCCGGCCGAGATAAACCTCTCGCGCCCTTCCTGAACTTTGGCAGACCTCTTCTCTCCTCGCGGTTTGTTTACCAGCTCAATACAGCCAGTCGGAATCGTCGCCTTTCCCTTTCCCGTCTCCTTCTTCGGGGCAAAGCACCTGGACGCAAAGTGTCCGGCTTTCCCACAGTTATAACATACGACCCCAGGAGACTTCCTATCCAAACTACTCCCTGTCTACCTTATCCTTCTCACTAGTCCCCGGCTTACTTTCTGATTTTTCTGGCGGACTCTCCCCGCCGTCCTGACTACCCTTCTGGTAGCCTTTACTCAGGGCAAACTTTGTTTTATGTGTTATCGCATACTCATCTGCTAACTTAGCAGTTGCGGCTAAAGTGGCTGCCTCTTTCTCATCTAGGTAGGGTCTCATACCTTCAGGGACACAACCTTTAAACTGCTCAATCAGGATCAGCTGTAGCAGTCTGTCATAATCCCCATTTACCCCCTTCGAGGCGCAACAACGCTCACAATATGTCTGCATCTCACGGGCAAACTCTAAATATGTGCGGTCCCACTGCTTCCTCGCATTCCAAAACCTCTGCCGGTATGCCTTTGAGACCAACTCATAAATCCTGAGGATGGCCTCTTTCACCACCTCATACCTCTGGGCATCTTCCACGGACAAAGCCGAGTAAGCTTGTTGGGCTTTTCCTTTAAGTACACTCTGAAGCAAAACAGCCCAATTATCCCTCGGCCAGTCCTGACTTGCAGCAACTTTTTCGAAATGGAGAAAGTACCGATCCACATCGGTATCAACAAATGGGGGAACCAGCCTAACCTCCTGGGTCGCCCTTAACCCTCCACCTTGGTTCGGCATGGGCCCCTGCTCTGTCCTCATCTTTAACCCCTCCAGCTCGAATTCCCTTTCCCTCTGTTTCTCTTCTCGCTCCAACTGCCTCTCTTTCTCTTGCCGCTCCAACTGCCTCTCTCTCTCTTCTCGCTCCAACTGCTTCTCTCTCTCTTCGTGTTCTAGCTGCCGTACCCGGAACTCGTGCTCGAGTCTCAATTTTTCAATCTGCACCTGTACTGCGTTTTCACCAGGTTTTCCAATAGACATCATCTCCAGCGCCCCTTGGGGAAACACACCTTTAGACACATGATGCTTTATGATAGCTCCGTGCATCTCCTCTCTCCTCATTGTCGACTTCCCCTTAACAAGATTCAACCGTTTGGTCACAGCTGCCAATTCCGCTTTCCTGGCATCCTCTAATGCCTCCAAAGCCGGCGCCTTTAGAAATTCCTCAATCTCCATTTCTGCTGTTTGCCTTTTCTTTCTTTTGGGAATTTTTAACCCAATCAATTTACCCCGTCCCAAATTTAGCATTCAAAATCGCGGACGAGAACCCCACTTATGTTACGTACCCCGTAACTGGGTTGCCAAACCAGCAGAAATGGACCACTCAGTTGGAGTCTGGATTATTGGAACTAAGAAAGTTTTATTGAAGAAATAAGCAACACAGTACTCTAATAGTAAGGATATAAATGCAACAGGTTAGCAATGAATAAACACATATGTACACTGAACTAGGATAATAGGATAAATCAAGCTCTATCGCTGTCTAGGGGTAAAATGATCAATCACAAGTGACAGAGTTCAGTTTAGTTCAGTTCGCAGTAATCGCCGTCGTGCCATTGGGGAGAGAGAGAGAATGAATATGCAAATCGAATTCCACACAGACCTTCAATATTCCTCGCAGTTAGCTTTCGGGCGAGCCCTTTGTAATGTCCTCTGAGGTCACCGACTGTGATCCCTCCGTTCCAGATACGATCGTACTTCTGCGGTGAACTCGGCACCCAGGCAAGGGCGGACACACACACCAGGGTCCCGCCTGACCGTATCTTTCCACCCTGTGCGTCTATGGCTGGTCCCGCGACCAGACCTCCAAGACGTCCACCAACTTGTGGGGGCACACCGCTTCCAGGGTCTCGTTACCTCCTGGTGTCGTGTGTGGGTTGCCTTAGCGAACCTGTCCGTTTTTATCCCCCTGCAGGGGTATCGCCTGTCCATCAGACTTCAAACAGTTCAAAGCAAACAGTCTCTGACAATACTCGGAACTGTGTCTCCATTCGGTAATCTCTCTCGTCTCTCTCTTATTGGCATTTTGAATGTTCCCCCATTGTCCTCTTATCGGCATCAATCTTCTGATAATTTAGTCTGTTGTTCCCCTCATAGTTAATCCCCTCATCTATGGAATCAACCTCGTGAACCGACTATGCATTGCATCCTTCCTCAAGTAAGAAGGCCAGAACTCCACGCAGTATTCCACATGCAGCCTCACCAGTACCCTGTACCGTTGCAGCATAACCTCCCTGCTCTTAATTTCAATCCCTCTAACAATGATGACCATCTTTCCATTTGCCTTCTTGATAGAATATAATGCCTATTGTAAGTTGAGATCTCTTTCTGACAGTAGCCTCTTTTGTGTACTCTGTCCATGCACGCTACTTACAAGACTGTCCTTTAATACATCAGAAAGTCCATGTCTAAAGTCACAGTACTGAGAAAGTCTGTGCAGTTGTGCAATGCATTCAGAAATTCTTTCAACCTTTGACAGGTTGCTTTTGTGAAATTCAAATCTCCCAGCTGTTACCAGCGGATTTGGGCACATGTGATTTTGCAAAATGCAGCAAATTTGTTGAATGTCTTTTCAAGAGTTACTAAGTTGAGTAAGAGACTGTACGTTGTAGCACCCATTAAGTTAAGAAATGTGGAGACTTTCTTTACTTCGTCCACTTTGTTAGCATTACTATACAGTCCAATGCTGTCACTATACGATTTCCTGTCCTTATGAACACTATGAAATTAGTCAACTTTCCGCATTCAGACCATCGTCATGTTATTTTTACGTTAGCTTCGCTGGTTGTGCGTCAGGTTTTCCATTCTTGGAACCGGGTGGAAGGACAGAGTCAAATTGGATCTTGAGAAAAACAGGGACCAACGAGCTTGACGAGAATTGAGACGCTGAGCAGTACGGATATATTTCACATTTTGGTGATCAGTCCAGACTAAGAATGGCACCTTTGCTCCCTCCTGCCAACGTCTCCATTCCTCCAGAGCTAGCGTCACAGCCAGCAGCTCTGGGTTTCCGACATCGTAATTCCGCACTGTGGGAGTGAGGCGGTGAGAGAAGACGGCACAGGGATGTACCTTCTCATCCCTTGGCCGAGCGCTGAGATACAACAGCTCTTACGGCGATGTCAGACGCATCCACCTCCACAATGTACTGCCGGTCGGTGTCGGGTTGAATCAGGATTGGGACAGAGACGAAACGTTCCTTCAGGTCAGAGAATGCTTTTTCAGTAGTAGGGAACCAGGAGAATCCGACAGCCGTTGAGGTAAGAGCAGTGAGTGGTGCTGCCAGTGTACTGTAATTTCTAATGAAGTGGCGATAGAAGTTATCAAAGCCCAAGAAACATTGCCTCTCCTGACGGGTTGAAGGTTGGGACCACTCGACCACCGCCTTGACCTTCTGTTGGTCCATCTGAATGGAACTGCCTGAAATTACATACCCCAGGAAGGAGACAGTATTGCGATGAAACTCACATTTTTCAGATTTCACAAAGAGCTGGTTCTTCAGAAGGCGCTGGAGAACTCCATGGACGTAAACTTTGTGTTCAGCAAGGGACTTATAAAAAATCGAAATGTCGTCGAGATACACAAAAACAAATTGTTTCAGCCTGTCCCTGAGAACGCCATTTACCAGGGCTTGGAAGTCGGCGGGGGCATTCATGAGACCGAATAGCATGACTAGATACTCGGAATGGCCTGAGGCGGTGTTGAAGGCCATCTTCCACTCGTCCCCTTCGCGGATATGGACCATATGGTTGGCGTTACAGAGATCAAACTTGGTGAAAACTGAGACTCCTTGCAGTAGTTCAAATGCCGAAGTCAAGAGCGGAAAGGGGCAATAGTTTTTAACAGTGACTTCATTCAGTCTCCGGTAATCAATGCATGGATGTAAGGGGCCGGAAATGTAGATGGGGGAAAATGGCAGGGCAATGTAGACTGACGAGGAGCTTGTAACTCACCCTGTGTCCCCAGGGACCCTCTGGAACCCCTCCTTCTGTGGTGTTGCTGAACGCAAACATCAATACGGATGGCCAAATTCACCAGGACTTCAAAGGTGGCAGGAAGGTCCTGGGTGACCAGCTCATCTTTGACGTCATCGGAGAACCCATTCGGAAAGGTGTCATAATGTGCCTCCGGGTTCCAGCCGCTGGAATTGGCTAGGGTCCGGAACTCTCTGGCGTAATCTGACACAGATCTGCGCTCCTGGAGCATGAGCAGGATTTCACGGGGCATCCTCTCTCTCATGTTTGGAGTGATCAAATACTTTTCTCATCTCCTCAGAAAATAACTGAAAACTGATGCAGAAAGATGACCGTGCCTC
This sequence comes from Mobula birostris, assembly GCF_030028105.1. Classification (NCBI taxonomy): domain Eukaryota; kingdom Metazoa; phylum Chordata; class Chondrichthyes; order Myliobatiformes; family Myliobatidae; genus Mobula; species Mobula birostris. The sequence goes on from NC_092395.1 coordinate 43,563,119, forward strand.
CCAGACGGCTGTTCCCCATTCTCTCGCCCAACCAGACAGATGAGTGATGATGGAGGCCACCTTGGCTCGATCAGTCGGAAAGGTTGTTGGTTGTAATTCAAAACTGAGGGTGCACTGGGAAAGAAAGGAGCGGCAGGACCGGGCTCTCCTGAGTCCTTTTCTGGAGGAGGCAGACGGGGCTCTTGGGCGGGAGGAGTAAGCGAGAACGCGGAGGGCAGGGCGGAAGATGCAGTCGCAGAAAGTTGATGGAGTGACTGAGTCTGGGCCACAAGATCGGCTACATTGGCAGAAAGCGACTCCACTGACCTGAACATCGAGTCCAGCTGGTTCTGTTCTCTCCCCGGCATCACCCCCTGTTGTACCGGGACAGCTCTCAGACGACCGGGGTCCGTTGGATCCGTCCTTAGCCAGATTGTATAGTCAGGGCGCTGAAGCAGAGGTCCAATCGCAGACCAAGTACTGTGCGCACTGTGTTACCTACTGAGTAGCAAATCCAGAGGGGCAACAAAGACTGCGTCAAGGCTCAGGCAGAGATCAAAAATTCCAGAGAAATTCAAAAACCAGAATCGTGAAACAGGCAGAGTCGATATTCGGATGGACAGAGTTCAGATACGAATACTGGGAAGGCTCAGGAAAACTCACTCGCACAATCTGGCAACAAACAGATGAAAATACAGAACTAAAATACACTGAGCAATAAACAGAGAGGCAGGTGGCAGATGGAGCACAATGAGACAGAATTGGCTGCGAAAAAAAGAGGTAATAATGAGAAACAGGCGAGAGGCGGCGCACTCGTAATACAGGGGCCGGAGTAGAGCAGGAGCGGGTCAGGAACACATGGGGAATGAAAACAAACAAGAGCACATGGCAATACAAAACTATAACTGACGGCAAGGGGGAAAACACACAAAAAGACAAAGTTCAGCTGGAGGTAATGGCTGGAAGAAACACAGTTGGAGAACTTAACTTGTATATTAAACTTGCAGAGAGATCAACAAATCAAAGCGTATGCATAATTTATCAGTCAATAGTAAGTTGTAAAGGGAGTCATTGCGCTGAATGAAATAGACTCATTACATTAGAGATGCAATCTGTAAGGACTCTGTATGTCCGCCAAGTGGCGTTCAAGGTTCGAGCTACATTTATTATCAAAACATGTATGCAGAATAGAACGCAAAGATTTGTCTTCGCCAGGCAGCCGTGAAACGAAGAAGACATTGGGACCGTTTGAAGAAAAACATCAATGCCCCTCCCCGCCATTTACAAAAAATGAACAAATCATACTAACGGCAACAAGAGAACATCAACCCCCCCTCCCCCGCACAAAATCAAATCTTGCGAACGGCTTACTTCTCGGGAATGGATAAGGCCAGGGAAAGACACATACCAGATAGTAAGTTAAGGATGCAACTAGTCCCCATGTGGGGAATCCTAGTTGCTCTCTTCTTGTTAAACACCTGCAACAAGTCCGAATACTCTGAAGGCACTCCAGACGGCTCTGCTGAGTTCACATCCAGTATTGAGGTGTCAGAGAGCAACTCGACTGACTACTTGACATGGTTCACAGCAGGTCGCTCGTGAACTCGGACAGGCATCTTAGAAACTCGGGCAGGCGTTCCAGAATCTTGGGAAGGCGTCTGGGTACCTCCAGGAACGGACTTACCCCAGCTTAAGCTCGACCAACACTGAATTGTGCCAGAAAACCAGTAACACCAACAATTATGAAGGTGTAACCACAGATAACCAAGGATTAGGGGAATGTCTGGAGAATAAATAAGATGGGAATTACTCGTCTTTTCGTGAATTCCAATAGTAAACTTGAGAGCGATGGAAGATAAAAAGATGTGTCCAGTTCCCAATGAGCAACCATCCATGGCCGTAGTAAAGATCGGCTGGTCGAGCGTATTTCAGGAACTTGGATTTTCTCTGCCAGTCAAGAGAGAGAATTTGTTGAATGCCTACGAGAATGCCTTTTTGGAGGAGTTGTGCTTGAGCCTACTTGGGGAAAGGCTATTTTAGATGGGGTGTTCTGCAATAATCCAGATTTAGCAGGAAGCCTAAGTAAAGGGACCCCTGAGGAGACAGTGATCATAACTTGATTGAATTCATACTGCAATATGAGAGGGAGAAGCTTAAGTCAAAAGCATGACTATCACAATGGAATAAAGAGAATAACGGAGGCATGAGAAAAGAGATTGCCCAGGTGTATTGGAGAAGGGTACTGGAGTGGATGACAGCAGAGCAGAGGTGACTGTAGTTCCTGGGAATAGTTTACAAGGCGTAGGATAGATATGTCTCACAGAAGAAGTTCTCAAATGTCAGAACCATGGCTGAAAAGGTGTCACAACCACGGATTCGGCACCGCAGTAGATACGGCAATTGTGCTGGTGAATTTGCACCTGTCAGCTAATTATTATTTAATCATGATGGTACTTAACTCCATACATGTCGCCGTAGTTCTTGTCAAGACTTGGACAGAGCACAGCAATACGTCGCTGCCTGTTTGCCTTCGGCCTTCCCAGAGAAATTGCACTTTCGAGTCAAATGACTCGGAAGACCAGCGGTATCCCTTTTAAATTTTAGATATTCTTTTCAGCCGCAGTGCAGGCTGCGTTCTCCATTTGAGAGTTTTAGTTAACGGCCCTGTTTGGTCGAGCATTTATTGTTTTATTTTCCCTTTAACACTCCGCATTAAAGTCTGTAAACTGCAGACCTGCTTCAGTCTCTCTCGCTCCGCGCTTAGGCCACATTCGAAGCTGGTAACAGCGAGTCTCGAAAACACAAAGATGGACCCAGCAGAGAGAGAGCAGCTGACCTTTGTCGTGAGATTCATTGGTCAGGTAGGAGACAAGCTACAAGCAATGGAATCTGTTCTCAGTGAAGTTACGGAGGTAATGAGGTTGATAACCTTGTGCCGACAAGCCCAGTCTCACTTAAATACAGGCCCAGATGGGTTTCCTCCCAACCGGCTGTTTATCCCCGGTGCGGTGCGTTCCAAAGTGTTAGAATGGGGTCACTCCTTCCATATCTGGCTTGACTTGCGGGAATTTAACGGACTCAGGAGTTTATCAAGAGGTAATTTTGGTGGCCATCTATGTACCAGGATGTCCACGACTTTGTACCTGCCTGTCCCATCTGCGCTCGGAACTAATTATCACGCCAGCGTCCAGCAGGTCTGTTATGTCCATTGCCTGTGCCCCACCGCCTCTGGTCACACCTCTCTGTAGATTTCATCACTGGTCTGTCCCCGTCTAATGGAAACACCGCCATTAAGGTCGTTGTGGATCGATTTTCCAAGGCTGCCCACTTCATTGCCCTCCCCAAGCTCCCATCGGCTCGTGAGACTGCCACACTCCTGGTTCAACACGTGTTCAAGATCCATGGCTTCCCTCAAGACATAGTGTCTGATCGTGGACCACGGTTCACTTCCCGCTTTTGGAGGCTTTCTGGTCTCTTTCAGCAGCCACGGCCAGCCTCTCGTCTGGCCTCCACCCCCAATCTAATTGCCAGACTGAGAGAGTGAACCAGCAGTTAGAGACAACCCTGCACAGTCTTGCCTCTTCCAACTCCACGTCCTGGAGCTTCCAATTGGTTTGAGCGGAGATCACCCACAATAACCTCCAGTCATCCTCCATCGGTATGTTTTCCTTTGAATGCCATGAGGGATTCCAGACCCCGCTCTTCCCTGATCAGAAGATCGACTAAGGAGCTCCTGCTGCTGAACAGCTGATTCAGCGCTACCAGCGGACCTGGAGACGATCCAGGGCTTCTCTGCTGCGCGGCCAGGAACAACATTCCCGGCAGGCTGATCGCCTCCGTCGGCAGGTAAGGCCATTCACGCCTGGAGAGGAGGTCTGGCTGGCATCAACAGATCTTCCCCTGGAAGACGAGAACCGGAAATTGGCACAACGCTACGTGGGACCGTTTGTGGTGGAAAAGGCTGTCAGCAAGGTGTCCTATAGATGTATCTGCCACCATCACTGAAGATCCACCCAGTATTCCATGTTTCCCAGCTCAAGCGGGTAACTACCTCCCCCCGACCCCAGTCACTCCACCTCCTTCCCGCCTGGTAGATGGTTCCCTTGTCTAAACTGTGTGGCACCTCCTAGCATCTCGCCGGGTATGTGGTAAGGTCCAGTAACTAGTGGACTGGGAAGGGTTTTTTCCTGGTGAAAAATACAGTTTGAGTTTTTTCTACTGAAAATCTACATCCTCAAACATAACCCCACTCCACCACTTCATCAATTGTTCTTTGTTGTTTCCTGATTATATGCTCCATGTTCCTGCCTCTTTTCCACAAGGCCCCATTATCTGCAAACAGTGACCTACCTATATCTATATCCACTCGTATCTTTGTGAATACATCATTGATCATAATGATGAAAAGTAACGAGCTAATCACATTACCTTGAGGTGTGCCATTTCCCACTATGCACTATTTTGATAATTCTGATCCAATCCAAACTAGAATTTTTCCACCAATCAAAAAATCTTTCATCCAATTAAAAACTATCCCACCAACATTCATCTTGTGCAGTTTAATTAACAATCCTACCTTCCACATCATATCATAGGCTTTTTCAATGTCAAAAAAACACTGTAACTACAGACTCTTATTTTGCCTGGGTCTTTCTTATTTCAGTTTCTAACCTTATCGCTGAGTCCAGGAATTCCTTCCCTTCCTAAAACCACTCTTATAACTTGCCAGCATTGCCCTCTTCTCAAGCTCATACTATAACTTTTCTGTTATCATTCTTTCCATTATCTTACATATATTTGATGTTAGTGCTATTGGTCTGTAGCTAGTGGGTTTTGACGGATCATTGCCTAGTTTCCTTATTGGAATTACTACCACTTCTTTCCATGCACTTGGTAATCTTTCCTCCTCCCACACTCTGTTATAAAAATGCAGCAACTTCAAGAACGCCCCTTCTCCTAGACTTTTTCATATAACATAGCATATCAGATCTTTCCCTGGCGAGGTTGGTCTCGATCTCTTTATTGCTCTCACCATTTCTGCCAACGTAAATGGATCATCAATTACATCATCTGTTCCTTCCCTCCTGTTTAACACACCTGGGTGTTGACTCATTGTTCTTTCCCTTCTCTTTCTCCCTTCTTCAGACAAATTTTCTGAACTGTGTATTTGTAGAAACAACTTGGCCATGATCTCCACCTTATCCCTACTGGAGACTGCTTTTTCCTCCTCAGATATCATTACTGGATATTCCCATTCCCTTCTATCTCTGCCCCCCCCCATCCTCTTAATCATTCTCCATACCTCTCCCACAGGTGTTGTTCTTCCTATTTTGTTTCAAAAACTCCTCCAGCTTGCCCTTTGAGCTTGACATATAGTTCTCACCACTGCCTGTGCCTTCTTACATTGAATCAAATCCTGCATTTTATGGGTTCTTTTAACTAGCTTGAAAGCTCTATTTCTGTTTTTTATAGCCTGACAACATTCCCCTGCACACCATGGTACCAGTTTTCTATTCATCCTATATTTACTCCTGGGTATAGCTCCTTCTGCTGCCATAATAATTGTGGGAGTCACCTGACTGTTTAAGTCATCTATATTTCCAAAAATGTCAATCTTTGTCAATGCTTCTTCACTCAACTTCTGGGACTTACCCCAATCTGCTTTTCCAAACACCCACTTTGGGATTCCACCACCTGGTCTTACTTCAACTCTTTCACCCACTGAACACAAAACAGGGTAGTGTTCACTTCCTACTGTTGAAGCAGTCCAAACTCCCTAGTTACTAATGCCAGCCAAGGTATTACAAACTAATATAATATCTAACACTGACTCAGTTCCTGTTGTTATATTTATTCTTGTTCCTCTACTACTATCATTCATACATACCAAATCCCTTTCTTCCATCAAATCTTCAATTACCTTTCCATTTAAATCTGTAATCGTATCCCCCATATTGTGCTTGAACATTGAAATCTGCACACCACACTGCTTTATGTCTGTGTTGTCCTTGTATCCTTAATAGGTTGTCCAAATCCAACCTTTTACATGGATTGTAGTAGTTAATTATAACCACTGCCTCCTCTCTCTCCCACACTTCCACTACTATGTATTGTTGATCATCTCCTTTTTCCAGTACCCTATATGGTATACCTTGCTTGACTAACATAGCACAACCCCCTTCTTCCCCTAGATTTCTATCTTTCCTTATCATTGTATACCCATAATACCACAAAGTCTAAAGTTGGTTTCACCTAAGTTTCCTGAATACACACTACATCCGGTTTTACAACCATTTCTTTCAAAAGTGTTTGAATTTCTGGCTATTGGCCAGTAAGCTCCTTCCATTCCATTGCAAAATTAGTATTAACAACCCATGACACTTCCTGGCTTGACTGATTAGTGAAGTTCTCCCTCACTTCTTCCCAAGTTGGTTCTACTGACCCCAAATGGTTCACTGCTGTGTTGACCACCAGCTGAACTTTGTCCCTTCTTGACTTTACCTCAGCTGTATTATTAATCACTCCAGCAATGAATGTTACCAGAGCCTTTTTGTCTACATAAACCCTGTCATTTGTTCTTTGTTGCACCTCTTGCATCCCTATTGCTCCCTGTGATGGAAGGGCAATATCCAGATTTCAGGATAAGTCCAGTGGTGTTCCACAGGGATCAGTGCTTGCACCTCTGTTGTTTGCAATGTACAGTAAATGACTTGGATGAAAATACAAAGTGGCTGATTAGTAGGCTTGCAGATGGCAAAAGGAATACAAAAAGTGTTTGCAGTGCACTAGATGTGATCTCAGCAGAGCTTCTTTGAACAGAAAGACAGAATGCTGAATTGAGATAAGCTACTTGGTCCTGAAACATCAACTACCTGGATTGGATGGACTACATCCCAGGGTTCTGAAAAGGTTGATGTTAAGATTGTGTTGGAATTTCTAGTCATCTTTGAAGATTCATTAGATTCTGCAATGGCTTTGGTGGACTGAAAATTACAAATGCCAGTCCACCCCCTAAGAAGAGAGTGGTGAAAAGAAAGGAAATTATATTATATTTTAGTGGTTGGCAAGATATTAGAGTCCATCCTTAAGGATGAGCTTTTCGGTACTTGGAGACACTTGGTCTAGTGTACGTGACCCCTGCCATAACAGTAATACAATTTGTTTGGCCAGGCTGGTTTCTCACTCTTTTAGGAGTTTAACTGGTCATTGTAAATTGTCCCATGATAACGTAAGGCATAAATCAGGGGTTGCTGGGCTACGTGGGTCAAGGAGCTGGAGGGGCCTTTTCCACTCTGTATCTCTAAATAAATACAAATAAATAAACTAAGTAGACAGGTTTGTGTGTGTGTGCATGTGCGTGATGAACCCTTCGGACCAGCGAGGGTCGTCGGGTAGCGGCAGGTCTCGACGCATGTGAATGTCATTTATCTGAGTTTATTGGAGCTATTTTAATGACTAATTTTATTGATGAGCTGATTGTCATTTTCAGGATGGTTGTCATGTGAAATTGGTCACCTGTGCTTCTTGTTCTTTGACAATCAGTTTTTGATTTTGACCGCATAGGTTTCTGCGTTTTATGTTCCATTTAAGATTATTCTGGACCAGCGTTCATCGATCAGTCCTGGATTTTCATTCTGTGAGCTCTATTCCTGAGTAAGTAAGCTCTTATTATTCTTTATATTATTCTCCAAATAAATCTTCATCATTAATTTCTTCTATCTGCTGAGTCCTGAGTTTACACTGTACCTTCTTCCACTCGTCTGAATTTTATGACAGCAGGACACAACGGGGATTGACGGCATGAACAGCATCTCCATGAAATATATGTGTCATTGCAGAAGGTCTCTGGTTTCACACACTCACCTGTGTGTCCTGCAATGTGTTCCCAGAACTACCATGGAGAGTCAATTAATCTGCTGCCCTGGAGCGATACAAGGGGGACGCTGAAACTTGCCATGAGTTCTTAAATCAGTGCTCCCTAGCCTTTCCGTTAAAATTTTTGGGGTTCTCTTTGGATACGTGTAAAGAGGCCTATATAATTTCCTTCCACTTGGGCAGAGCCCTTTCATGGGCAATGGCTTTATGGGAGAAGGATGCTGCTGTATATTCTGATATAAAGCTATTTCTAAGAATGATGAGGAGAATATTCTGTCATCCTGCTGGGGCCCCAGAGGGAGCCAGCAGACTCCTACAGCTACATCAGGGAGTGTTGTCCATGGCTGACCATTCCATTGATTTCTGTACCTTCATGGCAGAGAGCAGGTGGGACAATGCTTATACAGGGATTAAATTACCATTTTAAAGATGCTTTTGCCTCCAGGGACCAGGCAGAGTATTTGAACGAATTTATGGACATGACCATAAGAATTGCCTATCATATATCTGAAAGAAGGCTGGAGAGATGTGGTGAGTTCTCCCGGATCGTTGGTTCTCAGAAATACTCAATGCCTACTCCGGTTCCTCAACCCGATAGCCAAAGCAGTTCCTTGCAGTCATCTCTCGAAAATCCTATGTAACCTGGAAGAACCCGGGTCTCCACAGCAGAGGGAGGGACATATGTAGCACAGGTGTTGCTGGTACTGTGGTAAAGCTGGCCACTTCCAAGTCACCTGCCCAAGGTTGTTGGGAAAACTCCAAGGACTGTCAAGTGAGTGGGAAACATTTAAAGATAGTCTCAAGACTCTCTTCCATTTTGTCAAGTTCTGGATGGTTTTACCATACCTATTATCTTGGGGGAGACATCAACATTCTGTTAGAGCTGTGACGACAAACCAAGTTATCAGAAGATTGATGCTGATGAGAGAGATAAGAGAGACAATGGAGAAACATACAAAATGCTAATAAGAGAGAAGAGAGAGATTAAGGAGAAAGAAACACATTTCAGAACATTGACAGACCGGTTGCTTTGAACCTGAACTGTTTGAAGTTTGATGGACAGGTGATATCCCAGCAGGGGGATAAAAAGAACAGGTTCGTTAAGGCACGACACACACATGAGATCACGAGATGACGAAACTCTGGAAGAGCGGTGAGCCCCCACAAGTTGGAGCTCTGGTTCAAGGGAACCGACCATAGACTGACAGGGTGAAAAGGGACGATCGGCAGGAACCTGGTGTGTGTGTCCGCCCTTGCCTGGGTGCCAGGTTCACTGCAGAAGAGCGGTCGTATCCGGAACGAAGGGGTCACAGTCGGTGACCACAGAAGACATAAAAGGGTTCGCCAGAAAACTAACTGCGAAGAACATCAAAGGTCTGTTTGAATCAAAATTTCCATTCTCTCTCCCTCTCCAACGGCACAATAGCGATTACTGCGAACTGTACTAAGCTGAACTGAACTCTGCGTCACTTGAGACTGATCATTTTACCTCTAGACTGCAATCGAGCTTGGTTGATTCCTATTACCCTAGTTCTGTGTACATGTGTGTTTTATTATTGCTAACCTGCTGCATTTATATCCTTATGATTAGAGTACTGTGTTACTTATTTCTTCAATAAAAAACTTTATTAGCTTCTGTTAAACCAGACTCCAACTAAGTGCTCCATTTCTGCTGGTTTGGCAACCCAGTTACAGGGTACGTAACAGAGCCTTGGAAAAATCTGGCTCATCAGGGAATTTTTTGGACATCAGAATGGCTGAGAGAATTCAAATTCCTAAGGTTCACCTCTGCAATTTTATCTGTGCTACGGCCCTGAATGGTAGACTTTTGGAATATGGACATATCCTTCATCTTTCTGTGCTCTCAAGTTGACTATTGGAAGTCATGAGGATCCAGTTCATTTCCATCTTATTCATTCACTAGACAGTGCCTAATAAGACCATAAGATGTAGAAGCAGAATAAGGCCTTGGCCCATCAATTCTGCTCCACCATTTCATCATGATGAATCCATTTCCTTTCTCAGCTCCAATCTCCTGTCAGCTCTTTGTATCTTTTCATGCTTCAACTGATCAAGAATCTAATCAACCTCTGCCTTAAATATACCCACTGATTTAGCCTCCACATTCACCTGTGGCAATAAATTCCACAGATACACCACTCTCTGGCTGAAGAAATTCCTCCTCATCTCCATTCTAAAAGGGTGCCTCTATTTTGAGGTTGTGTCCTCTGGTCTTGTACTTCCCCCACCATAGGGAACATCTGCTCCACATCCACTCTATCAAGGCCTTTCAACTTTCAATAGCTTTCAATGAAGTCACCCCTTATTCTTCTGAATTTCCAGTGAGTTGAGGCCCAGAGCCTAAAATGCTCCTCATATGATAAGCTTTTCAATCCTGGAATCTTTCATGTGAACCTCCTTTGAACCTTCTCCAATGCCAGCACATCCTTTCTCAGATAAAGGGCCCAAAACTGCTCACAAAACTCACCTGGGCTTTGTAAAACCTCAGCAGTGCATTTGCCTTCTTCATCACTGACTCAATTTGCAAATTGACCTTTAGGGAATCCTGTAGAAAGACTCCCAAATCCTTTTGCACCTCAGCTTTTTTAAATTTCTCTGCATTTAGAAAATAGTCTGCCTTTTTATTTCTTCAGCCAACGTGCATGACCAGACATTTCCTGACACTGTACTCCATCTGCCACTTTGCCCATTCCCCTAATGAGTCTAAGTCCATCTGTAGGCTCTCTATTTGTTCAAAACTACCTGCCCTCCACCTACCTTCATATTGTACACAAATCTGGTCACAAGACCATCAATTCTAGCATCCAAGTCATTGGCATAACAACGTAAAAAGAAGCGGTCCCAACACAAACCCCTG